>NC_132927.1:34355201-34997701 GCF_047675955.1 Chlorocebus sabaeus
TTGCATTATTGTATTGTACGTATGTAGTAATTCCTCATCGCATTATCGCATTCCTCGTGACATTCTCATGTCAGTCAGGACAGTTAATACTAGTTAACATGACAACTTTGAAAAACAAAGGCTTGTTTCTCGCACATGGCACGGTCTGATACAGGGTGTGTGCCTTTCCTCTACCATGTAGTTAAATATTTAGGCACTTTGGACCCTTAAGGACGCTGCATAAAGAAAAGCAAATGCAGGACGTCCACATGTATATGTTTAAGGAGCCGCTTAAATTGTTTTCAACAATATTGCACTGGCCGGAATCAATCACATGACCCCAAACATACAAGGGAGGCTGAAAACTGTAGAGAAGTATGTAGATATACGGTAAGTAGGAACACACTCTGCTACAACACTTCATTTATAATGAGCACAGAAAATTGGAAAATACAAGAATAGGACAGAAAAAAGTCTTAGCTCTTAAAGCCCATTCACAGAGATTTTCAGTTACATTTTTCACATATTTTATATATCTATAGAGACCCATGCATATATATAAAGCACATATTTATGCTTTTTTAAACAATATCATTTTTAATACTGTTTTTAAGCCTGTGTTTTTAACAGAACATTTCCCATATGAATTCCTACATGGCTACATCAAAATTCTTAGTTACTACATAACCTTCCATTTTATAGTTATCCCATAATTTGTTTAAGCATTTCCCTATTTCACATTTACACTGTTTCAAATTGTTTTACATCCTTATAAATGCATGCTTATAAGTAATATACCTGTGTGTACTTGTGACATTTAAACTCCTAGAAATAGAATTACTCGGCCAAAATATTTGCAGTTTTAGAAGCCTTTTAAGGCCGGGCGCAGTGGCTCACACCTGTAATCCCAGCACTTTGGGAGGCTGAGGTGGGCAAATCACGAGGTCAGGAGATCGAGACTGTCCTGGCTAACATGGTGAAACCCTGTCTCTACTAAAAATACAAAAAATTAGCCGGGCAAGGTGGTGGGCACCTGTAGTCCCAGCTACTCAGGAGGCTGAGGCAGGAGAATGGTGTGAACCTGGGAGGCAGAGCTTGCAGTGAGCCAAGATCGTGCCACTGCACTACAGCCTGGGCAACAGATCAAGACTCTGTCTAAAAAAAAAAAAAAAAAGAAGCCTTCTATACATATTTGAAGTATATATACATGTCATACAATTTACACTCCTTTATGACTTTCAAATCATTTCAACCTATCATGGTCTTACTTTCTGTGAATGTTTTTGTGATTTGTGACAGTGGCTTCTGTTTTGTTATTATTCAACACTGGTGATGTTAAAACCTTCTTAGGACTGAATGCATCTGTTAGTCAAACACTCACTGATGGCCATTGTGGAATAAATTCACTATAGTCTGTCACTCTAAAAATTGGAGATAAAACAAATGCTACTACGTGAGGACTCTGACAAGTAAACAAGAACAGGCACATTGGGGAAAGAAGTCAAAACTTAAAGAATGACCAGTATGGTGGTGAGTTTCCTAGTTTGATGGTTTTTTCCTTCTTTATCTCCTGGTTTTTACCTAAACGTAAGCTAAATCCAGGAACTGTGGTACAGGTGCAAACAGCAAAAACTCTGAGAAAAACTCATTTTTCTGATCAGAACACAAAGAAAAAGAACCTGTGAGAGGTGCAGAATGTGAGGGGAATCTCCATCTGTTGAACTCTTTCTCTTCCAACCCTGCAGAGACCTGCTACAGTGACAATGGTGGCCTTGGCACTGGCACAAAAATCCATAGAGGAAATCTGTCTCTCTGAACAGCGAAATCAGAAAACCGGGTACCTGTTGTGCAAAGTATGGCTGAAATCCTCTTTACTATTTTCTTTCTCTTTTTTCGTCTCCATATTACCTCAAAGCCCAGTCATGCAAAACTACACAACAGGACTAGAAGACTAAAACTCTAAGAGAATCTCATCTTTCCAGTCAGAGGAACTGGGAAAAGAGATGTCTAGAAGCCAGACAAAAACAGAACTAGAGAAGGGGATCCGCTAGTTCTATGTATGGACCAGCATAGACCCAGGTTCATCCTCAAGAAGCATGTAGGTGAAACTCTCTTAAAGATGTATAGTAAAGGCTTTTTGTCTTTAAGAACTAAACTATGATGTAAATCACCACCCAAGTCCCTGAGTGACTCATGCAAGAGGCAGACCAAATGGCATAGTTAAGGCTTTGAAAGCTGAACCAGCATTACTCAAAACAAAAAGAGCAAGAAAAGTGTGAACAAATCTTGAAGAGAAAGACATTCGGTAGATGCCAACCCGGAGACAACCCAGATGTTGGGACCCTCAGGTAAAGACTTTAAAGCAGCTGTTATAACTACCCTGTATGAGGTAAACGTGAACGCTCTTTTTTTAATTTAATTTAATTTCAATAGTTTTTGGAGAATAGGTGGTTTTGGATTACATGAGTAAGTTCTGCAGCCTTCACCCAAGCAATGAACACTGCACCCAATGTGTAGTCTTTTATCCTTCACCCACCCCCCCCCCACCTTTCCCCTTGAGTCCCCAGAGTCCATTATATCATTTTTATGCCTTTGTGTCCTCATAGCTTAACTCCCACTTATAAGTGAGAACACACAATGTTTGGTTTTCCATTTCTGAGTTACTTCACTTAGAATAATGCTCTCCAACTCCATCCAGGTTGTTGCAAATGCCATTATTTTGTTTCATTTTATGGCTGAGTAGTATTCCATACCACATTTTCTTTATCCACTCACTGGTTGATGGGCATTTAGGCTGGTTCCATATTTTTGCAGTTGCGAGTTGTGCTGCTATAAACACGCATGTGCAAGTGTCCTTTTCATGTAATGACTTCTTTTCCTCTGGGCAAATACTCAGTAGTGGGATTGCTGGATCAAATGATAGTTCTACTTTTAGTTCTTTAAGGAATCTTCACACTGTTTTCCATAGTGATTGTACTAGTTTACATTCCCATCAACAGTGTAAAAGTGTTCCCTTTTCACCACATCCATGCCAACATCTATTCTTTTTTTATTTTTTTATTATGATCATTCTTGCAGGAGTGAGGTGGAATCACATTGTGATTTTCATTTGCATTTACCTGATGATCAGTGATGTTGAGTCTTTTTTAATATGTCTGTTTACCATTTGTGTATTTTCTCTTGAGAATTGTCTATTCATGTCCTTTCCCCACTTTTTAAAGAGATTATTTGTTTTTTTTCTTGATGATTTGTTTAAGTGCTTGGATATTAGTCCTTTGTCAGATGCACAGTTTGCAAATAATTTCACCCACTCTGTGGGTTATCTGTTTACTCTTATGCTTATTTCTCTTTCTGTGCAGAAGCTTTTTAGTTTAATTAGGTTCCATCTATTTATTTTTGTTTTTGTTGCATTTGCTTTCACTTTCTTGGTCTTGAAATCTTTGCCTCAGTCAATGTCTAAAAGAGTTTTTCCAATGTTATCTTCTAGAATTTTTATGGTTTCAGGTCTTAGATGTATGCCTTTGATCCATCTTGAGTTGATTTTTACACAAGGTGAGAGATGGGGATCCAGTTTCATTCTTCTACACGTGGCTGGCCAATTATCCCAGCACCATTTGTTGATTGGGTGTCCTTTCCCCACTTTATGTTTTTGTTTGCTTTGTTGAAGATCAGTTGGCTGTATTTGGCTTTATTTCTTTTTATTTATTTATTTATTTATTTATTTATTTATTTATTTATTTTGAGACCGAGTCACACTCTGTCACCCAGTTTGGAGTGCAGTAGCACAATCTCCACTCACTGCAACCTCTGCCTCTCGGGTTCAAGTTATTCTCCTGCCTCAGCCTCCCAAGTAGCTGGGATTACAGGCATGTGCCACTACGCCTGGCTGATTTTTTTGTATTTTTAGTAGAGATAGGGTCTCACCATGTTGGCCAGGCTGGTCTCCAACTCCTGGCCTCAAGTGATCCACCTGCTTTGCCCTTTCACAGTGCTGGGATTACAGGCATGAGCCACTGCGTTGACCAAGTTTGGCTTTATTTCTGGGTTCTCTATTCTATCCCATTTATCTATATGCCTATTTTTATACCAGTATCAGGCTGTTTTGCTAACTATAGCCTTGTAGTACAGTTTGAAGTTGGGTAATGCGATGTGTCTGGATTTGGTTTTTGTTTTGTTTTGTTTTTGTGTTTTGCTTGGTCTTGCTTTGGCTATGTGGGCTCCTTTTTGGTTCCATATGAATTTTAGAGCTGTTTTTTCTAGTTCTGTGAAGAATGATGTTGGTATTTTGTTCAGAATTGCATTGAATCTATAGATTGCTTTTGACAGTATGGTTATCTTCATGATATTGATTCTACCTATCTGTAAGCATGGGATGTGTTTCCATTTGTTTGTATCATTTATGATTTCTTTCAGCAGTGTTTTGTAGTTTTCCTTGTAGAGATCTTTCACTTCCTTGGTTAGGTATATTCTTAAGTGTTTTATTGGTGCTGGTGGTGTTTCTTTGTTTTTTTTGTTTTGTTTTGCTTTGGTTTAGTTTTGCTTGTTTGTTTGTTTGTTTGTTTTTTGGGAACTGTTGTAAAAGGGAATGAGTTCCTGATTTGATTCTCAGGTTGGTCATTGTTGGTGTATAGCAGTGCTACTGATTTGTGTACATTGATTTAGTGCCCTGAAACTTTACTGAATTCACTTATCAGATATAGGAGCTTTTTGGATGAGTTTTTGGGGTCTTGTAGGTAAACAATCATATCATCAGTGAACAGTAACAGTTTGACTTCCTTTTTACCAATTTGGATGCCCTTTCTTTCTTTCTCTTGTCTGATTACTCTGGTTAGGACTTCTAGTACTGTATTACATTGAAGTGGCAAAAGTGGGCATCCTTGAATTGTTCCATTTCTCAGAGGAATGTCTTCAACATTTCCTCATTCAGTGTAATGTTGGCTGTGGATTTGTCATAGATGGCTTTTATTATCTTGATATATGTCCCATCTACACCAATTTTGCTGAGGGCTTTTTTATCATAAAGGGATGTTGGATTTTATCAAATGCTTTTTCCTCTTCTATTGAGATGATCATATGATTTTTGGTTTTCGCTCTGCTTATGTGGTATTTCACATTTATTGACTCGTATATGTTAAACCATCGCTGAATCCCTGGTATAAAACCCACTTGATCATGATGTATTATCTTTTTGATATGCTGTTGGATTTGGTTAGCTAGTATTTTGTTGAGAATTTTTGCATCTATGTTCATCAGAGGTATTGGTCTATAGTTTTCTTTTTTAGTTACATCCTTCCCTGATTTTGGCAATAGGGCATACTGGCTTTATGGAATGATTTGAGATGACTTAAGGAGGATTCCTTCTTTCTTTATCTTTTGGAATAGTTTCAGCAGGATTGGCACAAATTCTTCTTTGAATGTCTGATAAAATTCAGCTGTGAATCCATCTGGTCCTGGACTCTTTTGTGTTGGCAATTTCTTTATTACTGTTTCAATCTTGCTACTTGTTATTGGTCTATCCAGGGTTTCTATTTCTTCCTGATTTAATAAAGAAGGATTGTATATTTCCAGGAATTTATCCATCTCTTCTAGATTTTTTAGTTTATGTGTATAGTTATTCATAGTAGCCTTGAATAATCTTTTGTATTTCTGTGGTATCAGCTGTAATATCTCCTGTTTCATTTCTAGTTGAGCTTATTTGGATTGTCTCTCTTCTTTTCTTGGTTAATCTCACTAATGGTCTATCAATTTTGTTTTTCTTTCCTAATAACCTGTTTTTTGTTTGATTTATCTTTTGTATTGTATTTTTTGTTTCAATTTTATTTAGTTCTGCTCTAATCTTTGTTATTTCTTTTCTTCTGCTGAGTTTGGGTTTGATTTGTTCTTGTTTCTCTAGTTCCTTGAGGTGTGACTTTAGATTGTCTATTTGTGCTGTGTCAGACTTTTTGATGTAGGCATTTAATGCTATAAACTTTCCTCTTAGAACCACTTTTGCTGTATCCCCTAGGCTTTGATAAGTTGTGACACTATTATCATTCGGTTCAAAGAATGTTTTAATTTCCATGTTGATTTCACTGTTGACCCAAATATCATTCAAGAGCAAATTATTTAATTTCCATGTATTTGTACAGTTTTAAAAGTTCCTTTTGGAGTTAATTTCTAGTTTTATTCCACTGTGGTCTGACAGAATACTTGATATGATTTCAATTTTCTTAAATTTTTTGAGACTTGTTTTGTGGCCTATCATATGGTCTATCTTGGAGAATGTTCTATGTGCTGATGAAAAGAATGTATATTCTGAAGTTACAGGTGTTCTGTAAACATCTGTTAAGTCCATTTTTTCCAGGAAATAGTTTAAATCCATTGTTTCTTTGTTAACTTTCTGTCTTGATGATCTGTCTAGTGCTGTCAATGGGGTATTGAAATCCCTCACTATTATTGTGTTACCATCCATCTCATTTCTTAGGTTTAGTAGTCATTGTTTTATGAATTTAGTAGCTCCAGTGTCAGGTTCATATATATCTAGGATTGTAACATTTTCCTGTTGGACTAATCCTTTCGTCATTATATATTGTTCCTCTTTGTCTTTATTTACTGTTGTTGCTTTAAAGTCTGTTTTGTCTGACGTAAGAATAGCGAATCCTGCTCACTTTTGGTATCCGTTTGCATGGAACATCTTTTTCCACCCCTTTATCCTAAGTTTATGTGAGTTCATATGCATTAGGTGAGACTATTGAAGAAAGCAGATACTTGGTTGGTGAATTTTTATCCATTCTGCCATTCTGTATCTTTTAAATGAAGCATTTAAGCCATTTGCAATGTCAATATTGAGATGTGAGGTATTGTTCTATTCATCATGCTAGTTGTTGCCTAAATACCATTTTTTTTTCATTGTGTTATTGTTTTATAGGCTCTGTGAGATTTGTGCTTTAAGAAGTTTCTATTTTGGTGTATTTTGAGGTTTTGTTTGAGATTTGGAACTTCTTTTAGCATTTCTTGTAGTGCTAGTTCTCTAGTGGAGAACTCTCTCCGCATTTGTTCATCTGAAAAAAGCTTTTATCTCTCCTTCATTTATGAAACTTAGTTTTGCTGAATATAAAATCCTAGGCTGACAATTATTTTGTTTAAGGAGGCTAAAAATAGGACTCCAATCCCTTCTGGTTTAAAAGGTTTCTGCTGAGAAATCAGCTGTTAATCTGATAGGTTTTCTTTTATAGGTTGTCTGATGCTTTTGTTTCACAGGTCTTAAGATTCTTTCCCTTGTCTTGACTTTACATATCCTGATGACTATGTGCCTAGGTGATGATCTTCTTGCAATAAATTTCCCAACAGTTCTTTGAGCTTCTTGTATTTTAACATCTAGCTCTCCAGCAAGGCCAGGGAAATTCTCCTCAATTATTCCCTCAAGTATGTTTTTCAAACTTTTAGATTTCTGTTCTTCCTCAGGAACACCAATTATTCTTATGTTTGGCCACTTAACATAATCCCAAATTTATTGGAAGCTTTGTTCAATTTTTTTTTATTTTTATTTTTTCTCTTTGTCTGATTGGGTTAATTTGAAAGCCTTGTCTTCAAGCTCTGAAGTTCTTTCTTCTTCTTGTTCTAGTCTCTGCTGAAACTTTCCACTGCATTTTGTATTTCTCTAAGTGTGTCTTTCATTTCCAGAAGCTGTGATTGTGTTTTATGTATGATATCTATTTCTCTGGAAAATTTCAAGTCCACATCCTGTATTTTTTAAAATTTCTTTAAGTTGGTTTCTACCTTTCTCTGATATCTCCTTGAGTAGCTTAATAATCAACCTTCTGAAATTTTTCTCTGGCAATTCAGATTTCTTCTTGGTTTGGAGCCATTTCTGGGGAGCTAGGGTGATTGTTGGGGATGTTATAGGACTCTGTTTTGTCATATTACCATAATTACTTTTCTGGCTTATTGTCATTTGGGTAGACTTTTTTCTTTTCTTTTCTTTTTTTCTTTTTTTCTTTTTTTTTTTTAAAGACAGAGTCTCACTCTGTTGCCCAGGATGTAGTGCAGTGGCACAATCTCAGCTCACTGCCACCTCTGCTACCCAGGTTAAAGCAATTCTCCTCCCTCAGCCTCCCGAATAGCTGGGATTACAGGTGCCTGCCACCAAGCCAGGCTAATTTGTAGTTTTAGTAGAGATGGGGTTTCACCATCTTGGCAAGGCTGGTCTTGAACTCCTGACCTCGTGATCCACCCACCTCGGCCTACCAAAGCCCTGGGATTACAGGTGTGAGCCACTGCGCCCGGCCTAGGTAGACTGTTTCTTAAAATTGTTCTTGAATTTGGGGTGGCTGGCAAGATAGCCAAATAGGAACACCTCTGGTCTGCAGCTCCCAGAGAGATCTACCGAGAAGGAGGGTGATTTCTGCATTTCCAACTGAGGTACCTGGCTCATCTCATTGGGACTGGTTAGACAGTGGGTACAGCCCATGTAGGGTGAGCCAAAGCAAGGTGGGGCATCACCTCACCCAGGAAGCACAAAGGGTCAGGGAACTCCCTCCCCTAGCCAAGGGAAGCCATGAGGGACTATGCTGTAAGGAATGGGGCATTACAGCCCATTTTTCCCATGGTCTTCACAACCCACAGACCAGGAGATTCCCTTGGGTGCCTACACCACTAGGGCCCTGGATTTCAAGCGCAAAACTGGGTGGCTATTTGGGCAGACACCAAGCTAGCTGGAGTTTTTTTTCATACCCCAGTGGTGCCTGAAATGCCAGTGAGACAGAACCATTCAATCCCCTGGAAAAGGAGGCTGAAGCCAGGGAGCCAAGCGGTCTAGCTCAGTGGATCCAAGCCCCACGGAGCCCAGCAAGCTAAGATCCACTAGCTTGAAATTTTCGCCGCCACCACAATAGCCTGGAGTCGACCTGGTACACTGGAGCTTGGTGTGGGGAGGGACATTTTCCATTAGTGAGGCAGTTTTCCCCTCACAGTGTAAACAAAGCCTCAGGGAAGTTCAGACTGGGTGGAGCCCACCATAGCTCGACAAAGCTGCTATAGCCAAACTGCCTCTCTAGATTTCTCCTCTCTGGGCAGGACATCTCTGAAAGAAAGGCAGTAGCCCCACGCAGGGGCCTATAGAAAAAACTCCCATCTCCCTGAGACAGAGCACCTGGGGGAAGGGGTGGCTGTGGGCAGAGCTTCAGCAGACTTAGACATTTCTGCCTGCCAGCTCTGAAGAGAGCAGAGGATCTCCTAGCAGAGCACTCGCGCTCTGCTAAGGGACAGACTGCTTCCTCAAGTGTGTCCCTGATCCCCATGCCTCATCATTGGGAAACGCCTCCCAGCAGGGGTCAATAGACATCTCATACAGGAGAGCTATGGCTGTTATCTGATGGGTGCCCATCTGGAATGAAGCTTCTAAAGGAAGGAACAGGCAGCAATCTTTGCTATTCTGCAGCTCTGCTGGTGATACCCAGGCAAACAGGGTCTGGAATGGACCTCCAGCAAACTCCAGCAGACCTGCAGCAGAGGGCCTGGCTGTTAGAAGGAAAACTAACAAACAGGAAGGAGTAGCATCAACATCAACAAAAAGGATGTCCACACAAAAACCCCATCTGAAGGTCACCAGCATCAAAGACCAAAGGCAGATAAATGCACGAAGATGAGAAAAAAACAGCACAAAAAGTGGTTTTTGGAAAATTCCAAAAACCAGAATGCCTCTTCTCCTCCAAAGGATCACAACTTCTCATCACCAAGGAAACAAAACTGGACAGAGAATGAGTTTCACTAATTGACAGAAGTAGGCTTCAGAAGATGGGTAATAACAAACTCCTCCATTCTAACCCAATGCAAGGAAGCTAAGAACCTTGAAAAAAGGTTAGAGGAATTGCTTACTAGAAAAATCAGTTTAGAGAAGAGCATAAATGACCTGATGGAGCTGAAAAACACAGCACAAGAACTTCGTGAAGTATACACAAATATCAACAGCTGAATCAATCAAGCAGAAGAAAGAATATCAGAGATTGAAGATCAACTTAATTAAATAAAGCATCAAGACAAGATTTGAGAAAAAAAGAATGAAAAGGAATGAACAAAATTTCCAAGAAATATGGGACTATATGAAAAGACCAAATCTACATTTGATTGGTGTACCTGAAAGTGATGGGGAGAATGGAACCAAGTTGGAAAACATTCTTCAGGATATTATCCAGGAGAATTTTCCCAACCTAGCAAGACAAGCCAACATCCAAATCTAGGAAATACAGAGAACATCACAGAGATACTCCCTGAGAACAGCAACCCCAAGGCACATGATCGTCAGATTCACCAAGGTTGAAATGAAGGAAAAAATGTTAAGGGCAGCCAGAGAGAAAGGTCTGGCTACCCAAAAAGGGAAGCTCATCAGACTGATAGTGGATCTCTCTGCAGAAACCCTACGAACCAGAAGAGACTGGGGGCTAATATTCAACATTTTTAAAGAAAAGAATTTTCAATGCAGAATTTCATATCCAGCCAACTAAGCTTCATAAGCAAAGGTAAAATAAAAGCCTTTCCAGACAAGCAAATGCTGAGAGATTTTACCACCACCAGGCCTAACTTACAAGAGCTCCTGAAGGAAGCACTAAATATGGAAAGGAAAAACCAGGACCAGCCTCTGCATAAACATACCAAATTGTAAAGACCATCAACCCAATGAAGAAACTGCATCAACTAATGGGCAAAATAACCAGCTAGCATCATAATGACAGGATCAAATTCACATATAACAATACTGACCTTAAATATATACAGGCTAAATGCCCCAATTAAAAGACACAGATTGGCAAATTGGATAAAGAGTCAAGACCCATCAGTGTGCTGTATTCAGGAGACCCATCTCATGTGAAAAGACACACATAGGCTCAAAAGAAAGTGATGGAGGAATATTTATGACACACATAGGCTCAAAAGAAAGTGATAGAGGAATATTTATGAAATGGAAAGCAAAAAAAAAAAGCCAGGATTACAATCCTAGTCTCCAATAAAGCAGACTTTAAACAAACAAAGATCCAAAAGACAAAAAGGACATTATATAATTGTAAAGGTATCAGTGCAACAAGAAGAGCTAACTGTCCTAAAATATATGCACCCAATACAGGAGCACCCAGATTCAAAAAGAAAGTTCTTAGAGACCTACAAAGACACTTAGACTCCCACACAATAATAGTGGGAGACTTTAACACCCCACTGTCAATATCAGACAGATCAACGAGACAGAAAATTAACAAGGATATTCAGGACTTGAACGCAGCTCTGGACAAAGCAGACCTAATAGACATCTACAGAATTCTCCACCCCAAATCAACAGAATGTACTTTCTTCTCAGAACCACATTGCACTTATTCTAAAATTGACCACATAATTGAAAGGAAATCACTCCTCAGCAAATGCAAAGGAACGGAAAGCATAACAAACAGTCTCTCAGACCACACTGCAATCAAATTAGAACTCAGGATTAGGAAACTCACTTAAAACCACACAACTACATGGAAACTGAACAACCTGCTCCTGAATGACTACTGGGTAAATAACAAAATTAAAGCAGAAATAAATAAGTTCTTTGAACCAATGAGAACAAAGACATAACATACCAGAATCACTGGGACACAGCAAAGCACTGTTTAGAAGGAAATTTATAGCACTAAATGCCCACAGGAGAAAGCAGGAAAGATAAAAAAAAATTGGCACTAACATCACAATTAAAAGAACTAGAGAAGCAAGAGCAAACAAATTCAAAAGCTAGCAGAAGACAGGAAATAACTAAAATCAGAGCAGAACTGAAGGAGATAGAGACACATGAAACCTTTCAAAAAATCAATTAATCCAGGAGCTGGTTTTTTGAAAAGATTAACAAAATAGATAGACCGCCAGCCAGACTAATAAAGAAGAAAAGAGAGAAGAATCAAATAGACACAGTAAAAAATAATAAAGGGGATATCACCACTGATCCCACACTAATACAAACTACCATCAGAGAATACTATAAAGACCTTTGTGCAAATAAACTAGAAAATCTAAAAGAAATGCATAAATTCCTGGACACATACACCCTCCCAAGACCAAACCAGGATGAAGTCGAATCCCTGAATAGAACAATAGCAAGTTCTGAAATTGAGGTGGTAATTAACAGCTTAACAACCAAAAAAAAACCCAGGACCAGACAGATTCACAGTCGAATTCTACCAGAGGTACAAAGAGGAGCTGATACCATTCCTTTCGAAACTATTACAAACAGTAGAAAACGAGGGACTCCTCCCTAACTCATTTTATGACACCAGCATCATCCTGATTTAAAAAAAAAAAAAAACTGGCAGAGACACAACAAAAAAAGAAAAATTCAGGTCAATATCCCTGATGAAGAGCAATATGAAAATACTCAATAAAATACTGGCAAGCCAAATCCAGCAGCACATCAAAAAGCTTATCGACCACAATCAAGTCAGCTTCATCCCTGGTATGCAAGGCTGGTACAACATATGGAAATCAACAAATGTAATCCATCACATAAACAGAACCAATGACAAAAATCACATGATTATCTCAATAGATGCATAAAAGGCCTTTGATAAAATTCAACACCCCTTCATGCTAAAAACTCTCAATAAACTAGGTATTGATGGAATGTATCTCAAAATAATAAAAGCTATTTATTACAAACCCACAGCCAGTATCATACTGTATGGGCAAAAGCTGGAAGCATTCCCTTTGAAAACAAGCACAAGACAAGGATACCCTCTCCCACGACTCTATTCAACATAGTATTGGAATCTATGGTCAGGGCAAGCAGGCAAGAAAAAGAAATAAAGCGTATTCGAATAGGAAGAGAGGAAGTCAAATTGTCTTTGTTTGCAGATGACATGATTGTATATTTAGAAAATCCCATCATCTCAGACCAAAATCTCCTTCAGCTGACAAGCAACTTCCGCAAAGTCTCAGGATACAAAATCAATGTGCAAAAATCACAAGCATTCCGATACACCAATAATAGACAAACAGAGAGCCAAATCATAAGTGAACTCCCATTCACAATTGCTACAAAGAGAATAAAATACCTGGGAATACAACTCACAACAGATGTGAAGGACCTCTTCAAGGAGAACTACAAACCACTGTTCAAGGAAATAAGAGAGGACACAAACAAATGGAAAAACATTTTATGCTCCTGGATAGGAAGAATCAACATCATAAAAATGGCCATACTGCCCAAAGTAACTTATAGATTCAATGCTATCCCCACCAAGCTACAATTGACTTTCTTCACAGAATTGGAAAAAAAAAAACTTCTTTAAATTTTCTATGGAACCAAAAAAGAGCCTGTATCACCAAGACAATCCTAAGAAAAAGGAATAAAGCTGGAGGCATCACACTACCTGACTTCAAACTACACTACAAGGCTACAATAACCAAAACAGCATGGCACTGGTACCAAAACAGATATATAGACAAACTGAACAGAACAGAGACCTAAGAAATAATGCCACACATCTTCAACCATCTGATCTTTGACAAACCTAACAAAAACAAGCAATGGGGAAAGAATTCCCTATTTAATAAATGGTGTTGGGAATATTGGCTAGTCATTTGCAGAAAACTGAAACTAGACCCCTTCCTTACACCTTATACAAAAATTAACTCAAGATGGATTAAGGACTTAAACATAAGACCTAAAACCATTAAAACCCTAGAAGAAAACCTAGGCAATACCATTCAGGACATAGGCATGGGCAAAGACTTCATGTCTAAAACACCAAAAGCAATGGCAACAAAAGCCAAAATTGACAAATGGGATCTAGTTAAACTAAAGAGCTTCTGCACAGCAAAAGAAACTATCATCAGAGTGAACAGGCAACCTACAGAATGGGAGAAAATTTCTGCAATCTACTCATCTGACAAAGGGCTAATACCCAGAATTTACAAGGAACTTAAACAAATGTACAAGAAAAAAAAAAAAAAAAAAACCCTATGAAAAAGTGGGCAAAGGATAGTAACAGACATTTATGTGGCCAACCAACATATGAAAAAAAGCTCATTATCACTGGTCATTAGAGAAAAACAAATCAAAATCACAATGAGATACCATCTCATGCCAGTGAGAATGGTGATCATTAAAAGTCAGGAAACAACAGATGCTTGAGAGGATGTGGAGAAATAGAAACAATTTTACAGTCTTGGTGGGAGTGTAAATTAGTTCAACCACTGTGGAAGATAGTGTGGCGATTCCTCAAGGATCTAGAACCAGAAATACCATTTGACCCAGTAATCCCATTACTGGGTATATACCCAAAGGATTATAAATCATTCTACTATAAAGACACATGCAAATGTATGTTTATTGCAGCACTGTTCACAATAGCAAAGACTTGGAACTAACCCAAATGTCTATCAATGATAGATTGGATAAAGAAAATGTGGCACATATACACCATGGAATACTATGCAGCCATAAAAAATGATGAGTTCATGTCCTTCGCAGGGACATGGATAAAGCTGGAAACCATTATTCTCAGCAAACTAACACAAGAACAGAAAACCAAACACCACATGTTCTCACTCATAAGTGAGAGTTGAACAATGAGGACACATGGACACAGGGAGGGGAACATCACACACCGGGGACTATTGGGGGGGTGGGGGGCAGGGGGAGAGATAACATTAGGAGAAATACCTAACCGTAGGTGACAGGTTGATGGGTGCAGCAAACCACTATGGCACATCTATAACTATGTAACAAAACTGCACGTTCTGCTCATGTACCCCAGAACTTAAAGTACAATAAAAAAAAAAAAAAAAAAAAAAAAAAAAAAAAAGCTGCAATGATGGATTCCATATACACAAATTTTGCAAATTCACCTTCTGGGGAAAATATATTTGTAATCTCGAAATCAATATTCATGGCACTTTCTCAGTCATTTGTAGACATGTAAAGAGCAGTGGAAAATTTCAATTGCCCAACATGTACATTCCCAGCTAAAATCAAACAAGATGACACACTCAGCCCTCTTGCTTGAGCTATCATGCAGAGACAACCAGAGGACAGAGGCAGAGAAGGAGGCAGCAAAGGGTACTGCAAGAAGCTCTGGCTCTAGTGTCAGTTAGATAGGGCTTGAATCCCAATTCTGGCACCCATTAGCAGCACAACCTCAGGCAAGTCACTTGCTTCTGAACCTTGTCTTCTCTTCATAAAATAAATAGAATCTATCAGAATGAGTTATTTTTAGGATTTAGGATTATAATCTATGTAATACACACACACACACACACACACACGTATGTATTTCCCCTACGAACAGTGATTCACTATTCACGAATTCAGTGTTTGTTGTGACTTTATAGAAAATGACCACTGCAAGTAATGAGAATTGACTATACTATGCAGTCCTAAAAAAGAATGAAGTATACATTGTAACATATTAATTAGACGAATCTTTTTTTTTCTTTTGAGACGGAGGTCTCAGTCTGTCGCCCAGGCTGGAGTGCAGTGGTGCGATCTTGCCTCACTGCAATCTTTGCCTCCCAGGTTCATGCCATTCTCCTGCCTCAGCCTCCCAAGTAGCTGGGACTATAGGCGCCCGCCACCACGCCTGACTAATTTTTTTGTATTTTTAGTAGAGACAGGGTTTCACCGTGTTAGCCAGGATGGTCTCAATCTCCTGACCTCGTGATCTGCCTGCCTTGGCCTCCCAAAGTGCTGAGATTACATGCGTGAGCCACCGCACCAGACAATTAGATGAATCTTGAAAACATTATGCTCAGTGAAAGGAGTCAGTCACAAAAGGCATGCAGGGTTTCATTTATAAGAAATGTCTAGAATAGGCAAATCCTCAGAGATGCAAAGTAGATTAGTGGTTGCAAAGGTCTGGGGTAGAGGGGAATGGGGGTGTGGCTGCTACTGGATACAGAGTTTCTTTCTAGGGGTTGAAAGTGTTCTAGAATTAGGTGATGATGATGGTTGTATACTTTATGTGTATACTAAAAACCACTGAGCTCTATGCTTTAAAAGGATGAGTGTTATGATATGTGAATTATATCTCAACTAAAAAAATGGTATTCCACTGCAAACCTTTTTAGGAATGCCTAAAATTTTAAAAACTGGCAATACTAAGCGTTGAGTGGCATGTGGAAGACTTAGAACTCTCATAATTGATGGTAGGAATGTCCCACTCAATGTCCACATGCCACTTCATCAAGGTGCACAAGACCACTCTACTCACAGCAGGTCCTGCCTAGAAGGTCTAACTCCCCACAGAGAGAGGGTTACAAAAGTTAGACATCGTCAGAGTCCCTTCCAAACGCTCTGGAGGAGAGTGGCATGGTGCCAGTTCTAGAACATTCAGAGGAAAAACAAAGCCAGAGGTACAGCCATGCAGACTGGGTCCATGTGGCAGGGACAGGAAAAAGAATGGGCACCAAAACAGGAAGGACAAGGAGAGAGGAGAGGGGCAAGAGAAGGATGGCTACCATCTGCTGACCACTGACTGCATGCTGGGCCCTGACCTAGGCAATGTGTGAACAATACTTTCATATTTTGTATGGTATATATACTGCTGGTTGCAATGCCAGATTTTTTAAAGGTATAAAAAAGCAGATTTTTAAACTTTAAGAATAATGAATTTTTTGTCACCTTCTATTACGGCTTCTCACTTATGGTAGTAATATAAAGTTTCCTTTTTAAAATACTTTTAAAACTTCAAGTCACCTTGAGGAAAATCTCAAATGATAGCAAAAATTATAAAGGCAGTACATGTGTGCCTGAAATATAGGAAATCCAGTATTATCTCTTCTGATACTCGAAGTAACACAGCCTGAGGAAGATAGATTTAGCCCCAGGTTACAGAAAAGGAAATTGAGGTTCTACACATGCACTCATACAGTCAGAAATTAACATCAGGCCTGTCTGACTCTAAAATGTATGGCTGAATTCAGCAGACCCTACTGTCCAAGACCTCCCTAGCCATGACAGACATGACCACTTTTGCAGCAGAAAGCCATGAGCAGCACTGTAGGTTGAAGATTCAACACCCATGTAATTTATCTTTCATGACCCTATTTTCCTTATCTGAAAATGAGGATGGTAACAATACCTACCTTATATATTTGTGGTGAGGATTTGTTAAGAGTTTAGTAAAATGCTTGGCACAGACAAAGAACCCCATAAATGTCAGTTACAATTGCTATGGTTACTGATATTAATAAGACTCTTCCAGGCTTTTAGACTGAGGCTATGGACAATCCTGGTCAGGTAAGCTTGAAAAATGAACTGGGCCGAGACTCCACCTTGGAAGAGGGCACCAGGACTTCTGCTGGGAACAGCTGGGACAAGCAGGTTTTGACCAGGAGTACTTGTGACACTACCCAGAGACAGGGCTCTGGAGCCAGTCTGCCTGAGGGGGACAAGTTACTGAACTTCTCCATGCCTCAGTGTCCTAGTCAGTGAAATGGGAGTAATGAGAATAGTTACCTCCTAGGATGACATGGTAAGGGTTATGTGTTAGCTTGTTTTACCAGATTCTCTTTTCTCTCTGAGGAAGCTGGTGATTGCAGTAATGTCTGCTCAGAAGACCCTGGCACTGAACCAAGACCTCAGCACCCACAGATGCCCTTGGTACCTATTGTGAACACTGCCCCAAGAAGGACCAGTGGCCTGGGAGCTCACTCAGATGTCACATGACAAAGGGCTCTGCCTTTGACCACCACATCCAGTGGGATACTTCTAATGTCCTTTCTCTTCCCCTCCCCCTTCCAGGGAACCCACCTTTCTGAAAAACATATAACCCCAAGCATTGTTTCATTTCTCCAAGTCTCTTTATTTTCCTATTATTCTGCTGATCTCTACCTGGACAAGGAGAGAGGAGAGGGGTAGGAGAAGGATGATACTTAAGAATGCTCAATTATGAGAAGCAACAAACATAATCAATAGACCTTGGATTGTGCTACCAGCAACCTGAAACAGGAGGTAACAAAAGGATCAAAGACTGTGGCAGGGGAAGTAACTTTATTTATGTTGACGTTGATCCCTAGAGGTAACTAAGAGATTTATCCTCTTCTAAATTTCATGACCAGTGTCCTGGTAGGTAGGCAGAAAATCCACAGCATAAGAAATCAAGGAGCCATTAGAGTGAGGACAGAGGCCAGTGGAAGAAGTTAGGCTGACCACCAAAGAGGTGGCCCAGGTCCCTCTGCAGCTCCTGGTGTGTGCTTAGTTTCCCCTCAGCACTTGCATCCACCCCACCTTGAAAGAGGGTGTAAATTTGACCTGGGGCCCCTGGGGATATACTGCCAGTCTTTCTGCAGGACCCTGAGCATGTGTGAAGAGTGAGGTTTCCCAACCAGCTACCAGAGGGCCAGAGCAGGGGTGTGGTGCTGGCAGTGGACCCCCAACTCAGGCTGTGGCTCATGAAGAAGATACGTGGGGCAGCTGAGTCAGCTGCCTCAGCCTCCCATGCTGCGACAGAGAGACGTGATTTTAGGCTGCTGTCACTTGAGCTAGACCCAGGGACTCATGGTTACTCAGCCATGGGCACCCATCTGACTTCCTCGTACCCCACAAAAATCTGCACTGGGACCAAATACCATCTCTTGAAAAGCAAAATTATTTTTAATAATTCATTGGCTTACTGGGAGGTGTAGAATCCCAGCAGGACACTGAGGATTTATCAGAGGAGGAAAGGGAACACGTTTGGCAGGTTGCATTGCAGAGCTGAGGACAGAGCAGCACCACGGAGTAAACAAGTCCTGAGGAGAGAGGAGAGTCCTGAAATTAACTGTGATTCTATGAAACCACAGGGCAAGTCACACTCATTAGCTCTTTTCCTCTCTGCATCCATGCTTGTCCCTGTTATAGTCTAGCATCCTCATGTCAGCCCTGGCCCTCACTTTAAACATTCAAACTGGATGTGATTGGGTCCCTTGATTGCTTAAAGCCTTTCAGTGCTCTTGGGTTAAAGTGCAAGACTCTGACGATGCCTATAATTCCTAGCGTGATGGCCGCCCTACCTCCCCAGCTTCTTCTCCTGACGTGCTTCTCTTGCCCATGACTTCATGTCCAGCTGCACTGGAGACCCAGCCCCTGGATCTTTGCCCACGCTGCTCCCTCCATCTGGAATGCTTCCTCCTATTTGCCTAGTTAATTCCTTTTCATTCCTCAAGCCTCACCCCTCCCTGCCTCAACTGACGACTTTACTCTCTCCTATTACATGTCCTTATCGGCCCCTGTGGGATTTCTCCCTAGCACTTACTGTACTTACTTATCAGTGTGAGTATCTGTTTAACAAATGCCTCCCTCTCCTCCTGAGAGACTGAATTACCCAACACCTGGCACGGGGCACATGCCCAATACATATTTTTGAGGGAATAACTAAATAAGGGGATGAATGGATCGGCCAATAATAAATGATTACAGGACTTGCTTAAGGTTGTGCAGCTGGAATCTCAACTCAGTCCTGCTTAAGCCAAAACGTATGCTCTAGATAACTGTATTTTTGCTTGCAGTTTAAAAACTTGTTTGAATCTATGATTTTATTCTTGCATTTCAAGATTCTCCAAAAAGAAGAAAAATCACATCTCTCCAGTGAGGAGAAAAGTATTGAATGGACCAAGAGTCCAGGATTAAAGAGATTAGAAGTCGGTGTGGTCTGCTGGAAAGGCAGTGAAAAACAAGAACCAAGTAGACAGAACTCCAGGAGGATGTGGCCTGACCCTGACTAGCTGCTCCCAGGATTCAAGCTCAGATCAGTCCCTGTGAGCAGCCCTGGCAGCTTCCATCAAGGCAGCAGTGGCTGTGGCGCAGATCCTCAGCCCTGCCTCAGCCTGAATGAGGAAAAGGAGCCCCTTCCTCAAGGCATTCCTGCCCCCTGCTGAAAGCCATCGAATCCTACAGGCCATCTCAAGGCCTATGTGTGGAGCTCCCCAGAGCTGTGCAAAGCACAACCTGCTCGATGGTAAGCAGCAGCCCAGAGGGACGAAAGAGCCATTAAAGAAGGCCATGAGCGAAACTGTGAGAAACCTGGGAATTGCCTGGCCATGCTTCCTTGCAAAAAGAAAACTTCCCTGCTGGTTTGTCTCCCAGGAGAAATTTTGTAAAATTGTGTAAATTTTGTAAAGGAGAATTTTGTCTCCTCCCACGGCTTCTGGCCGTGCTCCTCGCTGCTCTCCCTCCCTACCCTACTGCTGCAACTTCTAGCAGCACACTGCACAAAACCTCAGGCTCGTTCGTTCTTTTGTTCCTTAAACATTTAATGCACATCAATCCTGCAACAGGCTGTGTGCTGGAGGTTGGGGGAACAGAAATGAACAAAGCAGAGTCTTTTTCTCCACTAAATAGGGGGAAAAATACTGCTCTGCAGTACTGCCTTGGCTGCTGGAAGCTACCAGGGCAACCCGGGTTGCAAGTGTCCAAAAATGAGAACAGGAGGGAGTTACTCAAAGGTCACTCCTTCATCTAGACCCTCTCTCTTGAGTGACAGACATTCTATAGGAGTTCTGACCTCTTCCCAGGTTAAAATTCAGGATAAATTGTTTGCTCTCAGCCACATGGATTTTTCCAACCCTCCCAAGGGAATGGTGGCTGCTGGACAAGGGAGCCAGTCCATCCTCCAGCAGGTCAGGTGCTTGCTTCTTCTCATGCTCCCATGATGTGGCTTGCTGGCCTCTGAAGCTGACTGACTGGGGCAAGACTGACCAACACAGATGCAGGTGTGAGCACCCTCACAGGGCAAAGGACAGGACGTGTCCTCAGGAGCTTGTTGCTCACAGCTCCTCAGCCCAGCAGCCCCTGGGGCTGGAGGCTCATCGGACTAAAGGAACGAAGGCACACAGGTTCAGCAGCAGGTCCTACAGTGCTGTGTTCTAGAAAGCAGAGAAAAATGAGCTGCCACCAACCATTAATCAACCATCTGATTTTTGTGGAGTTAGTCAGCCTGTCAGTAGTCAGTATTTACAGAGGGCTCACAGCACGTGGAATTGTCTGGGTGCTGAGAAAGAGACAGACGACCCAGGACTCATCTTTGACCCAGAGCCCACCCAACCCCCAGAATGTTCACTCTAACTCCTTTTTTTTGTTTTGTTTTGTTTTTTGTTTTTGTTTTTGTTTTTTTTAGAGACAGGTCTCATTTTGTGGCCCTGGCTGGAGTACAGTGGCACAATTGTATCTCACTGTCGCCTCAACTTCCTGGGCTCAAGGGATCTTCACACTTCAGTCTCACATGTAGCTGGGACTACAGGCACATGTCACCATGCTCGGCTAATTTTTTAATTTTTGCAGAGACAGGGTCTCGTCATCTTGCCCAGGCTATTCTCAAACTCCTGGGCTCAAGCAGTCTCCCACCTCGGCCTCCCAAAGTGCTGGGACTACAGGCATGAGCCACCATGCCCAGCCCTAGCTCATCTTCGTAAACAGAATAGCTGCTCAGGAGCAATTGTAGTTGAACATTTATTGGACAGGCAGACTTTGGGAAGACTCTGTTCTCTTTACTCAGAGGATAAATCACCTTCTTGGCAAATGTGGGTCTGATTTCAAGAGTCTCAGGAGGAGGAAAGAGCCATGAGGAGGAAAGAGAGGAAGATAGCTTGGCTAGCTAGTGAAGGGGTCCTGGAGGAAGGATCACCCACTTGTAACAATCCACTAACCTGTCATAAGTACACGTGTCCAGCTTCTCGGCAGAAGTACCAGAATAGGAGGAAGACACCAAAGTAGGACAGAGGGAAGTGAAAGATATACTGTGATTGTGGCTGGAATCTTGCTCCCAGGAAGAAAGACTCTAAATTTTTTTAAAAATCAAAGCTCTTGCAGGAAAACTCGCAACAATACTCCTTACTCTCTCAAAATGCTCCAAAGTCTAACAATATGGAACCTACTTTTCTAAGTAGCCTAAACAAGTCAACGGAAATATATCTTGGAAGTCAAGAGATTAAAATGATGATTTGTCAAGTTCTTTTCTTCCTCCATCTGACCTCACCATTCCTAACCTATTATTTTCATGGGAGGAAGGAGCCTCCTTTATTCTCTGTGGGAGGAAGGGGTTGTGCAGAATTCCTCATGTTGGTGCAGAAACACTGCATTGGTGTATGTAGAAAGCCTCAAGGTGGGGAAGGTAGAGGAGTCTCAGAACCACAGGCACCATGGCAGTGAAGGGTGGCATGTATTGGTGAGAGGGGGCAGTAGGAAGGAAATTACAATTCAGGGAGCAGACTACAGTTACTGTTTTTGGAGAAGGTCTTTGTATAAATATTCTTGGCATACATGTTGAGATTTTAGGGGCATCACTAGGCTTCCATGTGCCTCCAGGTATCTCTCAAACTTGTCTTTCATGCTGCCATGGGGGGGAAAAAAAAACATTGTTTCAGACAAAGGTTTTATAACTCCAAGAGCCCCCACTTAGTGTATTAGTTTCCTGTTGCTGCTGTAACAAATTACCACAAACTTAGTGGCTTAAACCAACACAAAGTTACTATCTCATAATAATTCTGTAGGTCAGGAGTCTGACAAGGGTCTTGCTGGGTTACAAATTCTGCATTCCCGTCTGGAGGGGTTAAGCAAGAATCCATTTCCTTGCCTTTTCCAGCAGCCAGCACTCCTTGACTTATGGTTCCTTCCTCCAAATCTTCACAGCCAGCAATAGCAGGTTGAATTGTTTCACCTTGCATCACTTACATCTCCTTTTCTACCTCCCTCTTCTACTTTTAAGGACCTCTTTGTGATTAAATTGGGCCTACATACCCAGATAACCCAGGATAACTTCCCTATCGTGAGATTGGCTGGTTATCAGCTTTAATTTCATCTGCAACCTTAATTCCCCTTTACATGTAAGATCACATATCCACAGGTTCCAGGGATTTGGACATGGACTT
Organism: Chlorocebus sabaeus; assembly: GCF_047675955.1. Lineage (NCBI taxonomy): Eukaryota > Metazoa > Chordata > Mammalia > Primates > Cercopithecidae > Chlorocebus > Chlorocebus sabaeus. The sequence continues at coordinate 34,378,026 of NC_132927.1, forward strand.
CTCTGGGAGGCAATTTTTCCGTCAACCACACCTAGCATGCATATTTGTTACCTGGGACTGATAATCCTAAATTATAACATTAAATAATGTCCACTCTGAAGAATGCATAAAATGAGCTCCTGAGGCTTTGGCTAGGCACATTTTGAAAAGAAGGAATCAAAAACAGGTCATCTTATTGAGTACTTAAAAGGCTGGAGGTCCTAATGGGGACCCAATGCTTAGTGTGAGGAGGTGAGGAAGGAAACAAAGAGTAGGTCCATAAACCTATTTGCCCTGCTCTTTATTTCCAGTTTCAAGGATGCACAAAGATGTTTAACCATGAAAGCTTTAAACCACCCATTCTAAGGTTCTCCATGCCTAGGCAGCCTGATTTCCTTCCCCCTTCATGGTATCTTTCTGCTTCATAATCTCTGGACCAATGAAGAGGACAGAGCAGGCCTTGACAAAGCATTTGGCAGCAGTAACTGCCAGTGGGACCACCAATGTTTCTCAATGTGTGGCCCACAATTCACCTGTATCAGAATCCCCTGACCCATTTTATCAAATTCTGGGAGTAGGATCCAGGAATCTGTATTTTAAAGAGTTCTTGGTGACGCTGATGCAAGCTAAAGCTTGACGACCTCTAATTTCCTGTTCCCTAATCTAGGACGAGACTTTCCCAGCTTTTAGCAGCTCTCACAATTTGCCTAATCAATGTTCTATCGCTACTGTGATTCTCAGACATAAAATATTTTTAACAGCATAACTTTTGTTCTCATGCCTAGTGAGAGAAGAACAGACAGCATAATATTTCAGTTCATTTCTGTGGTCTGTAATTGGGAATTCTGTAATATATCTTAAATATTAACCAAAAAGATGAAAACTGATTGATGCATAATTCATTAGTGGAGCTATTAGACCAAAGTACCTTTCATAATTTAACAAATTGACCCATAAACTATTAAAAAATCACAAAAGAAACAGTATTGATTTATGCAGCTTGATTCTGGCTGTGAATAAACACAGTATAAAAGGAATACAATATTATATCACTGCTGATAAACTACCAATCCCGAACACTTACCTGGGGATTAGAGAAAGCACTTCTTAGAAATTAAAAATCTGAAAAAGTTAAAAACGGGTTTAAAGGGGAAAAAAGGCAGAAGTCTTAGAACAAATTCAAGATCAGATTGGTGTTTTTCATTAGCAATTGAAATACATAGGCTGGGCGCGGTGGCTCACGCCTGTAATCCCGGCACTTTGGGAGGCCGAGGCAGGTGGATCACCTGAGGTCTGGAGTTCAAGACCAGCCTGGCCAACATGGTGAAACCCCATCTCTACTAAAAATACACAAATTAGTCAGGTATGGTGGCACGTGCCTGTAATTCCAGCTACTCGGGAGGCTGAGGCAGGAGAATTGCTTGAACTCGGGAGACGGACATTGCAGTGAACTGAGACTGCACCACTGCATTCCAGCCTGGGTAACACAGCAAGACTCCATCTCAAAAAAAAAAAAAAAGAAAAAAAAGAAAATAAAAAGAAATTCATAAATGTTAACAGCAATCTGAATTATTACTCAGAATAAAAAAGAACAAAATGTTAGTTTCAAGATAAGAATATTTTCATATATGACAATCTTTTACTTTTCTCCCTTTTGACTGTATCATTTTAATTACTTTTGCAAACTTTAATAAAATCATTAGGTAACCTCTTTGAGAGAAGACAATTTTAATGAAATTTTTAATTGCATAAGTATTAATAAATAAATACATCATATAAAATAAAAATGTCATTACTGTGAAGGCTAACAGCCTCTTTGACCATCTTCCCAATTAATCCAGTCCCTCCTCCTCTCCCCAGAGGTAAGAGCTGTTAGTGCTTTGTAATATATTCTTCTATATCCTATTCCATATGTTTACATGCATGTGTCCACAAAAAGCATTTAGAATTGTTTGGAGCATTTTTAACATAAATAATATCATACTACACACATTCTTCTACAACTTAACTTTTTTCTCCATTATGCCTCAGAGAATTCTTCTTATGTATAGTGGTAACTGTGTGCCAAATTTTGTTCTAAACTCTGGCACATATTATCTAATTTAATCCTGATAGCAATCCCTTGAAGTAGGTATTATTATCATGGTTTCTCAGCTAGGGCAACTGATCTGGGTTTCCAAAGCACAGGGAGTAGTAAAGCAACTTGCTTCCACAATCACACAGCTTGTGGTTGATGTAGAGCTAAAAATTATAAACCTCAAATAATTTAAATTATCATTGATCTAAATTGAGACAAGAAGTCATCAACTTCAATAGCAGGAGCCCTCATATGATATAAGTGCTTCCCAAATTCATGCAAAGTATTAACAATTAGGCTTTGTTTTGATAGGTAAGACAGAAAGTTAGTAAATATTTAAATTTTGGTGATCATAAAAGTCAAATAAATCTGTAATTATTTTGCATCTTCATGGCATACATTTTAAATTCTTAGTCTGTTTTCTAAGAAAGGCAAAGGGCTTTAATAAAGCCAAGGACTTTGACTTATAACCTTGAGATCATTAATACTTGTTAAAAATTAAAATAAAATTTGTCAGAAATGTACTGTAGAAACTGTCACCCTGACCTCAGGATGATTTACTTCTGACTCTGACTTCACAGATCTGGTTCTAATTAACTCAACAAGTGCAGGTCTACTTTAAATTATGAGCATAGCTAAAGGCACTCTTCCCTTTAAAAAGTTATTTCACAAGTAAAATAAAACGATTCTAACATATTAAATTTAAAACATAATTTGGATTCTCCATTTTCTTCAAAGTTGAAGAGCTATTTTTAAACATAGACAGTCTGGACTCTAGAGTTAACACCCATTACACAATGGCACAACTATATCTACCTCGTTCTTTTTACCTGCTGTCTGATATTCCACAGGATGACTTCTGCCACAGTTTATTTGGACATTGATCTACTGATAGTCATTTAAATGGTTGTTAACACTTTGCAATTCCTAATAGTGCTGCAAGGGCAATATACCCTGTCCATCATGCTGCTACACAAGTATTTCTCCAGAGCAATGGTTCTCAATGTGTGGTCCCCAGACTAGCATAGTTGCCATTAGCTGAAATGAATTAGAAATGCAGACTCTCAGATTCACCCCTAGACTTGGTGAATCAGAAACTCTGGGGATAAGACCTGGCAATCTGTGTTTAATAAGCCGGGGCTGCGGGTGTTCAAGGTACCCTTAAAACGGAGAACCATCACACTAAAGATACAAAGTGGTGCAACTGCTGGAACATAGTAAACCCCATCTTTGAATGTCAAAAATTAAACTTCCCCATAGTATTAAGGGTAAAGATGAAATGTCAGAAATGTTAGGAGTTAAATTTGACTTTTTAGGAAAATCTTCTTAGAGTTAGGAATCCATTAAACTTGTCTAGGAAAATCAAGACTAGTTTCAGAACTCAAATATGTTATCTAACAAAGCGTATATTAGGGAAAGTAAATTTGGACTTAAACTTTAAAGATTAATATAATGTTAAAGAGGTCTTCATGGATCACAGTCTGAGAAGGTCTTCTGACACATGAAGAGACTAAGCCCACAAAGGTTAAAAATCTTTTCCAAATTCACTGGGCCAGTTAGCAGTAGTGATAATGGGAACTTTGGACCCTGGCCCTGGTCCAGTCCATCAAACATACCACTCATATTATGCTTAATCAAAGAAAGCCTTTAAGAAAGGTTTTACCACAACCTTAGAAAATCCAAACACACAGATTATCCTGAGAGTGATTTTTCAAAAGGAGCAATAACTGCATGTTTATTTTAGAAGAATGTTGCTGAAATTAAATGATTCTAAGGTAAAGAAAATATTGTCATGAACAACTTCAATGACAATCTCATTGTCTTATCTTTTAATTGAACATTTTTATTCAAAATAAAATGTTTGCAAAATAAAATATATTTATTGATGTTTAATATAATATGAAAGAGAAATTTTTAAGTGTACCTACATTCCTAATATAACACTTGTCTTTATATTTCTGTGTAATCTGTCTATTCTCTATACATATACACCTATTTTCACCCAGTGTGATATAAGGCACACAAGTATTCTGCATTTTCTTTAATATTTGGAAAACATTCTTCTGTGTTTGCCATGTTGCTACATAACATTCATAGTTAACTCATGGCTGTTTAATAGCCTATGAGATATGCCATGATTTATTTGGCTGCTTTGGGACCTGTAAATGGTCTCAGATATCCTTATATTATAAACAATACTACAATAAACTTCACGTGACACACATTTTTCCTTCTTCTTTTGAATTATTTCCTTTGGTTAAACTTCAAGGGGCTGACTACGAAGTCACTGAGCACAGATGTTCATGGTTCTTGATGCCAAATTTGCTCCTCAACGTCCCAGCAGAATTTTCACTGGGAGACCCCACAAAAGTCTCACACCAAGTGCTTATCCCAAGGGGATAAGGACAAAGTCAAAATTAAATCAATTTTAACAGAAACTAGGCTTCAAATTAGGAAAATTAGACCCAAATTTAAATTAGACCCAAAATGCTTCCCTAGATTCACACTCTCAATTATCTACCTTTAACTAGGTTCAGTACGAAGAATCCTTCTCAGTAACTTGACAAAATATAAATACAAAATGGGTATATAGTTCCTGATTTATCAACTAGTATGAAATTTAATCAATTAGCTTCGGACAACCTTCATTGCTCAATTTGTCCACCTGCAAAATGGGAGTGAATGTATTTGCCTATCTTGAAGAGGAAATGTAAATAAAAATGAAGCAAGACTGATGAATAAATACTTTCAGCTTTTTAAAATTCAGCTTGATCATCACCTTTAAGGACCATTCAGGTCTAACGGAAAGCCATGGAGTTGCTGTCAGAGACAAGATGGTGGCCAGATTCTAGGGTGTGCTCTCTGCCCTGTCAGCTCAGAAAGCCTGCTGCTAAAAGAGTCTATGGGTGATTCATGACCTGAACAGAGGTACTATTTTTTTTTGTTATGAATGAATTAGAACTCATTCATAACAGAAAATAGTTTATGAACCAATTATTTATAACAAGAAATAAATCTCCCAGGATACTGGAGTGATCTGGCCAGCATTTTATCCCCCTATAGGGAAAATCTTCCAAGGAAGCCAAATTATAATGAGGACAAAGGCTGCGTGTTAAGCATGGAATCAGACTCTGGGAGTTGGCTCTATGACAAAAATGTTGGATAGCTTCGGGCTCTGCAGCATCCACTCAACCCAGATGTAGAACTTTTGTCCTGGTACCCAGGACAGCCTCTCCAGTCAGCACTTGAATGGCACTGCCAAGGTCAACCTCTGAGAATTCTCCTTTTCCTTGCTCCTATGCTGGCCATCCTCCTACTGAAGGACATTTTTTCCTCCAGATATGTTAATAGCTTAAATCCAGTTCCAGTTAGGTTTTGTTAATCTGGGACCAATTCCATCTCCTCAGAGATGACTTTGCTCTTATCTGTTATGTGTTAATTGATGGTCCACACTCAGCTTCATGAGTTGCCAAATTAATGGGTTACCTCACTGTCACTTCCATCTTACAACTACAACAATGCAAAAATTAATAACTCACAAAGAGTTGTCAATCCAGACCTTGCTGGACTTGGTACTTCTCTAACTAAGGCATTTGAAATGAGCACAATCATTATTAGAATGTACACAGGTTCTTCTAAAAATACCAAAACAATTTCCTCTGTTTAATAAGATAAACTGCAATCCCCGAAACCTTGTTTAAACTATAAGGTTACTTGGCAAATCTTTTCTTCGAAGTTTCTAAGTAGATTTTAGCTCAACTCAATCTTGTTAAATTTTAAAAGATCCTGAATCAAATAGATTCAAACTAATGAACTTTGAGTACATTACTCCATGAATTGAAAACAAAAACAAAAACTGGTAAAAAAAAAGATGGATTCTCCCTCTATTGCCAGAAACATGTCACTTGCTAGTAACCTTAGTTCTCTAACCAGAATGTCACTATGCACGGGAACTTAACCCAAGCTGATTTCAGCTGTTTATCAGCTATTTTCCAAGATTATCCTGCCATTTGCTGCAACTGGATGAACCTGGAGGACTATGCTAAGTAAAATAATATAGACACAGAAAGATAAACATAGTACTGTATGATCTCACTTACATGTGGAATCTAAAAAACATGAACTCATAGAGGCAGAGAGTCGAATGGCGGTCGCCAGGGCTAGGAGGTGAGGGACATGGGGAGATGTTGGCCAGAGGGTACAAACTTTCAGTAATAAGGTGGGAAAGTTCTAGCATCTAATGTGAGCATGGTGACTATAGTTAATAATGCTGTATTGTCTACTTCAAATGTGCCAAGATAAACAAATTAAAGAAATGAAATTATGATTAAGTGCTAAGAAGAAAACAAACAAGAAGCCGAGATGGAAAAACCATGGGAGAGTCTATTTTAACTCAGATGGTTAGGGAGGGCCTTGCTGAGAGGCTTGTGTTTAAACTGAAAACCGAAGGTTATGAAGGATCAGTTCTGTGAAGAGTAATGAGGAACACTGCAGGCAAAGGAAACAGCATGAGGTGGAAAAGAGTGTGATGTGTTCCAGAAACTAGTGGAAGGCCAGGACTGGATTATAGTGAAAGAGGGGGAAAGCAGATCAGATAAAAAGAGGTAGGCAGAAGCCAGGCCATGGTGACTTGTAGATCATAGAAGGGTTTCATTTTGTTCCAAATATGAAAAAAGGATAGGGAGAGTGTTTAGCTGGGGAGTGGTATGTTTTAGCAGATTGTGCTGGAGGCTACATGGAGAGTTTGGATGAAAGCAGAAGCAGGGAGCTCAGTGAGGAGGCTACGGCAGTGGTCCAGGTGGAGATACTAGTGACCTGGACAAATAATGTGACAGCAGAGATGGAGAGAACAGAAAAGATTTGAGCTAAATTTTTGAGATAAACTATCAGAACATACTGTAATTAAATAGTAAGTGGCTTTGGTAAGAAAAAAAAAAGAAAGAACCATATCAAAACATCATGCTGAAGTGGAAACAAAACAAAACAAAACAAAAAACCTTGACATTTCATTTTACAGAAAAGAATCAGAGTCTCAAAGGGTTGGAGTGATTGATTGGCTCTGAGATTTGGGACTGATTCATGGCAGAGCCAGGGCAAAAACCCAGTCTTCTGGCTCTCAGCCTAGTGGTCTCATTTCCCTTTCTTCTCCCAGAGCAGCCAAATCATCTTCATGGCCGCAGCCAGGCAGGAGAGTGAGAGCATGGTAGCCACTCTCAGGGCATTTATCCTCCCCTTCATTCTCGTACCTTCTGGATGCTCTAGTCATGTGGAAGGTTAATCATTCCCTACCCACCATTGTAGACAAAACCCTATATTTAGCCTTTGACATGGACATGGAATACAATGCTGATGGAAAAGACTCACTGTGAATTCCTTTACTAGGTGACAGATGCTGATCTTAATGCTTTGCATATACCATGTCATTTAATCTTTACAACACTCCTCTGCGATAGGTACTAATATTAAAGTCATTCGTTTGATTAGGAAAATGAGGCACATAGAACTTGAATCAGCTTTTCCCTAAGCCCCATGCAAACAGTACCACTGCCCCTTAGCCATCCAGCTTTGAGCTGGGGAGAGCTCAGGCTCCTGGATGCCTACAGCTTCTATTCTGCCCTACTCTCATTACCTGTTGTATGGTGGTGATACTTTCTTTTTCAGCTACATGCCAGGAAGTTTCTTTGTGGGTAATTATATGGGAATAATTAGTCTTTATGTAAACATTACCTTGGAGGATATGAAAGACCTAACTTTCAGGCAGCCAAAGAACCCAGGAGGCTGCTTGTAATCACTCACTAGGTTTCATCGTCTCTAGAAGTAATTAGAGATTTCAACCACAAATCACCACTTCAATTGGGTCTACACACCTTACCTTCTTCCCAAAATTATAACAGCAATTTTCTAGGGAAAGATTAAGGAAGAGGGGCAGATACCCTGTGGTTCTGTTTTCCTGCTGGAGGTTTTCTTATAAGGAGCAAGAAGGGCATGCTGTCACCCAGGGAATAGATATTGTGGCCTAATCACAGCCCTTTGTATCACGGGCCATGACCTGGGACATGGAGTTGGGAGGGACACTACAGAGTCTTAATTTAGGCTCTTTTGGTTGTGTATAACAGAAACCCACCACAAATCACCTAAACCAGGAGAACGGGATTGGAGTATTTCATGGCTGCAAGAAAGGAAGTATAAGCAGACCTCAAGTAGGATTCATGCCTAGAACTGAAAGTCATCAGCATACTCTCTCCTTATTTGCCATAAATTCAGTGGTGAACACAGTTATGAGGGTAACAGAACATCTCGAGGTATGTACGTATATACTCCCTGAAGCCCACACTGCCCTACCACACCCTCTGTCTTCTCCAACCCCACCACTATCACCATCACTCTCCAAAATGGGGTGTGTTGCTATGTAGCAACCACTCCAAGAGTTAGTGGCTTAAAACATCAACCATTTTGTTAAATTTCATGATTTTGTGAGTCAGGAATTTAGGCAGGACTTAGATGGGTGATTCTTCTGTTTCATGTGGTTTCAATGGAGGTCACTTGGTGGCAGTCATCTGGCAATGGACTCATTTAGGGACTCAAGACAGCTTCATTCACATGTCTGGCACCTTGGTAGGGTTGCCTGGAAGACTGGCCCAGCTGTGACTGTCAAGTGAGCACCTACCCAAGACCTCCCACCATGGCAATCTTGGGGTAGTCAAATTTCTTACCCGGTAGCTCAGTACTTCCCAGAAACCCAGATGGAAGCTGCAAGGCTTCTTTTGATTTAGCTTCAAAAGTCTCAGAGCAACACATTGACCATATTATGTTAGTGAAAGAAATCATTAAAGCCAGCTCAGATTCAAAAGATGGGGAGTTAAACTCTATCTCTCAATAGGAAGAACATCAATTAACCTGTGGCCCTCTTTAATCTACCATAGGCAGACTGCTAGACAAATATCTACCAACTTAAATATTTACTGCTTGCTTAAATCCAAAGGAAAGATAAATGAGAAGTAAAACATCAAATGATTTAGGGGACTCAGGGGACAGAACTTCAGAATGGGCAGTTACAGGACTTATCTTCTGGGCGGTTTCTATGGGAGACCTAGCCCCACCAATCCTGCTCATTTCACTGATGGCGTGATACCTTTAAGAAGCATTGAAAAAAGGATTATGAAGGGAAATCTGTAAAAGGAGGATAGGAATAGTATATCTATTTCACAGGGTTGTGGGGATTCAATAGATTTTATATACGTAAAAAAGTGCCTGGTACATACTAAGAACCTTATAAGAATTCATTATCATCATTATGCTTGATGGACCATATGAAAATATTTCCTAACCCTAGCTAGGCATCAAAAGTTAATGCCTCAGAGACTGACTTTTCAGGACTGCAGAGGGAAGGAGAAATGTGGTTTACAACCACTTGACTCCATTTATATGCAAATTACTAGCAGTAATTCATTCAAGATTCTCAAAGTAAATAACTTTCAGCTAATGTATTCTCTAACCAAAACAATAATGTCATTTTAAAGCTCTCAGGTGTTTGTCCATGAGTCACAAGAGTTTATTACATAAAGAGTTGATCATTGAAGTGAGTATTTTGGTGACACTGACCACTTTTCTTGCAATTCCCAGAGTCCCGGAGAGGCTTGCTACAATCCTACATAGCAGGAACAAGTGGCTTCCCCTCCACTGGCAAAGCCATTGATTGATAGGGCTACCCTGATATCAAACCCTACCTCTTTTAGTAAGCTGGAGGAAGTTTCTGCTTCTTAAGAAGTAAACTATTGGGATTCCATCATTAGGCTTTCAGGACCCCACACATTCCCAGATGCCTTAGCTTCATTCTTTACTTCTACAAAGAAAGACCACTCGTTGGAAAAGCTCACACAATGCTTTTGTATGGGACACCTGGAGCCTGTTCTAATACACTGCTGGATTGGTTCCTTGGAGCTTGGACACTACCCAACCTCCAGTAAATGAGATGGAGATGTTGGCATTGTTAAGGATGGAGTTGAATTCAGAAAAATGGAAATGGTAGAAGAGACACACTATGTAAGCCCTGAAAACCCACCAAATGAATATAATCTAGATGGCCCAGAAAACATTCTCTTCCTTAAGCCAATAAAGAATGCGTGGCAGAGAGGAGCCCTAAAATATTTGAAAAGCTTGGTTAGATGTCTTTCTGAAGTTTGTTGTTGAAAATTGAAAAAATGTGCCATTGAGATGGGCTCTATAAATAAGTAGAACTAAGAGGATTCTGGAATGGCAAATGGTAGTGCATAATTGTCAGAGGCAAGGTGAATGTCATTATCACACTGGTCAGCAAGCCTTAGAGCGGCAACAGGGTGCCTTGAATACCAGGGATCTGTAATGATCATAGTGTTGCAAGGAGGGAAGATGGATGATAGCAGAGCAAAGTATTACCTGACTTGTATAAAATGAAAGAGCAGGAGTGTAGAAACCTGTATGAGTTCAATAATTAGAAACTATGGCCTCTCACCTCATTTCCAAATCTAAGTCAGTACGGAGATTTAGAACCCACTGATTTAAGGGAAGGTTAGGTCTGCTTAGGAAGGAATCTACAGCAACAACACCATAAATAAAATAAATATTCCTGCTAAACCTTCCCCAAACGTACATGTATCCACTTGCTAGGGCAATGATATACTGGGGAAAGGGAAGTATCTAGGTCTGTGCTACTTGAAGTGCAACTATATTCCTTGGAAGGATTGGGGGCAGAGGGAGGCCAGATTCTGTTTATAGGTGTATAATCACTTCTTAATAGCTAGCAGAACCATTACATTGATTCCCTGACCTATGAAGTAATAAGAGTCATTATAACAGGAAGAGTTAGATGGATGCCCCTGAAACTGTTCTCACACCTAGCCAAGATAATGAACCAGAAACAATGTCACATCTCAAGTGGACTTGCAGAACTTAGAGACATCATTGAAGACTTACAGCACATACGGCTGGCAGTCCCCATCAAGTCACCTGCTTGTTCCCTGCAAAAACCAGATAGATCATGGCAGAGAACTGTGGACAACCATGAACTTAAATGATGACCCAAATTTCAGTAGCTGTGCCAGACAAAGTGTCTTTACTAGAACAAATCAACTCAGCCTGTGACACTTGGTATATAGACACTGTCTGGCAAGTACATACTTCTCAACCTTTATCAGTAAGGAAGATCAAAAGAGGTTCACGTTTTTCATGGAAAGGAAAGCAGTATGCATTCATTGTGTCTTGTCTGAGGGCTCTCTCTCACAGTAGAGTCTGCAGAGACTTTGATTGTCTTGACATTCTGCAGACATCACATTTGTCAAACATATGGATAACATCAGTGCCAATTATACCTAGGGAGCAAGAAATAAACTAATTTAGATGCCTCAGTAAGACACATATGTGCTAAGAGGTAAGAGAAAAACCCCACAAAGATTAAAGAGCCTGCCACATTGCTAAAGTATTTAGAGGCAGAGTGACCTGGGGTGTGCTGGTTAAATCCTACCTAAAGTGAAGGACAAAATACTACAGTACTTTGTAATCCTGACCACTAGGAAAAAGATATAGTGCTTAAGGGAATTTTTTTGGATTTGGGTGCTCTAATTTATATAACTAGTGATTTTTAAACTGCCCATTTTTAGTGGGGTTACAGAAAAAGAGGACTGCAGCAGATAAAGTGTGGTGCAGGCTGCTCTGCCACTTGAACCACATGGCCCAATGGATACATCATGAGCTAGAGATATCCACAGAAGCTGAGGATGGTGTATGTATCTAACAAGTCTAACAAGACCCAATAGGAGAATCTAGGGTTCTGGAGCAAGGCCAAGCCTTCTGTGACAAAGAAATATTTTCCCTTTGGAGGAAAAAAAAACCCTCCTGGAGAGCTACTGGGAACTGGTAGAAAGTGATTGACTACAATCCATCAAATCATATGGTCACCTGAGTGCAGGCTGTACTCCATCACTGTAGAAGCCGTACATTCAGGATGGTACATTCAGGATCAAACTCAAGCAGGTTCCAAAGGCAGAAATTAATTTTATCGACCACTGATCCCAAGTCTCATGGTACTTAACCTTTGTTTTACTGACATCTCTCCTCCTATTGCACCAATGGAAGAGGAAGATTCTCAGGCCCGGTTCATAGACAGGTCTGCTCAGTAGATGAGTGCCAACTATAAATGTGCTACTTCTGCTCTAAACCCCCAGGCAGGAGTGGCCCTGAAAGACAGTGGAGAAAGGAAATCTTCTCAATGGACAGAACTGGGACTACAAAATGTGGTGGTTCACTGTGTGTGGAGGGAGAAGGGGTCTGAGGTACATATATACCTATACTTTTGACCAGTGGCAATTGGTTTGGTTCGTTGGTAAGGATTCAGGGAGGAGCAAAAATGAAAGATTAGACAAAAGAAAGTCTGGAGAAAGAGCATGTGAATAAACCCACAGAAGTATACAAATCTTTGTATCACACATTCATGCCCATCAGTGGGCGCCATTCTGAGGAGACATACTCTCTACTGGGAGTGATAAGAGTTCTCCGTGGTACCAAAAAGATGGCATCACTCACCAAGGCTGATCTAGTTGTTTCACTATTAAAAGTCAACCTGCTACTGAAAAAAGCCTGACACAAAGTCCTTTCAGAGACAGGTCAACCACCTCATGGCATGGGACCACTTCTACTCTGAAGGGAGCTGTGATCTGTACGTAATAGAATTGACACATACTTTGGATATGGGTTTGCCTTCTTGCCCACAGTGCCTATGCCAGCCCCACCACCCAAATGCTTATGTAATATCTGCCCTATCTGCATGGTATCCTGCACAATATTGCTTCAGACCAAGGGACCCAATTTATGGTGAAGAAGTTGGGCTAATGTAGACATGACCGTAGGATCTTCTGGTCTTAACGTCATCTAACAGAATGGTACAAATGACTTGTTAAAGGCTCAGCTGTGATACCAGCTCAGGCACACTAACCTACAGGGTTGGAGCACCGCCTTCCAAAGTGCTGTTTATGTGCCAGACTAATAACTAGAATATACTGGTAAACAAATTAAAAGGTGCAAGTAGTTTTGGTCTCTATTACCTTATTCACAGTGAACCATTTATAGAATTTATGTTTTCTCACCCTGCAAACCTAAGCTCTTACAAAACATACATCCTGATTCATGGAATTGAAAATCAGGGGACACAGAATAGGTTCCACTGAGTCTGAAGCTGAAACTACCTCTTGGTCATTGTTTGCTCCTTTTGCCTCTAAACCAACAAAGAAAGGAGATACTGTACTGGTGGAAGTGAGTAGTCCTCATTGCCAGAAAGAGCAAGGGTTGCTACCATACAATGGGAGCATGAAGGAGTTTGTCTGGAACCAATGGGATTCATGGGACATCTCTTGGTCTTATTAACTGTCATACTGTGAAAAGACAATTGCAACAACCATGGCTGGACAAAAGTAAGTCAGATGAGGAATCCATCCCTCAGAGATGAATGTCTGGGTCAATCTACCAGGCAAGCAACCTATACCAACTGAAGGCTGACTGAGAGTGAAGAAAATGGAGATTGGGTCACAGCAGAGGGAAGTGTGGATATTAATTATGACCTCTGAAAACAACCACAGCAGCAGAGACCACAGCTTGTTCACTAAACCTGAAGTTTGCAGATATTGTAGCTGGCTGGCAATTCGAAGGGTACTCTATGATAGATTGGACTTCATGTGAGAAAGAAAGGAGGGAAGACAAGCCAATATGAGTAATGCAAGAGGTGGACTACATTGAACACTTTATTTTCTCTCAGCCTCAATTCTTATTCCAGCTGCTGTCACAGTGACTGGTTCCACACAAGCCGCTGTCATGCAGAAACAACCTGGTAGTGCCTTGTCTTGAGCCACAAAACTCTTACTTCTCACTCCCTGCTTCAAGACTCCTCTGAAGCTACTAGACCATGCAAAGAAATCCACTCAGCTTTCATGCATGGACACCCCAGGAGTGCAGGCAACTTAATACCCACGTGGCTATCTTTGACCAATGCAGGAGGGAAACTGATAGATAAAGCCTTCCTCCTTTTGACCCTGGAATCCAGTGCTAAGATGCACTTCCCAAGGTTCCTCAGAAGTGTCTTCAGAACTCAGTAGCAATCAGTAATAGCAGTAGCCAATTCTTTTATATGTCTTTGCATTGGCTTTCCCTATGAGGTGCTGGAGTCAGCTGACACTGACTCAGGGGAGCCAATTGTGCATATGTCTTCCCAGCTCCACAGTTAGCAATGGAAATTGGGCATGGTTGGAGCATTTACACTATGGAAAATAGTAAATGTCATAATCAGGGTTAATGTTTTTTCCAGAAAGTTGGCTGATAAACATTTACCAACACATGACTGCTTTATTTCCTTTCTTCCTCACCTCCTCTGTTCCTAAAATCTGATTTCTCCAATTCCATTACCAAATAAACTACCTGGACATAAGCCATTGTAGCAGACTCTGCTTAGACTAGAGTCTAGGCTGAGACAAATACTTTCCTTAGGGTATCGTTATGAGGTTTAAAATGGGATCATGTTGTCATAATGTGACTATGGCCAAGCCTGAACAGCCTAGACCTAGAAAAATATACCTACCTTAGACGGTTTTATTTTTCTCAAGGTCTCTTAAGGACCTTGAGACCAAGGTACTTGAAATTTTAGCTGCCAGGCACCCTGAGGCTAGAAACAAGGAGGGTGTTAGGATGGAGGCAAATGAGACTTCCTCCAGTAATGGTGCCTGAACAGGGTGACTTGGAAAGGTTGAGAGAAAAATGTTCTGGTGGGGTCCTGCTGATGAAGGCTGGGCTTGCAGCACCTCTAGGCTGTTAGTGTGTTCCATCCTTCCAGCTTCTCTGCCAGGTATTATAAAGCCTGAACTCCAGCCCCAGCAAGAAGTAGCAGAAAGAACCTGAGCTGATTCTTTGGTCTTGGTAGAGAGCAAATTTCAAGCATAGCGTGTGGCTGAGTCTGAAACCCCTTCTGACCTTTCCACTTGGTTTGTGGGCATACACATCAAGAAAATGGCTAGGTGTGTTTGTGTACATGTATGTGTGGTTTAGGTGAAGAAAGCTGTATCCCTAAAGCTGCACTGTTCAAAATGGTACCTACTAACTACATGCAACTAGTATTTAAATTTAAATCAATTAAAATTAAATAAAATGGTTGAGTTCTATAGATAACTAGCCACATTTCAAAAACTAAATAGCCACATGTGGTTAGTGGCTATCGTATTGGACCATCCAGATATAGAATACTTCCATCATCATAGGAAGTTCTTTTGGAAGGTGCTTTAAAAGAGCTGTGTTATTCGGATCCCAGGCCTAGAGTGGTGGAACAACCATACCAATGGGGAAGGATTCTCCTCTATTCCCTACACCTGGAAGGCTGTTCTGCATCAATGGAGAAGAAGGATTCTCCTCTATTCCCTACACCTGGAAGACTATATACATTAATGGAGAAGGATTTTCCTCTATCCCCTGCACCTAGAAGGCTGTTGCCAAACCTCTAACCTCCCTTCTCATACTGAGGCCAAAGACAACAGCCCTGGCCCTTGGGACAACCAGTGACAACTTGCTGGTTTCTGGCTTTCTGAGCTGGTTTCTTGTTTTCTGTCCTCTGAACACGTGTAACCAGAGCCATCCTACTGTACTTGAGGAGAATTATATTTATTGATCATTTCCCACGTGGCAGAGACTGATAACACTGTTCTGATTCGACAAGAAAACATAGGCGAAAACCTTAGCACAGTCTCTGCCGTGTGGGAAATGGGTGCTTGCATACTCACTGATATTACCCCCATTTTAGAGATGAGGTAACTGAGGCTCAGGTAGGCTAGTCTGAGCGCCTTCATGGTGAGGCTGGGAAAAAGGCTGTTCTTATGCTAATGGATGGGATTTCGTAGCCATGTAATTTGAATCTTTTTTTTAAATGACTTCATTCTCACCTCAAAAGAGTGAAGTGGGATAGAGGATGTATGAGTGCAGAGCTAAGGAGGAATGTTGTACATGTTAATTTTCTTTCTCCATCCCCTCATGTTTTGGAGAGCTGCCATCCTGTCGGATTTTTATTATCCACGGTGGTAAATCAAACTTCCCAATTCAGATTCCTAACCCCAAAGGAATACCTTCAAAGACCGTACTTCAGCAAGATTGTATATAGTACAGAAAATAAATTCCACTACATTTGAAATATCAAACTTGTTACCAAATTATATGCCATTTAAGAGAGACAATGTCGATTCCGAGTTTATTTGGCAGCCGTTTCGGAGCGTTTTTATAAATGTTTAGCTAAAGTGCCGGAAACTAACAAATTTATAACAAAATTATAGTATTACTTACAAAAGTTTTTCGAGGTCTCCAATTGCCAGGTTTTTTGCAACTCGGAGACTGTCTTCTGCTGCATATCAAGGATGCTTTCTTGAGCTTCCACCACCTGTCAATCTTTCGGAGTCCTTAATTAGGATTCTTCCAAGGAGACTCTGACATCCCAGAAAGTGACGCTTCCAGTCGACTCCTCACCCTCTTTCCCAGATCAAAAACCATGTCAGCAGACACGGTCAAAAGTGGTGCTTCCTACTTCGTGAGGAGATATTTTAAAGGGCAGATGTTTTAGCAGTGAGTGGGGGAGACAGAGTCTGCTTTGGAATGCTGAATCGTCGGAAGCCAGGGCGATAGAAACTTGTTGTGCCTGACAAAATGGCTTCCAGAGCCCCACCGCAGCCAACAGCGACGGAATGTTCCGATGATGTTGTGTGGCTAAAAAGTTATAGGTATTGCCTCCTGAAAAGTATATACTCATCAAAAACAGAGCCGGACACTGCCGAAAGGGCTTCCAGGCACCGGCTGTGTCCACAGCTGTTCTGCTTCCCAACTTCCCTGATGAACCAGCATTGTTGTGTTGAGCAAGGGTTGTTCTATGTTGCCTCTGATTCGGAAAAGTCAACGAGAGCCAAGGGGAGGAATATGAGCAGAAGCAAAGGGCAGCTGGAGCTAGCCAGCAGAGAGGAGGGGAGCCAGCTCATGAGCGATAAAATTTGGAGTGGAAAGAACATGGTGTCAGAATTTAGAACACAGGTGCTACGGTCCTGGTAGGGTCGTTAAATCTCATAGCCTGTACTCTTTTTTTTTTTAATTCTTTTTACTTTTTTTTTCTTTTTTATTATTATTGTTATACTTTAAGTTCTGGGATACATGTGCAGAACGTGCCTGCACTCTTATTTAAATGATACCCTTGCTTCTGGAGGCCACACTGGCTGCTCGGAAAGTCATGGCATTGGGTACCACCCCAAAATTATATGGACCTCACTTCCATTGAGTCTTTTTTGAATCCTAATTCAACCAGCCCCTTCTCTCTCTCCATGTATGGGAAAAAGGTGGCTGCCAATCCTCACCGCCAGCTGCAGCTGGCCCTGTTCAAGGACTCTGTTTCCAGCACTGCTGTGGCTCCGCCCCCAGACACTGGAGGCTCCTGCTGCTCTGGCTCTGCTATTGTTACCAAACCATCCTGGCTCTGTCTGCCCACGTGCAATGGAAAGCCAACACCAAGGCATCAGCTTTTTGTATAAAGAAAAGTTTACTACAAGGCTGCCAAGCAAGGAAACAGGAGTCTGGCTCAAATCTGTCTCCCTAAGCTGGGGGCTAGAAAAGGTTTTACAGGCAGAGGGCAATGAGGCATAATCAGATTGGATCTTGCAATGAGGTGATGTCAGGAGGCCTGATCTGACTGGATCATACCATGGGGTGATGCCAGGGCTTGATCTGATTGGATCATGGATCATGCCTTGTGGTATCTGCTTCTTAATGAGGTCCCCATCCTTGGTCTGAGCACTTAAGTTTCTCCGGTGGTTGCATACTGGGTTTATCTGAGCATGCTCAGGTTGCAAAACTTGAAACCTGGGGTTCATGGAAACTGAAAAACACAACTCACAACTTCCTTACAGATTAGTCTGGCTTTAGAGTTACAGTCTCATGGGCAAGAGCAGAGGGACACCAGTCTTCCTGTCTTGGCATCACTGTGGCTACCTCTTTGCCACTGTCTCTGAACTTCAGGCTCATAGATATTTCCGTGAAAACAGACTTTTTTCCTCCAAATGTGACAACTCTGTCAGTCGGGGTTAGACATCTTAGTCTCATACGGGTATCATCGAAACCTCGGGTGACCATATCATTTATATCACATCATTTATGCTTCTGAGAGCACAGGGGAATTATTAATAAACCTGCAAGGATGACAGGCATAAACTTGGGCTGTCTCAGACAAACTAGACATATGTCCAGCCTCTCAAGAAAAGAAAAAGCTCAATCACTCTGGGCTCTGAGTTGTATCACCACCTCTGGGGAAAGGAAGCTTTTCAGGGGCCAGTAGGAGTAATGTATGGGGCATCTACTTGGGGTTCACATGCTGCCCCCTTTATTGAGTTCATTCTGAGTCTAGAAGCTTGGCAGAGTTCAGCCAGATGGCAGGGTGAGTGCCCTGCCTTCCTGGTAGTCTCTTCTTCTGCAAGGGAATAGGAGACCTTCACCCTCCTTTGTTCAAGGGTCCATTTCTAGGGGCCTGTCACCCCAGGGTCTCTTCTCCAGCTTTCTCAGGAGGCCCCACATCATCAGGCAATTAGCTCTCTAATGGGTATAACTGCTACTGCTACAACCACGGACCCAGCTGCAGGGCGGTCCTAGTGTCCAAAGCCAGAGGAATCGACAAGATATGTCTCTTCTCAGTGGGAAAGGCAGGCTAGGACATTCACTATGGAACTATGTTTCCAGAACAATTTGAAGCTTGACAGAGATGACAGGATCTGATATGTAGATTGGAAGCCTCTAGATGCCTATTTTGAAGAAAGGCAAAGAACAAGAAGACTGAGGGGAAGAGAGTAAAATCAAATTTTATACACGAAGCAAAGTAGCAATTTCTAAAATGATGAAATGCCAATCCATGAAGTTCCTTCACCTAAAAATACCCCCAGTTTCTTTTCAAATGTCCTTACAACTGAGGTGAGAGGGTTTGGCAGTGGGGAGGGAACAGGATCTAGCAGGGGACAACTCTGAAAGCAACAATCGTCACTTTGTGAATCACTAATCCGGCTTAGGAAGAGTCGCTCAAAAAACACCCCCATCTTGTCTCCAGCTCCTAGGAAGCAGAAGGATCTCAAGCAGAACTGCCTGGGGCCTTGCTGGATTTCGGGCCACACACTCTCCAGAGGAAGGGTGGCCTCGCCAAACTCAGACGGAGGGCTCACACATTTTTCTTACCGTGGAAAAGAAAAAGTAGACAAGTTTTGTTTCCAAAGCTTAATAAAGTAAAATCCAAAACGGAATTTCTGTAATGGTTTCATTTATATAAAAACTAGGTCGTCATCTGAGCAGGGACCCGAAGGGAACAAGAAGAAACGTAATATTCACATTATAGGAGTAGCAGGGTGGTAAAGATGATTTCCTCTATGTCTTCTTTTCCTATTATATAGTTATTTCCTACTGTATAATTTTTTCCATTACTTTTCATGGCAAAAACTGCAATTACTTTTGCACCAACCTAATAGCAGCTATAACATTAAGAATAATTTGGCCAGGCACAGTGGCTCACGGCTGTAATCCCAGCACTTTGGGAGGCCGAGGCAGGCAGATCACTGGGTCAGGAGTTCAAGACCATCCTGGCCAACATGGTGAAACCCTGTCTCTACTAAAAATACAAAAATTAGCTGGGCATGGTGGTGGGAGCCTGTAGTCCCAGCTACTCAGGAGGCTGAGAGAGGAGAATCACTTGAACCCCGGGAGGTGGAGGTTGCAGTGAACCGAGATTGTGCCACTGCACTCCAGCTTGGGCAACAGAGCAAGACTTCGTCTCAAAAAGAATAATAATTTAACTGGATGAAGGACTCTTGAACACTAGCCATTTCAAAAGAAAAGAATCCAATCTACACAGTGGGAATAGGCCTTGCAGGAGACTCTCTAGGCTCCTCCTGGGCCAAGGAAGCTGCATCTTTCCCATTTAAGCAAGAGCCAGAGGGTAGGATTGGGTCTTGGGCTGACATCTTGACAGTGGATTGTAACAGGATCACAGCATCTCCACTGTGTGACCAGATGAGGACCCCCAGATTCCTCCTGCTGGCTCTCTCAGAGTCATCTCTCTTAAGACCATCACAGAGAGAGAAGGACTGAGCTCTCCTTAACCTAGTTCCTTCTAGTTCTGCTAGGACCCTGGCAGAGTGATTACTTCCTCTTACCTTGGGAAACATGGTTCATCAGTCAAAACCTTGTCGAGTTGAATCCTACTAAACGTGGCAAATTCTATTTCTTGGATCATGCTACATTTTGAAGCAAACTGTAGTTGCTATCCGAATGCTGGCCTTGACTCTATCTTGGGGTGAGAAGAGCAGCTGAAACCACTGTGACCTTTTCCACACATAACTTTGTGGGCTGGGAGAGGCTTTGTGCACTTCCACAGACATTTCTGTATCATAGGTTCTTTAAAAGAGCAGATAATAAATAGTAATTAATGAGTTTAAATGCTTCCTATGTCCCAGGAGCTATGCCGAGCAACATCATACATGATTTTGTTTACTCTCTCCCTATGACCTTCATGCCATCCCCATGCCATCTACTCCAACTCCTACATGACTTCCGATTGCTGAGCTCTGGGGGAGAAGGTGCAACAATTATCCCCACTTCACAGATAAGGGAAGAGGAGCTTTGATAAAGAAATCTGGCCAGGCACAGTGGCTCACTCCTGTAGTTTCAACACTTTGGGAGGCCCAGGTGGGAGGACTGCTTGAGCCCAGGAGTTTGAGACCAGCTTGGGCAACATAGTCAGATCCCATCTCTCCAAAAAAAATAGAAAATAATTAGCCAGGTATGGTAGTATGCACCTGTAGGCCCAGCTACTCCAGAGGCCAAGGTAGGAGAATTGCTTGAGCCCAGGAATTCCAGGCTGCAGTGACCCATGATCGCACCACTGCTCTCCAGCTGGCGCATCAAAGTGAGACCCTGTCTAAGAAAAGAAAGAAAAGAAAAATTTGTCCAGGGTCACATTAAGTGACAAGCCAGGATGGGAAACCAGGCCTTTGCACTCCAAAGCCTGCTCTCTTAATCACTATGTATATATTGTCTCAAGCGAAAAAGAAGTCCTGTGGTTGATATTTGGGAGATTTAAACTAAAGTTTTCTTTTTCTGTTGTTTATTTTAACGTCCCAATACTCGAAATCTGGAAGGGACCAAAAGATTATTTTCTACATACCCTTTCATTAAAGAGGAAACTGTCATATCTCTGGGCCTTGAGTCAATCTCAGCTCCAGAGAATTGTGAGTGGCCAGGCCAGGTTATGGGCCCAGTCTTGGGATGGTGAGGCTGGCAGGAGATTATCAATAGAAAAGGAATGTGAGAAAAACTGTTCTGGGCCGAAGCCATTGCTGCCTGAATCTGTGGTCCCAATCTCCATGAACACACTCATTTCTTATTCCTCAGGGAAGGAAAGTGATTCCCCATCACCCACCAGCACCATGAGATGCTCACCCTAAAGAATTGGAGTCTATAAATAAAGCTGGTCACATCCATCAGAAAGGCTAAGCCTTCATCTATCTTGACATATCAAACATCAGTAAGGCCAGAAACAAGAGTGAGGAAGAAGAGAGAGTGC
Organism: Chlorocebus sabaeus; assembly: GCF_047675955.1. Taxonomy (NCBI): domain Eukaryota; kingdom Metazoa; phylum Chordata; class Mammalia; order Primates; family Cercopithecidae; genus Chlorocebus; species Chlorocebus sabaeus. The sequence goes on from NC_132927.1 coordinate 34,399,712, forward strand.
TGCTGCCACCTCCTCTGACTCAGGGTCTTACTCACCGGTTGTGACTGAGAGTCCACATGTGTGACCAGACCCAAGCCTAACTGGATTCTTCTGCAACGAGGAGCCTCTCAGCCTAGGAGGTGGAGCAATGCTCTGCCTGTAGGCCTCTTGGAATCAGGATTACAGTCCATAAAAGAGGTGTCCCTTCCTGCAGCCCAAGTGGTCACCTTTAATGTAATAATAACAGCTGGCCATAATGGAGCACGTGCCATGGACCAGACACTGTGCCCAGAGCTTTACATGTACCATCTCATTTCATGTTTACAACAGCCCTACAAGGGAAACGCCATTACTGTTAGCATTCCCATTTTACAGACAAGAACACAGAGGCTTATTGGATTTGGGGTGGTAATACTGAATTTGACCATGATATGTGTTCTGCTCATTTCTTAGTACTGCTTTGTGTTCCCAGGAGACTGGCCTCTGTGACTTCATCAACAGGGCCTTTTTGCCCTGTGGTTCCAGTTGAGTTGGGCTAATGGGAGGCACTGGCTTGAGCTGCAAAGTCAGAAGAGAGGTGTGGCCATTTATCCCTCCTCCTCCCTCCCTGCTCAGCCGGTTTTACCACTGGCTGTATTCCTCCTCTTCAGCCACAGCTCCAGTTCTGTGGGCCCCTCCTATACGACAGCTCTCCCTAGGTTCAGACAGATGACAATGGCTTCCCCTGCTGTTAGTCCCTGGGGACTTCACCATCCCTTGCTGGTTACTTTAACCTTCCCACACCCTTTGTCAAACTCTCTTCAGTCATGTTATTTGAGTATATCATCTCTTTCCTGCCAGGACCCTTGGCTGAGGCAGAAACTGAATTTCTTGCTCCAGTTAGCACAGCTAAATGTGGTAAAGCTGGGATTAGGAATCTTGGCAGTCTGACTCCAGAACCCACATTTTACATCACTATCTACATTGGTTAAAGCACCAAATAAGGCCACCAATGACATGGAAAGAGGAGTCTAGCGCCTCATTTCAAATCCTCTGTCCTTTCTCAGATGCTACCATTTCGGCAAATAGGATCCATTGTCAGGGCTGTGTCCTGGACCTCACTTTATCCCAAGACCGTCAAGGTCGCCCCCATTCTCCCAGAATAGCCAGGGCCACTGTGAGAAGGACCTGTCCTGAGGCCCAGGAGCTTAGCAGGGAGACTTTCTGTAATTCAGGCCAGGCACATTCTCTCACTTGTCATGCAGAGGCTAGCTGACCACAATCACCCCTCCAGCGGGATCTAGATATTGTTATATGGTACCTAACCTAGAACAATGAAAGCAGAACCTCTAAGGGTGGGTCCTGGGTGGGTGAGTTCTAAACACTCTTCTAGTGAGTCTAGTGTGCAGCCAGCTTTGGGACCATGGTACTAAACTGCAGGCAGCTGATCAAATGTGATCTGTCATCATGACGTGTCTCTCCCAAGCCTGTGGTGAAACAGGTAGTAGCCTTTCCATCAGGAAAGGGGGTGGGGAGAGGAGGGGACAGTCATGTTTAAAAGTGAGAGAATGCTTTATAGTATCCGAAGCTGATCCACAAGCGCTTCCAAAGCATGCTGCCTTACGCACGAAGCAGCTGCACGGCAGGCATATTCTATATAAGGTTTTTAAAAGGAGGAGAGGGTTCAAGTCAGCTGAGTCAAGCATATACTTGCTTCTATATCCAGTGTGTTCTCAATTAATAAATCTTTTGAAATGAGCCATATATAAACAAACACAGATCCTAATAAATCACACAAAGGTGAGCTCCCACTTGCCTGCCATTAGAACCACATCAAAATTTCCTCAGTGCACAGCATCCACGTGTCTCTGATTTGAGTTTGAAAACGATCTCATGCTTTCTACTGCTGTGCCTTCTTCTCTCTTCCCACCTCTGCCTCTTCTGTCTCTTCGACTAACTAGCTGTGCAAGCTTTCCTTTCTTCATTTACTAAATCTGGTAGACACTCGTTCTCAAAGTGTGACCCTGAGATGAGGAGCATCGGCAACCCCTGCGAACATGTTAGAAATGCAGATTCTCAGGCCCTACCCAGACCCACTCAATGAGAAACTCTGGGGTGAGGCTCAGCAATCTGTTATACGAAGGCCTCCAGGTGATTTTAATGCACACTCAACTTAAGAACTATTGTTCCCAAATATTGTTATGAAGCTAATCTCCACAACCTCCTTGTATGGTTTCCTTTCTTTGATGGCCAGTTTTCTCCCCAGGATGTCCAAAGCCCTCATTCTCTCTACTCCCCACTGAAACATGGTAAGTTCTTAAGACGTTTGCACCTGCAGTTCCTTCTGCCTCGAATGCTCTTCTCAATGGCTTCGCCACATCCCTCAGGTGACCTCAGGGTATGAAGTAGTTGGTTCCTAATATTCTCCACCCAGCAGACAATGTATTTTCATTGTAAGACTAAATTACCAATATTATTATTTTATTTATTTGCAATTTTTATCTCTCTCTTTCCCTTAAAATATAAGTTCATGAAGTAGAGCCCGTATCTATTCACTTGCTGTATCCCCAGAACTTAACAATGTGTCCAGCATAGCCAGAACTGTTCATTAGCACTTTCTGTGAAGATGGAAATGTTCTATATCCACTCTGTCCAATATGGGAGCTACTAGCCACGTGTGGTGGCTATTTGGGCACTTGAAATGAGTCTAGTATGACTAAGAAACTAAATTTTAAATTTTAATTTAATTTTAATTAATTTAAATTTAAATAGCCATATGTAGCTACTTCCTACTGCACTGAACAGTGCAGTTCTAGACACTCAAAATTAAAGCGTATTGAACAAATGAATAAATTCCTATCAAAAGCACTAAGAATGTGATTTTTTAAATTTGACATTGATTGGCAAATAATATTTTCGCTAACTCTGATTCATACAATCATCTTGCCTGCAAAAAAAGATTTCTTTTTTACTCTGCTTTTGGGAGGAACTGTCTTTTTTTTTTTTTAAATAAAATTGTTTTCAAGTTTTAGCCAGCATTCTGGTAAAAATTTTTAGCTCAGAAGTGGAATGGTACAGGTAGAAACTAAAGTATGTGAAATTAGCCTTCAAGGTAAAATTGAGTTCTTCTTTTTATAGGAGTTTTGGGATAGAGGGACCAGAAGGAATGATCCACGATCTCTTCCTACTACTAATTGACTCTTTTTACAGCCCTGGCAAGGCCACCTATGAACTCCGGAACTGCTGGGGATGGAGGAAACCGTGTCTCCTCTTTAGCAGAAGAAATATGGTGAGGTGGAAGGGAAAGAATACAAGCAAAAGCACTTGGATTATAAGTCATCTTAGAAAGTTATTTAACCTCTGAGTCTCAACTTCTTGACATAGAAATTGAGGTAATAATGCCTACCTCACATGGCTAAGTATGTCAAGTGCTTGGCATGCAGAATGCGTTAGTTCCCTTCTTTCATGGCCAAACTTTAACAAGTTCCAAGAGAAATCTATCTCCTGGGCAGGTTTTTTGGTCTAAAATACTCCCAGCCCTTGTACTTTTTGAGCACAAGTCAACCTTCACTCAACCTTATCCTAACCCTGTTTTGCCTATTTTTCTGTCTTCTAAACTCTTAGATATATAATTTTACACTTGGGGGAATATTCATCATTATCTTGGTTAGTAATAGATGATCTGACATGGTGTAATCCCTTTTATCAGATGTACTTGAATATATTCACAGCCCAAACTTACTTTTCTTTAAAATAAAAGATAGGCTAAAAATGAGATCCAAGGATCCTTCCAGCTCTAAAATTGCTATATCCTCTGGTTATAGAGTTTCTAACAAGGAAGCATGTGGCCTAAATGTGTCACTTCATTATTAGAAATATCATAGTACTAAATTAAGCTCTGATGTCCCAAAATATCCCTGCACTTTAATACCAGATCACAGTTTCTTCCCTTGCTTTGTACCCTAGCCTAGCCTGTCTTCTTCTCTCTCTCTGTCTATCTTAGTTTGCATTCTCCCAAAAACAGAACCTGAGACAAAAGCTTAAACACAGTAGTTTGTTTGGAAATGTGATCTCAGGGACCAGGAGTACAGGATGGAGGCGGGAACAGTGAAGGAGGGAAAGGATTAGTGAGGATGCATTATCAAGGTGGCCACTGTGACAAGTGACTGGCTCCAACAGGATTTCTGAGAAACTTGATAAATCACAACTCAAAACTGTCTGCCTGAAAGAGGAAAAGAGAGCAGTTATTCATCAATCCTCATCCCCCTTGATGGACAAGCGTGGCCTCACAGATACCAACTCCCTCGTACTTGTGAGTTGTGCATGCCTTAGTATTAACTTGCGTCCCAAGGCATGCTGTCAGGACAGTCCAGCATCAGAGAAGTGAGAAAGCTACAGCACAAGGCTAGTCTCTGTCAGGCTGCACCCATGCAAAAGCTGACTGACACCTGCACAGACCTGCTAACCACAGTAGTGGCATGAGCAAGAGGATCTGGAGTGGTGTACAGGGAGGTACAATCCATTTCTTGTACTTGTTTTTTGTGTCCTTCTTTAAATTCAATCTATCAGAGAATCCCTTTCATGCTGGTGGCCAGCCATAATCTCTGCGAAGACTTAATTCAAGAGGGTTAGTGGAACAAGTTTCAGTTCTACTGTTCCAGCTGATACCAAGATCATAATGTTCTTCATCTTCCTCCTCCACCATCCACTTTAGACTTTTCTCACCCTTTATCAATGTCTTGCCTGATCCAGGTTGCTTGCTTGGAGGGTGACCTTGAGTGTGAGAATTACAGCTCAATCCACCAACGTGAGTCTCCTGATAAACTTCCATACAGATCCTCTGGCTTTTTGACATTCCTTACGTTGCTAATTAACACACCTGAGCCTGTCATTTTCTTCATTTGCTTTTTTCAAAGCCTCCAAAGCAGTCTGAACACACCAGCCAGCTCAATCCTTGTTATTACTATTGCTCCCATACTATTTAAGGACCACAGCTATCACACCACCCAGTGCTCTGCCTCTGCCTGCACCTCATCCCAATCCACCTCAGTAAGAGTCTTAGTAACTGAGATGCTGCTGGCCAGATACCACCACTCCACCTGCCTCCAACAGTGGAGTCTTTATTACCTCTGACCAGTGAGTGATCTCACTCCAAAATCCCAGTTATTGTAGCCTGAGTTCCCCTGAAAGCAGAATCTCAAAGTCTTGCATGCAAGTAGCAGTGAAACAAGGAAAGAGAGAAGGCCAATACAAGGATGAATTTTCAAGGTAGCATTGCAATGGACAACCAGTGCTCAATCCTAAGGACTACTATGAGAAGCCTCCTGAAATGGATCTGAGAACCGGCCACATGAGCAACAAATGGTGGGAGGATTTATCCATCAGTTTCCATCCTCATTGGTTAAGGCCCACCATTAGCCCCCCTACACTTCCAGGTTGCACATGTATGAGTGACAAGTGAAACCCCACAATAACCCACCCCCTGGCAAACTGGTGGAAGCCTGTGCCAAACAGAATGCTACTTAGGTGACTGGAATAAAAGATAGGATTTGAAGTGTCTGTTACGCTCCCTCTAAGAGGTGTCTGATATACTCCCTTTAAGATGTCCCTTAGGTTCCTATTTGCCCAGGATCATTCCAGTGTATGCCTGTTGTCCCATTGTAATTAACAGTGTCCCCACTTTTTGTTTTTGAGGTAGGGTCTCATACCATCACCCAGGCTGGAGTGCAGTGGCATGATCATGGTTCACTGCAGCCTCAACCTCCCAGGCTCAAGTTATCATCCCACCTTAACCTCCCAAGTATCTGGGCCCACAGAGGCACATCACCACATCTGGGTAATTTTTTTATTTTTGGTAGAAACGGGGTCTCCCTACACTGCCCAGGCTGGACTCAAACTCCTGGACTCAAGTGATCCATGTGAGCCAGCACACCCAGCTGTGCCCCTTTCACTCTCAATTGTATCCCAGTTCAGACCATAAGGATATATTCACTTAGTGAGTGCGCTCTCGCGCGCTCTGTCTCTCTCTCTTTCTCTTACACAGACACACATCCCTCCCCACCTTCTACCCACCCTCCAGCACACACACACACACACACACACACTTTGAGAAGCACAAAAACAATCCCCAATAGTTTATTCATAGTTGTTTTCTTCTTCATTGTTGTTTTTCTTTTTTACTGCAGAAGTGTCTCTCGATACAATGCATTTTGTGTTCATTGAGATAAATGAAGAGTGCACCCAAAGAAACCACCTTCTACTGAATCTTTAAACAAGGAACAGGTCTTGTGCCACACATTGTATTTTAATAAACTTAATTTAATGAAGCGCTGCATTCCACAAGTACAGTCTGAACAGTAGCTCTCCTTTGGGATGGAAAAATTACAAGAAGCAATGCCGAGGACCATGAACTGTATACAGAAGCCTTGTGGATCTAGAAACCAAAAGTGTATGAATGTAGGACATTCTCAAGTTTTCAAACGTGGCCGTTATAATATCATCACATTACATAAATATCACATCACCAATATTCTTTTTGTTTTTTCTTTTAGAACCAAAAAAAAAAAAAAATGCTCGTAAACTGCAAAATTACTTTAGATCACTGTGATAAATCTGAATCAAATACTAAGTACAGTCAGCCCTTCATATTTGTGAGTTATACATCTGTGGATTCAACCAACCCTGGTTGAATTCCAACCCTGGAAAATATTCAGAAAAAAAAAATCAGTACAGAGTTGTGTCTGTACTAAACAGGTACATGCTTTTTTTCCTTGTCATTATTCATTAAATACAGTATAACAACTAATTATACAGCATTTACATATTAGGTATTATATGTTTAGCGATGATATAAAGTATACTTGAGGATGTGCATAGGTTATTCATGAACACTATACCATGTTATGTAAGGCGCTTCAGCATCCATGAATTTTGTTATCAGCAGGTTGTTCTGAAACCAATTCCCCATGGATATCTAGAGACAACTGTAATTGCAAACTACTTCAGTGAATAACAAAAGCTAACTAAAAACTTAGTTCTGAATAATTGGATTGTCTGTTGCACTCTACCTATTGAAGCAGAGAGTTTACATGGCCACAGGTAATTCATTCAGTAATTTCAGGGTATGACTCAAGATGCAATATTCTTCTCTGTGGCTCTTCGCCTTGGAGCACTTGGAAGATGCATTATCTGCTGAAAAACCAATGTTCAGTGTGGGCTGATATAATAAAAATTAAATACTTTAAAAACTGAATCAAAATCATAGCTAAAAATCAATGCTATATAGTTTCTACGACATGAATAATCTGTGAACAAATCATTTATTACAGGTCTTGTTTTATGCTTCTCTTGTCAAAGATAATTATTTATTACAAGTGAGGTTTCTGCCATCAGTAGAGTCAAGGGTAACCTGGAGTGCCTACCTCTTTGAATTTTGATACTCCATCGAGTTTTTCCATGTTCAGTACTGAGCACAGCACTTGGCCTACAGCAAGAGCTCAAGAAGTATTTGTGATTTTATTATCGCTAAGTAAAAATAAATTTGAATTTCACTAAGATTTTTGAAATTCACATTTTATTTGCATGGCATAAAACTAGTCTATTCAACAACTCCCCATTATTAAACTTTAAAAGATCCTGATTATTTATAACAAAATAATTATGTCCCTGATTCATTTATTTGCCCTTTTTTTTTTTTTTTTTTTTCCTGGTTGCCTTTGATTGACTTCTGACCTTAAGCATGAACAGAAATGTGTCCTAAAAAGCCTGGTCTTTCCAAAGAAGAGTCAATCAGTTTGCCAAATGCTCACTCCATAATTTTAATCTAATAACACTTTATGAACAAGAATTTACTTTCACATCCAGACAATATTTTTAGAATAAAGCTCACTGCATCTTATAATGTGCTTTATTTAATGTAATCTCCTACTATGTACAAGAAATTTGGGGGAGTATGGGCCAGTAGAGATGTTTACAAAGGTCTTGATTGAAAGAACCACAGGGCTTTGTTAATTGGTTTTAAAGATACAATTTCTCTGCAAATACATAGAACAAAGACAATAAAACATTATTTAGTAAGCTATAAGTCCTATTGAATCAGCTTGTACCCACTTTCATTTATAGACCCTTTAGAGCTGAAAGGGATGGGGAGAGGGTGGATGAAGAAGGTCTAATGGAGAATAAGACACAGAAGAAGCAGGAGAAGCCATGGCTCCTCTTTTTAACAATGACAGAGAAAGGAAAACAATGGACATAGCAATAAACATTTGCTCATCTAACTTTAGCCAAGTTAAATCAAATGTAGAAAATACATGTGCCCTACAATAATAAATGACACAAAAATACTAATTAGATTCAAGAGAGTTGAACTGAATAACCCTTTAATCAATTTAAGTCACACAGTAAATGTCCTTTTTCCCAGTATTTCTCATAACACTACATATTATTTATGTTTATGGTTATTCAGTCTTATTATTTAATTATAAAAGCTTATAGCTTTTACTTTGGGGGCAAAGGCAAAGAGATGAAAGTGTTCTCTAATCCCTCAAGGAACAAGAATATGACATTTGCCAATGTGCGTTGTGTTTATGGAGACTTCTTTCAACTCTGTTTTTATTTTCATCATATGGAGGCATCCTGAGGTAACGGCAGTTATGGACCATCAAATGCGAAATAAATGTTGTTAATGAGGAAACACAGCTTGCTTGTTCAAATACAACTTAGGATTTTCACAAGCTGTTTTCCTTTCTTCTATTTCTTTTAAAACAACCATGCGAAAACGTAGCTACAGAGAGGTAACAAAATACTGTGCAAATTACAATTCTGATTTTGTATAAAAATAAAAGCATTTATTGCATATCATAAATGCATAGGAAAAAAAGATTAGAAAAGTACAGACCAAAATGTTACCAATGTTTATTATTGTTAACATGTTGGGTGGGACTGGAATAATTATTCTTAAGTTTTTCTGAATTTTCTCAGTTCTGCATATCATTGCCCCTGAGGCCCTCCAGAATCTGGCCTTGTGTTGATATGGCAACTATGGGAAACTTGCTTTATTTTTTGTATGCTAAGGAAGGTAAGTGGCTTGATGATTGCCCATAACAACTATCAAAAGGCCACAGAAACCGTTCAGCACTGGGACACGGAGCTGCACTGCTTGATTCTGCAGGCTGCATATCCAAGACTAGATGTCATCCTCATACACACCAGCCCTGAGAAAACAGTTTCTTGGATTTGTTTTCAAGTAAAACAAGATACTGAGCTTTGTTCCCATGTCAAAGAATAAGAAACTCTCCTATTAGCCTTTACAAATCAAGACAGTCAAACAGATCTGAAATAGTAACTCACATCTAGGGCTCAACCAAAGTAATCCCCTACAGGGATTAGAAGAATTTTCCCAAATGTTTACGTTTTATTAAATTCAAAGTTAGTTCATTGGCACCTACTATTAAAAGCAACAGCAAATGGCGAGGTGCAGTGGCTCATGCCTGTAATTCCAACAATTCAGGAGGCTGAGGCAGGATAGCTTGAGCCCAGGAGTTTGAGACCAGCCTGGGCAACATAATGAGACCTTGTCTCTACAAAAAAAAAAAAAAAAAAAAAAAAAAAAAAATAGCTGAGAGTGGTGATACACACCCGTAGTCCTAGCTACTCAAGAAGTTGAGGGGGAAGGATCACTTAAGCCCAAGAGTTTGAGGCTGCAGTAAGCTATGATTGCACCATTGCACTACAGCCTGAGCAACAGAGTAAGACCCTGTCTCTAAAAAAAGAAACAAAAAAGGTCACAGAAAATGACCACACATTTACACTTTAAAAATTAATGCTGCCTATGCATTTTTGCAGGCTTGTAGGTTATTTTTCTCAGACCTAGATATGCTGGGATAATACAGGGTCAGCCCCTCCAGAAGGCAGAACACTAGACTCCATCGTATCTAGAAGCCTCAAAAGTCCCATGACCCTAGTCAGCTTTAACTGTTGTCTTTTCCCTCATCTCTCCATCTAAGCAATCTGCAAATCCCACTGTCTACTGCTCCTGAACACCTCCAGAACCCATTCTCCTCTTCCAAGTTTGTTCCTGCAACCTTGGTCCAGGCCATGATTATCTCTCACTTACGCTGCTGCATCCATCTTGACCTTCACTGGTGTCTCTGACTCCAGACTTTAACCTTCCCAAGCCAGTCTTCCTATTAACTCAGGCCTGATCATATCACTTCACAGCATAATATTTTTGCATGACTTCTCATTGCCCTCAAATAAAGTCCTCATTCCTTGACAGGACCTAGGGGACCCTTCACCCTCAGCCCTGTATTTCACATGGCATACCACCCTCAACCCCAACTCTCACTCCCCTAGAACACCTAGCGCCCCAGCCAGGCTAACTACTAGATCTCTCACCGCTGGCCTTTGCACGTGGTGTTTCCCTGGCTAGATCACATATCCCTTTCTCCCCTTTATCTGAATAACCCCACTCATCCTTCTGGCCTTAGGTTTGATGTTACCTGCTCTGGAGAAACATCCCTGATCTTCTTGACCCAGTTAGATATTCCTTTTCTGGACCCCACAGTGTCTGTGACATGAAATTGCCCATTTCCTGTCTTCCCTACTAATCTATAAGTCCTTTCCAGTCATGGACTGTGTCTTGGCTCCCCCAACACTTAGCATATGACCTGACACATAAAAGGCATTCAATAAATACTGATTCAGTCAGAAGCAATATCAAGCGTTCTTGGTTTGCTGAAGATAGAATCTCTAGTCATCCTCAACCTCCTTGGCAAAGAATCAATCAAATCTTCGGGATCTGATTGGTTCAATCACAAAACCATTTCCTATTCTTCCTCCTCTCCTTTATCTCTTACATAAAGAGGGAAATAAAGGAAAATGACCATTGAAGCTTTTGTATCAAAATTCCTTTTTGGAAGACAACTTATAATTTCCTATTTTAGTCTGTCTGGTCATGAAGAAGTCTGAACTACACAAATGCTGTGGCCATGTCATGAGACATAAAATTAGAGAAATGATTCAAATGCTTTGGTCCCTTCCTTTATTTCGCTGCTAATTAGGAAGAGAATATTGAGATGGACATGACACTGGTTAATAAAAACCTCAGCTTCCTGAACTGATGCCAGGTTTATTCTGAGACTAGAGCAGATGATCTACCCACCTTAAAGGTAATAAAATAATCCAAGTGGGTGCCCACTTTGCCTGCCACTTTGCTTGCACTCTGTTCCTATACCCATAAACTCTGAGAAAAAAGATAACAGGATTTTCCCCCCACAGATAATTCTTCTGTTTCTACTCCTCAGTTCCTCCATCCTTAACCCACAAAAGGTTATACCTCTCAGCAACATCCATCTGAAGAATTTATACTCTATATTACAAATTATTGATGGTTATCATTTATATAAGTGATCTTTTCCTGCTGCTTCTAGAAAAGAGCAAGTAGGATATTTGCTTTACTAGGTGGAATACGTACTTTTTTTTACATCTTTTTTTTGTGCTTTTACACAAACTAGAACATGGGAGCAAATGATTTGTTTCTTTGTGCTTTTGCTGCTACTTACTGAGGGAATTCCTTCCTTCCTTCCTTCCTTTCCTTCCTTCCTTCCTTCCTTCCTTCCTTCCTTCCTTCCTTCCTTCCTTCCTTCTTTCCTTCCTTCCTTCCTTCCCTCCCTCCCTCCTTCCCTTCCCTTCCCTTCCTTTCCTCCCTTACTCTCTCCCTCCCTCCCTCCCCTCCTTCCTTCCTTCCTTCCCTCCTTCCTCTCTCTCTTTATCCTATATGCACATGATAGAAATTTGGGTTAATTAATAGGGAGTTAGATATACCTATTACCCCAAATAGGACACTCCGAATGCATTTATATTACAGTGGCTTGCAAAATAAATGCTGGGGTTTTCTGCATGCAGAAATTAAGCAACAGGATTATGTTTCCAGCTATGTTAACTGCCAGTCTATAATTATCAGAGCAACATCTCTCTGCAGTTCATCTCCAGCTTATCAGTCTAGGAGTGCTAAATGTGCACATGTGGGACTTTTATTAAGTCAGTACCATTATTTTGCTTTCAAATTATTTCCTGTTCCTAGAAGTTTATATTCAGTCATTTGAAGACTGTGCAATTAAAGAAGATATCTAACTGAGCTTAAGCTCATTTAAAGTAACCAAGCACCTTTTACCTCCTCATCCATCTTGGACTTCAATTCCCCACCCCCGGCAATGTTCATTCTAACTAGTATGAGATAATTTTATTTGATGGAGAAGATAGAGGCAAAATGGATTCATGTAGCTTTATGGTCCCTTCTCCTGCTATTGATCTTCCTTATTTATATTCTTCTCCTTGCTTTTCTCTATATTTTTTCAAGCATTGGTCCATTCAGAAGTTTGGCATCCTCCAGCACTTTCTAACGTTTTATGCCATTTTTATATTTGCCTTGTATTATGATTTTCCTCCATCTTCTTCTACCATATTCTTTTCTTGTAACCATACCTTCACATACCCTAAAGGGAAGAGATTTTTTGTTCCTGCCTCTTCAAATTCCTCTGTGTTCATAAAAAAGCCTGTCTTGCCAAAATGTCATGTAGCTATAACCTTGCGCCAAATAGCACATCTTGTTTCCAAAAGCTGTTTTTTGGCAGCTGGTAGGAACATGGATTATTCATATTCACAGAAATCACAATGCCTGTGGAAGATTTGATTCTTCTCCCCTAGGTTGTGGCTGTGATTGGAAATAAGGTGTTTCATTTGGGCTTCTGCAGGAAGAAGACACCTGGAGGCAGACACAGAAGGAAGGGCAAGGTATTCAGTATGCTCCATGCACTCTATATAATTTTCTGATACCTGTATAAAATGTTTTGGCTTTTAACGTTTAGCCTTTGGGGGAAAAAATCATAAAATGAAAAACCACTTTTAATTGACTCTTCAAAAATTACTTTAAATGTGTTCTAAAACTTGGCTTTAAAATTTCTTCATACAGTTTTGACCTATGTTAAGAGATACAGGTACTTTAAGAAAGTGTTTCTGGAAAATTGTATTTGAGGCAGTTTATCAGCTGAAGCCATGGCTAAGGCATTGCTAAGGGAATCTGTTACCCTGGGATACTAATTAACTCCAAATATTGCATATAAATTAAGCTAGCAGCTACTGAGAGAAACAGCTTATGGGAAAGAAAAAACTAAAGAGGTTGGAAAGAAAAGCACTGTCTTTTCTAATTAGAGAAAAAGACATCAGGGGTATGGGAGAAACCCTTTTCTCTCCATCCCAGCCTTCTATTCTTTTTCTAGTAGCTTCCATCCTTTTCTCTTTCCTTTTGTTTTCCTTTCTCCTTTCTCCTTTCTCCTTTCTCCTTTCTCCACAGCAGGTGTGATTTATTGGATAGCATGACCAGGGAAAGTGTGTCTTCCCACAGGGGACTGCTCTCCTTGTCTCTTTTGTGTGTGTGTGTGTGTGTGTGTGTGTGTGTAGAACATTTAATGTGAGATCTACCGTATTAACAAAAATTTTTGTTTTGTTTTGCTTTTTGTTTTTGTTTTTGAGATGGAGTCTCACTTTGTCGCCAGGCTGGAGTGCAGTGGCGCAATCCTGGCTCATGGCAAACTCCACCTCCTGGGTTCAAGCGATCCTCCTGCCTCAGCCTCCCAAGTAGCTGGGACTACAGGTGCACTACAACGCCCAGCTAATTTTTTGTATTTTTAGTAGAGATGGGGTTTCACCGTGTTAGCCAGGATGGTCTCCATCTCCTGATCTCATGATCTGCCTGCCTTGGCCTCCCACAGTGCTGGGATTACAGGCGTGAGCCACTGCACCCGGCCCTCTTAACAAATTTTTAACTGCACAGTATGATATTGTTAACTAAAGGCACTATGTTATACAGCAGAACTCCAGAACTTATTCATCTTGCATAACTGAAACATAGTTAATCAACATCTCCCCATCTTTAACTTTGCCCAGCCCCTAGCAAGCACCATTTTGCCACTGTCCTTATAAGTTTGATTATTTTGGACACCTCAAATAAGTGCAATCATGCATTTGTCCTTTTGTCACTAGTTTATTTCACTTAGCATAATGTTCTCCATGTGTGTCCATATTGTCACAATAACAGGATTTCCTTATTTCCTATGGCTGAATAATATTCTACTGTATGTATATACCACATTTTCTTTATCCATTCATCTACTGATAGATATTTAGGTGTCTCCATATCTTGGCTATTGTGAATAATACTGCAATGAACACGGGAGTACAGATACTTCTGCGAGCTCCTGATTTCTATTCTTTTGGATATATGCCCAGAAATGGGATAGTTGGATGATATGGCAGTTCTATTTTAATTTATTGAGGAATCTTCATACTGTTTTCCACAGCGGCTATCCATTTTACATTCCCACCCACAGTATACAAGGGTTCCAATTTCTCCACATCTTCAGAAACAATAATAGCCATCCCAATAAGTGTGAGGTGGTATCTCATTGTGACTTTAATGACCTTGTCTCTATCATAAAGAAACTGTTCTCTAGATAGATCCCTCCTAGCTGTGTTCTGAAGCTTGCTGGGGCACAAATACCCCAAGCTCCTTTCCTGGAGATTCTAACTCATCGGGTATGGGGTAAGGCCTTCAGATTAGTATGTTTCACAAGTGTCCCAGGTGATTCTTATGAGCCTACAAATTCTGGAAACACTGCTCTCCCTCCGAGAAGAAGACCTAGTCCCTGCCCCTGCGGTGGGACACCGGCAGTTCTGGCTGGGTAAACTCAGTCCAGTAGGGACGGTGTTCACAACTGAAGCTGCAGGAATTGGCTCTCCTTTCCAGACAGCTTTATTTATTTCACTGTTAAATGTTTTAAGCCTAGTTGTTAGAATAAAAAGTTGCCTTTCTATTTTAATTTGCAAATATAAGCATACTTATCACTTATTTTGGGTAAACCTACAAGTGCCTGATATACTACTTTTCATCTGGACCACTGTATAACCACTGGCCAGCACTTGCCATCTGGTAGCGGCACCCCTAATCCCAGGTTTTGTTTAAAATATGACAACCTTTTCTGATCCTCTTAATAATCTAAGCCAAACACTGAAATCATTATTCCATAGGCACCAGCAGCAAGGAAAACAGCCAAAATAAACATGTCATTTGTAGCATCCACCGCCATCCACTCAATCCAGATGTTTAAATGGGTTTGTACAGAAATGTACTCTAAGTATATGCTTTTCCTTTAAGAAATCATGTTTCCCAAAAAGGACCACAGAGATGTTGTATTAAGCCAAAATTCACATACATGTCATCCTCACAGACCTCTGAGAAATGAAAATATGGGTCTGTTATTTGGGAATTTATTATACTACAATTTGAAAAGTAAACCTGTTGGCCATGGTTTAGTTAAGACTATAGATTGAGTAGCCCAAGGCAATAATGGCCATTAGCATCACCCATGTGCTACTCAGTTAAGTGGCCTATTATGTTTTCTCAACAAATAGTCTGTCAAGAATACAAAGACAGTAATGACACACCACGCTCACTTACTCCCAACCTTAGAAACACTTATAGCAAAGGGCTGCTCTTAAGAAAAGGAAAACATCCCTTATGCAATATCAGGACATCTCTACTCATGAAATTACAAATCACTTCTGAGTGTCATGGTTCTGAATTCTGTTTTTAAAATCTGACCTTGAGTGAATTTGCCAATTGCTAACTTCTATTTGACTGTACAGAGCTTTTCACTTCTCTTGATCAATTTCACACATTTGCTTACATCTCTTGGCAAAAAGAGTTAAAATTATTTGATGAAAACATTCTTGCAAGCCAGCCATTTTTCAAAAACGGATTCTAGGAAGGTTTCTCTATTAGTTCCATAGAAGTGTTACTTCAATTTATGACTGTAAAGGAAATAACTGAGATGGGGAAGGAAAGAACTTGTATGAGTAAGAGAGAAATTAGAAAGGCATCATTCATTTAACAAAGATGGAAACTCACATCAAATGTTCCTTGACCAAGCAGCTATTTCCTTAGAACCTTTGTTTTAAAGAAAGACTCTGAAATATCACTGCTTCCTCCAAAGTCCATGAAAAGGGTACTGAATTGAAGATAAGGGTGCATGGCTCTGGGTCCAAGTGGGTTCTCACGCTGATTTGCTTTAGGTACAACTTTGGAAAATCATTTCACTTCTCTGCTTCTGTTCCATCTTCAGTCAAATGGGAGAATAAAAACATATGTCCTACCTCACATAGTAGCTATGAGGAATAACTCTGCAATTTTTCTTGAACATAGTAGACAAGTTCTAATAAACCCCAACAAGTTCTCCACAGTGACAGCACTATTAATAAATAACCTTTATTCTTCCATATGAGCCAAGTCTTTACCCCAAAACTCAACTAACTACAAGTCCTCAATTCCTAGATTCAAATAGCGCATTGCAGTATCCTATTTTGTATAGGGCAGGGAATTACATTCCAAGGGAGATGAGAAATGATCGAACATAGTTTAACATCCTCATAGCGGGGTGCCCTGAGAGAGGCTGGTTTCCCATGAGCTCTATTGTGCACCAGGACTCTGGTCACTGGGCAGACAAACGATAGAATATCTATTTTTCTAATAAAGCCAAATAAGGACCAATGGTAGCCCACTTTTTCCATGGTGAAGACCACAGATGTGGAAATACAACACTCTGAATTAGTCACATTAGTAGCCACAGAAGCATAGAACCAAATGGCAGAGAGAAACGCTCTGAGAGCTTACCTACCCTCATCTCATTCTTGATTTCTTCCTCATTTCTTCTTGGCAAAATCAAATAGTACCACAAAAAGAATACCGCTTAATCATAAACACGTATGATTTTGCTGGACTCAGTCACACTATTTAAGACTGCAAGCATACATTAAGACTAAGAGTCAATTTAATGCATTATTTCTAGTGTATTTTTTCTCGCCAAGAATAAGAATAAAACAGAAGGTGAGAAATAATAAAACTAGGAGACTGAAGCACATAATGCAAAATACGTACAAATCTACATATAATCCTAATAGGCTGAGAGAACTTCTTAATGAAAATGATTTCATTCTGAGTTGCTGCTAGTTTGATGCAAATGCAGTATGTAACATGGCCCACAAGCCCATGGTTTCACGTAGGTAGAGTATAATGATGAGAAGTTACTCTTTGTTAAGATTTATATCTCAAAGTCAAGCATGCCTTGGTGGAAACAATCATTATTCTCAATGCAGGTAATTCAAACCAAGGAAAAGACACTGTGGAAAAATACAAAATATTTACTCTGCCTAATGTAGCAACTCCTACTAAAAAACATATATGCTGCATATTTATGAGTTGTAGCCCACAGTTGTGGAAAATTCACTACAGAATAAAACCAAATACTGCATGATACATTTAGTATACAGCATGCCGTTTCTGCTCAGTACAAGAAAAATCTACTACCCAGCACCCAGCAGACACTAGGACTAACGGCCTGATAGCAGCAATGTGGCAGGTTGTTCTTTTTTTTTTTCTGCTCCAAAATAAAAATTAGAATAGTAGCATCGTTGAATATCCCAATTAAAACCCAGTCCAATTCAAAATTCATCTTCAGAGCTGTCGGCTAAGAGCATTACTCGATCTTGCATGCTGTTGAATTCTCTCTGCTAGAGAAAGAAAACAGAAAAGCATTAAACGCTTCCTGCCGCAGAGCAAAGCTGAGAAACAGGCCCTCTTTAAAAGACACGCTAACAAATGAAGCCGAGGCAGGAGCTACAGCAGCTCATCCAGACCACTGGGCATGTCAATACCGCTCAAGCATCATTAAACCCCGTGTGCTTTATTAAGTAAATTAGATAAGCAAAGAATGTTCTGAAACTGATTAGGTTTTGCTATTGTTGGTTCCATACCTTTCTTTTATGCCTTTTGAAACCATTTCTCCTTCGGCGATTCATAACCTTAATGCTGTAGAGGGCTCCCAAGATGAACAAGGCTCCAGCTATCCCAACCCCTACAGGCACCAGCATCCCAGACATGTAACCAGCCTGCAGAGAAAAGGAAACACACATTAGGATGCTAAACAGAGCACTGCCCTGGGTTTCTCATTTCTGCTGGATGGCAGCAGGTTTTTAAGACACTTTGAATTATCCCGTCTGCTTTGCTATAAGATAAAACTAAACCTAAAATACAGTAACTTTTTAGGGAGAAGGCAACAGAGAGAGAGGTAGGCCTATTTTGGGGATATTTCAAATACATAGAAGTATAGAAATAAATCAACCAGACCTCGTGGCACTTTCAGCCACTAGCTTATGCACATTTGTCAACATCAGGTTCTGATGACAGAAATATAATTTGTATTAAAGATGGATGAAGTAAGCCTCTGAGAATGCCAGGACTACTAAAATGCTATAAATTGGAAATATCAGCCAGAGTCAGGCTTAAAGGAGGTCAAAGTGTCCTCTGAAATACTGTGTTTGCTGGGGGGTAAAAAGAGGGCCTTGCCAGTGGTGGTCCTCTCTTCTCCCTCTCTCTGTCTGTCTTAGCTGCATTATAGTAAGAGAAGAAAGATGAAAATGCTTGCGAGTAAAAGGGGAGGGCTTCTGAAAACAAGGAAGAAAAGGGCCTGCAAAGGCAAGGGGAGGAATGTTAGATGTGGGAGCAAAGGCAGAAAAGACAAGGACAAGGAGAGAGTGTGCACCCAAAATGGATGGAGTGATTTATGTGAATGGAATTGCCTTCCCAATAGATAAGACAAAGTTGGTGGTTGGGAGGGAATTCTGAATGTCCCATCCCCAAAGAAAGGAAGTGGCAGAGAAGGACACAAAGATCACTACCAATAACACGATACCTCCAAAAGATCCTGGAAGTGTCAAATTCATCTATGTCTCCAGTGTCTCCAAGGTGTCACTATGGATACTTTGGTCCTCAGAGAGCAGGATGATCCCTGGACTTGAGTAAGTACCTCAGGACCTACCCAAGCTTAGGGCAAGGCCATTGTACTCAGAGTGATCCCTACACCTTGGTCAATAAGACTCCTATGGGTTAACAGGGTATGTACTAACCTATAGCCCTTTCATGGGGGAACACAGGTAATGGTTTACCTCCCAAGAAGCCCCTCCTAGAAGCCTACCCATATAAAATACATAAACAATTAAAATTGTTCATAAGTCTATTCATTTATATGACTATCTTTTAAATTTCTAATACAGCACAAACTGTTTTTAGTATTTTTCAAAGTGAGCCAAAAACAGAGCAGGACAGAGGATAAAAGTTTTCCTGAAAGTGCTGACTTATGTAGGCTGTGATGTTTTCCCGACATTTCTAGCAGGACATCCAAGGAATACATCAGACCTTGTGAAATGGCAGCACCTTCCTCTTGTATTCAGCCAGCTCCCTCACTGTTTTTGCCTCCCAGAGTCTTAACTTAGGGCAAAATATGGAAATTTTTCCATTAATTTGAGAACAATACCACTGTTCCTCAGCATACTAAGTATTTTTCCCCAAGAAACAAAGCCTAGTCATTTTTCAATAAATTAATATGCTTTGTAGAAGCCCAAACTTTTTCTAAAGTTCTTCCAAATCTACTTAAGGCTTATAAAAACTCTGTAATTTTCCATGTGGGAAAATACTGAACAACAGCAAAGCATTGGTGCTCACACAAGAACTGTGAATTATTTTTAATTACCATTCCCAGTTTATGGAAACACATACATGCTGAAATATGATAACCTTTAAGCCCAGACGATTAGGCTTTTCATGCACAGTAACATTTGAACTTTTGGAAGGTCAATGTGATCAGCCTCTGTGGTGGTCTCCCCATACTCTGTAACTTAATCCCACACCAACAACATCGGTATTCTCAAATATGTCACCATTTCCGCATTTCTCATTGACACACTTAAGCCTTTTACTTATGGAGCTTTGTTTTTTCAAATTGACATATATATTTATAAATTGACATACAAAACTGTATGTACTCATCATGTACAACATGATGTTTTAAAGTATACTTTCATTGTGGAATGGTTAAATTTAGCTAGAGCTCTCAATTATGTAGATTTCACAAAAATTCAGTTACATCTCTCTTTTTTGTCTCCTCTATTTTTTTTTCTTTTTGGGGGGCATCTGCCTTGCTTTGAAATTACAAGTAAATTACAAGATGGGAGCAAAGCAACGTACCATCTTAAGATGTAATTTAACTATTCTTCTTTCCAAACTGACTAAGGGAAAATAAGCTCTTCTGTTAGAATTGCTCATGGCTTGATTTCTTCAGCAATGAAAAGAAATAAGACAACATGCACACAGTTTTAAGTTATAAATTCTGCCTAATACTTTTTCTCTGTTCCAAATTATTGCATATACACGTGCCCCGAGGACACCCTGAGAAAGACACAATTGCACCAATGTATTATTCCAACCCGGAATGCATAACCTGAATTGAATCATGAGGAAACATCCAACAAACTGAAAATATATTCTGTTTTTTAAAAAGACTGTATTCTTTTAACAATGTTCATGTCATAAAAGATAAAAGATGGCTATAAAAATGTTACAGATTAAAGGAAATTACAGAAACATGACAACTAAATGTGTTACATAATCCTAGAGTGGATTCTTTAAGAGAGGAGAAAAAATGCTCTTATAAAGGATATTTTGGGTTTGTTGAAAAAACAGAAATATGAATGCTAGATTCCATAAAAGTATTATATCGATATTGAATATACTCCAACTAATAACTGCACAAAGATCTGCTTAAAATATACCCTCATTCTTAGGAAATATACACTGAAGTATATAAGGGTAAACAGGCCACAACACATGCAACTCATCCTCAAATAGTTGAGGAAAAAAGAGGAGAACGTGGCAGCAAATGATAAAGCACATGGGGTAAAATGTGAACAACGGGCGCATCCAGGTAAAGATGTAGGAATGTTCTTTGTACCATTCTTACTCTTGTATCTCATCTGTAAATTTTAAATTATTTCCAAATAAAGTTTTAAATTTTAAAGTAAATTATAAGTCAAAATATTGCTAAATATACTTGTTTTTGTTAGGCTTTGAAGTTTTGTTTGTTTGAAGTCAACGAGAAAGGTATCCTTCCTTCTTAGGATGACATATTTGTTCAGAACCTCTGTCATCAAGAAAGCCATAGGAAACCAAATGATATGCTCTACTGCCTAAAGTCTGCAGAACTGAGACAGCATCCTTATGATTTCTGTGCAATGGTTGTTCTCAAACTCCAGCATGCATCAGGATCACCTGCAAGACTTGCTAAAATGCAGAGTGCTGGGCCCCATTCCCAGAGTTCCTGGGAGGTAGGTCTATGGTGGAGTCTGAGAATTTGCATATCCAGCAAGCTCCAGATGATGCTGATGCTGCTGGTCCACACCATACATTGAGAACTGCTGCTATAAAGTATAGTCTGGGCCTTTCATTTTCTGGATGGTTTCCTTAAGCTAGAAGAAATATATCGGTTTTATTGATGTAACAACAGGCCTGGTCTTTATTACACAATTAAAATTGTTATGCATCTTCAGTTTTGAAAAGCAATTTAGATGCTGAAAAGATATACTAATGAGCAGCCAAGTTAAAACTTGCCTAACAAGGATCACCAACTTGAACACTTAGCCAAGAAGACAGTTAATGATAGAATTAATACAGGAATTGTCCTCAATATCCATTCTTTTCTTCTTCTATAGTAAAAAAGCCTCCAATTTGGGAGTGGGCACAAAATAAAGATGACTTCTTGCCTACTGGGAAGCTGGGTACAACCATGTGGTAAGTTTCACCAAGAAGATGATATGTCAGTGGCGTAAGAAAATTTCAAGATATGTTCTATAAAGGGGAGCAGAGCCCTTATTCTTCCCCTTTAAGAATGACAGAGTGCTTTTATTCTCCCTTTTAAAAAGAAAGGGGTGTCATCAGCCTACCCCTTTTTCCTCCTTCCTCTGGCTAGAATATGCACATAGCTAAGTCAGAAGTGCCATCCAGGATCATGAGGTGACCTTGGGGATGAAGGTCACAAATGGTGGAGCATCAAATAGAAGAAGCTTGGGCCCCTGTCACTGTGTCACTCCCTACTAACCTGTGACTATCTCAGACTTAAAAACAGGAGACAATAGGGGCCAGGCACAGTAGCTCATGCCTGTAATCCCAGCACTTTGGGAGGCTGAGGCAAGCAGGTCAGATAAGGCCAGGAGTTCAAAACCAACCTGGCCAACATGGTGAAACCTTGTCTCTACTAAAAATACAAAAATTAACTGGGCATGGTGGTACAAGTCTGTAATCCCAGCTACTCAGAAGGCTGAGGCATGAGAATCACTTGAACCTGGGAGGTGGAAGTTGCAGTGAGCCAAGATCACTGCACTCCAGCCTAGGTGACAGAGCTAGACTCTGCCAAAAAAAAAAAAAAAGAAAAAAGAGAGAGCGAGATAACAAACTTCTATCTTGGCTAAGCCATTGTCATTGGGGGTGGGGGCGGATTGACTGTCATTCATGGCTGATCTTAATCTTAATATAGAAAGACTAAACTACAACAACAAAAGGAACAATTCAGAACTTTTGAAAACACCACCCTTTCTAGAATCCAGCTAACCAACAGAGACTCAATACTGAAACAATTAAATGAAGCTAACTTGACAGAGTGTCCTGGCTTGCCTGAAGAGCCAGGTTAGGCATGTAGCTTAGTTTTCAGTTCTAAGGGATTCTGTGACTGTCATCAAAGAGACAACAGTTTTGTACTCAAATAGTTTCTGAAGATAATGACTAACAAGACTTTAATAGATAATGGATGGATGGATGGATGAACAGACGAATGGACAATAGAGAGTGAGGAAGATATATGTATATATGTGTGTAAGATCTATGTACATGTATCTTCTCAAACTTCAGCATGCACCAGGATCACCTGCAAGACTTGTTAAAGGAAGATATATGTACATACGTGTGTATATACATATAAAATATACATATCAAATTAGCATGTAATCGTTCAAGCGCGGACGAAGGAGGGAATATGGGGAAGATTTAAATGAGTCCCTCCAACAGTCAAAGATGAAGAGATAGGCACACATGACAGTCACCACTGGAATCCAAAATTTGCTTCCTACAATTTTTAAATTAAAATATACTGAAAAAAAATTACAGAAGAAAGTGATGAGAAAGCTTGAAAAACTTCAAAATAAGCCAGAAAACTAGGGGTCACACACAAAATTATTTCTCTTGATAAAAAGGAGCAAGAAAAAGGTACCAAGATTTTGAGACAAGGTAAGAATAAAGGGTACATAGGAATAAAAATATACAGCCTTTCTCTAAAGCTGCACAGATTATTTTAAGGGAATGGTAAAGCTATATATACATGCAGATAAGAAATTTAACAATACCAAATTTCAAAACAGGTTACCTGACAAAATGTATTTTCTTAAGACTTTTTTTTTTTTTTTTTTTTTTTTTTTTTTTTTGGTCTCTTTGTTAAATAACTCAGGATACTTTCTATGGAAACAATGATATATGAATTCCTAGGTTAACATAACAAATCCTGTTTAATTTTCATTGCATCATATTTTTCCCTGAAAAATAACAGGAAACACTACCTATGTAAATATATCCAGTTCTAAACTTTCGAAGTTTTCTTCCCCTCCAGTGTTTCTCAGTCCATCTGATCGCAGCCCACCTCTCCTCACAATTGGACCCATTACAAATACCAAAACGGCCTCCATTGACCTCAACAGGCTTAAAATTTTTCAATGTCACTTTTAATTTATATGAACATAAAATAGTCTCATTCTCAAACATTATCTGTGCTAAATTTTACTTAGAAACAGAAACAGTAAGGAGAATTAATACAATTATATAAATTTATTTGCAATTGAATGTATTCTTTAATATTAAGCAGTAGCAAAATAATATTAATAATTCAAATATGAGGGAAATTGACTGCAGGTAATAAAAAAGATATGGAATGCCATCAATAGAAATATATTGAGACTGGTGAATTGAAGGTAACTCAGTACCTGACCACTGAAAAGATTTCCATTTAGCTGAAATCCCAATGAAATCTGAGCTGGCCTGTAATAATGGGATCTGACATAGGCTACAACAAGGAATTCAGGACTCCATCTATATCTTTATGAGTAATTCGGTTTAAAATTACCAAGGAACCAAAAGCAAAGACTTGGAGAGGGTTGAAAATCAAAAGAAAATAAACAATATCAACCTGGAAGTTAACGTTGTCAATCACTATGTAGATGGCAGAATTAATGCAAAAAAAGAAAATCTTTTTCTATAGTTGGCCATTCCAGACAGGTCAGCTCATCAATACCTAGTAAGTGGCAGCACTGTGATAAACTACACACCTAGAGAGTCTCATATTGGGAAAAAAAAAAAAAAAGCCAGAAGGAATGGAATTACAATCCTGAAATTCCCCGAAAAGAAACTTCACCTTGATATGTCAATGCTATTATTCTGTTGAGCATATCAAACAAGGTAAATTCTGATACTTTTATATGAATGGTACTCCAAAGAATAAGGTGTCTCCTGTGTTCCAAAAGAAGGGATTTAAAGGGAAGGCCTTCTTTTTTGCAGGGTACTGCAAGCGGCCCTGAATCTTTAGATAGATTACCAGAATCAGAATAATAAACTAAAGCTCCACTACTCTGAAGATCTTTTGCTTAACAAAGCTATACGCCCCTAAAAATAAATCCAATGGAAGAAAATACTTTTCTTACCTTGTCTTTTAATTTTTCCATCCAGCTTCTCACTAGGAAAAAAAAGGATAACAAAATATAAATAACCATTTTTACTTATATTTCATGGTATTTAGTTAATTTGACAAATTGAAGAGTTTTTTTGTATTAAACACAGTAAAAGGATTAACAGTATAACATAATGACAATAATGGTCTTTTTTTTATTTCTACTTATTTAGAAATGCAACGGAGAGCACAAACATCCCTCATATCGTTATTAGATAAATGGAGAATATTTTTGTTTGCTAAATGTTTTTTCTATTATTATTGAATGATTGGTGGGGAGGTGTTGGCAAAGTGAAAATCACCTTTAAAATATCAAGTTCATTTATTCTCTGACACTTTTTCTTTGGCTTTATTCCTCATCTTTCTCAGTTTGTAAGCTCAGTGGGAATGCTGCACTTGAATCAATATCAGAGGACAGAGATTAAGGTAGGAAGGGAAAATAAGCAAGCCCAGGCTGCCCAGAGCTGGCTCCAAAGAGAAGCAGTTGCAATCATATTTGAAGAAGCAAGGATTGGACGAAAGGCAAGAATAAGAAGTATTTCTGAAAGACATATAACTTGTGAACGGTACCATTCTATAGCAATACAACCACTATGAAAAATAAAAGCAATGACCAAGTAATATTTACATAGCCAACTGAAAAAGGCTGATCAACTATGAAATTGTATGTAGAACCATAGTTACAGCCATTTGGGAATACATAAATAAGCCAAGAGTAGAAGGAAGCATCAATTTCATTTTTGAAATACGTGTTAGAATGGCCATGTTAAGGTTGGTTTGAGTTTGTTGGCAGTTTTTGTTTTGTTTTTTTTTTAACCCTTAATTACCTTTCAAAGTCATAATAATGTTTCAATATTGAATGAAGATTTACTTGTAAAAACATCAGAAAGGAGGAAGAAAAGACAAATATATTCTGATTTTACCTTTATTATCAAACAAAAGAAATAAGTGTAAAAAGACTTTTAAGATTTCCTGGAATTTTCTCTGCTTTTGAGAAGCTTCAACAGATAGGAAGGAAGGAAATAGAGTGGAAAACTTTTCTTACGAAGAGTCAGATAGTTAATATCTCAGGTTTTGCAGAGTGTATAGTCTCTGTCACAACTGTTCAATTCTGTTCTTGTATAACACAAAAGTGGCCGTAGACGACACATAAATAAATAGGTTCAGCTATGCTCCAATAACCTTTATTTATGGATATTAAAATTTGAATTTCGTGTAATCTTCAAATGTCATAAATACTTTTGTTTTCATTTTTTTCAACCCTATTAAAATGTAAAAAGCATTCTTCGCTCAGGGGCCACACAAAACCAGGCAGTAGGCTACATATGGGCCATGGACTATAATTTGCTGGCCCCTGGCATAGATATACTTTAACCAAGAAGTCGGTGCCTCCATTTACAACCTGACTCTAGTAATAATATATCTGAAAATACTGATGATGGCTGGCGTGCACACATGTCCAGCCCTTACAAAGCATGACATATGCATTGCATCATTTGAACAGTAAACCAATGACAAACATGAGAGTCAGGTAAGATTATGCTCAGGGAAAAGATGAGGAAACTGGGGCTCAAGAGAAGCTAAGAGACTTGCTCATGGTTAACCAGTGAGTAAAGAGTCACTGGGGCCAAGCACGGTGGCTCACACCTGTAATCCCAGCACTTTGGGAGGCCGAGGTGAGTGGAGTTTGAGACCAGCCTGACCAACATGGTGAAACCCCGTCTCTACTAAAAATACAAAAAATTTAGCAAGATGTGGTGGCAGTCACCTGTAATCCCAGCTACTCAGGAGGCTGAGGTAGGAGAATCATTTGAACCTGGAAGGCAGAGGTTGCAGTGAGCCAACATCACACAGCCTGGGCAACAAAGCAAGACTCCATCTCAAAAAAAAAAAAAAAAAAAGAAAGTCATTGGAACTCAAACCTAATTTTAAAAACCCAGGAGTAAGACTTTTGAACTACCGATTTCTTTTAGTGATACTACCACTGTTCTCCTTCAAGTTGAAAATGTGAGGATACCTTTGACCCTTCTACCTCCCTCGGGTCCTGGCTTTAATCTCTCATGCAGAGCCCTTGTCAAGACCTCTCTCTTGTCCTTCCCTCCTAGCTCCCTCTGTCTCAAAGGGATTCAGACAAAGACGGTGGTGATCAATCAGGATAAGAGCAGGGTCATGGGGAGATCAAAAGAAGAAAGTCTAGGAACCTCTAGAATAAGGCCAGGGGTTAGTGATTCTAGGAGTGGTTCCATAGAGAAGTAAGATTCACCACTGATCCACTGAGTGAATTTGGAGAAACTCTGGACCCACAGTTTCCTTACATAGAGAGATGGCAACATCTGTCTTGCAAGATTGTTGTGAAGATTAGAAATAACACATGCAAAGTGTTTAGTATAGAAATCTAGGGCAGGAGGGGAAGAAAGATAAGTAAAATATGAGTATTTTGTAAATACGTCTCACTTAAGCCCATGACATATATTTAAACAGAAGCAAGATAATGTTTCCAATTCATTCATTCAACAAATATTATGTACATTGTGTTTGATCAGGCATTACGCTCTAAAGTCAGTAGAAGTTATAAAACTAATTCCACTGAGAAAAGGGTTAGGCCACCAAGTCTATGATGAGAAGTGGATGACAAGCAGCAATGTAGGGACTGAAAGAGTGAAGAACAGAGCAGGAAAGCCAGTTGCTAGAGTGCAAGGCAGAACCCACCAATCTTTGAAGCAAGATGCTTGCAATCAGGGACTCACTTGGGTATTATACAACAAATAGGGCAAATCAAAACAGAGGTGGAGGCAGGAACGTTAATATGAGTACCTAGTGGAGGAGGCAAGATGGTGCAGGATAGGGATAGCCTGGAGAAGAGGAAAAG
Source organism: Chlorocebus sabaeus (assembly GCF_047675955.1). Taxonomy (NCBI): domain Eukaryota; kingdom Metazoa; phylum Chordata; class Mammalia; order Primates; family Cercopithecidae; genus Chlorocebus; species Chlorocebus sabaeus. The sequence continues at coordinate 34,427,246 of NC_132927.1, forward strand.
GAGGCAAAGACCAACCCAGGGTCCAAGGCACTGATAGGCTTGTGTACTGTAGGAAACTCATCGCCAAGAGAAGTATTTTAACTTAGGCCTTATCAACCCAGGCTTCACTGGTAAACTGTCCACATCTTAGGTTCTTAGAGTAAATTTCACAGTCCTACTTTGGATGATTAATGAAGTAATTCTCCACTGAAGGCAAGAAGGCACATCAGTGCAAGATGTTTACATGTGCACAGATATCTGAAGGAGCACGTTCCTTTGATCTAGTTCAGCAATTCATAATACAGAGTGGGAAAGCTAGGCAAAATATTCTTGGCTGGTGAGAGAGGATAGTGAGAAAGTATTCTGGTGGGCATAGGTCTAAAAAGGTTGAGGAAACACTATTCTTAGACTGTGAGCTTGATGATGTTTCCCCATCTAAGAACACGAGATCCTGGAGAGCCATGCCTTGTGCTTCTCAGGTATCCGCCAAGGCCCTCTGCATATTAAACACTCAGGTGCTTAATACGTATTTTTTCTTCTTTCAGAAAATATTTATTTAAGTGAGTTCACAATCTTTGAGTAAGCATGATTCTCATTCATGAGGATCCTGTAAACAGTTTTCAGCAAAACATTCAAGTCAAAATAAATATAAATTTTATGCAATGAACATTTTAAAACTTAAGGGGTAGAAAATGATAAGAGAATGCAATGCAAGAAGAAAGAAAATTATAAAGAAATACTTTTGTTAAAAAAAAAAAAAGATGATGGCCAGACACACTGGCACATGCTTGTAATTCCAGCACTTTGGGAGGCCAAGGCAGGCAGATTGCTTGAGACCAGTCTAGGCAACATAGCGAGACTCCTGTCTCTACAAAAAAATAAAAATTAAAAAAAAAATAAATTTAAATTTAAAAAAATTTAAAGATAGTTATTTATAAACAGGAAAACTGACAACTGCAACTTTTAAAAAATAGAGAAACATCACAGTAATTAAAGAAGTATGAACAGATACAGCTTTTCAGAGCTACAGAGGGGGAGGGGAGATTTGCAATCTATATCAAAAGCTTTATTAAGGTTAAAATGTTTTATACAAAGCTCCAGTTATAGAAGACATGTATCTTAAACAATCATGAATATGCACAAAAATTTTGTTTAAATCATGTTCAAAAATATTTATGCTAGAAAGCATGTAAACAATATTAATATCCAACAAGACAGGATTGGTTTAAACACTCAAGGGAAAACAAAACCTTAGGTTATGTCTACAGAGTATTATATGAAAATAAAATTATTTTTAAAATACTTAAAGGCAAGATGTTGTTCAACTTATATATTGCAAAGGAAAAAAATAGTGTAGTATAATGTGAGCCTGAGTTTGTAGATAAAAAATATTATGTGTAAAATTTGAACAATGCACATCAAAATGTTAACTGAATTAATCAATTCGGTTGACTGATTAATTGGGAGGTAGAATTATGGGTGACTTTTCTTTTATCCTCTGTATTTTTAGGATTTAGCAAATCTCAATTTCTCACTACTTTTAAATTAAGAAAAAAACATATTTTACAACAAACCCCCCCAAATTTCCATAAACCTTTGCAAATTAAAGTTGATAGTAGATTGCTGATAGTGAACACAAGAAGTTACAGCCTTTCCACTTGGCTCACAGCTCAGCCCACAGCTACAGATTCACTCTAATCCCACTGTTTTGTTATCTTTCTTGAAATTTTATTTAATGCAAATCCAAGAGCACAGTGCTATAATAAGGCCTCTGGTCTCCTTCTAGTAGAGAGAAAGGTATACAGAAAAGAAAGTAGGCATGAATGAAGGTCATATATAACAAGCCCCCAGCTAATATTATACTCATTGGTGAAAAGTTGAGGGCTTTTCCTCTAAGATAAGGAACACGACAAGGATGCCCACTCTTGTCACTTATATTCAACTTAGAAGTGGAAGTCCTGGCCAGAGCAAATAGGTAAGAGAACAAAATAAAAGCCATCCGAATTATAAAGGAGGAACTTTGGCCAGGCACAGTGGCTAACACCTGTAATCCCAGCACTTTAGGAGGCTGAGGCAGGCAGCTCACTTGAGCCCAGGAGTTCAAGACCAGCCTGGGCAACATAGCAAAACCTTGTCTCTACAAAAAATATAAAAATTAGCTGGGTGTAGTGGCACACCTGCAGTCCCAGCTACTCGGGGAGGCTGAGGTGAGAGGATTGCTTGAGCCCAGGAGGTTGAGGCTGCAGTGAGCTGTGTTCATGCCACTGCACTCCAGCCTTGAAAACAGACCAAGACCCTGTCTCAAAATAATAAAAGGAAGAACTTAAATTGTCACTGTTTACAGATGACATAATCTCATGGATGCAGCTGGAAACCATCATTCTCAGCAAACTATCACAAGAACAGAAAACCAAACACCGCATGTTCTCACTCATAGGTGGGAATTGAACAATGAGATCACTTGGACTCGGGAAGGGGAACATCACACACCGGGGCCTATCACGGGGAGGGGGGAGGGGGGAGGGATTGCATTGGGAGTTATACCTGATGTAAATGACGAGTTGATGGGTGCTGACGAGTTGATGGGTGCAGCATGCCAACATGGCACAAGTATACATATGTAACAAACCTGCACATTATCCACATGTACCCTAGAACTTAAAGTATTAAACAAAACAAAACAAAACAAAACAAAAACACTAAAAACTCCACCAAAAAAATGGTTAGAAGTTATAAACAAATTCAGTAAATTTGCAGGATACAAAATCAACATGCACAAATCAAGAGTTTCTATCCTACCAATGAGTTATCTAAAACAGAAATCAAGAAAACAATTCCATTTACAATAGCTACAAAAAAAAAAAAAATACTTAGGCATAAATTTAATCAAGGAGGTGAAAGACCTGCTCACTAAAATCTATAAAACACTGATGAAAGAGATTGAAGGAGACACAAATAAATGGAAAAATATTCCATGTTCACAGACTAGATTAATATTGTTTAAATGTCCATATAACCTAAAACCATCTACAAATTCAGTGCAATCTCTATCAAAATCCCAACGACATTTTTCACAGAAATAGAGAAAAACAATCTTAAAATTTCTGTGGAACCACAAAAGACCACAAAATAGCCAAAGCAATCTTGAACAACAACGACAAAAAAAAAAAAAAAAAACTGGAGGCATCAAAGTACCTAACTTCAAAATACATTACATAACCAAAACAGTGTGGCATTGGCATAAAAACAGATACATAGACCAATGGAACAGACTCGAGAGCCCAGAAATAAATTCATGCATTTACCATCAATGCATTTTCAACAAAGGAGCTAAGAACACACAATGGGGGAAGGACAGTCTCTTTAATAAATTATGTTATGAAAACTGAATATCCACATGCAAAAGAATAAACTTAGAGCCTCATCTCACACCATATACAAAAATCAACTCAAAATGAATTAAAAACTTAAACGTAAGACCTGAAATTATAAATCTACTAGAAGATAATATAGGGGAAAAGCTTTATGACATTGGACATGGCAATGATTTTTTGGCTATCACTTCAAAAGCTCAGGAAAGAAAAACAAAAATAGACAACTGGGATTTTACCAAACTAAAAAGATTCCATATAGCCAAGGAGACAACCAACAGAGTGAAAAGACAAGCTATAGAATGGGAGAAAATATTTGCAAACTATATATCTAATAAGGGGTTAATACCCAAAATATTTCATGAACTCGTACAACTGAATAGCAAGAAAACAAATATGGGGGAAGGACTGAATAGACATTTCTCAAAAAAAGACATACAAATGGTCAAAAAGTTCATGAAAAATGTTCAACATCACTAATTATCAGAGATATGTAAATTAAATGTACAATGAGATATCAATTCACACCTATTAGAAAGGCTATGATCAAAAAGACAAAAGATAACAAGGTTTGGCAAGATGTATAGAAAAGGAAATCCTTGTACACTGTTGGTGGCAATGGAAATTGGTACAGTCATTATGGGAAACAGTATGGAGGTTCCTCAAAAATTAAAATAGAACTATCATGTGATCCCCCAATCCCACTACTGGGTACATATTCAAAGGAAATTAAATCGGTATGTTGAAGAGATATCTGCACTCTCATGTTCACTGCAACACTATTCACAATACTTAAGATATAGAATCAATTTAAATGCCCATCAACATATGAATAAAGAAAATGTGGTACTGTATATATACACAGTGGAATATTATTCAGCCATAAAAAAGAATAAAATCCTATCATTTGCAGCAACATAGATGAGCCTGGAGAACATTATGTTAAGTAAAACAAGCTAGGCACAGAAAGACAAATATCACACGATCTCACTTATATGTAGAATGTGAAAAAGTATAACTCATAGAAGCAGAGAATGGTGGTTACCAGGTGTAGGAGAGGGACACGTTGGAGAGATATTAGTCAAAGGATACAAAATTTCAATTAGATCGGAGAAATAAGTTCAAGAGATCTATTGTACAACACATAACTATCGCTAATCACAATGTATTGTATTCTTGAAAATTGCTAAGAGAGTAGATTTTCAGTGTTCTTACCACAAAAATGCTAACTATATGGGGTAAGACTAATTATGCTATTAGCTTGATTTAGCCTTTCTACAATGTACACGTATTTCAAAACATCATGTTGTTTTGAATGTCAATTGTCATGTTGATAAATGATATGATTTTTATTTGTCAATTAAAAACTCATTTTTTTAATTAAAAAGTAGTCATGGGTTATTAAAAACAGATCCTCTCTCATGCTCGCCAGCGCCCTCTTGTGTATATGAGTCCCAAGTGTAGCAACTTGCCACTCTCCTAGCTTTTCTGCTGAACAAAAAGGGTGTGAAGATCAAAGATGCAGCTGCAGATAAAATAACATTTCCACCATCCTGGCCAACAAGGTGAAACCCCGTCTCTACTAAAAATACAAAAATTAGCCGGATGTGGTGGCATGTGCCTGTAGTCCCAGCTACTCAGGAGACTGAGGCAGAAGAATCGCTTGAACCCAGGAGGCAGAAGTTGCAGTAAGCCGAGATCACACTATTACACTCCAGCCTGGGTGACAGAGCGAGACCCTGTCTCAAAAATAATAATAATAAAATAGAATTTAAAAAAATAAAATAACATTTCCATGCATCCTACTAATTGCAAGACTGATTGGTTTTAATGGGCTGAGGCTGAAAAGTATCCCAAACTGTTTATTTAGAGGAGTATGTTTAAGTTTGATGTATTTCCAGTAATACAGTTTTATGAACTACATTTATCCCAGATATATGCATAAATTCCCTTTTGCTAAAGGGGAAGCGATGGGAGCCAGAAGAGATCCAGGATTTGTCTGAAATAATAATAAAGATTTGTTGAACACCTCACAAAAATTTTGCAAAGTAGATATTATTATCCCCTATTTTACAGATGAAGAAAATGAAATTCAAGTAGTGCTCAGAGTCACACAGCTAAAAAGCAGCTGATCTGGTATTGAAACCAGCCCTTTATGGCTCTAAAACCTGTCAGTATACCCATGGGTCACTCTGGGGAGGGGTGAGGGCAGGTGGCCAAGGAGACCTTATCACAGCCCATGGGGCTTTCCTGAGCTCTGGAGATGGGGCATACTCAAGCTGGGGGGTGGTGTGTATTGGCTCACCTGGCATTCCGGCTCCTTTACCTTCTCCTCCCCGTCCCCTCTCTGTGACAAATGTGCTTCTCCTTCTGCCTCTATGTGTGTCTCCCTCCGTCTCTGTCTCTCACTGTGTCTCTGCATATCACATTGTGATTTGTGTCTTTCTGTCCTTTCTCTCCCTTCCCTTGTCTCTTTCTCTCTGACTCTGTCTGGGTGTCTGCCTGGTTCTGTTGCTCTATCTTTCTCTCCCTGTCTCTCTCTTCCTGTCTGTGCTGTGTGTGGGGTGAGGGGACTCTCTTTGTATATGTCTTTCTCATTCAGAGAAAATAAACTGGATCTCTTACTTCGGTGTTTGCCAAGGACTTTTCCAACTCAGTCCTGTGTGCCAGGGTAGCAGCATCTTTAACTCTCCATTGGGAAACAGCCAACTGAGTGGCAGAAATCTTAGGGTGAAACTTAAAACTCAGAATGAGCAATGCTGAAGAGACAGAGAATGATTTATTATAAGGCGCTGGCTCATGTGATAATGAAAACTGAGACTTCCCAAGATCTACTGTCTGTAAACTGGAGATCTAGGAGAGCCACTGGTTTAGTTCCAACCTGTGTCCAAAGGCCTGAGAACCAGGAGAGCTGATGTAGTCCAAAAGCCTGCAGACTCAACACGCGGGAAGAGCTGGTGTGTCATGCCCGAAGACAGAGGGAAAAAAAAACAATGTCTCAGCTTTCAGGCAGTCAGGCAGGAGGAATTGCCCCTTTTCATAGGGCAGTTGGACTTATTGTTCCATTTAAGCCTTCAATGGATTGGATGAAGCCCACCCACGTTAGGAGGGTATTTACCCAGTCTACAGATTCAAATGCAATATGGTTTGACTGCATCCTCACTCAAGTTTCATCTTGAATTGTAACTACCACAATCCTCATGTGTCTTGGGAGGGACCCGCTGGGAGATAATTAAATCATGAGGGGTGGGTTTTTCCCATGCTGTTCTCATGATAGTGATTAAGTCTCACAAGATCCGTTAGTTTTATAAAGGGCCATTCCCCTGCACATGCTGTCTTGCCTGCTGCCATGTAGGATGTGCCTTTGTTCCTCCTTAGCCTTCCACCATGACTGTGAGGCCTCCCCAGCCATGTGGAACTGAGTCCATTAAACCTCTTTTTCTTTATAAGTTGCACTGTCTCGGGTATTTCTTCATAGTAGTATAAAAATGGACTAATACAAAATGTTAATCTCATCCAGAAACACCCTCACAAACACGACCAATATAATGTTTGATCAAATGCCTGGGCACACATGGTCCAGTCAAGTTGACATAAAATTATCCATCACAGAGTGACACTGGAGGTCAAGATCACAATCCTGGTTCCCCAACACTTAAAGACAAGCCAGAGGAGAAAGTGACAGGAGAAGAGACAGGTAGGGAATGGTCAGAGAGGCTCAGAAACCTGGACTGTTTCTGTTTGAAACAACTGTTTCATATGAAACAACCCAGAAGAGCTCATTCCAAGCATTTATGAGGACATTTTCACATATCATTGATCAAACAAATCCTTTGTTCGGGTTCAGCTAAGCCCATTGTGTGCCACTCATGTGCCCTGGCCCACTGCGGAGGTGTCCTGCAGACTGCTTTCATCCCATGCAGGCTTGAGGATCAGAGCCTGAGGTGTCCCCTAGCCACGGAGCCTTCAGTGGGTTGGCCAGAAACAAAGAGCAGGTATCACCTAGGAGCCATCTGCAACCAAGGAGGGCTGCAAGTATATTAATACGCTGGTATAGTATAGTAGTTTCCTAAAGCTACTATAACAATACCACAAACATAGTGGAATAAAGCAACACATTTTTTATCTTATATTTCTGGAGAAGGAAAGGCCAAAATTCAGACTCATGGCTTAAAGTCAAGGTGTCAACAGGGTTAATTCCTTCTAGAGGCTCTAGGAGAGAATCTGTTTCCTTGCCTTTTCCAGCTTCTAGAATCCACATGCAATCCTTGGCTCATGGCCTATTCCTCCATCTTCAAAGTCAACAACATAACATCTTCAACTCTCTCTCTCTCTTTCTCTGTCCCCACGCCAACCCTCCATGCTCTGCCTCCCACTGTCATATTTTATTATCTGACTCTAACCTTCTTAATTCTCTCTCAGAGAGACCGTTGTGACAATCTCCCCATCTCCAGGTCCTTAACTCAATCACACCTGCTAAGTAGCTCTTGCCATGTAAGGTAACATATCCCCATGTTCCAGGGATTAAGAGGTAGACATCTTTCGAGGAAGCCACTATTCTGTCTCATTACGTCAGTTAAATCCCCCAGTTTTCCTCATTCCTGACATGTGTTCTACACAGTTTCCCAGAGAATCCCCAGCAGCAAGGAGCTCTAGCAGTAATCCACTGATTAGCATCTCCTCTATTGGCTTTCCACCCTCCCCACCTCACTTCCTCACTCCCTCTCCATACTTCCTAGGATCACCTCCCAAATAAACTCCTTATATCCAATCCTGTCACAGGGTCTACTTTTAGGGAGAGCTCAAACTAAGACACTAGTCTAATTCAGTCACCATATAGGCAAGTTGGCCCTTTGCCATACCAATTTCATTCATTTTGTACATTAAAACCAACCACAGACATACCTTGGAGATATTGTAGGTTCAGTTCCAGACCACTATCATAAAGCAAATGCTGCAATAAGATATGTCACACAAATTTTTTTGTTTCCCAGTGTCTGTAAAAGTTGTATTTGCACTACAGTATAGTCTAGTAAGCATGTGATTGCGTTATGTCTAAATAAACACATCCATACTTTAACTAAAAATACTTTATTACCAAAAAATGCTAATGATCATCTGAGCCTTCACAGACTATTTTTGCTGGATGGAGGGTCTTCCTCAATGCTGATGGCTGCTGACTAATCAGGTGGTGGTGGTTGAAGGCAGGGGTAGCTGTGTCAATTTCTTAAAATAAAACAACAGTGAAGTTTGCTGCATTGAATGAGTCTTCATTTTATGAAGGATTTTTCTATATATGCAATACTGTTTGAGAGTATTTTACCCAGAATGGAAATTCTTTCAAAACTGGAGTTAATCCTCTCAAACCCTGCCACTGCTTGGTCAGCTAACTTCATGTAATATTCTAAGTCCTTTGTTGTCATTTCAACACTGTTCACACCAGGAATAAATTCTATCTCAAGGAACCACTTTCTTTGCTCATCCATAAGAAGCAACTTTTCATCCATTTAAGTCTTATCATGAGATCGCAGCAATTCAGTCACATCTTCAAGTTCCATTTATAATTCTAATTCTCTTTCTATTTCTAACACACATGCAGTTACCTCCTCCAATGAAGTCTTGCACCCCTCAAAGTCATCCATAAGGGTTAAAATCAACTTCTTCCAAACTCCTGTTAAGGATAACTTGTCCTCTTCCCATGAATCATGAATGTTCTGAATGGCATCTAGAAAGATGAATCCTTTCCAGAAGGTTTACAACTTACTTTGGCCAGATCCATCATGAATCATTATCTATGGCAGTTACAGCCTTATGAAATGTATTCCTTAAATAACAAGACAGGAAGGTTAAAATTATTCCTTGATCCATGAACTGCAGAATGGACGTTGTATTAGTAGGCATGAAAACAACATTAATCTCCTTGCACATCTCCACCGGAGTTATTGAGCAACCAGGTACATTGTCAATGAGCAGCAGTAATAATTTGAAAGGAATCTTTTTTTCTAAGAGTAGGTCTCAACAGTGGGCTTACAATATTCAGTAAAACATGCTGTAAACAGATGTGCTGTCATCCAGGCTTTGTTGTTCCATTTATAGAACACAGGCAGAGTAGATTTAGCATAATTCTAAAGGGCCTTAGGATTTTAGGAATAGCCAATGAGCACTGACTTCAACTTAAAGTCATCAGCAGCATTAGCCTCTAACAAGAGAGTCAGCCTGTCTTTTGAAGCTTTGAAGCCAGGTACTGATTTCTCTCTTGCTATAAAAGTCCTAGATAACATCTTCCAATATACGACTGTTTCATCTACAATGAAAACCTGTGGTTTAGTAGCCACCTTCATCAATGATCTTAGCTGGATCTTCTGCATAACTTGCTGCAGCTTCTACTTGCCTTTGTACTTTTATATTTTGGAGACAGCTTCTTTCCTTAAGCCTCATGAACCAACCTGTGCTAGCTTCCAACTTTTCTTTTACAGCTTCCTCACTTCTCTCAGCCTTCACAGAATTTAAGAGAGTTAGGGTCTTCCTCTGGAATAGACTTTGGCTTAAGGGAATTTTGTGGCTGATTTGATCTTCTACACAGGCCGCTGTAATTTTCTCCTCATCAGCAATAACGTTGTTTCTCTGTTATCATTTGTGTGTGCACTAGAGCACACACAATTATTAATTTTCTTCAAGAGCTTTTCCTTTACATTCACAACTTGGCTAACTGGTGCAAGAGGCCTAGCTTTTGGACTATCTTAACTTTCAACATGCCTTTCCCCACTAAGCCTAACATTTATAGCCTTTGATTTAGTGAGAGATGTGTGTTTCTTTCTTTCGCTTGAACACTTAGAGGCCATTGTAGGGCTTTTAATTGCATAATTTCAATATTGTTTTGTCTCAGGGAATAGTGAGGCCTGAAGAATGGGAGAGTGATTAGGGAATGGGCAGTCAGTAGAACAGTCAGAACACATACATTTATCAATTAAGGTCACCATCTCATATGGATGCTGTTGGTGGCACCCCAAAAGAATTACAGTAGTAACATTAAAGACCACTGATCACAGATCACCGTAATAGATAGAATAATAATGAAAAAGACTGAAATATCAAGAGAATTACCAAAATGTGACACAGAGACGTAGAGTGATCCCATGCTATAGGGAAAATTATACCAACAGACTTGTTGAGTGCAGGTTGCCACAAACCCTCAATTTTTAAGAAACGCAGTATCTGTAAAGTTCAATAAAGTGAAAGACAATAAAATGAAATGTATCTGCACTAAAATGAACAGAATGAGGCATATAAGGAAGGCAGACAAACTGGCCAAGTTCAAGGTAGAAGCCATCTCTGTTTATCTAAATTAATTCTAACTGAAGAATTTCAGGCTACCTGAATTTATAAAATATAGCATTCCTATATAGCATTGTGTAAGATATACTTCATAAATAGGTTCCTTAGGTTACCATTGAATTTTGAAAGAGTTATAGTCTCTTTAATAGAAAATCTTTCAATATCGCATCTTTCAAGGTGGGAAACTTGTTATCTCAATCAATGAAAAGAGAAATGCATGCTCCACCTAAATAAATGAAATATCAGAGCATAGTTCTTTGTTCAAAGCACGTGTAACTAAATCTCAATTACAGTATTTCTACAGTGTCAAGAAATAAATGGAGACCAGCTCGTCTTCTTTCTTGTTATTTAACCATAAATGCTATTTCTAACCCAAGAAAAGAAGTTTTTTTCCAACTTATATAACACATTTAAGAATAACAAAACTCACTAAGTTTTAAGTGTTATCTGCATGTTTTTAAAGAATCTTGAGTTTTTCTAGCTACAGATTATTCTCTAATGATGCTAAATTTACCTGCTTCAAAATCACACAGAAACTGTCTATAATAATTTGCTCTTCACGTAATTACAGAACAACAAGATTCCAATAAATAGAATGACCCACTTCTTTGCACAGAGCTAAGTGAACATTAATCGTGTATCTAAGAAGCAATTAATTCTGAAAGCTCTGCACTGATATTTACAAAGAAGGGCGCAAAGAGCCCAGATACCCTAATCTCTACTTTCAAGTAATATTAAGAATGTCTTTAGTTAATTGCAAGTTTAGGAATGACACCAGATACCTACTGGGAAGATGCAAAGAGAACGTCCTGCAATCAACTGTACATCCTGCCAGGGTTATTATTAGTGCTAACCATCGTTATAAACTATAAACCATATTATCACAACTCGTGTGATGAGAAGGCTGTCATGAACTTCAACCATAGGGAAATACATGATACATAAATGAGGAAGAAAGCATCCCTCAATGTGTCTTCCTTTTTCTTCCCAAAATGGAAAGAAATAATATACAACATTGATTCCCATTATTCACCAGGGGAGGAAAGAAAAGTATTTGCCTCCTCCTATGCTTGATCGTGAGGTGGGGAAAAAAAAAAAAAAAAAAAAAAAAAAAAAAATCACTGATCTTTACCTAAGCACCCTTGAAGTTTCTGCTGAGCACCAAGGTTTTTGATCTATGATTTTACCACCCAGCAGCATCAAGTACATGCTCAGGGGACCTGAAATTCTCATTCTCATGAGATCTCTTCTCACATTTGCACTACCTGGTCTTCAATCCATTGGTGAAAAAGAAAATAGTTTGGCCTTCATACTTTATTTTTAACAGAAAGTTTACTGCTTTCTGAAGTTCAGTATCATCAAGCTTCCAGTGCAAAGTCAAGTTTGTGTGTCATGCTTACCAGGTCTGCTGAATCGAAAATTTGCCATCTTGAGATATAACCGAGGCTTTAGCAACCATAAAACCCATCAGCTCTGCCCTCAGTCCCTCCTCATTCTCAATTTTATGTAAGGTGATAAACCACTTTAGCATCAAGACAAGGTCCCCAAGCACATTCCTCTCCTTTATATAAATTTGGGGGCTTCCACTGATAAAAAGCCATGGCTTGACCATAGGGCCAAGATCAATAGAAGATTGCCTACTGACCAAGTGGCTCTAGTCTCTTGTTTGCCATTGGCCCTTAGCTGGAGTTTCTGACATGATTCTACTTAACCAACAGGAAGGTCCCACCTCCCTAGTGCCTTGACTCAGCCAGCAGATGAAATCAATTAGAAGTGGAGTGCTAAATAAGTACTAAAGTGGTTTTCAAGGAAGCTTCAGGGTTTGTTTTCCAAAAGTTCCATTTACCAGTTCATAATTTTCACTCCTCACAATAATGGGCAAATACCAAGCTGCACCCTCAAGAGAGATTAAGGCAAATCTTTGGTTAAGAACACCTGAACATTTATGATTAAAGAGTAGACAATTTCATTTATGTAAGATAATAAGTTCTGGAGATCTGTTATACAGCATAGTTCCCATAGCTAATGATACTGTATTGTACACTTAAAATCTGCTAAAAGGGTCTTTTTTTTAAGTTGCAGTTTTGAGTTTTACTTAAAGAAGATACTTGTAACCCTGAGTTGGTAATGGCTAGGAGAAGAAGACGGAGTCCTCTAAAGTTTTGTTTCATTTTTATTTTCTAATTTAGAACATCAAATCTATTAGTTCCATGTTCAGGGAGGACATATCCCTTTAGTTTTGGGTATTGAGACGTTGGTGTGGCTCTTCATGATGTCTTGAAAGTCATAGGCTATCTCTGTTAAAATAAGATTTTTTTAAAGGTGTGCAACTTGGTGTTTTGATATAGGTATGATCACTACAATCAAACTAATTAACATATCTATTAACATCTACAACATCTACACAGTTACCTGTGTGTGTGTGTGCTGAGAAAATTTAGCTCATGTTCTATCCACTAAGAGAGTAGATGTTAAGTGTTCCTACAACAAATAATAATAATAAAGGGGACAAGAGGAAACTTTTGGAGGTGATAGATATGTTTATGGCCTTGGTGGTGATGGTTTCAGGGATGTATACTTGTCCCCAAACTCATCGAGTTGTACACATTTAATATGTGTAGCTTTTTATACATCAAAAGCATTACAGTTAATATACTCAAAGGCAGAACTTTTCTGCTATCTAAATGGATTACTTGAAAGTCTCCTTCAGCTCTTGAACCATAGGAAAAAACCTAAAGGTCTTGACAGACCACTACAGGATAGCAGGTGAACAGGCCAGACTCTCTTTCCCCTTTTTTAATCGCTTAAGCAAGCATGTTACATGCCCCTGGTAGCAACTGTTAGACTATATATGAAGAAGAAAAGGCAATCTCAGCTTCCTCATTCCTTAGTCATTGGAAACATGCTTCCACTTGGCCAGGTTCTTAAGATGCTACCCCTCCTATTTGTTACATTTACTTACTTTCCCTCCTGCTGGAACATTTGCTTCCTTGTGTGATCTGTAATTTTTCAAGTGAACTTATTTTTCATGGAGGGTGTTTTTCCCATGGGAATCCTGTACACCCTGAATTGCAGCAGTGTCACTATGAATGAACAATTTCTTGTTTGCTTGTGCTGAGCATACCAGGAGCTTCACCCACCTGGAACAGCGCTGTACATTAATCTCTGAGTTGGGGATTCTTGCATCATGAAGGCAAGGCTGGGGCTTCATGTCTTTTATTCTCTCCCACTCAGAGCCTCAGAAACAGAGGTGCTCCTTTGATGTTCCCCTGGCTTGCTGGCAAGTAACTTTTCCAGACCTCCTTTCACTGAGGGGCAGCTTTTCCAGGGTGCCATCTTTGTGCAAGGTTTTCAGCTCCCATTCCCTGCCCTCCACCAGCCAAGGTCATGTCTCTTAATGCCATGTTGGTGTTAAACATCCCAGCATTGTATTTGGTCCAGTGTGGGGCACCACGGCTGCAGCGCAGGAGGCCAGTAATCAGGCTTCAAGTTGCCTCCACTGACAACAACAGATTTCCTTCCAAGATCAGTTGCATATTTCAAAATTTTGTTGTAACATATCCAGCACTTCTCTGTGTTTGTAGCAGGATGTATAAATCCAGTCACTCGGTCCACCATGCTGCTGGAATCAGAAATCCAGGCTCAACTTCTAACCAGGTGTTTTTGTTTTTTCATTTATTGAGGTAAAATTCACAAAGATGGGGGAAAAGCAGTGCAGAAAAGCTGGAAATTCAAAAAATCAGAGCTCATCTCCCCCTCCAAAGGAACACAGCTCGTCGCCAGCAACGGAACAAAGCTGGACGGAGAATGACTTTGACGAGTTGAGAGAAGAAGGCTTCAGTCGATCAAACTTCTCAAAGCTAAAGGAGGAACTACATAACCAGTGCAAAGAAACTAAAAACATTGAAAAAATAATGGATGAATGGATAACTAGAATAATCAATGCAGAGAAGACTTTAAAAGAACTGATAGAGATGAAAACCATAACACGAGAACTACGTGACAAATGCACAAGCTTCGGTAACCGACTCGATCTACTGGAAGAAAGAGTATCAGCGATTGAAGATCAAATGCATGAAATGAAGCGAGAAGTGTAAAGAAAAAAGAGTAAAAAGAAATGAGCAAAGCCTCCAAGAAATATGGGATTATGTGAAAAGACCAAATAAATCTACATCTAATAGGTATGCCGGAAAGTGACGGGAAAAATGGAACCAAATTGGAAAACACTCTGCAGGATATCAGCCAGGAGAACTTCCCCAACCTAGTAAGGCAGGTTAACATTCAAATTCAGGAAATACAGAGAATGCCACAAAGATACTCCTCGAGAAGAGCAACTCCAAAACACATAATTGTCAGATTCACCAAAGTTGAAATGAAGGAAAAAATGTTAAGGGCAGCCAGAGAGAAAGGTCGGGTTACCCACAAAGGGAAGCCCATCAGACTAACAGCAGATCTCTTGGCCGAAACTCTACAAGCCAGAAGAGAGTGGGGGCCAATATTCAACATTCTTAAAGAAAAGAATTTTCAATCCAGAATTTCATATCCAGCCAAACTAAGTTTCATAAGTGAAGGAGAAATAAAATCCTTTACAGACAAGCAAATGCTGAGAGATTCTGTCACCACCAGCCTGCCCTACAAGAGATCCTGAAGGAAGCACTAAACATGAAAAGGAACAACAGGTACCAGCCATTGCAAAAACATGTCAAAATGTAAAATCCATCGATACTAGGAAGAAACTGCATCAACGAGCGACCAAAATAACCAGCTAATATCATAAGGACAGGATCAAGTTCCCACATAACAAAATTAACCTTAAATGTAAATGGACTAAATGGTCCAATTAAAAGACACAGACTGGCAAATTGGATACAGTCAAGACCCATCAATTTGCTGTATTCAGGAGACCCATCTCACATGCAGAGACACGCATAGGCTCAAAATAAAGGGATGGAGGAAGATCTACCAAGCAAATGGAAAACAAAAAATGGCAGGGGTTGCAATACTAGTCTCTGATAAAACAGACTTTAAACCATCAAAGATCAAAAGAGACAAAGAAGGCCATTACATAATGGTAAAGGGATCAATTCATCAGGAAGAGATAACTACCTTAAATATATATGTACCCAATACAGGAGCACCCAGATTCACAAAGGAAATCATTAGAGACTTACAAAGAGACTTAGATTCCCATACAATAGTAATGGGAGACTTTAACACTCCACTGTCAACATTAGACAGATCAACGAGACAGAAAGTTAACAAGGATATCAAGGAATTGAACTCAACTCTACACCAAGCGAACCTAATAGACATCTAAAGAACTCTCCACCCCAAATCAACAGAATAGACATTCTTCTCAGCACCACATTGCACTTATTCCAAAATCGACCACATAATTGGAAGTAAAGCACTCCTCAGTAAATGTAAAAGAACAGAAATTATAACAAACTGTCTCTCAGACCACAGTGCAATCAAACTAGAACTCAGGACAAAGAAACTCAATGAAAACCACTCAACTACATGGAAACAGAACAACCTGCTCCTGAATGACCACTGGGTACATAACGAAATGAAGGCAGAAATAAAGTTGTTCTTTGAAACCAATGAGAACAAAGATACAACATACCAGAATCTCTGGGACACATTTAAAGCGGTGTGTAGAGGGAAATTTATAGCACTAAACGCCCACAAGAGAAAGCAGGAAAGATCTAAAATTCACACCCTAACATCACAATTAAAAGAACTAGAGAAGCAAGAGCAAACACATTCAAAAGCTAGCAGAAGGCAAGAAATAACTAAAGTCAGAGCAGAACTGAAGGAGATAGAGACACAAAAAAACCCTCCCAAATATCAATGAATCCAGGAGCTGGTTTCTTGAAAAGATCAACAAAATTGATAGACTGCTAGCAAGACTAACAAAGAAGAAAAGAGAGAAGACTCAAATAGACGCAATAAAAAATGATAAAGGGGATATCACCACCGACTCCACAGAAATACATATTATCATCAGAGAATACTATAAACACTTCTATGAAAATATACTAGCAAACCTAGAAGAAATGGATAATTTTCTGGACACTTACACTCTCCCAAGACTAAACCAAGAAGAAGTTGAATCCCTGAATAGACCAATAGCAGGCTCTGAAATTGAGGCACTAATTAATAGTCTATCAACCAAAAAAAGTCCAGGACCAGGCGGATTCACAGCCAAATTTTACCAGAGGTACGAGGAAGAGTTGGTACCATTCCTTCTGAAACTATTCCAATCAATAGAAAAAGAGGGAATCCTCCCTAACTCATTTTATGAGGCCAACAGCATCCTGATACCAAAGCCTGACAGAGATACAACAACAAAAAAGAGAATTTTAGACCAATATCCCTGATGAACATCGATGCAAAAATCCTCAATAAAATACTGGCAAACCAAATCCAGCAGCACATCAAAAAGCTTATCCACCATGATCAAGTGGGCTTCATCCCTGGGATGCAAGGCTGGTTCAACATATGCAAATCAATAAACGTAACCCAGCATACAAACAGAACCAAAGACAAAAACCACTGATTATCTCAATTGATGCAGAAAAGGCCGTTGACAAAATTCAACAGTCCTTCATGCTAAAAACTCTCAATAAATTCGGTATTGATGGAACGAATCTCAAAATAATAAGAGCTATTTATGACAAACCCACAGCCAATATCATACTGAATGGGCAAAAACTGGAAGCATTCCCTTTGAAAACTGGCACAAGACAGGGATGCCCTCTCTCACCACTCCTACTCAACATAGTGTTGGAAGTTCTGGCTAGGGCAATCAGGCAAGAGAAAGAAATAAAGCGTATTCAGTTAGAAAAAGAAGAAGTCAAATTGTCCCTGTTTGCAGATGACATGATTGTATATTTAGAAAACCCCATCGTCTCAGCCCAAAATCTCCTTAAGCTGATAAGCAACTTCAGCAAAGTCTCAGGATACAAAATCAATGTGCAAAAATCACAAGCATTCTTATACACCAGTAACAGACAAACAGAGAGCCAAATCATGAATGAACTCCCATTCACAATAGCTTCAAAGAGAATAAAATACCTAGGAATCCAACTTACAAGGGATGTGAAGGATCTCTTCAAGGAGAACTACGAACCACTGCTCAAGGAAATAAAAGAGGACACAAACAAATGGAAGAACATTCCATGCTCATGGATAGGAAGAATCAATATCGTGAAAATGGCCATACTGCCTGAGGTAATTTATAGATTCAATGCCATCCCCATTAACTTTCTTCACAAAATTAGAAAAAACTGCTTTAAAGTTCATATGGAACCAAAAAAGAATGCACATTGCCAAGACAATCCTAAGCCAAAAGAACAAAGCTGGAGGCATCACGCTACCTAACTCAAACTATACTACAAGGCTACAGTAACCAAAACAGCATGGTACTGATACCAAAACAGAGATATAGACCAATGGAACAGAACAGAGCCCTCAGAAATAATACCACACATCTACAGCCATCTGATCTTTGACAAACCTGACAAAAACAAGAAATGGGGAAAGGATTCCCTATTTAATAAATGGTGCTGGGAAAATTGGCTAGCCATAAGTAGAAAGCTAAAACTGGATCCTTTCCTTACTCCTTATATGAAAATTAATTCAAGATGGATTAGAGACTTAAATGTTAGACCTAAAACCATAAAAACCATAGAAGAAAACCTAGGTAATACCATTCAGGACATAGGCATGGGCAAAGACTTCATGTCTAAAACACCAAAAGCAACGGCAACAAAAGCCAAAAGTGACAAATGGGATCTAATTAAACTAAAGAGCTTC
Source organism: Chlorocebus sabaeus (assembly GCF_047675955.1). NCBI lineage: Eukaryota > Metazoa > Chordata > Mammalia > Primates > Cercopithecidae > Chlorocebus > Chlorocebus sabaeus. The sequence goes on from NC_132927.1 coordinate 34,445,752, forward strand.
TGCACAGCAAAAGAAACTACCATCAGAGTGAACCTACAGAATGGGAGAAAATTTTTGCAATCTACTCATCTGACAAAGGGCTAATATCCAGAATCTATAACGAACTCAATCAAATTTACAAGAAAAAAACTAACAACCCCATCAAAAAGTGGGCAAAGGATATGAACAGACACTTCTCAAAAGAAGACATTCATACAGCCAACAGACACATGAAAAAATGCTCATCATCACTAGCCATCAGAGAAATGCAAATCAAAACCACAATGAGATACCATTTCACACCAGTTAGAATGGCGATCATTTAAAAATCAGGAAATAACAGGTGCTGGAGAGGATGTAGAGAAATAGGAACACTTTTACACTGTTAGTGGGATTGTAAACTAGTTCAACCATTGTGGAAAACACTTTGGCAATTCCTCAAGGATCTAGAACTAGAAATACCATTTGACCCAGCCATTCCATTACTGGGTATATACCCAAAGGATTATAAGTCATGCTGCTATAAAGACACATGCACACGTATGTCTATTGCAGCACTATTCACAATAGCCAAGACTTGGAATCAACCCAAATGTCCATCAGTGACAGACTGGACTGAGAAAATGTGGCACACATACACCATGGAATACTATGCAGCCATAAAAAAGGACGAGTTCATGTCCTTTGTAGGGACATGGATGCAGCTGGAAACCATCATTCTTACCAAACTGTCACAAGAACAGAAAACCAAATACCACATGTTCTCACTCATAGGTGGGAACTGAACAATGAGATCACTTGGACACAGGAAGGGGATCATCACACACCGGGTCCTATTGTGGGGAGGGGGTAGGGATAGAATTAGGAGATATACCTAATATAAATGATGAGTTAATGGGTACAGCAACCAACATGGCACATGTATACATATGTAACAAACCTACACGTTGTGCACATGTACCCTAGAACTTAAAGTATAAAAAAAAAAAATTCACATAACATAAAATTGACCATTTTAAAGTGTGCAATTCAGTGACATTTTGCATTTTCACAATGTTATATAACCATTACCTCTATCTAGTTCTAAAATATTTTTATCACCCCCCCACCCATACACACATACACACAAAAAAACCCTAGAGCCATAAGCAGTCCCTCTCCAATCCCCTCACTCCCCAGCCCCTGGCAACCACTCATTCACTTTCTGTCTGTATGGACTTACCTATTCTGGACATTTCATATAAGTTGAATCATACGACATATGACCTTCGGTCTGGCTTCTTTTACTTAGCATAATTTTTTTAAATTTATTTTTATTTTTTTTCGACGGAGTTTCTCTCTTGTTGCCCAGGCTGGAGTGCAATGGCGCAATCTCGGCTCACCACAACCTCCGCCTCCCAGGTTCAAGCAATTCTCCTGCCTCAGCCTCCCCAGTAGCTGGGACTACAGGCATGTGTCACCACGCCCAGCTAATTTTTGTATTTTGAGTAGAGACGGGGTTTCTCCATGTTGGTCAGGCTGGTCTCGAACTCCTAACCTCAGGTGATCTGCCTACCTCGGCCTCCCAAAGTGCTGGGATTATGGGCGTGAGTCACCGTGCCCAGCCAGCATAATATTCTTAAGGTTTACCCACATTGTAGCATTTATACAAATGGCCAATAAAGACATGAAAAAAATGCTGAACATCATTAGTCATTAGGGAAATGCGAATCAAAACCACAGTGAGGCAGTACTTCATATCCACTAGGAAGGCCACAAAAAAAGAAAGAGAAAATTACAAGTGTTAGGATGTAGAGAAGTTAGAACCCTCATATGTTGCTGGTGGGAACATAAAATGATGCAGCCACTGTACAAAACCCTCAGCTGCTCCTCAAAAAGTTAAACAAAATATTGACATATAACCCAGCAATTCCACTGTTAGGTATATACTCACAAGAACCGAAAACAGGTCCTCAAACAAATACTTGTACACGAATGTTCACAGCAACACTACCCATAGTAGCCAAAAGGTGGAAATAACCCAAATGTCCATCAACTGATTGATAAACAAAATGCGGTACAGAAACACAGTGGAATACTATTCAGCCCTAAAAAGAAATAAAGTTCTGATACATCTACAAAATAAAATTTGTATGCACCTTGAAAACATTATACTAAGTGAATGGAGACACTAAGGGAATGTGCTAAGGGATAGAAGATGGGGTAAAGAAGCTAGGTGGGCCCTCCTGGAAGCTGTGTGGGTGCCATAGAGAGGGGAGAGAGTAGAACTCCTATTCCATCCACACATATTCAACCCATCCTGCCTCAGTGCCCATGTGATACCCACCTGCTGCACTTCCTGCTACCCAGCATGACAGTCAGGCCAGCCAGCCTAGATGGCCAGAAATAGGAAGGCCTCTTACTGAAACAATTTCTCACTTATTATTTCTTTGGAGTAACTGTAAAATGTACAGAGTCAACCACTAGGCAAAAAATGGAGGAAGCAGCAGCAAAACCATACCTGTGTTGATTTTCCAATTTTTTTATCGTGATAATGTACACATGACATAAAACCATCTTAACCATTTTCAAGTATGTAATTTGGTGGAATTAACTACCGTATATTCATAATGTCATCAGCACCATCCATCTCCAGAACTTCCCATCATGCAAAACTGAAACTCTATACCCATTTTTTAAAACTCTCCATTCTCCCCTCCTGCTAGCCTCTGGGAACCAGCATTCTGTCTCTATGAATTTAACTCCCTTAGATGCCTCGTAGAAGTGGAATTATATAGTAGTTGTCTTTTGGGGATGGGCTTATTTTACTAAGAATAATGTCTTCAAGGTTCATCCATGTCATATGTCAGAATTTCCTTCCTTTTTAAGGATGCATAATATTCCTCTATATATTGTTTATTCATACACCCATCAATGGACACGTGGGGTACCTCCACATTGTAGCTACCATAAATAATGCCACTATGAACATGGATGTACAAATATCTATTGGTGGCTCTGCTTTCAATTTTTTTGTATACATACCCAGAAGTAGAATTAGGTTATTACCTGATATGTGTTTCATTCAGTTAGAAGGGGAATTCAATAATGTAACCAACTTCTATTGAGTATCTAATAGGTACCAGGTACTGCACCAGAAAACAGCTATAAAGTGTTATGTATTTATGAATTAAAATGAAGACTGCAGTTAGGGCTTAAAAGGAAGAGAAATTGAATTGTATTTTTTCAGCAGACGTAATTAAATCCCAAAGCTCTGAGCATCGATTAGACACTAGAAATAAAATCTGATTATCCCAGAGACTCATTTTCATACACTTTTATGAGTTGCCTAACTGTGCATGGCCCTGAATTAGCCATCAACCAAAATGGATTTGTTTTTACCCAGTAACAAACAAACCTTGAACCCATTTACAAGTTTCTTATGAAGAGGCAGCCAGAGCTTTTGTTTAATTGGCAACATAATCATGTACATTATTAATGATAAGTTTATTTTCTTCCTAATGTAGAAGTTAGAAAGGCCATTAATGCTGCAGCAAGTTACAAATGTACACTAAGAGAGCCTGACCAAGTCAGCCACTTGCTCCGTGGTCCAACATTACAGAGAAATATTTTTCCAAGATTTGTGAGAGGTTTTATGCTCCCAGAGAGGCCCTTGCAACAGACTTCAGCGAGAACTGCAGCTACTATGGCCATCTTAACTCTAAGAAAAATGCTTCCAAAATTTTAATGCAATATATGATACACTAACAAATTGAAATTCAGGGCCCAGTCATTCGCACAGAGCCAAAAAGAAATCTTCAACAGAAATTGGACAAAAGTAACTTGAAAAGTTCTCCCTGCCATTGTTTTCTCCTATCATATACTTCCAAGCCATGCCGCCTTCATTTTTGCCTTAGTACCACAAGGGTGTCTCCTGTTTCTTTCCAAGTAACATTTTGAAAGGCAGTCTGATCACATCACTCCCTGCTTAAAACCCCTTCCAAGCTTTCTACTGCCCTCAGGAAAAAGTCTGACCTTCACTCAGTTTCCAAGGCCCTGTATGATTTCAGTTCTTACGGTGAGCTGAGTGCCCCACTTACAAACCTTCACACTTATTCTTCCTCCTGTCTTCTTCACCTTTTCTTCTCCCAGCTGACTCCCACTCATTCTTCAGACCCAGCTTAAAGGGCCCTTCCTCGGAGAGGTCTGTTCTGGGCCCTACACTAGATCTCTCATCGGGAGCACCCAGATGAGACTCATGTGTTTTGCTCACTGCTGCAGCTCCAGTACCAGAGCAGGCCTGGCATGCAGGAGACAATACTGGTTAAATCAATGAATCATCTTCTACCATAATACATTCTAATGAGAACTGAGGCTATTGTTCTCATACATTAGGAGCCTGATGAAGGATAAGTCTATCGGACTCATATAAAGAATGTAGTCCTACTGAATACTATCTATAGGAGGGCTTCCTTATCATTTTTGTGCTATGGACCCATCTGACTGTCCAACGAAGACTATGAACCCCTACTTAGGACACTATTTATAAATGCATAAAATAAAATACAGAGAACTCTAAAGAAACATTTAAAGAAATACTTAAATTCCATTATCAAGTTATTTTTTAAATTTGTGATACAATAGTAAATATGTCTTTGTACTATCTGATTAAATAAAAAGATCTAGTGGCAGGTCTAATAACTACTACAGTTTCAAAGTAGTGATGAGCATAAATGACATTTTGAGTTATCCGTGACAACTATAATGTGATATGAAATGATCTGTAACATTTATTGGTGACAAAGACACATATACTGCATTATGGCCATTGGCTACACTCATAATTAGACAAACCACTAAAATTCAGTTAGAAGTTACTGAAAACAAAGATGCAATTTTTACCCTTCGAGTTCATGGACCCCTAGAGAGATCCCTAAGAAAGGCGTGGAAATGCACTGCGTAGCTCTTCTGCCGTTTGGGTGCATAGGTGACTGACACTCCCAGGCACCCACATCCACCCGTGGAGCCACTACCACATTTGTGCAGTGTCCACGCTTCCTCTGGACTGCTCCCAGGCAATGTCTGAGCACAGCAGGGTACCTGCGCAGACACATTCCTGTGGGATGCAGGTGTCCTCAAGCAGGCGACTTCGGCTCCGGAACTCACAAGCAGCCTGGCAAAAACGTTCTTAGAACTGAACTATCATTTGAGTCTTCCTCTCAGCCCTCCTTTCACAACAGTCAGTCTAGCATTGCAATCTGAGAGCTCTCCCCACCTACTCCTATTCCCGTCTCTTTATCCTTTCCAGGTGTTTCTCCCTATAAATCTATACCACAAGTATTCCCATCTTGCCTCTGTTTATCAGAGGACCTGAACTAACACAATCCCTTTGAATTAAGGAAAAGAGAAAAGCCTATTTACCACGTTTGTTTAGAATGCATATTGTGAAGATACTTGAACACGCTGCATTTTTATAACACTTTAGCAATATCTACCACTTGATTTCAGGAAAAGACTTTGCAGAGATTATTTTTTAAAAAGAAAATCTTTCCCATTAACTCTTTGCCATCTAAAGGAAGGGCCACAAAGGGTTAAGTCCAGGGATTGGCCTCCCTAACTGATAGCAGTGGCTTATTAAGGAATCTGGAGTAAAAGAGCAGAGCTGAGACATACACAGCACAAAAACTGTTTAAACAATATGATGTGAAGGATACACAAAAGTCAACCTAACAGAATTTCCTCCTTCTTATTCCTGAGAGCCCCTCTGACTCAATACTATGGCTTATGAAGTAAATGCATTATAACTCCTCATACACAAAAGAGAAATTAAGATCCTGGATAGCTAGGTATAATTTAGAACTGCAGCAATGATGCTGAAAAAATCAGGAATTATGGCAAGTAAATTTTAATAGGAAAGTGGGACAAAGACTGTCCACAGCCCAGAGCATTTCCCTTCCCTACTCTCCACTCCTTCAGAGCACAAGGGATTTCAGGTACAACAATAACATAAAAAGTAATACTAGAACCAAAATAGGGAACAAAACAACAACAACAAAACAGGAAATGTAAATGAACACAGAAGAACCACGAAAGAAAGAAATACAAGTATGAAGTTTCTAAGACCCACCAGAGTCAGTGGAGCTGATGAGAAAATTGGGTTCTTAGCACCCTAACTTGATTTTTTTCAACTTTTACTTTGGGTTCAAGGGTACATGTGAAGGTTTGTTATATAGGTAAACTCATATCACAGGGGTTTGGTGTACAGATTATTTTGTCACTCAGGTATTAGACTTAGTACCCAATCGTTGTTTTTTCTAATCCTCTCCCTCCTCCCACCCTCTCTACCCTCAAATAGGCCCCAGTGTCTGTTGTTCCCCTCCATGTGTCCACGTGTTCTCGTCATTTAACTCCCACTTATAAGTGAGAATATGCAGTATTTGGTTTTCTGTTCCTGTGTTAGTTTGCTTAGGATAATGGCCTGCAGCTCCATCCATGTTCCTGCAAAGGACATTATCTTGTTCTTCTTTATAGCTGTATAGTATTCCATGGTGTATACGTAGCATATTTTCTTCATCTAGTCTACCACTGATGGGCATTTATGTCTTTGCTATTGTGAATAGTGCTGCAATGAACATACATATACATGTGTCTTTATGATAGAATGATAAACATTCCTTTGGGTATATACCCAGTAATGGAATTGCCGTGTCAAATAAGCACCCTAAATTGAAACCTGGAATACATTTTCCCACCAAGATTTTGTCTGGTGCATTGGTAAGGTTCTATAGGACCCTTAGCAGAAATTCTACTTCAAGTATATTGTGAACTAAATCAGTTGTTATGGGCTGCCCCAGAAACCTCACTGTGACATAGAGGACGGTTTCTAAGGGGTAATGCCCTCTGCATTTCAAATCAATTTTTGGAAAAAAAATCATTCAAGAATGTAAAGTATCCTACATTTCCCTAAGTAAAATGAAACATGGTCTTGTGAGTTGAATTTTCTCCCCTAAAAATATATGTTGATGGCTTAACTCCCAGTCCCTCAGAATGTGACCCAATCGGAATTAGTGTGGTCACAGATACAATTGAATTAAAATGAGGTCATATTGGAGTAGGATATGCCCTTAATCCAATATGACTGATGTCCTTATAAGAAGATGAAGAGAGACCAAGACACACATGTGAAAACACAGACACATACAAGAAGAAGACAGCCATTGACAAGGAAGGCAGAGATTGGAGTGAGCAATCTACAAGTCAAGGAACACCAAGTATCACCAGGCACAGCCAGAAGTTAGGAAGGAAGCATGAAACAGGCTGTCTCTCAGGGCCTCAAGAAGGAACCAGCCCTGCTGACACCTGGCTTGACTTTCAGCCACCAGAACTGGGAGAGAACACATTTCTCTTGTTGTAAGCCAACCAGATTATGGTCTTTTGTTATGGCAGCCCAAGGAAAGTAGTATAATACTGTAAGCACAGGGTTCCTCACCATGGACATTCCTGTCCAGCCTTGTTGCTAATTTGTAAATCCCATGGTAATGGACCAGGTTTCACAGGGCTTGATTCCATGCTAGAGATAGACCAATACTTTTGGAAACTAAACCCCTGGTAGCAGAAATCAACTTGCTGAGATGTTCTAATGACCTGAGTCACCTCTTTGTTCTGAGGGAACAATTTGCATGCTGAGATGATCTAGTTCAACTCCGGCCTCAATACATTTAAACTGTACTTTTATTCCAAGAACACTTATGAAAATTGCCTCATTAATGCTTGCTACTCCCTTGTGCAGTAAGAAAGGCACAAGTACCATTATGTCAATTTTGAAGATGAAGACATGGAATCCTAAAATCCTTGGGCTATGAAGAACACTGAAAGACCATCTACTTCAAAGAGCCCAAACCTGTTGCTTAGCAAAATTACCTGAGCAAGTCAGCAAAAATAAAAGTTCACTGACCCAGCTCAGCAACTGCAGGATACAGCTCAAGTGTCTGTATTTTTAACAAATTTACCAAGAGATTTTATTTTACCACCTTCTTAGCACAATTCATACACTGGCATTTGGGAAGCACAGAGCGGTCTCATCTTGCCCAGGTTTGAGAAGTATCTGGACAGACTCCTTTTATAACAGAAAAATTCTTACGGCCCTCCAATGATAACAAATTATTTTTATTATAATGTTACTTAAATAAATGTAACCCTAAGTCTACATAAAACTCCTAATCCTGATAGTTCTTTTATATTACTATAAAACCAAAACAAATTCATAAATTAAGTAAAATCCCAGTAAAACCCAAATTTGTTTCAGTGTACCAGTCACTAAAATGTGGCTATGTACTGACTGCTACAGAGCTGGTCTCTAACAGTTTGACAGGCTCAGTTTACATGTACTAGAAGAGACTCTATTCCCCCTCCACTCTTTTCTCTAAGACCATAGCTAGGCCTTTCTCGCAGCCAGCCTCAATATCATGGCCATCATTGCATAATAATATGACCATAAACACAGTGCAAATGCAGGCTTTCTAATAACATGGGATTCTCAGCTATGAAAAGTTGTCCAAATAACCCAAAAACATGCTTATCTTGGTGTATTTACATTTTCATTCAAATGGGAGCACAAGATTTAAATTTTCTCACAGTAAACACTTGGATCCTCCTCTGATAAACATTGATCTAATCCATCTGCCTTATTGCTGGAAGTCAGAGTTTAATGAATGTGGGTTTTAATGTCTTAGTAATAGTTAAAACATCTAGTGCTAGCTGCGTAGCAGACACATTGTTCTAAGCCCTTTACATAGAGTAACTTGTTTACTCTTCATTTCAAACCTATAAGGTAGGTACAGCCATTATCTCCATTGTGCAGATGAGAGAATTAGGGCAAGAGAGATTAAATTTCTTGCCCAAAATCACACAGCTTGTAAGTGGCAGACCTGGGATTTGAACCCAAGGAGACTGGCTCCAGAGCCTGTGCTCTCCTCCTAGCCACATATACTTTTCTGATGAGGTAGTCACAATCCAAAATTAATGACAGAGTCTGACTCCTCCCTGCTCCCAAGAAGTAAGAATCTGAGGCAATGAATCCAGGTTGGTTTAAGGTGTAGTAATTAAGGAGCTTGGGTAAAGGATGGGAGGTTGCACTGCATAGGAATAGGAAAAAAAGCCTTAGAGATCCGCCAAGTCCCCAGGTCATCAGTCAAGCAAACCTCCAGATAAGCATCCACCCAGAAAAGCTAGGTAAAGTAGAAGGATCTGAGTAGAAGGCAGAGAAGAGAAACCAAGGAAACCAGGCAAGTGAGCAAGTCTGAAGCAGAGTGAGGCAGAGCTTAGAAATATTCTCTAAGCAGAAGAGGAAAATGCCTGTAGCCTTGGGCACGACAGGGAGGAAATTGTTAAAGTTACCAACTTAGCTCCAGTGGAATCCTGCAAAAAGGAATGCTCATTAACTGAGTATGAACTCATACATGCTGCCCAAAAGGACTCCTCACAAAAGAGGTAAAGGTGACACTGGAATCTCTGGAGAGTTAAAGTCACAAAAGCTCATAACAGGAAAAACCCAAGATCCTTTATCAAAGACAACTGCATCTTTTATCTTGTCATCTGCCAGGCCTGTAAGTGATCTTTACTAACTCACTTCTTTTAGTCTAAAAATATAAAGGCATCAGACTACATCAGGTTGCTATGGACTCAATCACAGACGAAGCAAAAAGATTAAATGGTTGTGCGACTTTAATGAATGGCATTTGCTTTTTGAAAAGCTGATTTGGATATAATTAATAAGACTCTGCCTAAAAGGAGAACTGGATTTGTGTGGTGATGATAAGAGGCATTCCCGTAACACTGACCAGTGCGGCTTTCTCCTGCCCTTCAAATTGCTGAGCGTTCACCTTGGCAGTCAGCACTTTATGCTTGTCTGCTTCTGGAGAGAACTTGGCACTTTTTCTAATAGAAGAGCAATTTTCTTTGAAGGGAACAACCACCAAGAAAAATAGCATGAGAAAAATGTTGAAAACGGGAAGGAAAAAAACAAAGAATGTGAGTATAAGCAAGGGGCAAAACAAGCGTGAGACATAATGACCTAGAAAGACAAGGAAGAGCCAAGGAAAATAATCTCTGTAAGTGACTGACATTGAGTAAGAAGCGAGAAAGGCACTCAAAAGCAATTTGGAAATGCTTTGCGCCCATAATTAAACTCTTTATTTCATAAATGGGAAAACGAACCTACTGAACTTCTGATCAAAATAGCATTAAGCCTCACTGATGAGAGAGAAAGAAATTTAAGAAAAATGAAAGAAAAACTGGCCGGGCGCGGTGGTTCACACCTGTAATCCCAGCACTTTGGGAGGCCGAGGCGGGTAGATCATGAGGTCAGGAGATCAAGACCATCCTGGCCAACATGGTGAAACCCTGTCTCCACTAAAAATACAAAAAATTAGCTGGGAATGGTGGCGGGCGCCTGAAGTCCCGGCTACTAGGGAGGCTGAGGCAGGAGAATGGCTTGAAACCGGGAGACGGAGCTTGCAGTGAGCCGAGATCGCGCCACTGCACTCCAGCCTGGGCAACAGAGCAAGACTGTCTCAAAAACAAAAAGAAAAAAGAAAAATCAAAGAAAAATTGTGCCACAGAGAATAGATGATTCACTGCTGCAAGATATACTTGTTTCTGAAGTATAAAAAAGTCATAATCATAGATTCTCAATTGCACATTATTTTCAAAGATACTCTCTTCCTGTCTATGTCAGCAGTCAGTTTTATGTGTGATAGTTTCAGTACCAAAAATAACATGTATTTTAGGTTACAAAGTAAAAACAAAGAATTACAGCCAGAAGAATCAAATGTTTTGAACCTGAACAGCCCTTGTAATTTCTCTGGGGTGATTCAATCAACCTTTGATTAAGCTTCTTCTGCAAACTTGCTGAAGAATGGATGCAGAGATAATTATGACCCAGGTCCTGCCTTCAAGGGGTTTAAAGTCTCACAGGGAAGCCCTCGTGAGAATTAATATAAGACAAGTGGTTAAGTGCCCATGATGACAGAGGTGACTGTCACAAAAAATAAATAAACAAACAAAGGCATTAATTAGGGAGAACTTTTACTGCTACTGAAACTCAGGGAGAGAACTCACTTCACTCCCTGGACTGTTAAAATGAATGACCTGGAGGCATGACGGTGTGACACAGTAAGCTCATCCTTCTCACAACCTGGGCCCCTCCACTACTGCTCAGAAAAAGAGCAACACTTCTTTTTTGTGTGTCTCAACTATTGAATCCTAAATCCCAGTTTGTCCCCTTTATGATTTAATGTTCCTTTGGTTTACAGTGTGAATGAACAGAAGCATTTTTGGTCAAGGCTTTTTTCTCCATCTAGGTTCTCACATAGAGCTTTGAAACAACTGAATCAAACCTGGATTTCACAGCAATTTGTCTGTGGTGCACATCTGAGGTTCCACGGCATGACATTCACCTTCTAACTGCTGGCTTCAAGTGAAGCATTTTCCCAGTGGCTTTTACCTCTGTGCATTGCTCTTTGAACCGTGAAAGCAAATGCTGTTAGGGCAACCCACCCTCTAGCCCTGCAGGTGCAGTGCTGTGGAAGGCGGCAGGGACAAACAGACCCTCCTGATAGGTCCTTAGACACTGGAGCAGAACTTGTGGCTCCTTTACTCACAGTTCAGGTTACACCAGCCTAAGGAGGACCACAGTCCTCAAAGCCCTATCCTTACACTACTCAAATTCATGCCTTCCTCTTTCTCTACCCATTGGACCTGGTGATAGTCAGTGGCAAACCAATCACCCATGTGAGTGACTACATTCTCCCATAGGAGCAACTGATCAAGGGGGAACATAAAGAAACAAGGCATAGACATGAAGATCTGTGACGGCTCCCAGAGCTATAGGCCTGAAGGTAAGGAACAAGAAGAGCTGAGCTGTTGACTTGGTCTTGCCTTGTGTTGAGGTTTGCCTCTTTTTTTCTATTTTATTGCTCTTTTTTTTAAAATTGTGGTTTAAAAAATGCATAACATTTACGTAAAATTTACCATCTTCACCATTTTTTAGTGTGCAGGTCGACAGTGTTAAGTATATGCGTTGTTGTGCACAACTAGCCAGAACTTTTTCATCTTACAAAACTGAAACACTATATCCATTAAACAACAGCTCCCCAATTTTCCCTCCTCTCCGCTTCTGGCAACCACCTGTTCTTATTTGCCAGGTAGAGTGTCTAGCATTAAACTCTTCCACATCTTAATGGTATCAACATTATGTGACATTGTGTCACAAATAGAAATGAAATAGGATGAAAGACATTATTTACGGAAAATTCTACAATTAAAGGAAAGATTCCTTATTTATTATTCTTTCTATACTGTAATGTCAGGTGATATCTTTTTTTGGGACTGCAACTATGGCTGATCAGGCATCCGTACGGGATTCAAGGATCTATTTGGGGGAGGGGGTTATCAAATCTAGTATTTGTTCTTATGTTCTTGCCAATGATCATCAATGATACAAAATCTGTGGCAACTTAGCAGGTAAAAATGGTTTGAAGAGCAGCACAGAGGATGACAATGAAATTAACCACATTAATTTCTAGGGCCAGCTGATGATTTCAGAAAACACCACATCAGCCAAGCTGCCCCTCCAGAACAAACAGATTCGTCTTTTCTCAGCAGTTTCAGGCTCCTAAGAATGGGGAGGCTAGAAAATCTAACAGATGACACAAACCTCTGAGGTAAGACTCACACTCACTCATTCTAATGTCCACACTTCATGGCACACCACTGGTCTAGGCCAAGACTACTGAATGTTCAACTGATGGAACTATCAGTCCAGCCAAAATTACAAAAGGAATAGTTCCACCAAAGAAAATAAGTACCTGCACTTGAATAACCAATATATTCATATAGAGAACCTTTACAGGGTAGAGGCAACTCTTTTGCCTCTTTCTCCTTCACTTTTAATAAAATAAGTCATCATCTGTTACATCAAACCATCCTTGTCCTTTTCATTCCAGGGCATCATCTGGACTGAAGTCATTTTTATTTAATTTCTATTTCTTCAAATTGAACGGTCTATATGAACTCTCTGCTTGGCTTCTGGAGGTCCCTCCAGGCTCCAGGCTTAGTCTCCAGTCTTCACTTTGCATCAGAAGGAATACGGTGACAGTGGCCTGCTGCTTCCCCCAGCTGAGTTTCACAGATCACTCTTTAAAAGACAACTAGGCCTGATTATCTAGTTAACAACTCAAAAACACAGAAAGAAAGTGAAAACCCTATTCTAAGCCTGAATGCTAAAAACAACTTTCAACCTCTCGATTCTGTTTCAGACCACTTCCAAAGTCCTGACAAATTACCCAAAGGGTCTCTGCCTTCCCCTCCCTGCCCCACCCTTACTCTAGGTCCTGGTCATCTCCCAACCAGATTAGGCCCAGAATTTGCAACCCCTGCTGGCCCAGCATCCAAGGTCCTTCCTTTGGATTCACTTAAACTTTTTCACCTTCCCGGTTATAAACGCTGAGCTCCAGTGAGACCAGGGACTATGCCCTGTGCACCCCCATGCCCCTGTTCCCCTTATTCTCATTTCCTCCACCACACCTGTGCTCATTATTATACCAGCTACCATTTGCTGGACCCCAGTAGCTGGGTGCCAGCTCTGTGCCAAGTATCTTACGCATATCTCACACAGTTCTCAAAAGAACTCTGCTGCTGTCCCATTTTACAATGGAGGAAGCTGAGGAAGAGCACGGTTCATGGGAACATTCTAAAAATACTTGATTTGAACTCTCTCCTGACTTCAGAGCTTTTTATTTTCCGAGTTGACTGTTTGTGTTGGTTTGCCTCTGGGTGCATTCCCTTAGTCCACCACTCCCTCTATATTGAAACAGTCCTTTCCATTGGCTTCTGTGACACCACATTTCTCCTCACCTCTCTGGCTGCTGCTCAGCTCCTTTGGGGGGTCTGACTTACTCTACTTCACCTGTGAATTATAGGAACTCCTCAGGGTCCAGTTCCAAGCCATTATCCTTGTCCCTATGACTTCACACCCTAGGCATTATCACCGACTTCCATGGCATCATTACCATCCAATGCTGACTGCAAAGCTCATAGTTCCAGCTCTGCCTCTCCTTCGAGTTCTAGACATTTCTCTCCTTCAGTGTCTCTCATGTACCTCAAACTCAACATACCCAAAACTGAACTCATGATTGCTCCCTCTCCCCACCCCTATTCTTCCCCTAACTCAGGCTCTGCCCTGCTCTCCCTCATCTCAGGGAGAGCACCCCTACCTGCACACCTGCATCATCCAGAAACTAGGAGTCACCTTTAACCCTACCCTTCCCTCCCTCTCAAGATTCAGTCGGCCACCAAGACGTTTTGATCCTACCTCCTAAATTACTCTTGAATCCATCCACTCTTCTTCCTGTCCCAGTAAAAGTCGTCTTTCCTGTTGCCCAGTCTATTGTGACAAGCTCCTCACTGGCTTCCTCACATCTATTCTTGTCCCTTCTTCACTCCACTTCCACTCTTTATATAGCAGTCCTTACAAGACATCCTGTAGCCAGAGTGATGCCTTTAAAATTCAAGTAGAACATTAGCATATGTGCTATTGTATCCTATTTTATGTGCCATACCATGGCACCCATGTGCTATTCCACGGCACCCCACTGCTCACAGCATAAAATCCCAAACCATTACCCTGCACAGCAGGGTCTTGCAGGGTTTGGTCCCTATTGGTTCACCAACCTCCACCGCACTTCCTGCTCGCTCCAGGCATGGTGGCCTTCTCTGAAGTCCTCAAATACTTCTTCCCACCTCCAGCCTTCACAAATCCATTCCCTTCCTCAGCCCCTGCTTCCCTTTTCTACATATCTCAGTTCATAAACACATTCCCAGGGAAGCATTCTCTGACCCCCATCAGGCCAAGGCCCCCAGTAGAAGATCTCTAGCCACCTAATATCCTTTATAGAACTTGTCATAATTATAACTTAAAGACTGGTGATTACTTGCTTAATGTCTGTCCCTTCCCCACCCCCACTATGAAGGCAGCCCCTGTGTCTGGGAGCACACTGTCTTCTCTGGCATTGCATGATCCTTACCTAAGTTTCCATAACTTTCATTAGTGGAGAATGTTCACATGTGCTACCGGTCACATCAGTCACAACCCCATTCTGTAGTGACAACCATACATGTGTCTTTATGTCATGTTTTTCACTTTTCTATACCATACAGTGCTTATAAATATTCTATCATATGCTGGATTTTAAGCTCTAGAGAGCCAAAAAGATTTAGCGTCTCTGAGTTGGGATGTTAAGAAAATAATATTTTGATTTAGTGCCCTTGGTACCTCTCAAGGACTCTGTAGAAAGTATTTAATCTACTATCCCCATTTTACACATGTGAAAACGAACACAGAGAAAAGCAAAATAACTTACACAAGGTGACTCAGTAAGTGGTGGGGCCAGAAATCAAACCCTGATCTGTTGGGCCCAGAGCTCAGGGTCAAGTAGAGCATATGAGTGATGGCAAGGACAGTCTGTGACTCCGTCTGTGAAGTGGGGAATGGAGCTAAGCAGGTTTTGTGTGAATGACCACATAAACCTCCCCTTCACTTCTCTATGGAGACTGGTAGCACACAGATTCTTTGGCATTACCATGGCCACTTTCCACTCCTTTCAGTTTCTATGTTGGCCAGCTGAGTGATGGGAAAGCCTTTGAAGTCATACTGAACAGGCAGTGAAGATTTAGCTGCCTGCAAGAATATACCTATATGGTTTCTTAACTGTATAATATCCAAGGACATTGTTTCTTCCTCCAAAAGCAATTATGCGGAAATGTCACTTGCCAGTGAAACTACCAAGGCCTGCAGTAGTACATAAAATTTGTATGTGACAGTTTATGCACAAAGTACTACATTGTATTGAAAATTTGGATATAAAATATAATGTTCCAGGTCAGGCACAGTGGCTCATGCCTGCAATCCCAACACTTTGGGAGGCTGAGACAGGCAGATCCCCTGAAGTCAGGAGTTCGAGACCAGCCTGGCCAAAACAGTGAAACCCTATCTCTACTAAAATTACAAAAAATAGCTGGGCTTGGTGGCAGGCGCCTGTAATGCCAGAAGAATCACTTGAACCTGAGAGGCAGAGATTGCAGTGAGCCAAGATCATGTCACTTCAGTGTGTGCAACAGAGAAGGACTCTGTCTCAAAAACAACAACAATAATAATGTTCCATACCTCACCATTTAATTTCATTTGGGTTTGGTTCAGGGCAACCATATATGCTTATTATTTCCCACCTGTCCTGGTTCAGATCATGGAGTCACCCTCTCCCTTACACCTGGATTTTAAGAAAGGCACACGCTATGCTGCCACTGCTTAATAAAGAAGGTCGTGTAAACTTTCATAACTTTGCTCTAATGACTGCAGTGACTGCCCCAAGCCCTGAGGACTATTCAAGCCATTTGCAAATGTGTATGTCAACAGTCTCTACTATAGACGAGAAAATAAAGCACTAAGAAAAAATATTTCCAATTTGATTCTCTATGGGGCCACATTTCCTCTCATACATTAATTCTGAGAGAGAAAGCAACAAATACGTCCCAGGCCAAATAGCTGTATATATCCTCTACTCACCACGTGGAATGAAACAGCATGCAGTTAGACTTTTCTATCATTTAACAATTAGTTTCAAAGGCTTATGGAGTACATGAAAGTGTGCTAAATTTATAGGAGAAGGTGAGGTAGAATAAATAGGGCTCTTTCCTGGGTGTTAGGATCTTACAGTCTTAAAAAGATCACAGATACAAATCACTGTAATATGAGGCAACATAATTACCCTATATTTAATCAGCTAGAAGCAGAACATCTTTAAGTGTCATGTAAATGGGAAATATTCCTTACATCCTTGCTCAAAGCTCAGTCCACAGACCAGCAGCATCAGGGTATCATCTGGGACCTTGTTAAAATGCAGACTCTCAGTCACCCTCACCCTACACCTCCTGAATCAAAATCTGCACTTTAATCAGATGCCCAGATGACTCAAATGCTCAACAGAATTTGGAGAAGCTGCTGTACTTATTTGGTACTTAGTCACTCCTACCAGGAACAAACTTGATGGAGGCTGGCTTCAAAACAGGGACTTGGATTTTTATAGAATAAATGCTTAATACACTGTTTTTAAAGTGAATCTCTAAGGGATTTGTTTTAGGATTTAAATGTACAAAATATGATTCAAAAGCTCAGCAAACTACATGGTCCTGCATTTTAATATCCTGTAAGTACTCAGACCCTTGCCTGAAAGGCTAAAGGATTTAGAAATAAAGCTGTAATCGTAGAGGCGTGAATATTTTCCTTTAATGTGTATTAAATTGACCTTGCAGAAGCCACTGGAGGAGATAGAAACTTTTATCCAGAAGTTCAACTTGATGATAATTTTTCAGAGGGAGCGCCACCAAAGGAAACCAAGATGGGATTTCTCCCAACTTAAGAAGAGCTGCTGAATCACAGAATCATAAAATTTGAGCACAGAACAGATCTTAGAGGTTATTCGCTCAGCTCTGCTTCATTCCCAAAGAAAATCATTCTGCGGTATCTTTACCGCAGAATATCGTATCTGTAGTATCTTTATCAAATGAGTTCCAAATTATTCATATTCATCAACCAACCAATCAAACAACTTATATATACTGTTTGATCTTCTTCTGATACCTTCAAAATGCTATGATATACTTGTTCCTTTACAAAGCCCATAGTTTAATGAGAGGAAATAAAAGCTCTTAGCAAATAAAGTTGTAATAGTTATGTCCCACGAGATGCACAGTGAAGAGATGCTTTAGGAGGAGAAAGGGAACCATTGAGACAAGGTGATCAGTGAGGGCTTCATACAGCTGGAAGAAATCTTGGAGATCAGCAGTCCCAGGTCTTCCTTCATACTAAGGAAAGTGAGGCGCAAGGGGTCAGGCACGTGGCCAAGGCCATAATGCAAGCCCCTGGCTGAAGTAGAGTCAGAAATCAGGTACTGACTAATTCCTCTACCATGCCACACAACCCTTCATCAGTGTTGGCTCTCTAAGGCAAAGATTGCTAGTTGTCCATTTAATCCCATTCTCTCCTTTTTTTGTAACAACAAAACCCTATCTGGTCATGGGTTGCCCACCTGCCCTAGTTTTCTAGTCTTTTGCAGTTAGATGTGGCCCTGTGACTATGTTGTTGCCAATGAAATGTTAGTGGAAGTGATGTGCAACTCAGGGCCCACACCTTAAGAGAGTAAGTTTGCCTCCTTCACACTCTCCTTCCTTCCCACCAACTGCACCCCGGACATCAACAATGCCCTACTGGGTGGCAGAGCACAACTTAAGAGGGACCCTGGATCCCTGAATGATCTGTGGAGCACAGCACCTACCAATTTGGAATGCTTACCTCACACTTTTATCTGAGAAAAAAAATAAACTTCTCTCTTCTTTAAGGATCTCAAACCAATATAGTATATAACCTATATAATATAACCAGAGCGATGTTAGGTGAAATTGCATAAGAAATACAATAAGAAGTATGATGCTTTCCTATTTAAATAAGAAGTACCCCTTTGCATTGACTCTTTGATCTGGCTCAGTGTCTTGCACATATGGGTAGAGATAGAGATTTTGTGGGACACCTAGGTACCACACAATGTGTTAAGTAGTTTACATATGCATTAAATGATTTAATCCTTACAACAACGTTATGAACTATTATCTTCAATTTACAGATGAGGAAAATATACAGCTTAGAAGGATGAATTAATTAAGTCATATAACTAGTTAGTGTTGAGTAGAATTCAAACCCAGGTGTGACTAGCTCAAAAGGTGGTACTGTCTAAAATGTTATATTCCAAAGGGGGTGTGTGTGTGTGTTTTGAGGGACAGAGATCAAGTGAATGAAATTACTGTGGCAGGTAGATGTGGTGACCAAAATGCTGGACTGAGAGACAAAAGACCAGGGATTCTCACAGGTTGTAACTCTGGGAAAGCTATTTAGCTGCTCAGGAGCTAAGTGTCCTCTAGAGTAAACGTGTTATCTGAATCATATCATCTTTAAAGACAAGCTCTAATAGTCTGCAGCAAATGTGCAAAGACCAAGCTGTCCCTTACTCACTACCACCTATACAACCACTCTTACTTTCAAATCAACCAAAGAGAAGACCTTGCTAGAGAAACAGGTTAGTAAACCTATTTGAGTACCTCAACACAGGAACAGTATAGTATGAAAGTTCAAACAAGCAATATGAAACAACCACAGTACACTCAGAAACTCAAATGCATGGAGTTTCAGAGTGTCATAGGTTGATTACTCTTTTTCCTGTTCAAATCTAGTTTTTACTTTTTCTTCAGCAAAGGAAGAGAGTATAGTCATCCCCAGCATCATGGGAAATTGGTTCCAGGACAACCCTTGGATACCAACATCTGAGGATGCTCAAGGTTATGAGATACAATGGTGTAGTATTTGCATGTAACTATGCACATCTTCCCATATATTTTAAATCATCTCTGTATTATTTGTAATACCTAACATAATATAAATGCCATGTAAATAGTTGTTATATTATTTAGGGAATAATGACAAGGGGAAAAGTCTGTACATAATCAGTACAGATACAATTTTTTTAAGTGAAAACGAGTTTATTAAGAAAGTAAAGGAATCAAACAATGGCAACTCCATAGGCAGAGCAGACCCAAGGGTTGCTGGTTGGCTATTTTTATGCTTATTTCTTGATTATGTGCTAACCTCATGAATAATAAGGGGTGGATTATTCATGAGTTTTCCAGGAAAGGGGTAGGCAATTCCCAGAACTGAGGGTTCGTCTCCTTTTTAGAGCATACAGGGTAACTTCCTGACATTGCCATGGCATTTGCAAACTGTCGTGGCACTGGTGGGAGTGTCTTTTAGCATGTAATGCATTATAATTAGAGTATAATGAGCAATGAGGACTATCAGAGGTCACGTTCGTGGCCATCTTGGTTTTGGTGGGATTTGGCTGGTTTCTTTACCACATGCTGTTTTACCAGCAAGGTCTGTGTGACCTGTACAACATTAATGCAATTTTTAAAGAGTATTTTGGATCTTCAGTTGACTGAATTCACGGACACAGAACCCACAGATACAGACGGCCAACTGGACTAATAATTGTCCCAGAGTGAAAAGATAGGAAAGTCAGTGTTTTTCCACCATTGTTTTTCATTGTAGACTTGCTCATAAAGCAGTAAAATTAAAGAAGTAAGCACTGGAATGTTCTATCATAGTCCACAGAGTAGAAAGAGAGACGTTGGGGAGAGTCTTAAGGACAGTCCTTAAGGATTCATGAAGGAGGTGGCTGAATCTTATGACAGGAATCTTTAAATGCTGAACCATGTGGTAGACAGAGGTAGAAAGAGCAGACAGTTTAAGGTTGAACAAGTAAACTATCCTAAAGATGCAAAGAGAAGGAAGGGCCTGTGGGGTTTAAGTGATCGTCAGTAGAAAGCTGCATTAGCACAGGTCAGGCCGGGCATCTTCAGAAACAGGAGAAGCCTGCATAACACATTTAAATGACCCTTCTCGTGTTGTGTATTTCCCAGGGTCTGTACAGATCTGGGAAGGCATGCTCCCAGGGGACCTGATGAATGCCAGACGCAAGGCCACTCTGCCAAACACTGTGTGCAACCCTAGACAGTGATATCACTGTAGAAAGGGGGGCAAGATTTCAGAAGAGCCCTGGCAAGCATGCTAAATTTCATCAGTGAGCTCTAATTAAAGTCAACATTTATGACCAGTATGCATTCCCCATATCTAGAGAATATAGATCCAAAATATCCCTTCAGTTGCTGCCCGTGGACAGGGTTTCAAATGGACTATTGGATATGGTTCAACTAATACTTAATACTAATCATCTCAAAAGTACCTTGTAAATACCAGTTTATACCACATCATTCACCAAAACTGTGCCACTGAAAACCCTCTGAAGCAGTAATTCTCTCTTTGTATGGCATTTATGGAGAATTAATGACCAGCTAAGTCTATGGACTTTGATCAGAACCAGTAGTTATTAATGCATAGGAAAAATTTTACACTCTTGTTCATTTTTCCAAAGGTGTCATCCTTCAATGTGTGCAGCATACAAAACCCTAGACACTGCGTTACATGTGAGCTTCCTGTGGTTTTTGGTTTTTTTTTGTTTTTTTTTTGAGCAGACTGATAGACTCTCTTGTGACTGCTGCTCCAGATTTCAAGCAACTGAAAAGCTAAGTAACAGGATCTGTCAGGAAGATGTTTATAGGTTTAAGTCATGTTGTCAATACGTAGAAAATAAAGTGAGATTCAGACAAACTAAAACACAAAACCACCCTAGAACCTGCAAAAAGGAGAAATGCTTTCATGTCTTCATATTAAGTCCACTGTATTATACTCTGTTTTAATCAATGTTGGATTCATTTTGGATCTTTATTAATATGATCACAATTGTCTTTACTTCTACTTTTTCTGAGCTCTACTTTATTCACTCTTTCATTTGTCTATCTGCACTGAAAAGACTGAGTAATTAATTAACCTCTAGACTCTCCTAAACAAGGTAGTGAGGGCAGCATTAATGAGTCAGTTTTGCTGTTATTTCCTCATAACTCTTTGTCACAAAGAAGGGAATCCCATGTCCTCGACTTTGTACACCCCTACACTAATTTCTCTCTTTATTCTAACTCATGGAAGGCAATTTGGTCCTAATTCTAACAGATAAATTGACTGCCATGGTTAAGATCTGGTAGGGATATAAAGACTTCGAAAATAACTTTACACTTTATTAACTGATGGTACTCTGAAACTGTGGTTTTCTCACTAAACACTGTGGCATTTGTAAGTCTTAGACCCAGATACTGCCAACAAAGAAAAACTAAGCATCTGTGACATTGACTTTGTAGATTATCCTCCCCAAACTGTGCCCACTGAATCTGTATTAAAAGTTGTAAAAATAAGACAACCAGATGGAGCATTTCTAAGAGTATGATTTACAAAATACCTCTCTGTCTGAAAAAGGTCACTACTCTTCAGAAGCAATGAAAATCAGGGAGAAAAGGTATCTCTGGGGTGTTTGGGCTGGCACAGGGCTTTTCACAGCGTATGTACAGCAAATGCACAAAGGGAAGAAGTTTTTAGAGATCCTAGATTCCCAAACTGCCTCTGCAATCACAAGCAATAATGCTTGTGGTGGTCACGACAGTAATGCTTTATTCTCCTTTCTCTCACCCTTCCAGGTCCTCTCAGCTGGGACCACTGATGCAGCCTTGGCCTACCTCAGTTCCCAAGTTAAGGGTGACAGAAGCAGCCTGCATCAATAGCCCTGCTGGAGCCCCTCAGCCCAATTTGGTGAGCCTTAGAATGACATCACATTCCAGATTCCATGCTGAGCTCCAACTCCGTGAGGTTCTTCCTTGACTAGCCCTGCCAGGTCACACTTAAGGAGGAGTCTAATCCATCCCTCTCAGCCCTGACGCCCTAGCCCTGGGCTGGCTCAGTCCAGAGGATGCAGATTCTCCTGAATTTCGACCAATTGCCAAGTCTAGGACAAGCGACCTTTCCTGACCTCCAGTTCACTGGCCTTCCTCCAAGGTGTGATCTTGACACCCCACCCACCAGAATCCAATTCCTATATCTCTAGTCCACCTCCTACTGGTGATAACCATTATAGTATAAAGCCACATACGGGCCACCTCTAGCCTTCCCACTACCTTGCTGAGCCCGCCTCACTGCCTGCCTAGAATCAACCCTTTCTGAAATCAGGACTGACACTGTAGCTTTCCATCAGACATTATTTCGGCTTTCCCTGCTATCCTCTCCAAAGCCAGAATCTGGTTAATCACTTTCCTCAAGAAAGGGTATTTCTGAGAGTTACAGGAGAAATGAAAGCCATGGGTCCTGATAATCACTGAATGTAAAGGCTAGTGAGATAAAACTTCAGATATGACTATAGTTTCGATTGTGTTTTTTGCAGCACCTTATGAATATTCCACAGATCCATCTCTGCACCAAAAGTCATGTCAGGGAAAAGGGAGGCAGGGCTGCTGCATCACATTCTACTTCAAGTAAATGACTCCCCTTGGAGCTGTGGAAGGTACCAAGTACACAGCCTACAAGGCAGTCTTCAACTTGGAGGTGAGGGTGGCCAGGGGATGAGCCAGAGGTGGGGTTAAAGTCAGAATCCAGCTTGCACTGGGCCCTCTGCTTATGTTATCTCATTTAGTCCTCACACAAGCCCAATCAGGTCAGATTTACCCATTTTATCTTTTAGAAAAACAAATAAAAACTGGGGCTCAGAAAGTCTAACTTCTTCAAAATCACTCACTTAAGAAGAGCAAAGGTGGCTGGGTGCAGTGGCTCATTGCCTGTGATCCCAGCACTTTGGGAGCCCAAGGAAGGGGGATCACTTGAGGCTATAAGTTTGAGACCAGCCTGGCAACATAGTGGCATCCAGTCTCTACAAAGATAAAAATAAAAATTAGCCAGGTGTGCTGGCACATGCCTGTAGTCCCAGGTACTTGGGAGGCTGAAGTAGGAGGAACACTTGAGCACAGGAGTTTGAGGCTGCAGTGAGGCATGATCATGCCACTACACTCTAGTCTGAGTGACAGAGTAAGATTCTGCCTCCTGTCCCCCAAATAAAGAAGAGCAAAGCTGAGAATTGAGGCTAGATCTATTAGATTCCAACACGTGGGCTCTATGCATTAGCTACAATGCCTTCCTAGGAAAAGCTTAACAGAAGAAACAGGCAGAGGCATGGAGGATAACTAGACGGCAATGGAATAGAGAAGAAAGCAGCCAGCAGAGTCCAAAGCTGCAGAGTAAGGCAATGGAAGAACTGAAAAGGGATGCCACACGCAGCAAATGATATTAACAGAAACAGTGCCCATTAAACGTTAGCTATGCGCCAGGCACTAGGCTAAGTGTTCTAGCTATATTAACTCTGTTAATCCTTACAGCATCCCCCAGAGATAGGCCCATTTTACTGATAAACATAAACTAAGGCTCAGGGAGGTTAAATAATTTGCCTAAGTGCCTACAGCTAGCAGGGAGCAGAGCCTGGGCTTGAATGCAGACAATAAGGCTCCATAATTTGCAGCCCTCCTGGGAGGTTACTGAAGACCTCAGCAAGGGCAATTTTAGGAGAGTGGAGTGATCTAGCCAATTTGTAGCCTCGCCATGAAGGGGAGGAGAGAAGTAAAGAGCAGTCACTCATGGGGGTATACTAGTTCCCTGGCGCTGCTGTAACAACACACCACCTTCAATGTGGCTTAAACAATGGAAAATTCATTCTCTCAGTTCTAAGAAATACAAGCCCCAAATCAAGGTACTGGCAGGGCCATGATCCCTACGGAGCCTCTAGAGGAGGTAGAGGAGGGTCCTTCCTTGCCTCTTCCTGACTCTGGCAGCTCCAGGGGATCCTTAGCTTCAGGGAACATAACTCCAATCTCTACCTCAGTCTTCAAGTGACCTCCTCCCTCTGTCAGTGTGTCTCTGTGTCTTCTCATGGTGGTCTCCCTGCATGTCTGTGTCTGTGTTGAAACTTCCCTCTTCTTATAGGGACACCAGCCATTTAGATTAAGACCCATCCTAATGACCCCATCTTAAGTTGATTAAATATATGAAGATTTTATTTCCAAATAAGGTCATATTCACAAGACCTGAGGGTTAGGACTTCAATGTATCTTCTGGGTTGGGGCAACACAATTCGACCCATAATAAGAGCCACAGGTTCAAGGGGGAGAGTTTTTCCAGATAAAGATGGGAAAGAGGATTCATGTATTCTTTTAAAATAACAGTTTATTAAAGATCAGTAGGCAGGTCATAGTGCTTCCCAAATAAGCAGAAAATCTGATTATCGGCATCCCAAGAAAGCTTTGCAGGGCCTGGCGTATCAATTTTAGAACTCTGCTTTGATTTGATGAGTTGGAGAAGGACATGGCTGCATAACTTTTGCCAGGAACACTTTGGTACTGTCATCTATCACAACCTCCCAGCCCATGTCTACCTTGATCAATAAGAAAGCAAAATCAATGCCCATGTCAAGCTGCACAAGTAGCTCTCAATCACACAGACTGACAGAGGCAAGCAGTTGCATTAACACTAAAACTAACAAACAGAAACGTTCCACCTGGCTGGAAATTTTTAATTGACGTTTTTCTTAGGCAATTAAAAAATGAGTTTGTAATCTGTTTATATCAAATGGAAGTAGCAGTGAAAGGAAGTAGCTTGGAAATAGCCAGATTGCAAAAGGAAGCCAGCCTGGAAGTAAATGGCTGGTATAGGTAATCCACACAATTTTAACTAAGAATTAGCTATACTTACAATATCAACAATAGGTTTTTGCCAACACCCAAAATACTGGCATTAAAATTTTGCCTTAACAATTGAAACACAAGATTATCATATCAATAAATTGTCACTTATAATATTTATGCATTCATTAACTTTTCTCAAAACATTATTACCCACTCCTTCCTGAATAGCTTAACATAGGATCCTAAGTGAAACTCTAATTAGAAAAATTTAGCAAAACTCTAATTAGAAACACCTGTGAAGAATAAGCAGCAGATAGTTGTTTGTGTTTCTAATGCCCCGAGATACCTCTGATTCTCACTAACTTTGCTATTTAAATTCACAACCACTGTATTCACTACAATATTGGAAGCAAAAAAATGGCAACTCTCAGATGAGGCAGAAGACAACATTATCAAGGAGTAAGAATGCTCTTAAACACAGAACTATTTATACAAACAGATGTTGTTCTATTCCAATAAGTCAATCAAAAATTACATTTATTCCAATAATATTGATACTTTGAAAAACTTCCATTCGTACAATTACCACCAGAGTAATGTGACAAAGAATGTAAAACATTCTTTGGAATGCTTGCATTAGAATTCATAAGAATTCCTAAGAACTTACCAAATTATTTTTATTGCCTGCCATATATGTGATATTGTGCTAGGTGCCACTGATTTTTTGAAAGAGCCAGGAGTCAGAGCCAAAACAGATAAATGGTATTGTTGATCAAGCAGGGTTAACACTATTTGGGATCAAAAAAATGTTTCACAGAAAGTATGTTGTCAGCCAGAGTACAATTCACTCTTGAATGCATCAAATAGAGCCCCCTGATGGTTTCAGAATTTTTTCAGAGTACATCTGGGTAATGCTGGATCTTGTAGGATGAATTCTTACCAAATGATGCCATTGACTTAAGAGAACCTGGCCAGGTGTGGTGACTCAGGCCTGTAAGCCCAGCACTTTGGGAGGCCAAGGCAGGCAGATCACAAGGCCAAGAAATCGAGATCATGCTGGCCAACATGGTGAAACCCCGTCTCTACTAAAAATACAAAAATTAGCTGGGCGTGTTGGTGGACACCTGTAATCCCAGCTACTCGGGAGGCTGAGGCAGGAGAATCGCTTGAACCTGGGAGGCGGAAGTTGCAGTGAGCCAAGATCGCGCCACTGCATTCCAGCCTGACAACACAGTGAGACTCCGTCTTAATATGAGAGAGAGAGAGAGAGAATCTATCCACATGTGTTGCCTATGATGTGATTGTTGCCTTTCATTCTTTGGAGCCTTGAGGCTCAGGGAGATACCTGAAATCAGACATGGAGGCTAAGCCTATCAAGCATTATCATCATTTATCATCTTCCTCAAAGAACCTCACTGATTTCCAGTTTCCCTTGAAAAATCAATACAAATGGTGAGTCTTTGTAAGTTCTATGCATACCGCAAGTATACAGCATACCCTCAACAGAGCTTCTCTTCATGCCTACACCATCCTTAAGAATGAGCCTGTTTCATTACCTAATTTATTCTTTACAGGAGGAGAGAAATTAACCAGCTCTGTGAACAGATATGAGTGACCTCCTGACTGCATTTACACAGCAATGTGGCTCCATGTTATCACCACTTCCTACTACTATGTCTGTGAGTGATCTCTTCCTCTTAAGTGTGGGCAGGGCCTGTGACTTGCTTCTAATCAATAGAATATGACAAAGATGATGGGATGTCACTTCCATAACTGTTACATAAGACTGCAATGTCTGCCTTGCCAGCAGATCTTCTCTCTCATTGGCTTTGATGAAGCAAGCTGTTGTGAGCTGCACTGTGGTGGGGCCCACATAGCAAGTAACTCGGGGCAGCCTCCAGCCAACAGCCAACAAGAACCTGAAATCCTCAGTCCTATAGCTGGCAAGATACTGAATTCTGTCAACAACCATGTGAGCTTGGAGGCAGATCTTCTTCAGTCGACCTTAGGATGAGCCTCCACCGATTCCTTAAAGCTGAGATCCTGGCGTGGGGGACCTAGCTAAAGTAGGCCTTGCTCTTCACATTATTTCATCTCTAGAAGCTTTTCTTGCCATGTTAGTAGTCTTGATCATTCATTTACTTCAATTAAAATGTGTACTAACTTTTAGAAACTTCCAGGATAATTCTGCAACTGCCAATAGCATGTGTGTTCAGTGGTCAATCCTGGTAATAGTATCTCAGTATGTATAAACATGTTATAACATGTCACAGCCATGCCACAAATCCTCTGCCTCCACATGCCAGTTGAGAAAGCCAGTCCTGTTCTTCATAGTTACCTTCAAGAGTAAACAGAGAATCCAGAATAGGTAAATCTGTAGAGACAGAAAGCAATCAAGTGGTTGCCAGGGCTGGGGCAGAGGGGAATGAGGAGTAATTGCCTCATGGGTACAGGGTTTCCTTTCGGGGTGATGAAAATGTCTTGCAGATGGATAGTGGTAATGATTGCAAAACACTGTGAGTGTATCAGATGCCAATGAATTGTACACTTTAAAGTGGTTAGTGGGAACTTTTGTGTTATATAAATTTTACCTCAATAAAAATAATTACTCTTATTAAAAAAATAAACAGGGAGAAGGGGGAACCACAAAGGCTTTGAAGATTTCGGAGAAACTTTTTTAGCCAGAAGGAAGGTCAGTATGTTCACTTTTCCATGAGGGAAAACCAAAACAGCTGTACTGCATGCTGCTTCCAAATACTATATTTCATGGATCTTGAAAGGTCACGGATTATAAGATTTACTGTTGACATTAAGAATATACACTAACTGCAAGACTTGGCCATGATTTTAAAACATCTAAATGTGAAAATCATTTGTATGAGACTCGAAGGAAAATACTATCACAAATAAACAAAATATGGTTACTACTAATTTTAGCAGATCCATTTTGCTTGACTAATCTACAATGTAACTTAGAGTGACCTGATACAAAATGGAAAAAATACAATGTCAACTAGGGAAAAATGAATAGAAAAAAAGACTGGAAGAGAAGAGGTCATTTGTTTCCTATGCGTATAGGAATTGTTGGTGAGTTTTCCCATCTTCTTCAAACACTTTTGAAATGCAGCAGGATGGGGTTTCTTCACCTTTTATCTGCTTTGTACCTTTCCATCTTCTAGCCTAAGGCATGAGCATTATACTATGAGAGGTGGACACTACAGACACAGAGAGGGTTATTTGTCTAAAAGTTTCATTTATTTATTCAACAAAAATTTATTGAGAGTCTGCTACATGGTAGATACTGTTCTAGATACCAAGGAGACACATGTGAATAAACAAAGTGTCTGCCCTCCTGGAGCTTCCAATCTAGTGGGAAGAAAGGGGCCTTCTTAACTAAGCAATGCAAAACAGGACTTAATGGCTGGTTCACGAAACTACAAGATGAAGCTGGAGCCCTGGGAGAGACTGGTAAGAGAAGTGGGGAGGCAGACCAAGAAAGAGGGATTTATGAGAATCTGTGTAAGGACAGCCAGCACAGCCTGGAAGGGAGATGGCAGCAAGACATTTGCATCATTCTGTGGCTTCCAAGTGATTGTGTGGTCTGCTCCAAAAAAGAGTTCTTTATGGTGGTGGACAGAGCCAGAGACCTATCCACTTGTTCCTGGTATAAAGCCAGGGTTATATAGTTTATCCAATTGTTTTTGCTTTGAGTATATCCAGCTTCATAGCCAGAATAAACAAACAAATAAACCAAAATGGGGAAATGGATGAATACTAACACCTGCCTTACTCCTTTTAGCCAACCAGGGACTTGCTTTTAGGAGGTGATAAGTCACTATCTGCAAAAATGATCACCTTATGAAAATATGTAAAATAAGAAATCCCAAGAGAAGTTGAAAGTTCAAGTAAGGAAAAGAAGAGAAAGAACAAGTGAAAGAGTGTCACATTTCTCTTTGGAAAGTGCTGGCTTTTTGTGAATTCTAATGGATGGTATGTCATTGAAGCATCATTTAAGTGACCTGAATGATTCTTCTTTTCAGGATGATAATGGATATGACATAGGTGCTAGGGGATTAAGAGGAAGCAAGAAAGTGAGTTAAGCAGATACTGAAAAGATATCCTGTAAAAGCTTTTAGTTCTTTTTATTATTCACATCCCTGAAAATGGATATATCTGCAAATTGACTACAAAAATCAACTTTCCACAATAGAAGGAATTATCAGTTAATTCTCTCTACCCCTCCAAAAAAGCTTTAGTTGCTGATGCTGATGTTTCTGCACTAAAGGAAGCATTAATGTTCCTACCTTAAGCTTTATATATTGATCACTATTCACTGACTGGAGTAATTGCCTACACTTGAAAATGTTGTAGTCTTGAAAGATGTTCTTTGCTTCTCAGAACGCCACATCTCTTGTGCTTGTCATGATTAGATAGCATCATATTTGCCTTACTCAGCTGAAACTAAGACATCTCACTAGCCTAATGATGCCTACCTGACAACCAATTCATTTGGGAATGAGCCTAATGATTTGTCATTTAGGAACACAGAAGTGGATTTCAGAGTACCAGGAAAAGAGACAGTGACAAGATATGTTCAGCAAACTACACTTGTTTCTCAGCCAACAGGCAAAAGTGGTACCAGGAAAGTGTTCCAACCCTTGGAATTGAATTGATATAACCAAAATAAAGTTATCAACTTTTACAGCTTAAAGAGAACTCTAGGCCAGGCATGGTGGCTCATGCCTGTAATCCCAGCACTCTGAGAGGCCGAGGCAGGCAGATCACCTGAGGTCAGGAGTTCAAGACCAGCCTGGGCAACATGGTGAAACCCCATCACTACTAAAAATACAAAAATTAGCTGGGCATGGTGGTGCGCACCTGTAATCCCAGCTACTTGGGAGGCTGAGCCATGAGAATCACTTGAACCCAGGAGGCGGAGGTTGCAATGAGCAAGATTGTGCCACTGCACTCCAGCTTAGGTGACAGGGTGACTCTGTCTCGGAAAAAAAAGAAAAGAGAGAGAGAGAGAGATAAAGAGAACTCTAAAGATCTAGTCCAAAGATTCCCTGAACATCATCACCATCATCAGCTCATGATCTACCTGCAGATATCAAAGACTTACCTGGAAGATCAACAAGATAAAAGCTAGTATTAACTTCAAAATGTCTTCTTTCCACAATTACTGACATTTCCACTGAGATAAGAAACATTGTGATATCCACTTCCACCCATGCATGCATGGTGGAAATAAGTGTATGTTCATTCACTTATTTTAGTAATCAGCGATCACTTATTGAGCCCTGAAAATGTGCTATATGCTACAATAGATCATAGGCAACACAACGATGAACACGGCATAAATTTTCTGCCTTCAAGAAGCTCGCAATCTCGTAAGACAGACATTTAACAATACAACAGAACGCTATGAATAAAGGACTGTACAAGTATAAACAAGGAAGTAATAGATTCACGAGAATTCTCCCAAATAAGATGACAGTTTCATCCGATATGGAAAAATGGGTAGACCAAGGGAGAAGTTGGAAAGGGAATTCCAGACATAGAGACACGGATATGTAAAATCTTAGAAACATGGAAGAACACTGCATGCTCAGGTTAAAAAGAGTTTGGTGGCAGGGATATAAAGTATACAGATGGCAAGAGAAGAGGCATTCAAAGGTAAGGTTATAGGAAGGGAAATTTGACATACAGCATCAAAGGCCATGCAAAGGAAATTCATTTTATCCTATAGGTAATACAGGTAGCCTAGCCAACACAAGGTTTTCATTTAAATGGGACCATGCTGTCTTATTCAAATTGATCATCTCTCAGAACCTGTTATAACACCTGTTCACACCGTAAATATTTGTTCAGTGGAGTTGCTAATAATGAACATAAGAAGATTTGTGTTTTAGAAAGATATCTCTGAACAGTGTGTAGAAGGGACTGGAAATAGAGGAAGCTGCAAGAAAGAACATCAGTAAAGAGGCTCCTGCAATAGTTTGGTCAAGACATGATGCTGGCTGAAGGCAGGGAGGATAGCAAAGAAGGGTAAATTCAACAGTCACTCTTAGGAGACAAAATGAATGGGGCTTTGCTACTGAGTGGATGCAAGAACCGAGTGAAGCAGAGAAGAATTAGAGATGGCACCCAGATTTCTAACTTGGACAATGAGAGTTCCCAAATGGCTCAGTTTCCTTATCAGCTCAAAGAGGAGGAAGAAGGTGATAAGCTCCAGATGGCATGCAGGTGGCAGGGCTGTATTTAAATAGGGGGTAGGTCACCTCTTCCTTTGAGTCGAAAAGGAAGGTGGGCCCATACACTGGGGGTGAGCACAGAGGAAAAGTGAAGGGGTTTCTACATGCTGACCTCACATCAGGCCGCTTTTACAAATGTAAACAAGAAAGGCTCAGAGCAACTAAGAGTCACCCAAGACCACACCATAAATTAATAGCAAGGCTAGAGCAATAAGAAGTTTCCCCATGGCTCCTCCCACAATATTACAATGTTTCCCTTTACAAATTAGGACAAGACCAAACACTTCAATTTCCTAGACATAAAAATGGAAAGGGGTTCATCTACAAAAACTAAGAACTGTGTACAGTTAGGCCTTTCATTGTTCTGAATGTCCAGCTCTTGACAAAAGCACATCATGGAGAATGGGGTATCCAGCCCCTCAAGCATTTATCCTTTGAGTGACAAACAGTTCAATTACACTCTTTAAGCTATTTTAAAATGTACGATTGAATTATTATTGATTGTAGTCACCCTGTTGTGATACCAAACAGTAGGTCTTCTTCATTCTTTTTCATTTTTTGTTTTGTTTTGTTTTGTACCCATTAACCATCCCCAGCTCCCTTCAATCCCCCACTACCCTTCCCAGCCTCTGGTAATGATCCTTCTACTCTCTACGTGCATGAGTTCAATTGTTTTGATTTTTAGATCCCACAAATAAATTAGAACATGCAATATTTGTCCTTCTGTTATTTTGTAACCTGATACATTTGAACACTTACTTTCTTTATTCCAAGAAAAATGGTCATAGTCCTACTAGCCTTGAGGCCATGCCTTTTATAATAAGAAAAATAAATGTTCTTTTGGATGAATAAGGTGAGTGCAGGCCCCAGTGTCAAGTTAAAAAAAAAAAATACATATACACACACACACACACACACACACATATATATAATAGTACAGGTAATCATTATAATCATAAGGAACTTTTGCAATGACAATGATAAAAGAGGCAAGAAAAGTTGTTAATGATTCTTCAGAACACATTTCTGCTATCTTTCCAATGCGTAGAAATTTTTTGGTCTCCTGGTTTTACTCATCTGAAAATCAGTATTTGGAACTCTTAATAAATTGAGTTTAGGGTTTTGAAATGTAATTCATGAGTCACTAGAGATAGTGCAAATACTGATAGAATAACTTCATGTTTCTTATCAATATTTTCTTCTTCATTATCTTCTTAAAATGTCCAAGACCTAATGCAATGGCCAGTTCTTTATTGCCAGCCAGGTCACCTAACTGGTGCCAAATTGGTTCCCACTTGTGTTTTAGGCTAACTTTGACTTTCTGATAGAAACTGAAGCTTTTTTTTTTCTTTTAACTCAAACACCCCAGTGAGGAGTAAATGTAGAAACAAGGGAAAGACAGACTGCTTCAACATTTCATTTTATCTTTCATATATCATATGCTAATAAAATAATCAAGAGTATTTGTAAAAGTATTTGACAAGACACTAAGCAGTTTTCAGTATCTCAAGAGAGATATAACAACAGCGATATAACTCATGATTAATTTTTTAGGTATTTCAAATTATCTAAGTAAAATCAGGAGGAAGAGTATTCTTTATGCATTTCAAATAGTGCTGACAAAGGAGATAAAATGCACCATGACAAGAACCTGTGCGAATCTCTGATGGAGTAAAGGAATCCAGATGCTGGCTTTCTAATTTGTGCCCTGGCACATGCTATGGGCACCTTTTTACACACTATTTTATGCAAGAGATCATCTCTGACCCCTCAACTCAGGTTCCCTTTTTGTCTCCTTCTATTTCATCTAGTTCATTTCCTATGATTATACTAATCTTTCTGTTGTATAATTTTTTGTATTACCTCTTTAGTTGCCTGTCTCCTCACCAGAGAGTAAGCTCCAAAAAGCCAGACTATCACTACTGTTTACCATTGTAAGCCTAAAGCCTAGCAAGTTCCTCACAAGTTGTAGGCACATAGGAAGTATTTGTTGAATGAATGAATGGATAGAAGGATTGCAAGGTTTACAGAAGCAACATTTTTTTCTAAAGAGACTTACTGATTATAAGACATGTCATATTTTAAAAGAGAAACAATAGTACGTAGTGAAGGATTTGAGTTTGGGGTGGGAAAGAAATCTAGACAACTAATTGTAATAGTTCCTTTCCTTTTCCGTCTAATAGAATCCTTTTGGGCTGGGCGCGGTGGCTCATGCCTGTAGTCCCAGCACTGTTGGAGGCCGAGGTGGGTGGATCACCTGAGGTCAGGAGTTCGAGACTAGCTTGGCCAACGTGGTGAAACCCCATCTCTACTAAAAATACAAAAAAAAAAATTAGCCGGGTGTGGTGGTGCACACCTGTAATCCCCACTACTCAGGAGGCTAAGGCAGGAGAATTGCTTGAACCCAGGAGTTAGAGGTTGCAGTGAGCCGAGATGGCACCACTGCATTCCAGCCTGCGCAAGAGACTCCATCTGGAAAAAAAAAAAAAAAAAAAAAAAAAAAAAAAAAAAAAATTCCTTTTGGCCAGAGCTTTCCTTTTTAGTTGACTGCAGTGACACCTGCTGCTGAGTTCAAGGAAGAGCCATCTTTTAACGCTGATAGTAGGTGGTGCCTGAGATCAGACCACAGGGGTTTGGATGTCACCCTGTCATCATGCATAATGATTCTTACAGACAGTTATCCCATTCCACGGAGAAAATACTTCTGTGTATATTTCATTAACATATCCTACAGTAAATTAGGGACAGAGCCCTAAATTAGCCCAGAAGTAGCCAGAGCCTAACTTCTGGCTACAGCGCCCCTCCTTGGGGGCTTGCTCAAATAAGGAGAAGGGACGATATCACATACATTTGCCTCACTACAGGAAATGCATAGCAAACACAGTTCCTCCTTATCTGAATACCACCTTTATGTCTATATTTGGCTTCATGAAATTCCCACCTCTTTGGGAGTTTGCCGCATAAAAATGTGGCAACTCCAAGCTAAATAAACGATGAGAAGAAGAATAAAAGAAACACACCAAAAAACCTAGAATAGTATAAGGAATCATTCTTATGCCATTTTGGAAAAACAAAACACTAGTTTTTCTAGTGTCCCTTGTTCACTTAAGAAGTCACTCTCTGTTATCCTCATCACTAAAGTCAGTCTGCTGGTTATGCTATAAAAAGTATAAAAGATACTAGAGGCTGCATTGATTGTGATTACACTCAAACACATCCCAAACTGCTGTCCTCTATCAGGTTTCTCTACTACTGAACACTATTCTGGTGTGGGCACATTCATGTTCACTGACTTTGAGTTCTAAAGTAGTTATTATCCTAACAAGCAATCAACTGTTACTTCTTCTTAAGCTCCTCACTTAATCAGAAAGGATGGGATTATTTACTTCATTGGGGAAAAAAATGTCTTCTAAAGCTGCAATCTACTTTTAGACAGACTTTTTTGTTCAACGTATGCTCAGATTACATATGATGATGTGACTCCTACTAGCTCAATGGAATTCTTTGTTTAAGCAGATCAAAGAGAAGGGATGTGAGAAATCGAGGAAACCACCTGGAAGTCCTAGACCTGGCCTTTCTGCTCACTATCTGTGCACTCGGAGCAACTGATGAACTACCCTGAGCCTCAGTGTCCTCAACAGTAAACGGTAACACTAATAACTCCCTGTTTATCTCAATGCTAGGGTTGTTAGAGTTATTAGAGGAACAAACAAGATAATGTGTGCTAAAACATGTAGTAAACTACAAAAAGGCCATACAAATTTAACAAAGTATCATCTCAAATCTCAAAATTGAATCATTGACGTTTTATTATATTTGCATTTCTCTTGATAGACCAACAAGCACATTTAAAAGCCTAAGTACAACAAGCAGCCATCGACATTCAGAATTTAAGAATGCAGGAAACCTCAAATTCACCTTGATTCAACCTTTTGCCTAAGATGAAGTAATTGCAGGGATAAACTCATGGCGACAACCTCATGCCAGGCTGCAAATCCCATGCAGCCAATTGATTCTCACAGAATGCTTTCACTGGTTTTTGTCAAGTTTCTCTATCTATAACTAACTTAGGCTTGCAGTTCATCTACAATTTGACAAGTGGAGTTGTACCCTAACCCACTCTTTTCCCAATAAGTGTATGAACATTAAATCTGATAAGTAATCTACTGTTAAACTATTCCTTATCCTGATATGAATTATATTCATTAAACTGAAGCTTCTCTCAGCTTTGGCAGGTGGATGCTACACGGTTTTGGTTATTGTTTTTGTTTTTTTAGTTTAATTTGCAGTATTAACATTTCTCCATCACGTTAAGTCTAAACAATCAACAAAACAGTAAATCAAGCTCTGATTTGTAGTATTTATTCATTTCTGTGGTGCAAATCCTCCCACCATGGCCAATTTCCAGCCACCAATATGACATCACCAAACGCAGAAGTGGGAAAAGATACACAGTAGCACACCATGATGTGGTTTTACACCATACAATGCAACAGATGTAAACAGCCTCCAAACCAGACAGAAGTAACATGTAGTAAAATAATTAGGAAGAGTTTTGAACATATGAGAATATTGTAATATAATTTATTTAGTTGTAAATTTATACAACTTGATTTCTATTAATGGCTATGTTTAAGAGCTGAAGTAAAAAATTCCTAAAACTTTAACCATTGGTTCTTGCAATTCAATATGTGCTGGCTCCAGCACAGTGCTGGAAGGAACTTACAAAACTATGAGAAGGATGTGGCTTTATATATTAAGAGCAGCATCTTCTGCAGCCAACAAACATATGAAAAAAGCTCATCATCACTGGTCATTAGAGAAATGCAAATCAAAACCACAATGAGATACCATCTCACACCAGTTAGAATAGCGATCATTAAAAAGTCAGGAAACAACAGATGCTGGAGAGGATGTGGAGAAATAGGAAAATTTTTACACTGTTGGTGGGAGTGTAAATTAGTTCAACCATTGTGGAAGACAGTGTGGTGATTCCTCAAGGATCTAGAACTAGAAACACCATTTGACCCAGCAATCCCATTACTGGGTATATACCCAAAGGATTATAAATCATTCTACTATAAAGACTCATGTTTACTGCGGCACTGTTCACAATAGCAAAGACTTGGAACCAACCCAAATGTCCATCAATGACAGACTGGATAAAGAAAATGTGGCACATAAGGCTACAGTAACCAAAACAGCATGGTACTGGTACCAAAACAGAGATATAGACCAATGGAACAGAACAGAGTCCTCAGAAATAATACCACACATCTACAGCCATCTGATCTTTGACAAACCTGAGAGAAACAAGAAATGGGGAAAGGATTCCCTATTTAATAAATGGTGCTGGGAAAATTGGCTAGCCATAAGTAGAAAGCTGAAACTGGATCCTTTCCTTACTCCTTATACGAAAATTAATTCAAGATGGATTAGAGACTTAAATGTTAGACCTAATACCATAAAAACCCTACAGGAAAACCTAGGTAGTACCATTCAGGACATAGGCATGGGCAAAGACTTCATGTCTAAAACACCAAAAGCAACAGCAGCAAAAGCCAAAATTGACAAATGGGATCTCATTAAGCTAAAGAGCTTCTGCACAGCAAAAGAAACTACCATCAGAGTGAACAGGCAACCTACAGAATGGGAGAAAATTTTTGCAATCTACTCATCTGACAAAGGGCTAATATCCAGAACCTACAAAGAACTCAAACAAATTTACAAGAAAAAAACAAACAACCCCATCAAAAAGTGGGCAAAGGATATGAACAGACATTTCTCAAAAGAAGACATTCATACAGCCAACAGACACATGAAAAAATGCTCGTCATCACTGGCCATCAGAGAAATGCAAATCAAAACCACAATGAGATACCATCTCACACCAGTTAGAATGGCAATCATTAAAAAGTCAGGAAACAACAGGTGCTGGAGAGGATGTGGAGAAATAGGAACACTTTTACACTGTTGGTGGGATTGTAAACTAGTTCAACCATTATGGAAAACAGTATGGCGATTCCTCAAGGATCTAGAACTAGAAGTACCATATGACCCAGCCATCCCATTACTGGGTATATACCCAAAGGATTATAAATCATGCTGCTATAAAGACACATGCACACGTATGTTTATTGCAGCACTATTCACAATAGCCAAGACTTGGAATCAACCCAAATGTCCATCAGTGACAGACTGGATTAAGAAAATGTGGCACATATACACCATGGAATACTATGCAGCCATAAAAAAGGATGAGTTTGTGTCCTTTGTAGGGACATGGATGCAGCTGGAAACCATCATTCTTAGCAAACTATCACAAGAACAGAAAACCAAACACCGCATGTTCTCACTCATAGGTGGGAAGTGAACAATGAGATCACTTGGACTCGGGAAGGGGAACATCACACACCGGGGCCTATCATGGGGAGGGGGGAGGGGGGAGGGATTGCACTGGGAGTTATACCTGATGTAAATGACGAGTTGATGGGTGCTGACGAGTTGATGGGTGCAGCACAGCAACATGGCACAAGTATACATATGTAACAAACCTGCACGTTATGCACATATACCCTAGAACTTAAAGTATAATAATAACAAAAAATAAAGAAAGAAAGAAAAAAAGAAAATGTGGCACATATACACCATGGAATACTATGCAGCCATAAAAAAGGATGAGTTCATGTCCTTTGCAGGGACATGGATGAAGCTGGAAACCATCATTCTCAGCAAACTAACACAGGAACAGAAAACCAAACACCACATGTTCTCACTCATAAGTAGGAGCTGAACAATGAAAACACATGGACACAGGGAGGAGAACATCACACACCGGGGCCTATTGGGGAGTGGGGGCTAGGGGAGGGATAGCATTAGGAGAAATACCTAATGTAGATGATGGGTTGATGGATGCAGCAAATCACTATGGCACATGTATACCTATGTAACAAACATGCAGGTTCTGCACATATACCCCAGAACTTAAAGTATAATAAAAATTTGGTGATGGTCAAAAAGAAAAAAGAGCAGCATCTTCACAATCAAATAAGCATGTGTTCAAATCTTGGCTCTGCCATTTACTGAATACATTACCTTGACTTTTAATTTGTTCATATGTATAATGGAGAAAGTGTCACTATCTATATCTTAGGGTTATTGTGAGGATTAAATAATGTTTTCTATGTTACCATTATAAACAATACCTGGCACTTATTCAAAACACAAGAAGAAGTGTATGTTTAAAACCAAGAAGAAAGAAGGAAGAATAAGAAAGAAGAAGGAAGAAAGGAGGAGAAAGAAGAAATGAGAAGGAGGAGGAGGAGGAGGAGTGGGCGGTAGCAGCAGATATTATTTTTGTCATTGTTGAAGAATTTCCTCAGCATTAAGTAGAGTAAGTTTCCAGGCCTGAAGATCAAATCCTCTTCTGTGAAAGTTTGTGGAAATGGGAAAAGATGCCATGTGCCTGGAAAACACTGTGGGGATGAAGCTAGCAGATAAATGAAAAAGTCATTATCCAGTTTTTCCCAAGAATCATGGCTATCTACTGTTATTTAAAGCAATCCAACCAATCTTTTCTCCCTACATAAGTGGCTTAGTGACTAGAAAGGACTAGGTGTATTTTCATTTCATCCTGGAACTCTAATTTGTACCCCTGTTTTCAGAATCAAAAGAAGAAAACAGAGGTCTACTGCCTGAATGCAGTAGTAGATCCCAAACTTGCTTAACACCTCACCCATATTCTTAGGAAAAATATGCAAATATACTCAAACACATTGAATTGGACATTTTAAACTAGTGCATTTTATTATATGTAAATTATATCTCAGTAAGTTTGTTTTTTAAAAAGAAAGAAAAGGAGAACAAAGCTTTGGAAAATGGAAGAGGGATAAAGGCGGTAGGAAGTTGACCCTGGGGAAACTGACAAAGAAGGGACTAGGGTCACCACCTGATGACAGCAGACCTGACAAAGGGGAACCTGGAAGAGCACTGCTTGAGTGTTCATGAGCTATTTGGGAGCAACTAACTGCTAACTGACTGTTCACCAGCCGCCCTGCCAAGAATCCTATAGTTGAACCCAGACTTAGGCCTCTCATTCCTCCCATCAGGGCCACTAGACTTAGCTTTGTCTACACCAAGGCTTCACCCTCTACCCGGGCAGCAGCAGTGATGTCTGCCTCTACCATAATCTTGCTTAGCTTAGCCCCTTCTGAACACCCCAGTGGGCCCTCCATACCACAGCCAATGTCCCAGACCAGTCATAAGCCCAATGAGGGGGCCATGGACACTAGGTGGTAAGATGTATTTGATGGGTCTGTAGGACCATGGGAGGCTGAAGAAACAAGCTAGACAGCCCTAAGTTAACCCATATTTAGTGATTAATAACACACTGGTTACAAAAGGGTGGTTGTTCCATTTAAGAATGAGTAAGATTTAAAGATTGTAAAGAGTGAGAACTGATGCAACCATGTATCAGACAAAGTGAAAAAATTAGGTAGAATAATAGTAGTCTGTGCATGGTGGCTCATGCCCATAATCCCAGCCATTTGGGAGGCTGAGACAGGAGGATGGCTTCAGCCCAGAAGTTCAAGACCAGCCTGGGCAACATGGTGAGGCCCCATCTCTACAAAAATATATTTTTTTAATTAGTCAAGTAGGATAGTGCACAACTGTGGTCCCAGCTACTCAAGAGGCTGAGGTAGGAGGACCACTTGAGCCTGGGATGTCAAGGTTGTAACGAGATGTGTTTGCACCACTGCACTCCAGCCTGGGTGACAGAGTGAGACTCTGTCTAAAAAGAAAAGGCAGTGAGAGAGAGAGCAAGAGTGGATGCATCGGCTGGCAAGAACACTCTGTATGGGTAAATATTATTCTCCTAAATTACAAATAGGAAATCTGAAGCTCAGAGAAGTTAAACTCTGTTCCCGAATTCACAGAGCTAGCAAGTGATATAACCAAGATTGGAACCCACATCTTTTTTACTCCACTGCTCCCACACAACCCGTCTCTTTCTTCTGAAATCCAAATTCCTCTTAAAACCACATTGTTACTTAAAATTCCACCCTTTGCTTCCTCATCAGGTTCATTTGTACTATCAGAACAGAAATTTTCAGGAACTACTACCAATTGTGTACTGTGTACCCACGTAGAGTTAATGGATAGGGACGATACTTTTCCCTCAGCTTTCTGATATTTGCCTTGCTGAAGTCCAGAGGTATTACTAAATAAGCCCAGCATTCTCTCCTACTCTAAGATGAAATAGACATTACCTCTCACGTTTCAACTACCAATTCTTCCTTGATTAGATTAGAAGTTCTTGTCTCCTTGATCTTCAGAAATTAAAAGTATCAGCAGGGCAAGGCAAAAGCTTATGAGCTCCTCTGCTCAGCTGCTGGTACTCCCTGTCATAGCTGCATGTGGCTGCCAGGAACTACCTGGGCCCCTGCACTAGTTTAATAATCTGAATTTGAAAGGAATGTTTATATCCCATACAAACCAAGACCTAGGAGTCATCACTTCTTTTTCTATTTTTACCCTCTCATCCAAGGCATTCCTCTGGCTGTAACCTGTACAATCATGTACTGTCTCTGAGGTGCAGCCAACTTCCCACACAAAAGTCTATTATAGCACCTCTGCTTCATTGGAATAAAAAGGCCCTTCTATAGCAGTCACCGCTGGTTGCCTATCCAACAACCACTCACTCCTTCCTTGTTGGAAAAAAATCCTACTTCTGCCCATGTACATGGTACAGCAATCTGTACCATTGTTGATCCAGACATAGATCTTGACTGGCTTAAGCCAGATGTCAGCAAACTTTTTCTGTAAAGAGTGAGATAGTAAATGTTTTAGGTTTATGGACCATAAGGTCTCTTGCAACTACTCAATTCCAATGTTGTGAGGTGAAAGCAGCCATAGAAATAAGTAAACAAGTAGGCTTGGCTGTGTTCCCATAACCTTTCTTTACAAAAACAGGCATCAGGCTGGATTTGTCTCAGGGGCTGTACTTTGCTAACTCCTGGCCTGAGCCAATGGGTCCAATGTAGTTCCATTTTCTTGCTAGAAACTGGTTGAAACATAGGCATATGATACAACCATGGCCAATGTGTGAGATGAAGGCAGATGTGTTAGCAGCTTCTGGAAAAGTCTTCTTTCTTCAAAAGGCTCATAAGAGGAAACAATCCCTCTTTTCTGCCACACATCATCACATCTGAATATGATGCTTGGGAATGTTGCAGCTATTTTGAGACCATGGCAATTTGGAAACGCTTTTGACCTGTGGCACACCTTTAGGCTTCCTTAACTGTAAATGAGGAATAATGATACCTACTTATAAAACCTAAATGATGTAAAGTATATCAAGTGCTTAGCAGTATGGGCATTATCTTAGTCTGTTTTCTGCTGTTATAACAGAATACCTGAGACCAGGTAATTTACAAAGAGAAAAAACACCTTATTTCTCACAGTTCTGGTGGCTGGGAAGTACACAAGCATGGTGCTGGCATCTGGCAAGGGCCTGCATGCTGCATCATCCCATGGCAGAAGGCAGAAGGGCAAGAGAGCACATACAATAGTGAAAAGAAAAAGGGGTTGAACTCCTGCTTTTTACCAGGAGCCCACTCCCAAGATAACTAACCCACTCCCAAGATAAAGGCATTAATCCCTTCAACAGGGCTTTAATTACCTCTTAAAGGCTCCACCTCTCAACACTGTTGCACGGGGGATTAAGCTTCCAACACATAAATTTCGGGGGACACATTCAAACCATAGTAGGCATAGAGAAAGCTCCCAGGAAATGAGAGCTACTACTGCCAAATTTACCATATATTTATGAGCCCACAAAAATTCTATGTAAAAGGTAGGTACTCAATAAAAACTTTCTGAATAAGTAGGTACTTGGAACATTTTCCTCCCATGAGCAAGACTGGATGTGCCCTTCCATCCCTGCTCTGACTAGGACTCTCCTGTGATGAAAAGCACATACACCTGGCTCTTTTCCAGAATTCAACCTTGATCCTTACCCGAGGGGAGCTGGGGGTTGGCTTCCTTGGCACTACTCTAACCAGCCCCAGAAAAGTTCTAAAATTCCACACTACTTATACACAAAATAGTAACTATAGAAATGATCTATCTGAGTAACTGGATTGTGGTAACAGAGTTGTCGATAAGATTTGACACACCAGTTAAGAGTGACATAGTTCATCCTCATTGTTCATCTGCAGTAGGCGACAGCCAGGTTTGACTGCCGATGATGCTAAGACAAGGAGATGAGATGCCTTTGTCACTATCATTAAGATTAATATATATACATATGTGTGTGTGTATGTGTGTGTGTGTGTGTGTATAATTTATTTTTGAGATGGAGTTTCACTCTTGTCGCCCAGGCTGGAGTGCAATGGCACAATCTCAGCTCACCGCAATCTCCACCTCATTGGTTCAAGTGATTCTCCTGCCTCAGCCTCCCAAGTAGCTGGGACTACAGGCATGCACCACCACGCCTGGCTAATTTTGTATTTTTAGTAGAGACAGGGTTTCTCCATGTTGATCAGGCTGGTCTCAAACTCCTGACTTCAGGTGATCCACCCACCTTGGCCTCCCAAAGTGCTGGGATTACAGGTGTGAGCCACCTCCCCTGGTCAAAACTAGCTAGTCTAAGGGTCTAAAGAATTCTGTCTGTAATGAGGGATGAGGAGGACCAAATGCATGTAGCCTTAATAAAAGCAGGTATTATAAAATCCTAACTCCTTTGTAAAAGAGTGCCTCTGGATGGGAACAACTGACACTGCGGAACTACTAGTAGGGAGTGAGAGGGAGGGAGACAAGGGCTGAAAAACTACCCATAGGGTACTATGCTCATCGCCTGGGTGATGGGATCATTTGTACCCCAGTGAAGTTTCAGGTGTATGTGTGCAGGTTTGTTACATGACTATATTGTGTGACAGTGAGGTTGAATTTATTTTTTAAAAGATTTTCATAATTAATAAAAAAATAATAAAGAAATGTATACCTTTCTATAAAAATAAATAGGCCAGGCACAGAGACTCACACCTGTAATCCCAGCACATTGGGAGGCCAAGGCAGGCAGATCACTTGAGGCCAGGAGTTCAAGACCAGCCTGGGCAATATGGTGAAACCCCGTTTCTACTAAAAAACAGAAAAATTAGCCGGGCATGGTGGTGCACACCTGTAATCCCAGCTATTCAGGAGGCTGAGGTGGGAGAATCATTTGAACCTGGGAGGCGGAGGTGGCAATGAACCAAGACTGCCACTGCACTCCAGCTGGGGACACAGAGCAAGACTCTGTCTCTAATTAAATAAATAAATAAACAAGAGTACCTCTTAATCTCCCAGGTGAGGTTTCCTCAACTTCTCAGATAAAAAGTGCATCATCTGGCCCCTTGCTCCTCAAAGTGTGACCCACAAACCAGCAGCAACAGCCTCTCCTGGGAGCCTTGTACCAATGTAGCATCTCAGGCCCCACCCAGTCCTACTGAATCAGAACCCACCTTGTATCAGTATCCCCAGGGAGATTTCTGTGCACATTAATGGTCAACACTGTGCTTGCTTTCTCCAAAGGATTGTGCTCG
Organism: Chlorocebus sabaeus; assembly: GCF_047675955.1. Taxonomy (NCBI): domain Eukaryota; kingdom Metazoa; phylum Chordata; class Mammalia; order Primates; family Cercopithecidae; genus Chlorocebus; species Chlorocebus sabaeus. The sequence goes on from NC_132927.1 coordinate 34,489,814, forward strand.
CTTGTATAAAATGAGTAAAACAGTTATGGTGCAGGGAAGTTGAATATAAACTGGTACTACTAAGTAGTACAAAACACTCGCAAATTTCAAGTTCATATTTTAATGCTACTGCCTTTATGCTAAATGCCTTTAAGGTAGTCATGTTGGGATTTTTTTCTTTCTTAACAGCATCCCATAATGATCTTATATGTTCTGAAAATTAAAATATATAATTAACCTGGGAGGGGGAAAAAAAAACCTTAAGAGGCTAAAATATAGGAAAGATACCACAGCTTACCTATAGCTTGAAAAAGTAGTATCTGAAAAGTGAAAAACTCTCATCAATTATTTGTGTCATCTCTAAGACAGGCAATAACTGTAAATCTCCTCACACTAAACTGGTTAAACTTAACAGTCAGTCAAAGATTGTGCTGACAACCACTGGCTCATGTTGGAATAAACGATGAATCAGCAATACTCCCAAGACCATTCTGGGTTTTCAAATTTATTTTTGATAGTAGATTCCTTTTCCTCAAATACAGTCTTCTTGGGAACTCACAATATATAAAAGCTCCTTGAGAAAGCAGTGGGTAAAGGAACCAAGGCTCCAGAGGCTCATCTGCTTCTCTCTTACAATGCTCCTTTGCCCCTTTCTGCCTTTGGAAATCTGCTTAACCTTCAAGGCCGAGGATAAATGGGCTTCTGCTTCACTTTGCACACATAGAGCTACCCTATGAGTGAATAATTAGTATGCTCTTTCTCAAGTTAAGGAAATTGAAGCTCAGAGAAGTTAAAAACTCATCCAGGGTCAATGGTGGTAAAGCGAAGGCTTCAGTTCAGGACTTCCTGACTTCAAATTCTAGCCTCTCAACTGCCACCCTGCATGTTGTCTGTAATGTTTCACAAGGCTCCACTTGGTACTTTCAGAGCATTTTATTTCCACAGCATATTTCATATCCTGCCTCTCATTACAGATTTTTCTTCCCCATGAATCATCAACTCCTGGAGAGCAGACACTGTTCTGCTCAATCACTCATGATCTAGCAATAATTTATAAATAGCAAACAGAGTTTTCCCAGTTTTCTGGGGTTTGCCTTCCTTGAGAAAGTCTACCCCTGAAAATACTAAGTGTTCACCAAGCCAGGCTGCTTCAGGTAAATGACATGTACTGCCACCACCCCCTGCCCCTTCTCCATCCAGGTGGGGTCATGTGACTAGTTCTCACCAACATAATTTGAATGGAAGGAAAATAAAGCCATTCTAGGCTGAGGAGTCCCAGATAGCCTTCCCTAAGTTCTCTCTCTTTCCTGCCTCCTGGCTAGCTGCAGAGGATCCAGTGAAGTTGCATAGGTCCAAGAAGATGATGGAGATATGGGTGGAAGAATAACTGAGTGACAGTGGATTATGAAGAGGGCAAGGAACCAATATATTAATCCACTGAGACTTTAGAGTTGTTTGTTACAGCAACTGGCATTTGCAGACAGATACATTCCTACCTATCCAAAGCCCTAAGTCAACTTTTTTCATTAGCAAGCTATTCTTTCGCTACAAAAATGCTTCCAAAATTTAAACTTTGGAATAAGGGAAAGATTATCAGCCAGGCGTGGTGGCTCATGCCTGTAATCCCAGCACTTTGGGAGGCCGAGGCGGGTGGATCACTTGAGGCCAGGAGTTTGAGACCAGCCTGGCCAATACGGCAAAGCCCCATCCTCACTTAGAAAATTAAAAATATTAGCCAGACGTGGTGGCGGGCGCCTGTAGTCCCAGCTACTCAGGAGGCTGAGGTAGGAGAATTGCTTGAATCCAGCAGGCAGAGGTTGCAGTGAGCTGAGATTGCACAACTGCACTGCAGCCTGGGCGACAGAGCAAGACTCCATCTTAAAGGCAAACAAACAAACAAACTCCTTTCAATGGAGTGCTGGCGCCCCTAAGAATTATCTGACTCCATCAGGACTCTGCACCTTTCACTGCCTTTGAACTATTTTACAGCTCTTTAAATTACAGATAACCAATAGCAAAACAAATCATTCTCTAAACAAGCAAATTAAATATCCAGAAAAGGGACAACCCTTGCTGATTGGAAAAAGTCAGTCTTGCATCCATCTGTAAATTCATTTCAACAACTTTTGACACCACATAGATTTGTGGTTCTTTCATGTCTCATTTGAGTCAGTTATGGTATTTGCCTGGCTTCCTCGTTAAAGTTAAATAAAATCTCTGGCATGTTCACTTTAAATCTATAGGAGAATCGTGATTATACCTTATTTTTAAATTTATCGTTTAACAAGTATAAATTATTGGTGGTCCATCAAAAAGTCACTAAACCAAGGTTTAAAGTAGGAGTGTTTTGATACAGTGAGGGGGATTAAGATAAGAGTGAAGCCTCTTGGGATCCCAGGACAGTCCTGGGGAGGTGCGGCCAGTGCTCAAATAAAGAATGCAAAGTGAGAATGATGACCAAGAAGAAGGAAGAAGAAAAGGCTGCAAGGTTTCACTGGAAACAAACTTCTCACATCAGAATTTTCCCAATGGTTTGCCCCACCTTCTTGTTACTAGTGGAGTAAATAAATGAGTTGTCTTTCTATCTCTCTGTGGCTTCCATGGCTGGATCCTGAGCTGTCAGGTCTAGTTGGAAACCACTCTTCACGTTAACTCTGTGTGCATGGCCTCTACTATTGATCTATTTCCCCCGTGGCAGGGCTCAGAAGCCCAAGGCTCTGGTCCTGTGGCATGTGCAATACTTCATCAGGTTTGTGATAAACAAACCCAGGTGGTAGTTCACCCAGTGCCTGTGGCCGATTTCACACGTATCTTCTGCAGTTGGATGTTGCCAATGTGACTTTGGGTATTTGCCCCCAAGGATTCATCAAATCCTTCCTGTTCCAAACAGTCACTATCCTCTTTCAAGAGGAGCAGCTTGAAAATTCAAATCCCATTATTTCAAAAAGATTTCAGCCCTGCAGGAAAACTGGAGGAGGTAGAAGGTGTAAATCAAAATCCCCTAAGTTGTGAGCACTTCATTTTAAATTCCTTCCCGGGGTCTTGATAATCTGTGTGTTTGTAAAGTTTATTTTGAAGGTTCTTCACATGAATTGAACTGGGACCTGTTGTTGACTATATAGGTATATTTTGTGCCAGATTCTGTAAATCATTCTGAGCAAGCAGAAAGGTTCTGAGGTGGAAAAGCAGAACCCTGTGGCCATTAATTCTCAAATGCTGAAATGAAATAAACAAGTTGATTTCAACTTCAACTGATCACTAAGCTTAGCTTCAAGGCTTTAGCATCCTTTTTTATGGTCTCAGTTGGAGACAGGGAAAAACTACTTAATTGCTCTGTTTCTGAATTGCAAAAGTTAAGTGCATTCTTTCTCTGATCCAGATTAAGTAAACCAAGTAAAATTTGGGAGACACCAAATATTCCAGATTCTTAATAGAGTGGACCAAGAGCATTCAATTAAGTAATTCACCTTAATTAGCATCATGTAATTGCAAATCATTTTGCAAAAGGATTGCAAAAGGACCAATTGCAAAAGGATCCAATTGCAAAAGGATCAATTGCAAAAGGACCCATTTTGACTACTTTCTCCATTTTGTTTTAACACAGTTGGAAACTCTTTAACATCATCTTTGTTTACTTTCCTCTGTATTTTCCAAAGAGGACAATTTATACTTAATTTCTTCCTTTCTGAAAAACTTCCCAGTTTTCCTAGTGTTTACTTCTTGTTTAATTCCCAGAAGAGCCTACTAGATGTTTTCATATTTCAATAATTCCCCAACTGAGCCTACAAGTGCATTCTGATTACAAAGAAATTAGTTCACGGCATTCTCCTCAGATGTAGTATGTCTTATTAATGTTTTCATTAACTGTAGTGGATGAAGAGGTTATTTTCTGGATTAGTTCCAAGTCTCCTTTTCTGGCTCTCCAAAGGAAAAGTGATTGCTGAATTTTCCCCTAAGAAATGCATTTGTAATAAAAGAAATGTGATTTTTTTTCCAATTCTCTAATTCAATATAACTTAATTATGAAAATACAGAGAAGAACTTCAGCTTCTAGGAAGCATTGAGTCTATTATTTCACGCAGATCGTAAGATGAAATAAAATCAAGGTAGACAATTTGGAGCCAAGATATTTGGGTTTAGGTTTCCAGAAGGCTCTTCCTAACCAACAAGTTCAAATTTACTTTTAGTGAAACTTTGGTACCATTAACCCAACAGCTCCTACAGGGCATTAAAGAAACAAAAAGATGAAATATTTTCAAACCAGGAACCTAAAACATTTAAAATGCTACATCATAATAATAATTTTCTACAGTCAGAAGTGAGATACAAAAAGAGGACTTGATTCTCAGAGCTGGGGAAGCAATGAACCAGCGGCAGAGAGAATCAGGTTTATAAATGTCTCACTTCCATCTAGGTGATGCAATAGTTGTTTTCATTCTTTGGTAGGAGCTGTCAAAGGCTTTATCTCTATGAAGCCACCAATTAACTATTTGTAAATTTTTAAACTGCTCAACCACTCTATAAGAATGCCATCTGGTTTTCTTCTGATTCAGAGGCTAAGCTAATCAATGTAATTGGCCCAACACTTCTGAGGTCTGAACATTTCTACAGTGAAGAATTGCTCAAAGTTCATTCCAAAAAAAATATAAAATGTTAAGTGATGTTCTGGAAAAAACTAGCCTCAAAATACTCTCTAAAGTTTATGACAAGAAAGCAGGCTACAGTTAGTGGATTACTAAAGACTCTGTAGATATTAAAAACACTTTGGAGTAAGTAGAACCAGTGAAAATAACAATGAGGCGACGCTCTACCTGTCATGCGATAGCTAAGCTTAGTGTCGGTTATAAGCATGATGGAAACCCCTCAGTACCTCATCAGTTACCATGTTTTCCACAAATTAACCTCATGTCATCTAAAAACCTTGCCCCACCCCCATATTACTATCCAGGAGAGATGCAATAAAGCATCCCCTTTCTCCTCCCAACTGTGCTTGAAAATTTCAGGCCCAGAAAGGAGATCAGCTGGAAGAAAACCCCTTTTAAGAATCAACACTACTCCATGCTGTGTGCTAGATGTTCTGAGGTTCCCCCAAAAAATAAGCAAAATGAGATAGTGCAGTGAATAGAAATTAAATAATACTGACAAATGACTGGAAGCATTTCAAAAGGAAGGGCTCATTGTGAGTTAGGGTTCCCAGGAAAGGCTTCAGCCAGATCCAGGTGTAGAAACATGGAAAGGGGAGACAACTATTCCAAGAAAGAAAAACAATGGTAGAAAAAGTGGGTAGGGAATGTTTAATACATGTTCTGGTGATAGAGGTCTCAGACAGAGCAACAGAAAGAAACAGGTAGGAAGATAGACTAGACAGCACATGGAGATTCCTAAATATATCAAGAGTATATGAAAGAGATAAAGATATTTTAAGAAGTGCTTCTGACCCTTGAACGGTTGGTTCCTCTAATTTCCTGATTTAAATCTCTGATTCCTTGTTTTAACATTTAATCTCTTCTTCACTTTTGGTTTGTTGTATATTCACTTTGCACCATCGATTTTTTTGAATTTCAAAAATATCTTCAGCTTCCTGAGGCCAGCTTGACAGTTCATTTAGGAGATCCTACATAACCTACTACTTAGAGTATTGCTTCTGTGAACCCTGAGTGGGGAGATGCAGCTGGTCCAAAGGTAGTTATTTTAACAACCAAGGTTAATTTTTCTTCCTCAACACAGGAACATCCGTAGGGAGGCTTTTCACCTGAGGGGTTAGCTGAGTGCTCTGGACATACTAAATGGTCATGGTGGCCACTGAACTATAGCGACACTCAACTAACTCCATTTTATGGGTTTCCTTCATTACATTAGCATTTGAGACTTAGAGCTGCTTCACACTTATTTTCTCAAAAGAAAATTTAGAGGGAGAAGAAGGGAATTTGCAGTGTTCCACAGTTGACCTGGGCAAAGTGAACAGTGTCTGGGTTCATCTGGGTTCTGCCTATGACTCTTGGAATTAATGAATTCCTGAAGCCTCAGTGCTATCTGCCTGAGATTTTTGGTATGAAATTCCTATGTAGCTGTGAAAACATCATTAAATGTCAGTCTTTAAGAAAAACTTTGGACAACCCACAAAATTATCTATGCCATCAATCCTTTCCTCTTTCCAAACAACTTAATGTGTCTTATGCTAAAGGAAAACAAGAATTTGACTGTAACCAATATCCAGAACTGTTCATCAGAAGTCTCATGAACATAAAAATAAAAGAAAAACACAGAGCACATTAAATTCTTTTTAGGCTAGCACCTGCTTTTCTTTAGGCTTGGCCAGTTCTCTTTCTGACTTTTGGTTCTAATGAATTCTGTGTTTGTAGTTCGCAGTGCACATCTGTGAGCACAGTTGGGAATGAGCAGCAGGACAGAAGTCTATTCATTTTTGGGTATTTAACCTATTTATAACCTACCTCATGCTAAAAAGAGGATTTGGAGTTTCTAGCAAAAATAGGTACAATACAGCAGGATATAAATACATAAGAGGAAAACTCAGGCAATATGTGCATTTAAAACATACTAAAATCCTGAGTTTGTTGAATCCTTTACCACAAGCATATAGATATTCTTCCCTAGAAATTCCCAACTACTACAAATCCACAAGTCACCAACAATTCAAATGGAAATATCTATGAAGAAAAAAAATATATCAGACTTAAAAAGCATCCTCAAGTGTTCAATTCTCTTATGTTCAGTTTCTTTTACATGTTCATCTTCACAAGGCAGAGATCACTATCTCTACTTCAAATTCTAGCACCAGGGTGTCTTAGCTAATGTGGGGGAAAAAAAAAAAAGGTCTGCACCCAAGTCTTTGCTTCTCTTGTCTAGGAAAAATAATTCCATTCTTTCCAAAGAAAGAGTGAATGGCATTACTCACTAACTCAGAAACCCTGGGGACTATCTTGGGGATGGAAGGACTCCCAAGTGTCTGGCAGATACCCACCTGAGGAAGCTCCTACTGGGAGATGCCCACTCATCCTGGATACAGGTGTCTTGAGTACACACCTCTGTGGTCCAGATTTAGGAGTCTGTAATGTGACCATGAGCTTTCCGGGAAAATTAAATCATGAATATTGACTTTGTTTGATCTCTATGTGATTATAAAAAGCTGAGGGTTTAAAACACATTAATCCAACACATAAAAGATCATTAAAAGTAATATAAATTTTTGCTCATGGGGATTCCATTCACAATGTACAGCAACACTTCTGAAATTGCTTTCTCCATCTCCCTACATAAACAGAAGCTGTCTCACCCCTGGGGCACAACCAGTAGATTTGGTTTAAGACAGTTGTTTTATAGGGGTGGCATCCAGGTATCAATAATTTTTATAGCTCTCTAGGAGCTGTAAGATATGAATTCCACTGTGCAGCCAAGATTGAAAGCAGGCGTCTGGGGGCTTTAGCCAATCTACCATCTCTCTTTGTGCTGGTTACACTGGGCGAGGTTTCATTCCTTCCACTCATTCCGTACACATACTTAATTATGTTAGTCTTGGCAGCTTCGAGCAAACCTTTAAGCCATAGCTTAACATGTTATACATCAAAATACACTGACATTTGTTGCAATGAGGAGCTGTTTGAAATCTCACACTTCCCACTATTTTTTGCAAAGCATCTTTTCCTTGCTGCCACAGTCTGTGTTGCACTATATTAAGTAGTCAATCTTAGCTACATGTTAAGTGTTTTAAATGGATAATAAGAAAGAGGAGGAAGAGAAGAGAGTGCTGACATATTTTAGGGCGAAGGGTCTCACTTCCTCACAGTCAAGTGCTCTGTTTCCAGAAGGCCTACTTCCCACACTTAGGCTGTAATGCATTCTACTTGCCTACCAATTCAAAACACATGCATCTTATGTTCCTTTCCCTTTCATCTTGCCAAATTAGCAGCTAATGAACCTGATAAATTAATCTCTTATAGAGCATAATAAATGATAATGTCTTAATGAGTTGTTCTACCCAGATAGCAGTTCTGCATTTTTCTAAGGCCTTCTGAAGACACATATCAATGCAAAGGAAGGCTCTAATATTGGAAAGCAGGCACTGTGTGAGGACAGCAAGGCTGATATAAATTAGAGGATCAGAGAGTGCATCCCTGAAGTCACATCTTGAATGAGATGGCTGCCCACTCAAAGCTAGCCCTGGTGATAAGTGATGATTCACTACCTCACTGTAGAATTGCTCAGCCACTGACCTCACATTTATGGGACCACACTCTGCCCCATGACTATGGATCTCTTTATCTGCCAGTCTCTCACTATTTTCAGAACATACAGCACACATTTTGTAGGTGCATAATGAACGTCTGGTTAAAAGATAGACACATGAGTGCTCCCCTCCATTCCTCTGTTTTACACAAACATATCTAGACCATTAATTGAGCATCATATTTGTTAAGGATTTCCAGAGAAAAATATACCACTTCCTCAATCAAGTGTCATTTCCAATGTTATATGTAGACTTTTGAAAAAAGTAAAGACAGGAGAACGGACAGACTGCCTGCTCAAGTAGGTCCCTGACCCCCAAGTAGCCTAACTGGGAGAGCCTAACTGGGAGTAGCCTAACTGGAGTGGACCTCAAGCAAGCTCCAACAGACCTGCAGCTGTTAGAAGGAAAACTAACAAACAGAAAGGACACCCACACCAAAACCCCATCTGTACGTCACCATCATCAAAGACCAAGGTAGATAAAACCACAAAGATGGGGAAAAAGCAGTGCAGAGAAGCTCAATATTCAAAAAATCAGAGCGCCTCTCCCCCTCCAAAGGAATGCAGCTGGTCACCAGCAGTGGAACAAAGCTGGACGGAGAATGACTTTGACGAGTTGAGAGAAGAAGGCTTCAGTTGATTAAACTTCTCAGAGCTAAAGGAGGAGCTACAAACCCAGCGCAAAGAAACTAAAAACCTTGAAAAAAGAAGTGACGAATGGGTAACTAGAATAACCAATGCAGAGAAGTCCATAAACGACTTGACAGAGATGAAAACCATGATATGAGAACTATGTGACAAATGTACAACTTCAGTAACCAACTCGATCAACTGGAAGAAAGAGTATTAGCAATTGAAGATCAAATGAATGAAATGAAGCGAGAAGAGAAGTTTAGAGAAAAAAGAGTAAAAAGAAATGAATAAAGCCTCCAAGAAATATGGGACTATGTGAAAAGACCAAATCTACGTCTGATTTGTGTACCTGAAAGTGACGGGGCGAATGGAACCAAATTGGAAAACACTCTGCAGGATATTATTCAGAAGAACTTCCCCAATCAAGCAAGGCAGGCCAACATTCAAATTCAGGAAATACAGAGAATGCTACAGAGATACCTCAAGAAGAGCAACTCCAAGACACATAATTGTCAGATTCACCAAAGTTGAAATGAAGGGAAAAATGTTAAGGGCAGCCAGAGAGAAAGGTCGGGTTACACAAAGGGAAGCCCATCAGACAAGAGCAGACCTTTCAGCAGAAACTCTCCAAGCCAGAAGAGAGTAGGGTCCAATATTCAACATTCTTAAAGAAGAGAATTTTCAACTCAGAATTTCATATCCAGCCAAACTAAGTTTTACAAGTGAAGGAGAAATAAAATCCTTTACAAACAAGCAAATGCTGAGAGATTTTGTCAACACCAGGCCTGCCCTACAAGAGATCCTGAAGGAAGCACTAAACATGGAAAGGAACAACAGGTATCAGCCACTGCAAAAACATGTCAAAATGTAAAGACCATCGACACTAGGAAGAAACTGCATCAACTAGTGACCAAAATAACCAGCTAATATCATAAGGACAGGATCAAGTTCCCACATAACAAAATTAACCTTAAATGTAAATGGATTAAATGGTCCAATTAAAAGACACAGACTGGCAAATTGGATAAAGAGTCAAGACCCATCAGTTTGCTGCATTCAGGAGACCCATCTCACATGCAGAGACACGCATAGGCTCAAAATAAAGGAATGGAGGAAGATCTACCAAGCAAATGGAAAACAAAAATGGCAGGGGTTGCAATACTAGTCTCTGATAAAACAGACTTTAAACCATCAAAGATCAAAAGAGACAAAGAAGGCCATTACATAATGGTAAAGGGATCAATTCAAAAAGAAGAAATAACTATCCTAAATATATATGTACCCAATACAAGAGCACCCAGATTCATAAAGCAAGTCCTTAGAGACTTACAAAGAGACTTAGACTCCCACACAATAATAATGGGAGACTTTAACACCCCACTGTCAACATTAGACAGATCAACGAGACAGAAAGTTAACAAGGATATCCAGGAATTGAACTCAACTCTGCACCAAGCAGACCAAATAAACATCTAAAGAACTCTCCACCCCAAATCAACAGAATATACATTCTTCTCAGCACCACATCACACTTATTCCAAAATTGACCACATAGTTGGAAGTAAAGCACTCCTCAGCAAATGTAAAAGAACAGAAATTACAACAAACTGTCTCTCAGACCACAGTGCAATCAGACTAGAACTCAGGACTAAGAAACTCAATCAAAACCACTCAGCTACATGGAAACTGCTCCTGAATGACTACTGGGTACATAACGAAATGAAGGCAGAAATAAAGTTGTTCTTTGAAACCAATGAGAACAAAGATACAACATACCAGAATCTCTGGGACACATTTAAAGCAGTGTGTAGAGGGAAATTTATAGCACTAAATGCCCACAAGAGAAAGCAGGAAAGATCTAAAACTCACACCCTAACATCACAATTAAAAGAACTAGACAAGCAAGAGCAAACACATTCAAACGCTAGCAGAAGGCAAGAAATAACTAAGATCAGAGCAGAACTGAAGGAGATAGAGACACAAAAAACCCTTCAAAAAAATCAATGAATCCAGGAGCTACTTTTTGAAAAGATCAACAAAATTGATAGACTGCTAGCAAGACTAATAAAGAAGAAAAGAGAAAAGAATCAAATAGATGCAATAAAAAATGATAAAGGGGATATCACCACCGACCCCACAGAAATACAAACTACCATCAGAGAATACTATAAACACCTCTATGCAAATCAACTAGAAAACCTAGAAGAAATGGATAAATTCCTGGACACATACACTCTCCCAAGACTAAACCAGGAAGAAGTTGAATTCATGAATAGACCAAGAGCAGGCTCTGAAATTGAGGCAATAATGAATAGCCTACCAACCAAAAAAAGTCCAGGACCAGACGGATTCACAGCCGAATTCTACTAGAGGTACAAGGAGGAGCTGGTACCATTCCTTCTGAACCTATTCCAATCAATAGAAAAAGAGGGAATCCTCCCTAACTCATTTTATGAGGCCAACATCATCCTGATACCAAAGCCTGGCAGAGACACAACAAAAAAAGAGAATTTTAGACCAATATCCCTGATGAACATCAATACAAAAATCCTCAATAAAATGCTAGCAAACCGAATCCAACAGCACATCAAAAAGCTTATCCACCATGATCAAGTGGGCTTCAACCCTGGGATGCAAGGCTGGTTCAACATATGCAAATCGATAAACATAATCCAGCATATAAACAGAACCAAAGACAAAAACCACATGATTATCTCAATAGATGCAGAAAAGACCTTTGACAAAATTCAACAGCTCTTCATGCTAAAAACTCTCAATAAATTTGGTATTGATGGAACGTATCTCAAAATGATAAGAGCTATTTATGACAAACCCACAGCCAATATCATACTGAATGGGCAAAAACTGGAAGCATTCCCCTTAAAAACTGGCACAAGACAGGGATGCCCTCTCTCACCACTCCTATTCAACATAGTGTTGGAAGTGCTGGCCAGGGTAATCAGGCAGGAGAAAGAAATAAAGTGTATTCAATTAGGAAAAGAAGAAGTTAAATTGCCCCTGTTTGCAGATGACATGATTGTCTATTTAGAAAACCCCATCGTCTCAGCCCAAAATCTCCTTAAGCTGATAAGCAACTTCAGCAAAGTCTCAGGATACAAAATCAATGTGCAAAAATCACAAGCATTCTTATACACCAATAGCAGACAAACAGAGAGCCAAATCATGACTGAACTCCCATTCACAATAGCTTCAAAGAGAATAAAATACCTAGGAATCCAACTTACAAGGCATGTGAAAGATCTCTTCAAGGAGAACTACAAACCACTGCTCAAGGAAATAAAAGAGGACACAAACAAATGGAAGAACATCCCATGCTCATGGATAGGAAGAATCAATACTGTGAAAATGGCCATACTGCCCAAGGTAATTTATAGATTCAATGCCATCCCCATTAAGCTACCAATGACTTTCTTCACAGAATCGGAAAATACTACTTTAAAGTTCATATGGAACCAAAAAAGAACCCACATTGCCAAGACAATCCTAAGTCAAAAGAACAAAGCTGAAGGCATCACACTACCTGACTTCAAACTATACTATAAGGCTACAGTAACCAAAACAGCATGGTACTGATACCAAAACAGAGATATAGACCAATGGAACAGAACAGAGCCCTCAGAAATAATACCACACATCTACAACCATCTGATGTTTGACAAACCTCACAAAAACAAGAAATGGGGAAAGGATTCCCTAGTTAATAAATGGTACTGGGAAAAGTGGCTAGTCATAAGTAGAAAGCTGAAACTGGATCCCTTCCTTACTCCTTATATAAAAATTAATTCAAGATGGATTAGAGACTTAAATGTTAGACCTAAAACCATAAAACCCTAGAAGAAAACCTAGGCAATACCATTCAGGACATAGGCATGGGCAACGACTTCGTGTTTAAGCACCGAAAGCAATGGCAATGAAAGCCAAAATTGACAAATGGGATCTAGTTAAACTAAAGAGCTTCTGCGCAGTAAAAGAAACTACCATCAGAGTGAACAGGCAACCTACAGAATGGGAGAAAATTTTTGCAATCTACTCATCTGACAAAGGGCTAATATCCAGAACCTACAAAGAACTCAAACAAGTTTACAAGGAAAAAACAAATAACCCCATCAAAAAGTGGGCAAAGGATATGAACAGACACTTCTCAAAAGAAGACATTTATGCAGCCAACAGAAACATGAAAAAATGCTCATCATCACTAGCCATCAGAGAAATGCAAATCAAAACCACAATGAGATACCATCTCACACCAGTTAGAATGGCAATCATTAAAAAGTCAGGAAACAACAGGTACTGGAGAGGATGTGGAGAAATGGGAACACTTTTATACTGTTGGTGGTACTGTAAACTAGTTCAACCATTGTGGAAGACAGTGTGGGGATTCCTTAAGTTTCTAGAACTAGAAACACCATATGACCCAGCCATTCCATTACTGGGGATATACCCAAAGGATCATAAATTGCTGCTATAAAGACACATGGACACGTATGTTTATTGCGGCACTATTCACAATAGCAAAAACTTGGAACCAACCCAAATGTCTATCACTGACAGACTGGATAAAGAAAATGTGGCACATATACACCATAGAATACTATGCAGCCATAAAAAAGGATGAGTTCATGTCCTTTGTAGGAACATGGATGAAGCTGGAAACCATCATTCTCAGCAAACTATCGTAAGAACAGAAAACCAAATACCGCATGTTCTCACTCATAGGTGGGAATTGAACAATTAGATCACTTGGACACAGGAAGGAGAATATCACACACCGGGGCCTGTTGCGGGGTGGGGGTAGGGGGGAGGGATAGCATTAGGAGATATACCTAATGTAAGTGACGAATTAATGGGTGCAGCACACCAACACGGCATATGTATACATATGTAACAAACCTGCACGTTGTGCACATGTACCCTAGAACATAAAGTATAATTTAAAAAAAGAAAAAAAAAAGAAAAAAGTAAAGACAGCTATAATAATTCTCAAATAACAAACCAATAGCTTTATCGATCTGGAACATCAACCAAACTCTAAAGAAGCCAAAAATGATCTCTTCTTGAGATGGAACAATGCCACCCTCAAGCTCTCAACCAGAACTCATGAACTCAAACCAAATGAAGATAATAATTTAACCAGATTGGTCATGGGATTCTTAGAGGATAGAAGAGACACAGATGTGTATCACCAACAAGAGAAGAAAACAGAACAACACAGAAACCACGTGTGACACACGTGGTAACTGCCCCCCTGGCTCCATCCATTCCACCCATCATGTGACTACATGCCCCTTGCCAACAATTGTTCAGATATGGCCATGAACCTAATCTCACCCAAGCAGGGGCATGGTATAGTCTACTGGGGGATTCTTGAAAGGCTGCCTCTCTCTTAAGAAAGAAGTACAGTGGCCAGGCACAGTGGCTCACATCTGTAATCTCGGCACTTTGGGCGGCCAAGGCAGACAGACCACTTGAGGTCGGGAGTGCAAGACCAGTCTGGCCAATATTGTGAAACCCCTCTCTAGTAAAAATACAAAAAATTAGCTGGGCTGTGGTGGTATGTGCCTGTTATCCCAGCTACTCGGGCAGCTAAGGCAGGCAAATCACTTGAACCCGAGAGGTGGAGGTTGCAATGAGCTGAGATCACACCACTGCACTCCAGCCTGGGAGACAGAGTGAGACCCTGTGGAAAAGAGGAGAGGAGAGGGGAGGGGAGGGGAGGGGAGGGGAGAGGCACAGTGGGCCAGGCACAGTAGCTCATGCCTGTAATCCCGGCACTTTGGGAGGCCAAGGCAGGCAGATCACTTGAGGTCAGGAGTTCAAGATCAGCCTGGCCAACATGGCAAAACACCATCTCTACTGAAAATCCAAAAATTACAGGCATGGTGCATGCCTGTAATCCCAGCTACTGGGGAGGTTGAGGCAGGAGAATCACTTGAAACCAGAAGGTGGAGGTTGTAGTGGGCCAATATCACACCACTGCACTCCAGTCTGGGTGACAAAGTAAGACTCCATCTCGGAAAAAAAAAAAAAGAAAGGAAGAAAGAAAAGAAAAGAAAGGAAAGGAAAGGAAAAGAAAAGAAAGGAAACGAAAGGAAAAGAAAAGAAAAGAAAGGAAAGGAAAAGAAAAGAAAAGAAAAAAGAAAAGAAAAGAGAGAAAGAAAGAAAAGCACAGTGAAAAGACAGTTGCCTTCCTTCTCTGAACGATGTCTTTTCTTAAACCTGAAATTGTTGCAGCCATTGCAACTAAAAGGAAGCCAGCCTGAGGGCCAAATCAACACACCAAGGATGCACAGCAAAATGGAAAAAACTTGTGTCACTGCTGACAATTGGGGTTCTGCATCAATAGACCAGGAGTTTTATTTCTGGACTTCTTGTTTTGAGGGAAAAAAAATGGATTTCTTCATTCTATAAACAAATTTAAGTTAGGATTTCTACAATCTGTAACTGAAGGCATTTTAACAAATATAGCAAGAAAAAAGAAATGAATTTCTAGGTATTAATTACATTGGAAATAAACATTAAAATAGATATCTTGATTCATCTTTGGTCATATTGATTTTTACACTTTAGGGAGGATAATTGTGTGATTTATTATAGCAACAGGATAAGAAGAGGTGTGGGTCACAAAGTCTGCTCTCTGTACAGGTTCTTGTTAATAAATGTGAAAATGAACCTGTTAGATGAGAGAAGAAATTAATTCTGCATATGTGAATAGAGAGCTTCCTATATGCTACTAGCATTTCACCCATCTGTCAATACACCTCATAAACATGGAACTTTCATTCCTGATGCTCTCTATCCCAACAACACACAGTTCACTCCACAGTCACAATTCCCAGAGGCAAGATGAAGAAACAAAGTTCTCTCCCTCCAAAGCTTCAGAGGCAATGCATATGTAACAGTGCAGAAAACAGAAGTACAGAAAATTTGAGGCCGGAATCTACTGCTTTGCCTTAGAAAGTCATCTATGTTCCTGCTCTTGGCACTTCACAGGAAGTGAGACTATAATCTATTCCAAGAGTTTGCATTATTTTTAGTTCACTACCCACCTCAATCTGTTCATTTTTAAAAATTTATATGGGTTTTAGCATTTGCTTTGGAATATCATTCATATTGTAAAAATGGAGGTGATAACCTATAAATAAAACAACCCCATTTAAAAATAGGAATGAAGCGGACAGCCAATTAAAGTGTTATCATATTAAATAGAATTACTTTTCAAAGGATCTCAGTGTTTGCATTTTTATTGATTCATTACAGGAAAAAGTATACGCAATTTCACAATGTTTACACTCTGAGCATAGCTGCCATGAGGCTTTGCTTTCAAAATGCTGCTGCTCCTTAAATACCTATTGAAATCTGAATCCATTTCCTATAGAGGCTGTAATAAATTACCACAAACATGTGGCTTCAGATAACACAAACGTATTACTTTGCAGTTCTGGAGGTCAAAAGTCTGAACTGGGTCTCACTAAGCTAAAACCAAGATATTGGCAGGGCTGTATTCCTTCCAGAGGCCTTGGAGGAGAGTCAGTTTCCTTGCCTTTTCCAGCTTCTAGAGGCTGACAGCATTCCTTGGCTAATGGCTACATCCCTCCAACCTCTGCTCCCATCATCGCATCTTCTTTTCTGACTCTGAACCTCCTACTTCCCTCTTACAAGAACCTTTGTAATTATAATGAGCCCACCCAATAATCCAGGATAACCTCCCCATTCCAATTTAAAGATCTTTAATTTTTTTTTTTTTTTTTTAAGACAGCGTTTTACTCTGTCACCCAGGCTGGAATACAGTGGCATAATCATGGCTTATTCCAGCCTTAAACTCCTGGTGATATGGTTTGGCTGTGCCTCAACCCAAATCTCATCTTGAATTGGACCTCCCATAATCCCCATGTGTCCTGGGATGGACTTCGTGGGAGGTGCTTTGATTATGTGGGCAGTTTCCCCATGCTGTTCTCATAGTAGTGACTGAGTTCTCACAAGATTTGATGATTTTATAGGGGACTTTTCCCCCACTGCAATTTTCCTTCCTGCTACCATGTGAAGAAGGACATGTTTGCTTCCCCTTCTGCCATGATTGTAAATTTCCTGAGGCCTCCCCAGCCCTGCAGAACTCTGAGTCAATTAAACCTCTTTCCTTTATAAATTACCCAGTCTCAGGTATCTTTTCATAGCAGCATGAGAATGAACTAATACACTTGGCTCAAGTGATCCTCCAGCCTCAGCCTCCTGAGTAGCTGGGACTACAGGCACATACCACCCTCAGCTAACTTTTTGCAGTTTTTGTAGAGATGGGGTCTTGCTATGTGCCCCAGGCTGTTCTCAAATTCCTGGTCTCAAACAATCCTTCTGCCTCAGCCTCTCAAAGCACTGGGATTACAGATGTGAGCCACTGTGCCCAGCCTAAAGATCCTTAATTTAATCAAATCAGTAAAGTCTCTTTTTCCATGTAGGGCAATTTATTCACAGGTTCCAGATATTAGGACATGGACATCTTCAGGGAGTCATTATTCCACCTACCATAAAATCCATCACAAAGAAAGAAAGGGTTTCTACTATTTTACCTGACCTGAGAGTATTCAGTAAACTGTACCATTTAATATTGATCCAGAAGTTGTTACCGGTTTTGAATTACTAGGAAATATTCCTGTCCTTCCAAGAAAAGGTTGGTGGGCTAATAAAATTCTAGACCTAGACACTCCTCAAACACAATCTTCTCACAGTGAGAAGAACAGTTTGAAATACTTGTTCCTTGCTTTAGTCCCCAGGACACCCACAATGCTGAAAACATGTTGACAAAATGAATTTATTAGAAAAAGAAGCAACAGCAAAAACTAAGAGACACCTAGAGAAACAGTAAATAATAAAAAGTCTGATATATTTTTAAAAACTCAGGATCTGAAGAAATCATTTTTAAAAGCATAAAAAATTACTAAACTGGTATCACTAATTTAAGAAACTTAAGCTGTGGTTGGGTGCAGTGGGTCATGCTTGTAATCCCAGCACTTTGGGAGGCCGCGGCAGGCAGATCACCTGGGGTCAAGAGTTTGGGACCAGCACAGACAATATGGTGAAACCCTGTCTCTACTAAAAATACAAAAATTAGCTGGGCATGGTGGTGGGTGCCTGTAGTCCCAGCTGCTCGGGAGGCTGAGGCAGAGAATTGTTTGAACCCAGGAGACAGAAGTTGCAGTGAGTCAAGATCATGCCACTGCACTCCAGCCTGGGTGACAGAGTGAGACTCCGTCTCAAAAAAAGAAGGAAAGAAGGAAGGAAAAAAGGAAGGAAGGAAGGGAGGGAGGGAGGGAGGGAGGGAGGGAAGGAAGGAAGGAAGGAAGGAAAGAAGGAGAGAAGGAGAGAAGAAGGAAAGAAGGAAAGAAGAAGGAAAGAAACAAAGAAACTTTAGTTGTCCAAAGGGACTGAAATCAGGAGTCAGGACAGGAGGAAAACAGATCTTTTTGTCTTAAGCCTCAAGCCTGACAAGCCTTAAAATTTAACTGCTATTAGCCAAAACAGGGAACAACTCAGGTGTTCATCAACAGGTGACCAGATGAGCAAAACATAGCATATCCATACAATTGAATACTAGTCAGCTATCTATATGTGTGTGTGGACATGTGTGTGAGTGTATGCATGTGTGTACACATGTGTATGTTATATATAACAAGGAACAAACTACTGATACATACAACATAGTTGAATCTCAAAATCATTATGTTAAGTGATCTATGCCAGACACAAAATGGTATACACCATATGATGTCATTTGTACAAAATTCTAGAAAATGCAAATGAATCTATAGTGACCAAAGAAGGCCAGTGGTTACATGGGGTTAGGGGATGAGGGAGGGATGGACTGCAAAGGGGCATGAGGAATCACTGGTGGTGGGATGATGGAAATGCTCTGCAGCATGATTGTGATGGGGGTTGCATGGGCATATGTAACTCTCAAAACTCATCACATCGTACGCTTTCAGTGGGTGCAATTTATTGTGTATAATATATACCTCAGTAAAGTTGATTCCTTAAAAACCTGACTCCTATTCAGTGGTAAATTTGCACTGAGGAGCATGATCATACCACAGCCCAAATGATCATTTTAGCCTTGATTCAGAGCCTCCTTATAGTTTTCTAAGACCCTCTAATTACTTCTAATTACTCACAGATGGCAAGTCTACTTCATAAGTGGTGAAACTTCATTTCTTTGACCACAATCCAGGGTAGATGCCATATGATGTTCCTAATTCTATGCTAAGGCAACACTGTCTCCCTCACTCCTCTCTCCAATAAAGTGCTAGTGTGTCTGAATATCCATTCCATCCATATTGAAAGGCTGTTTAACTGTACATGATACCTCCAATATTATGAAGCTGTGCACAACCCAAGGAGTCACTTTATGTGTAGATTTTTGTCTGTTTTCAACCTGTTCTGTATAAGTTATCTTTGTATTTTGTATCTTATTTCATTCATTTCAATCCTGCTCATGTAGAACAGAAGGATTTCCGACTAAATATTCATTCACTTGTTCACAGACCAGAGTTCATCTTATTTTGTGTTTGTTTTATAGTATTTTGATATTATAATATTTTGATACCCTTATCAGTTTTTACCAGTTTCATGTGACATGTTTTTAAAGTAATCATTGCCCAATGCATGCTGAATTTGGCCAGAAAGTAATTCAAGAAATGTTGTCTGTCCACTGGAAGCCCATCCCTTTTTATCTTCTTCCTGTAGCATATTCCACAGGAAATCCCAGCTACACTTCAACTACAACGTATATGCCAATCTATAGAGTGCAACTCCCGGAATTACATTCAGAGCAAAGGCCCAGACCACTTCCAAGTTTTCAAGGACATATCCCCAAAACTAGTACTTTTACCAGTTTTTGTGACACTTAAACCTAACATCTGCCACACTGAAGGAATCAGTGTGCCCAGCTGTTAAAGACTAGGAGCATTTTAGGAAGAAAAAGTTCCTTTGGAGAAGAGATTACTTCACCTCAGGTGAAGGGAACAGGGCCTCAAGGAGTCACTGAGAGGTTAAGAGTGTCTCCCCCTGACGAGAGGAAAAGGACAGACTGGGGAGCTTCCCTGATGATGTGGAAGGAAGAGCTGAGGAGTAGCCTGCATCCTCCAAGTCTCTTACCACAAGCACAGGCCACAGATAAGAGAGGGTGAGCATGGAGTGGTCTGGCCACCCTAGCTGCTGAAATGAAATTGTGTTTGACAAGCAACCACAAGACTGAACAGAAAAATCATGGGACTGCGCAACTGCTCGCCTACAAGCAGGGGAAGAACTTCCCCTAGGGAACAAATTCCCAAAGGACAGAGTGGAACAAAAAATGGATTTGTTCTTTGACTCCCCTGGTGCAACTTGTCCAGCATCCTAGTTACACATATCTCCTCCCTGTGCAGATGTCCTCCCAAAGCCTACAACTGTCTCCCAACTGGGAAGGAAAAACTGACTTTCTTCCAAAAATCAGGCAACCGTGCTCATAATAGGCAGCTGGAGACTGTTTGGAGCCTGGCTACTTAAGGGCATAAATATAAACTCATCGAAGAAATAAACTGACAATTTTTAATTTTTAATTATCAGTTATTTCTTCGATGAGTTTATACTTATATTCTTAACCACCCATAAATGTAGAAACCACCCATAAACACAGAAAATCCATTTTTCTGTACAATAGATGGCAATGAAAGAAGGCTGTCATCTTAGAAATATAAAAGGAGGGGAGAAGGGAAGAAAAGGGAAATACACATGAGTCTTACCCAGGCCTTGATTCTGCTGTTCCCACTCGAGGGCATCTGGCACCTGGTAGGTAGCTCCCTCCAACAGGTCCATGTTTCCCTGCTCTAAGCCTGGTTCCTGGGATGTGATACCAGGGAGGGTGAAACCTGGCAGCTCAGTGTCACCGTCCAAGCCCTCATCCAGCGAGTCTGCATCTTTATCTTCCTCATCTTCTTCCTCATCTTCCTCTTCTTCATCTTCATCTTCTTCGTCTTCTTCATCCTCATCTTCTTCTCCCTCTAGGCAAAAAGAAATCAAAGGCAAGCATAAACATAAAATGAGTTTATGCTGAAACAAATGAATCCTTGGAAATGACCCAAACACTACAAAATAATTGTTTGGCCTTTTGAAACACATCTTTATAGCCAAAGTCAGACAATGTGAACTTTGTAGGATTATACACCCACCACATGTCCTAGAGTTTAAACTTTTAGAATCATAGTTATGTCAGATCAGTATCAAGTGTCATGTTTACTGGGAGTCAAAGTTCAAGTAAAATGATTTGTTATTAAAGTTATTTATATTTACAAGGGTAGTGAACATCCCCTTGCTGTTTTCTGGAGATCATTAAAAGTTTATCAGTTAGCACACTGAGATACTAACAAAACTTAAAAGAAGCTGTTCCTCTCCCTTTATAGCTCATAATGTTAAAGGAGACAATTCATTATTTTGGCATGGTTTTTTCTATGCATCCACATCAGTGAGTAGAACTCACAACAATGTTAAGTGAGGAGCACATAAATTCACTCTTGGATCTTGTTCTCTCTAAGGAAGAGTAATCCAAGAAACTGGAAATAATTGCATCAACGTTCTCAATCCAACTCTAAAGGAATTGGGAAATGGGATATTCACCAGGAGTAATCAGAAAGGCAACACATTAAAAATTACCATTATCCCATTATCTTCATTGTAAGAGTTAACATGCACAATTTGCCGTTTTCTTGATTTTTTTTTTTTTTTTTTTTTTTTTTTTTGAGACGGAGTCTTGCTCTGTCACCCAGGCTGGAGTGCGGTGGCGTCATCATGGTTCACCACAGTCTCAAATTCCTGGGCTCAAACAATCCTCCTCCCTCTACCTCCCACAATGATAGTATTATAGGTATGAGCCACGGCACTTCACCACAAGTTGTCATTTTCAATGCTTCAAGTGGAGTGGGTTTAAGGAACATAAGATCCCCAATTTCATTTTGTTTCACCAATGTTAAATTCCTAGCAACACTTCAAGGCCCCATCCTCACCATGGATGCACCCCTGAAGCCCCTGGTAAGTGCCCACAAAGTTCACAGAAGGCCTTCCCTTTGGTCTCTCCCCTTGATTCTCACAGCAGTTACTGCAACAGGTAATTCTCCCCCTATGGTGAAGAAAAGAAGGAAGGAAGAACAACTGGAGCCACCCAAGAATTTTGAGACTCTCCTTTTCTGCTTCTACACAACTTTCTCCATACGTACTACCTTTCCTCTATCATTTAGAGGTTTTCTAAATTTTAAAAAAATCACCTTTAATCTTTTTTTATTCTTTTTTTTTTTTTTTTTTTGGAGACGGAGTCTCGCTCTGTCGCCCAGGCTGGAGTGCAGTGGCCAGATGTCAGCTCACTGCAAGCTCCGCCTCCTGGGTTTACGCCATTCTCCTGCCTCAGCCTCCAGGGTAGCTGGGACTACAGGCGCCCGCCACCTCGCCCAGCTAGTTTTTTTTCTTTTTGTATTTTTTAGTAGAGACAGGGTTTCACTGTGTTAGCCAGGATGGTCTCGATCTCCTGACCTCGTGATCCGCCCGTCTCGGCCTCCCAAAGTGCTGGAATTACAGGCTTGAGCCACTGCGCCCGGCCAATCTTTTTTTATTTTTATATGTCCTTTAACTTCGTAGGATTAATATCTGTCACTATTCTAAAAATTCAACAAATATTTATCAACCCCCAGTGGGTGCTGTTGCAGACACTAGGGACAAAGCAATAATGCCTCTGCCTTTATGGAGCCCATATGCCACTCAGCGAGACTCACAGCAAACAAACAGATATACCAATAGCCAGGTGACTCTACACTCTCATTAAAACCGGCAAGAAGACAGAAAATGCCAGGCACTGCTATTTTAGAAAGGGAGATTAAAGAAAGCTTTTCTGACAAGGTAAAGTTCGAACAGAGGCCATACCAAAATAATGAATTCTCTTGTTTAATTTAGGTCAACATCTACAGGAAGAGCATTCCCAGTGGAGGAAATAGCGAAGGACCTAATCCTTAGGCAGGTGTGGCCTTGCTGTGTTCAAAGAATGGCAAAGAAGCCTGGGCTGGGAGGGACAGGGCAAATACAGGAAATGAGGTAGGAAGAAGCAGGCAGGGGCCAGATCTGACTTTTTTTTTTTTTTTTTTTTGAGTGTTTTGTTTATTTCAATAGGTTTTTTGGGAACAGGTAGTACTGACTTACATTTTTAAAGAATGACTCTAGCAACAGGGTGGAGAACAGGCTATATCAAAGCAAGAGATGAAGCAAGAAGGCTAATAAGGAGTCCATTTAAAAACCAGGAATAGATTATGGTGCTTTGGACTAGGGTACAATCTGGAAAGAGGAGAGAGCTAGTCAGATCTGGGATGTAATGTCAAGGTAGAACCCTGCTGATAATTACAATGTGAGATGCAAAAGGAAGATACCACATGACTGAAAATGGGATCCAAAAGATAAAGAGTCAAAGCAAGAATTTGTATTTGAGATATGGCAACTGTGTGATGGCCTATGGCATCCAAGGAAATGTTAGAAGTCTAGAGAAGTTTCAAAGCTAGAGATAAAAGTTTGGGAATTGCCAACTTATTAATAATATTCAAAGCCTTGAGACTGGCTGAGATTATCAAGAAGGTGGGTATAGACAGAAAGGGAAATGGTCCAGACCACATTCCCAGGGAAAGCCACCACTTAGAGGGTGACCAGCAGAGGAAGAGCCACACGGGAAACAGGAGTAACCACCAGGGTGGGAGAAAATCCAAGAAGTCTGTGGTGCCAGGGAAGGAAAATGAAGAAAGCATCTCCAAGGGTCCGAGTAAGAGACTGACTGTCCCTCTGGCTTGGCATTGGGAGGGCACGGGTGACCTTGACAAAAGTTGTTTCTGAGGAATGGCACAGACAAAAGCCAGGGTGGAGTGGTTCAAAAAAAGATTAGAACAGAAGACACAGCAAACAAAAAAATTCTTACCAGAAATTTGGCTAAAAGGAGAACAGAGAAAATAGGGTGCAGCTGGAGAGAGACACAGGGTCAACGGTAGGGTCTTAAAATAGAATATAGAAAATAGAACCTGCTTGTAAGTTAATGTGTCAGATCTCATCGAGAGGGGCAATCGATGAGGCAGGAAAGACAGAAGCAGCTGTGGGAGACTATCCTGGGAGACATGGTATTATACAAGGGCTGCATGCATAGACTCGGAAGCTGCACACATTTATCCTGACTGTGTGATTTTGCTCACGTTGCTGAATTTTGCTGTGCCTCAACCTCCTCATCTGTAAAACTGACATTATTCCTACCTCACAAGGCTGTTGTAAGGATTTCATTAGTTAATTTGTAAGGTACTTAAAAATAAGCCTGGCGCATAGTGGACAGATTGGCTTCTTCATAATGACTAAAAGAAGACAGGATCCAGTGCACAGGCCTGTTTGGATACATCCTCCCCTGCAACGGTAGGAAAAAGGAAAGCAGAGAAACAGGCACAGTGCAGGAAGGTTATTCTCAGTCAAATAAAAAAACTGGGCCCGGCGCGGTGGCTCATGCCTGTAATCCCGGCACTTTGGGAGGCTGAGACAGGCGGATCACGAGGTTAGGAGATCGAGACCATCCTGGCTAACATGATGAAACCCCATCTCTACTAAAAATACAAAAAAGTAGCCGGGTGAGGTGGCGGGCGCCTGTAGTCCCAGCTACCCTGGAGGCTGAGGCAGGAGAATGGCGTGAACCTGGGAGGCGGAGCTTGCAGTGAGCCAAGATCGCGCCACTGCACTCCAGCCTGGGAGACAGAGTGAGACTCCATCTCAAAAAAAAAAAAAAAAAAAAACTGGAAAGGAAAAGAGAAATGTTGGTGGTTTGAGGCGAGAAGAAAAAGTGTGAAATAGTCGTCTTGGAGAGTGGGCGAGTAAATTCTCAGAGAAATGGGGCAGGACTGCCAGGCAGCTCTCAAGGCCCACTTCAGATGTGACATCATATATCTAAAGTGAGACCTGTTAAGATGGTTGTGAGTTTTTCTCAAGCCACATTCAGCTGCTTGGGTACAGGCATGGGTGGAGAGGTGAGTAGGCACAGAGATTTCACCAGCAGCAAGTTTTACCAGAAGAGTTCAGCTGAGAGTGTGAGGGATAGAGAGAGGGTAAGAAAGGGTATTGAATGTGTGTGAAGGAGTCATTATAAAGGTGGACCAGGGACTCTAATTAAAGAGAAGTTGAAAAGGAGGCTGGATAGAGGAAAAATGATAGAAATTTAGATTATGAGGAAAACTATCAGGAACCATTAAAACTATCTGAGGACTTCCATGTCTTTATTTTGGATTCTTGACAGGTTTTCTCTCCTCCTCTTGGGGCTGGATCCGGAAGGAATGGCACCCCTTCCTTCTCCTGGAGTGCCCTTGCCTGTACCCCCAAGACCAAGACCACAGCTTCACAATGTAGCAGGGACTCCTGGCCATCCCTCAAAAGTGACTGTTTCTGTGCTAGAAAATGGAAAAATAGCAAGGGCCAGAAGCGAACCAGAGTGTAGAGTGAGGCAGAACCAGTGAGTCAGAGTGATGACATGGCCTCCATGCCAAGGCAGAAAGAAAAACAAGCAGACAGATATCCAGAGGAAAAGCCAAAGAAGTTGACCAGAAGGATTAAGCTGTGGGACACTAAGGCCCACATCACCTGCCACCTGTGTAGTGGGCACCTCATTGATGCAACCAGGGTGACCAAGTGTCTGCACACATTCTGTAGGGGTTGCCTGGTAAAGTATTTGCAAGAGAACAACACCTGCCCTGCATGTAGGACCGTGATGCATCACACCCACTTACTGCAGTACATCGGTGATGATGGCACCATACATGCGACTGTTCACAAATCGGTATCAGGTCTCCAAGCAGCAGAAATGAAAACAGAGAGAGAATTCTGTCACAAATTGGGCATGCAAGTGCCTGGACGGATCAAGGGGGAGACTTGTTCCACAAAACAACACTTAGATTTCCATCAGAATGGTGAAATGAAAGCAGAAGACAGTTCAAACCAAGAGATCAAAACAGAGAAGAAGGAAAAGAACAATGATTTTCACAGAAGCGATGAGCAGGAAAGCAACAGCAGCAAGCTGTGGGGATTGAAAAGGAAATGCATCTGCTGCACAGCCCAAGCAATGGTCTGACAGCTAAAGAAGTTCACTGCCAAAATCTTAACCTTTTGTCCTTCAATGAGGTAACAGTCAATCCGTAAATAGAAACTCTAGCAAGTCATTTCGTAGGTAAAAATGACACTTCTAAAATTCTTTGGGTTTTTTCTTTTTATATACAACTTTGTTTGGAGATTTTAACCAGAAAAAAATCTCAATTTGTTTTGCCTGCCCTGCCAGGTAGTATGATAGGAAACAGCAGTGAGGACGTGAAAAGCCCAGAGACCATGGACATGAATAACCCACCATTAATAGAAGAGAAAGTGGTGGAGAGGGTGTGGAGAGGAGGGTAGGTGATGAAATTGTTTTAAAATATGCTAAAGATATTCCTCACAAAAAAGAATTCTGTTCTTTAATTTCACAAATGGATGGGTATGTAGGTGGGCTGAAGGAGGGATGGGTGAATGAAGGGGAGAGAGAGAGAGAGAGAAATGCTTCCAAGTTGTGGTAAATTCTGAGAATAAAATGAAACCTGGTGGCATGCTGGGCTGGGTGGTGGAAGAGCGGCATGAGCACATGAGCTCAAAATCACTGGGAGCTCACCTCAAGGTGGTGATGTTTTGTGTGAAGATGTAAATTCTCAGCGGGAGACCAGCTCTGCACAGGTAAGAGAAGGCACTGGAGGGCCTTAGGTAGGGATACATGGTTTGGGGTAGGGTTTTAAAATGTCCCTCAGGCTGTGTGGAAAATGGGTTATGGGGTAGAGAAAGGAAAGCAAGAGAGGTTGATGGCGGGAGTCCCAGGAAAGAAGAACCACGGTGGTGCAGTGAAGGTGGAAAAGTGGACAGACTTGAGATGTGTTTTGGAGACAGCAGTGGGTGGAACGGTGGCCCCCAAAGAGATAAACCCACATCTGGGCCCCTAGAACCTACAAATGTGACCTCATTTGGTAAAAGAATCTTTGCAAGTACAAGTAAGTTAAAGATTTGGGGATGAAATAGTCTTGGATTATCTTGGTGGACCTTAAGTACAATGACAAAAAGTCCTTATAAGAGTAAGGCGGAGGTCAGGCACTGTGGCTCACACCTGTAATCCCAGCACTTTGGGATGCCAAGGCAGGTGGATCACCTGAGGTCAGGAGCTCAAGACCAGACTGACCAATGTGGAGAAACCTCGTCTCTACTGAAAATACAAAATTAGCTAGGCGTGGTGATGCATGCCTGCAATCCCAGCTACACGGGAGGCTGACACAGGAGAATCGCTTGAACCTGGGAGGTGCAGGTTGCAGTGAGCCGAGATCGCACCATTGCACTCCAGCCTGGGCAACAAGATCAAAACTCCATCTCAAAAAATAAGTAAGGCAGAGAAAGACTTGAGATATAGACACAGAGACAAAGAGAAAGTTATGTGGAGAGGGAGGCAGACACTGGAGTGATACAGCCACAAGCTGAGGAATACTTGAGCCACTAGAAGCTGGAAGAGGCAGGAAGGATCCTCTCTGCTATGGTCTGCATGCATCCTCCAAAATTCAAGTTTGGAAATTAATAGATTGGTGCCCTTATAAAAAAGGGCTATGGGAGTGGGCTCATGCTCTTCTGCTCTTCCACCACATGAGGATGCAGCAAGAAGACCCCTGCCAGATGCTGGCACCTTGGTCTTGGACTTAGCCTCCAGAACTATGAGGAAATAAATTTCTATTATTCATAAAACCAAGTCCCCGTCCCCCTCCTTGCCAAAAAAAAACCCTATTTAAAGACTTTGCGGATCTTCCTCCTATAGACAGCAACTGTCTAAAAAGAGCACTATTTTTTTTTTTTTTTTTTTTTTTTTTTTTTTTTGAGATGGAGTCTTGCTCTGTCACCCAACCTGGAGTGCAGTAATGTGCACACAGCTCACTACAGCCTCAGCCTCCTGGGTTCAAGTGATCCTCCCAAAGTGCTGGAATACAGCTGTGAGCCACTGTGTCTGACCCCATTTATTTATTTTTGAAGCATTATAAATTTAATGTTAGTGTCCTTTGCTCCCCACAAACCTAAGAGGTTTGTATTGATAAAACAATTGTGACTATACAATCCTGATCTCCTAGGATCACTGTTCTCTGACCACTACCATCCACCAAAGACAACTTCTACTTGGTCCCCAACACCTTCAGCCAATCTCTTCTCTTTAAAGTACAGAATTATAAAAAATGAAAGGAACCTCAAAGTCACTTTACTCCAACCTATTATCTATCCCAAAGAGAGGGTTGCAGGTAAGCAAGCCTAGCCCAACAAGAAGGCTGGTACCTTTATAATGTGACTTGGAGGATGCTGCTAGGGTCAACATGTCTCATAAACTCTCCCACACTCACTCACATTGGCAGAGACTTCCTTCTCCTTCTCTCTGCCCTGAAATGTCCAACATGAGATGCCTTCCTCTGTGTCAGACAATAAAACCAAGGAGTACTCTCTCTAGAAACTTCTTATTGAGTAGTATACAATTTATATTATGGGAAAGTAAGGAAGGTCTCTGATTTACATGCGGGATACAACAGGAAAGCTTTCTCCTTGTACTACCAGCTTCACCCTTCAGCACAAAGCAACTTATAAGATTTACTACTTGTCTTTTTAATATTTACAAAATCATAGAGCTAGCCTAAGAAGACAGCCATAGAAAAAGAAAGTTTTGGTAACTGTGTGGAGAAGACAGAAGGAAGTCAGCTTTATTAGAATGAGGTTTCTCTTTTAGTCTACCTTATTCTCTCATAATCTTTTTCTGCCAGAAAATGTTCTTTTTAGGAGCCTACAATTATTTTATAGCCATTAAACATCTTTAGTTGTATGTGACCTGTACCCTGCTTCAATTACCAATAGAACCTGACTACTATTACAGATCAGTAACAAAAAAGGTATTATCACCCTTCTTCAAATTAGCAAACTAATATATGTTATAGTAACTTGAACCAGAAAGGTAGAAAACTATCCAATAAGGGAAAGATGGTCTTGTCCCCTGTTGTATCACCAGTGACTAGTAAGTACTTGGCAAGCAATAGCGCTCAATAAGTATTTTCTGAATGAATGAATGAATGAATACATGAAAAAATGCATAAACAATGAGATAGATGCAGTTTTTTAAACCCAGATCTAAGGAATCATAGAGTAACACTTAATAAACAATCAGTAACACATTCCTCTGAATACTCTTGCAACCACAAAGGCAACATAGAAGACCAACAGGTGTAAAACAAACCAGAGTTCATCTTCCATTCATAAAAACTGAAGAGAAAGTCATCTGTATTTCAGCCAGTCTTTCAATTAGTTACACCCAAGATAAATAATGACATCATGAACATCTCTGAACACAACAAACAATGACATGCCATAAACGTTCAGCAAATAAAACTATGCCAAAAATAACAGGATCCCTGGCCCAAGAACTAAAATTAAAGAACTCAATCAAATAACACTACCAAGTTATATTTAAAGGTTAGAGGGTAATGCCTAAGTTTTGCAATTTTGTTTAAATAAACCCCGAATTTTATTTTCATTCATCTGAACTCCAAATAAGCATGAGGTCAAGGTAAAAGACACATACACACAATTATTCCAAATAGAAATAGCATACAGAAAGAAAACTGAACCTCTAAAAAGAAACAATTGGGCTAGACACAGTGGCTCACGCCTGTAATCCCAACACTTTTGGAGGCCAAGGTGGGTGGATCACGACGAGTTCAGGAGATTGAGACCATCCTGGCCGACATGGTAAAACCCCATCTCTGCTAAAACTACGAAAATTAGCCAGGCATGGTGGTGCATGCCTGTAGTCCCAGCCACTTCAGAAGCTAAGGCAGGAGAATCACTTGAACCCGGGAGGCGGAGCTTGCAGTGATCCGAGTTCAAGCCACTGCACTCCAGCCT
The DNA here is from genome assembly GCF_047675955.1 of Chlorocebus sabaeus. NCBI lineage: Eukaryota > Metazoa > Chordata > Mammalia > Primates > Cercopithecidae > Chlorocebus > Chlorocebus sabaeus. Next base: position 34,519,691 of record NC_132927.1, read on the forward strand.
GGGCAACAGAGTAAGACTCCATGTCAAAAAAAAAAAAAAAAAGAAAAGAAAAGAAAAGAAAAAGAAAGAAAGAAAGAATTAATCTTGGTTTACTATGCATAGCAGATATATGTCCTATGTCAATAACCAGTAATCATGCTCAAAGACGTAAAGTTATATTTGTTCTGACAATCTCTAAAAACATTGCAATCCAGGAAAGGAAGGTTCAGAGAGTTCAGCCTGAAAAGTTCCTTCTAGTCAAGTTACCTAGAATTGGAAAGTTCGTCCTCGTAACTGACACTTCTTTTTCACAAGTTGCTGTGGCACTGATTACGTCATAACACCAAACACTAACAGCGACCCTAGCAGCAAAGGGGCAGGAAGAATGGTTTCTAAGTAACCATCTCTCTTCACAGCCAAAATCCTCCCAACAAACTGCACTGTTTCCACTCCCAAACACATAACCCACATTATGAAAAATTCCCTTTTCACTCTTGTTGAACCAGCATCTCCTTAGAAGACATGTCCCACTGAGTCCAGCATGCACAGGCAGGAATGACGGGCTCCTTGCCATGGAGCTGATGGATTTTTCCATAGCATCCTTACCGAGATCAAGTCACTTGGGATTAATCTGTTGCTCCTGCTAGCATGTCCACCATCAAGAATTCTGACACTTAACAATAGCGAAAAACCTGGATGAGATGTCAGCCAAAACCCTAACTTAGGTGTTCAGACAGTAGATGGTTCAGCATGCAAGAGGCACTGGGACATAGTTCAATTTCTGACTGCTGTACTTGAGGTGAACTGAAACAGTTAAGAATAAAACTAAGAAACGTTAAACAGAAATGTCAGAGAACAGTGCCACATGGCCAAGAGATGCTTAGTGATATTAAACAGTGCGTCCACAGCTCAAATAGAGAAATGTCCTGTTGCAAGTGGCAGGCAGACAAAATGTGTCTACACGGTACCCTCTCTAAGCCAACTTTATCTGTCTGGCAGATCTCTGACAATCTCTTAACAGCTGTTCAAAGCTCACGACAATACTTTGTACTTACATGGGGCTTTCCTTCCAAGAGACTCAAACAGTTTTTTAGGCTTTATTCTCCAAACTTACATTGTTAGCTAATAGGGAACAAGGTTTATAAGTTTTGTTTTACTTACAGGCTACTTGGTCGGTGAAAAAAAAACTATGTTGGATACTCAAATATCACAGCAGAGGCTTAAATGAGCTTGTGCAAACCTAAAATTTTTGCCTTTCTAGATCAGACCTGTTTTCTTTATTCATTGCAAATATTTCCATCTACGGTTACCAAAATCGAGAGTTTTCACTTTGTTCAGGACCAGAGTCATGGGTTAACTCTCAATGAAATCAATAAACTATATGGGAGAAATTTTGCCCTATGACCCTGAGTAATTTGAGTAACCTGACTCTGCTACAAACATGTGTTGTTTGATAGGCAGTTCCTACCAAAGGTGCTCCGTTTCTCTAACTTCATTTTTATCACAGCTTTGACTTTTTCAGACCTCCAGAAGATACAGAAGTAGCTAGCACTTCCAGGCTGTTACTAACGCATCAAAGATAGAAAAAGCCTTGGTTTAGAATGTGTCATCCCAACAATGATGGCAGGAAGAACCAGAGCAGGAACACCTGTTCCCTAACATCTGCTGTCTGTTCTTGACTTTCAAGGAGAATAGGGTCTCACCTGTATTTTCTGCCTTTTTGGAATCGCAATGATTAGTTTGAATCATCATCTTTTGTCTACTTATTCATGAGTTTTACACGTCAAATTTCTCTTTTAGTGACTTTTTCTTCCCTTTACTAAGTTTAAAATTAAATCTAAAGTAAACAAATTAGAGGCCAGGTGCAGAGGCTCACGGCTGTAATCCCAGCACTTTGGGAGGCCAAGGCAAGTGAATCACGAGGTCAGGAGATCAAGACCATCCTGGCTAACGTGGTGAAAAACTGCCTCTACTAAAAATACAAAATTTAGATGGGCATGGTGGTGCACACCCTTAGTCCCAGCTACTTGGAAGACTGATGCAGGAGAATCGCTTGAACCCCGGAGGCGGAGGTTGCAGTGAGCTGAGATCATGCCACTGCACTCCAGCCTGGGCGACAGAGCAAGACTCCGTCTCACAAAAAAAAAAAAAAATTAGCCCACGTGAAAAAGAAGAAGCATGCCATGAAAAGAAACAGGGTAGTTTCACTAGGCATGGGCTGAGCACATATTAGTCTTTCTCCCACTTCTATGAAGGGAATGGCTCTGACACATCCCAGTGGTGTCTTTCTCAATGAAGAAACATTTGTAGGCATACGTTTTCCTGGGAACTCTTACACCAATAATAATCAAAAGTCATTGTTTCCACTTGTAAAGTGACTGAAGCCCTAGAAATGACACTGCTTTTATTTCCAGATTTTTTTTTTTTTAAACTTGGGCATCAAATTGGGTGCAAAACTTAAAAGCCAGAAAGAAAATATTAAACGTGTCTTGAGGATGTGCAGCGACTCTCCAGCAGATGGCTCTCCAGGATCATAAAGTTCTAAGGGATACTAGAATTTTCTGAAATAACTACCACAAAATCCGGCTACTCACAATGTTAAGCTGACTTAGAATGTATAGAATTTCATTACATTTCTAAAATGGAAATATTCCTGCCAAGTACTTTTACATTTTTGTCATGTAATATGAGATATATATTAGACTATATACATATACTATATTTATCTTATTAAGCTTCATAGTGAAATGAACCCCAGAGAACTCACTGTTCAATTTAAGAACTAGTATGTTATTAAAACTGTTGCACCTATCTGCATATTCCTCTTATCTTAACATCCTTCTTCCCCTTAAAGCCATACAAAGTTACTGAATGCTATATTTAGGGACTTTCTTTCCATTCAAAATTATGGTTTTAAGTTTCACACATCTTGTTGTATAAAACACTAGTTTATCAATTTTCACTGATATTGGTGTTCATTATGCATGTATGTCACAATTTATTTATCCCCATGTCAAGGAACATTTCGGGTATTTGGTTATTGCTAATTTTTTTGCTGTTATGAATAGTGCTGCTTGAACACTCATATATGATCTCTAGCATATTTGCTCAAGGGTTTCACTAGGGTACATTCCTAAAAGTGGAATTGCTAGGTTAAAAGGAATACAAGTGTTCAACATCCTAAGGTCTACATAAATGTCCCTAGCTCCAAATCCTCATCAACCTTTGGCATTGTCAAATATTTAATTTCTTTTCAATCCAGTGTGTATAAAATGATATCACTCCAGATGTCATTTGCACTTCCTTGATGACTAATGAGGTTGTGTACCCATTCAGTATCTGTGTGAGATGCCTACTCATGTCTTTCGCTCATCTTTCTATTGGGCTGTCTGTCATTTTCCTGCTGATTCTTTTAGAGTTCTTTCTATCCTGGACATCAATCCTTTATCAGTTATATGGATTACAAATATCTTTGCTAATTTTAGAAGCTGTATTTTCACTTTCTTTCTAGCATCCTTTTATAAAAGGTTTTAGTTAATATCACTGAATTTATCAGGATTTTTATGGTTAGCAATTTTTCTGTCATATCTAAAAAATTTTGTGAGGTCAGAAAAATATTCTACAAGTTTAGTCAATTTAAGTTTTGCCTATTACATCTGTTTTTAAACCACGTAGAACTGATTTTTGTGTAGGATGAGACTTCCAATTCAATATAATTTTTTCTATATGGACAACCAATTGTCCCAGAACTTTCTGTTTGTTTTGAATGCTTTCCCCATCACTCTGCAGTGCAATTTCCATCACATGTCAAGGACCCTCTATAGCAGTGTGTTTCCATGACTATTCTGCTCCACTGGCCACTTTAACGATTCCTGTCCATGTCCCCACTGTCCAAATATGTAATGATATAGTAAGAGCTTTATAAGTCTTAATATCTGTTGGGGTATTTACAGACACCTTCCTTCAATTTATTTTTCTTCTTTAGGAGTACACTGGCTATTTCTTGGCCTTTTGCTCTTCCATATAAATGTTACCAAAAGTTTACTAAGTTGTTCTGAATTAATGCAATGTAAAAATAAAATAATGAAATCTTACTGTTATTACTTCATTCTATTTTATTTGGGTTTCTTCTACTTTGTTTTTATAGCTGTATTAGTCCATTCTCACACTGCTATGAAGATACTACCTGAGACTGGGTAATGCATAAACAAGGGAGATTTAATTGACTCACAGTACTGCATGGCTGGAGAGGCCTCAGGAAACTTACAGTGGTGGTGGAAGGGGAAGCAGGCACCTTCTTCACAAGGTGGCAGGAGACACAGCAAGCATGACTGAGTGTGAAGGGAGGAACTTGTCAAACACATATAAAACCATCAGATCTCGTGAGAACTCACTATCACAAGAACAGCATGGGAAAACCACTCTCATGATCCAATCACTTCCCACTAAGTCCCCACCTCAACACATGGGGGATTACAATTCAAGATAAGATTTGGGTGGGGACACAGAGCCAAATCATATCAATAGCTTAAGGTGGAAGTTACTTAGCTCATTCATTTTCAGCCTTTCCTCTTTTCTAATAGAAGCTTTTGGGTTTTATTTTTTAAATTGATAATTGTATATATTTATATTGTCCAACATGATGTTTTGAAGTATATATGTATTGTGGAATGACTAAATCTAACATATGCATTACCTCACAAAGTTATTTTTTGTGGTGAGAACACTTAACATCCACTTTCAGCATTTATTAAGAATATATTGTTATTAACTATAGTCACCATGTTATACAATAACAGAAACTTTTTTATTTTTTAAAGTGAACAAACTCACTGAGGAAGCTTTCTAAAGGTTAAAAATGTCCCATTATATAAACCTTCATCTTCACCCCACAAGTCTGATATATTTTCTCTGAGTCAGTTCCAAATATTTTGATTTTTTATTATAATTTCTTCTTTGATCCACAAGTTATTTAGAAGTGGCTTTCTCTCATTTTCAAAAGTATGGGGCAATTTGCTTTTTTCATTATTAATGTCTAACCTAATTACACAACCATCAGAGAATATAGCCTGCATGATACCAATTCCTTAAAATTTGTTGAGATTTTTATTTTTATTTATTTTTTACTTATTTTTGAGACGGAGTCCACTTTGTCACCCAGGCTGGAGTGCAATGATGCCATCTCAGCTCACTGCAACCTCCACCTCCTGGGTTCAAGTGATTCTCCTGCCTCAGCCTCTCAAAAGTAGTTGGAATTACAGGTGCACACCCACCACGCTCGGCTCATTTTTTGTATTACAGGTGCACACTGCCATGCCCAGCTAATTTTTAGTAGAGACGGGGTTTTACCTTGTTGGCCAAGCTGCTCTCGAGCTCCTGACCTCAGATGATCCACCCGCCTTGGGTCCCAAAGTGCTGGGATTACAGGTGCGAGTCACCACGCCCAGCCAGGATTTTTTTAGTGGACTGGTTTATGGACAATTTTTATAAATATTTCATGGGTGATTGAAGATAACATATTTGCTAACAGCTGGGGACAGTATTTGATATATGTCAAGGAATGCTTTTGTCTCAAATTTTATTTTGTTTGAAGATTTTACCAAATTGAATACAATATATAAGAAGGATAATCTATAATAATATAAAGCTGTTTTAGTATTCAAAAACCAATGAGTATAATTCAATATAGTAACAGCCTAAAAAAGAAAACCATATCATCATCTTAAAAGGTACAGAAACATCAATGCAGAAAAAGCATTTGATAAAAATCCAACATCCACACAATGTCCAAAAAAAAACACAAAATCTAAGTACTCAGCAAACTAAGAAGGGGCAACTTGATTGTGTTAAGTTTGGGCTGTCATAACAAAATGCCAGAAACTAGATGGCTTAAACAAAAGAAATTTATTTTCTCACAGTTCTGGAGGTTAGAAGTCCAAGATCGAGGCACCAGCCAGGTGGGTTTCTGGTAAGGCCTCTCTTCCTAGCTTACAGATGGCCGCCTTCTTGCTGTGTCCTTACGTGGCATTTCCTCTCTTGTAGAGACTCTAGTATCTCTTTTTCTTCTTCCTTCTGTTTTCTTTTTTTTTTTTTTTTAATTTCATTAGAGATGGTCTCACTCTATCACCCAGGCTGAAGCGCAGTCCCACAATCACACAATCAGTTCACTGCAGTCTTGAACTCCTGGGCTCAAGCGATCCTCCTATCTCAGCCTCCCAAGTAGCTAGGACTACATGTGCATGTCACTATCCCAGCTAATTTATTTCATTTTTTGTAGGGATTAGGGTCTCTATTGTGACCAGGCTGGTCTCAAACTCCTGGTCTCGAGCAATCCTTCTGCCTTCACCCCCTTAAAGTTCTGGGATTAAAGGCATGAGCTACCCCTCCCAGCCCACTTTCTCTTTTTATGAGTACACCAGTCCTATTGGATTTGGCCCCACTCTTAACGACCTCATATAACTTAACTACCCTGTTACAGACCCTGTCTCCAAATACAATCACATTGGTGATTAAGTCTTCAACACATAAATTTTTTCTACGGACACAATTCAGTCCATAACACTGATAAAAGGTGTCAACAAGAAACCTCCGGCTAACATCATAATTAGCCCACTTGTATTTATTGTATTTATTGATGTATTTGTGTTTGTTACTGTATTTTTTCCACTTTTTCTGTGCTTAATTTTTCCTTTTTTTTTTTTTTTTGGCTTTTTTTTCTTATTCTGTTTTCCCCCACTACTGGTTTATAAATTATACATTCCACTGCCTACTGCATTTTTTCAGTTGTTACTCTTAAATTTTACCATGCATATTTAACTAACCAAAGACTGAAGTTAATCACTATTTTATCACTTAATAAGAAGGGCTTTAGAGCCCTTTAATCCTGACTATATCTTCCCAATTTCAGTACTGTCATCCACTATTTTAGCTCTGTCTTCTCTTCTTACTCCATAAATTAGAAATTATATTCTATACAGAGTGCTTATGATTTATGTACATATTTATCAATTTATTTGCTCACTATTTCTTCTTGCATCTCAGTCCCTCCTTCTAGAATTATCTTTCTTCTTCCTTAAATGCAATGCCTTCGTAAGTTCCTTTTCTAAAATCTGTCGCCAGTATTTTTGCCTTTGTTCTTTTAAAGTAGAGGCAGATCTTTCTAGGTTATTCGTTAATTTCTCTTATCTCATTAAAGAGATTCTCCTGTTTTCTAGTTTCCATTTCCACCATTGCTGCTAAGTCTGCTCTCAGTCTACATTTTGTTCCTTTGTAGGTAATCTGCCTTTTTCCTCTGGCTTTTTTCCTTTAAATCTGGATCTTCAGATTTCTCTCTTTGTCTTCATTATTCTTTCATTTCATTACAATATATCTTATTGAGCATTTTTAACTTTTTTTATTGATGTAGAACATACAAACAAAAAGTTGACAAACCATAAGTGTACAACTTAATAAACTATTACATCATGAACCTGCATATTCACCACCCAGATTCATTTTTTAAAAAGCAACATTCTATTGTACCGGAAGCCCCCTTCATACCACCATTATTATCCCAAATGTAAGCACTATTCTGACTTCTAACACCATGCATTAGGTTTGCTGGCTTTTGAAATTTCTATAAATGGAATTATATTGTACGCATTTCTTAGTATCTGATCAACCCCCATATTGCTGCATGTGGCAATCATCCATTCATATTTAGCACCATGTAGCTTTCCATTGTATTAACATAGCACAACTTATTTGTCTATTCTACTGGTGATGGTTAGAATTTAGGTTATTTCAAGGTTTTTGCTTTTTCAAATAATCAGTGTTGCTGTTAACACTCCTGTACATCTTTTGGTGTGCTTGTGTTGGCATTTTTGACGGTTTATTTATCTTGTGTGATACATGTTGTGTTTCCTATGTCCATGGATTCATGTCTTGTCACAGTTTGGAAAACATTTTCAGCCGTTACCACTATGAATCCTATCCCTCTATGAACTCCATATCTCTTTCATTCTCTCTATTTTCTCCTGCCAGAAATCTGATTAGGTAAGTGAGAAGTTTTCACTCTACCCTCCATAAAGCTTAGCTTTTCTTTCATGCTCTCTCACTTGTCTCTTTGTGCTACACTCTCTATAATGTATTCAAATTGATCTTCCAGTTCATTAATTTTCTCTTTTGGAATATTTAACCTGTCATTGAGGCTTTTTTCCCAAAACATTATATTTATATTTCTAAATGTTCTATTTGCTTATTTTAAAAAATCTGCTGGGTCATTTTTGATAGCATTTTATTACCTGCTCATTTTTGTGATTTTTTTTTTATTTCCTTAAAGCTTTTATAAATGGTTATTTCATATCTATGTCTGCACAGTTTTAGTATCTAAGGTCCTGAGTAAAGAGTAAGCCAATCTTACTTGTCTTTGTCTTTTCTGGTGACTCTCAGTCATGGTGGTTCGTTTCCTCGGTAATTTGTTGATGTCTTATTACAACACATTTATTTTATTGCTCACATTGGCTTGGTTCTAATCTGTGAGAAACCTGTGGGACTCCATTGGACATGATTTTTTTCAGACAGAAGTTACATTTGCTTCTGTGGGAAGTCAGGGTGTGATACAAACCTGGAACTACTTTATTTTATTACCCTTACACAGGCTTAATGTGGAAATGTCAGTCCAGGTTCCTCATCTTACTACTGGCTCAAGTGTAGACACCTAGTACAACAATGATATTACTGTTTGTCCCAGAGCACCCTTACCTCTTCCTTGAAGTTAATTCCTTGGGTTTCAGCCCATATTTGGAATACACCAAGCTAGAAAGTGCAATCCTTGCAGATTTTTCTGACTACTTGTAATCCCATTAATTTATTAAGGCATATGTTTTATTATTAAGGCATATGTTTTACCCAAGATCTAGTCATTTTGCTATGTCAAAACTCATTCGTTTTCTGTCAGAATCTGAAATCCAAATAACGTACTTTTCAAAGGCATCCATATTCAAAATCATCCATTTTATCTACATTGTAAATAGGCCCAACGAGCTGAGTAAGAGCTTTTATTTGCTTTTCAAACTCCATTTTTAAATTCTCCAATTTCAAATACTCATAAGAGATTCTGTAATCTGGGTATATTTTAAAATTAGATAAAATCTCAAATGTTATTATTAAATATTACTTTCTAATAGAGAACCGAGAAATAAAGCTGCACACCTACAACCATCTGATCTTCAATAAAGTCAACAATAACAAGCAATGGAGAAAGGACTCCCTATTCAATAAATGATGCTGGGGTAGCTGGCTAGCCAAATGCAGAAGATTGAAACCGGTCCCCTAACTTTCACCATGTACAAAAATTAACTCAAGATGGATTAAAAACTTAAATGTAAGACATAAAACTATAAAAATTCTAGAAGAAAATCTAGAAAATACCATTCTGGACATTGGCCTTGGCAAAGAATTTATGACTAAACCCCCAAAAGTATTTGCAACAAAAATAAAAATTGACGAGTGGGACCTAATTAAACTTAAGAGCTTTTGCACGGCAAAAGAAACTATCAAGGGGGTAAACAGACAACCAATAGAATGGGAGAAAATATTCACAAACTATCCATTCAACAAATGTTTAATATCCAGAATCTATGAGAAATTTAAACAATTCAACAAGCAAAAAACAAACAACCCCATTAAAAATGCGCAAAGGACGAGAACAAATACTTCTCAAAAGAAGACTTATGAAGAAATGCTCAACATCACTAATCATTAGAGCAATGCAAATCAAAACCACAATGAGATGCCAACACACACCAGTCAGAATGGTTATTAGAAGTCAAAACATAACAGATGCTGGTGAGGTTATGGAGAAAAGGGAATGTTTGTACACTGTGGATGGGAATGCAAATTAATTCAGCCCCTGTGGAAAGCAGTTTGGAGACTTCTCAAAGAACTTAAAACAGAACTACCATTTGATTCAGCAATCCCATTTCTGAGTATACATCTAAAAGAAAACAAATAATTCTACCAAAAAAACATGCACTCATATGTCCATAGCGGCACTATTCAAAATAGCAAAGGCATGTAATCAACCAAGATGCCCAACAATGGTAGACTAACGAAAATGTGATACATATACACCATGGAATACTATGCAGCCATAAAAAATCATTCCCTATGCCACAATATGGATGTACCTAGAGGCAATCAAACTAAGTAAATTAAGACAGGAACAGAAAACCAAGTATCACATGTTCTCACTTATAAGTGGGAGCTAACATTGAGTAAATATGAACTCAAAGAATAGAACAACAGACACTGGGGCCTACTTGAAGGTGGAGGGTGGAAGGAGGAAGAGGAGTGAAAAACAAACTATCGAGTACTATGCTCACTACCTAAGTGATGGGATCATTCGTATACCAAACCCCAGTGACACACAATTTATCCATATAACAAATCTGTACATGTACCCCCAAACCTAAAAGTTGAAAGAAAAAAACAGACATTACCTTAAACATGTCTGTTAATTTATTCAGTTATCTCCTTGGTAAATGCCTCATCACCATGACTTTTTAAACTACATTATTAATCTATACAAATTTCTTGAAAATTTTTACTAAATTTCAAATTTTCCATTCACTGTGTAATAGTAAATATAATAATTTAAAATTTCCTCCATTGTAGCCTTAACAATATTCAAAAGGTACATTCATGAGAAAATAAAAAGGCTCGAGACAAGCTAGTCCACTTCAAACACCAGTGGCATAATGTTTTGGATTCAATTTCCATTTCAGACAGCTGTTTAAATATTTTCTTGACTGGGGTGAAAGAGCTCACACTTGTAATTTCAACACTTTGGGAGGCCAAGGCAGGCAGACTTCTTAAGCCCAGGAGTTTGAGACGAGCCTGGGCAGCATGGTGAAACCCTATCTCTACAAAAAATACAAAAATTGGCTGGGTGGGGTGTTGCACATCTCTAGTCCCAGATACTCAGGTGGCTGAAGTGGGAGGATTGTCTGAGCCTGGGAGGCCAAGGTTGCAGTGAGCTGTGATTGCGCAACTGTACTTCAGCCTAAATAACAGAGCGAGACCCTGTCTCAACAATAAACAAACAAATAAATAATTAAATAATTTTCTTATTTCATTTAATATTACTTTTTCTAAATTTGAGGATTCTGCTCTTGATAATAGCATTGCCTATATCTGGTTAACAAGCTGAAGATACCAGTTAACTTAAGTACCTTCGCATTTACTGCTCACAACAACTCCTTTTCAGCCATGAGCCCATATAATTGGTATGTTATCCCTTATCTTCTATAAATCCTGCCCCATAGTTATACTGGTAGAGCCCTATAGCAATAATTACAAGTTCTAGAGTTCGATACTTGCTCCTTTATTTTAGAGACAGGGTTTCGCTCTGTCACCCAGGCTGGAGTACAGTAACACAACCATAGCTCGCTGCAGTCTTGAACTCCCAGGCTCAAGAGACCCTCCTGCCTCTGCTTCTCGAGTAGCTGAGATTACAGGCATGAGCCACTGTGCCTGGCTTAACATCTGCTCATTAAATAACTCACTTTTGATTCAGATGACAGCTTCATATATTTCCCTCTAGAAAACGAGACTACAGAAATCTTATTCTATTTCTCAAGTATGCTATAAAGAGAAACACAAAGCTATACTAATATTATATCTATAAATTCCGAGCCATCTGGAATAATATCTTTCTCTTCAGCAATTCAGTCATCTTCAAGGACTACTTGCTTTAAGCAAACATATACAAAACTTGCATATAAAAATCCACATACACTCAAAATATAAATTCTAGGTTAGTTAGGTTATTGACTACACAAAAATATGTATGAAAGTAGATTTCCCCTTCAAAATGTAAAATGAGGCTTACATAATAATTTGTGGAAATATGCATTTGTCTTATCATATTTGCATGCATTTAGCTCCTTGAAGGCAGAGATTTTACCTTAATCCATCTTTATGCCCCACTTCCCAGGATCAAGCATTGTGCCTCACACAGAATAAGCACTCAGTATATGTTGATTGAATGGAAATAAACTGAACAACACTTTATCTTCCTCTTCAAAATAAATATTTAAATGCCTTTATAGAATTCCAATCCAATTTTCATTAAGTTATGTCACGTATATGTTTCAAATGAGTATAACTTTTTTTTTTTTAAGAGACTCGGTCTCACCCTATCACCCAAGCTGGAGTGCAGTGGTGTGATCACAGTTCACTTCAGCCTCGAACTCCTGGACTCAAGTAATCCTCCTACCTCAGCCTCTTGAACAGCTGGGACTATAGGTACATGCCACCACACCCAGCTAATTAAAAAAAAAAAATTATACAGGTGGAGTCTCACTATGTTGCCCAGACTAGTGTCAAACTCCTGGCCTCAAGCGATCCTGCTGCCTCGGCCTCCCAAAGTGCTGGGAGAGAGCTTTTTTCTATTCACTTATTCTACTCATCAGTGTGGGCTGGGTGGTCCAGGAGGCTTCACAGAGGAGAAAAGGTTTGAGCTGAATTGTTTCTGTTTCTTTCCTGGCCTCTTAACTTCATAGCTCCCCGGTTATGCAGCAGAGAAGCTCTGAGTATTATTTGCTAGAGAAAGTGACAGAATGATCTTTTACTCATATGGGTATATTTCTTGTGTGGTGAGAACAGTGCTATACTGCCTGGAAATGAATCATACCTTTAACTGGGATGGAATTTTATCTGAAGAGTGGCATGTACATGGTATTAATCATGACAATTGTAGGACTGTCATTGCCTAGGAATTAAACGTGTGTCCTTCAACCTGTAAACAGGACAGACAATTTGTATGCAGAGGGTAGGGGCTCACTACTACTTGGTGGTGAGCCCTAGGAGAAATTTATATCTTGGTCTTGGCTCTTCTATGTAGGGGCAGGGGTGGGGAGTAGAAAATGAGAAATTTACCTTTTACATAGGGAAAAAAAAAATAGGCAAGCACTGAAATGCCAGAAAGTCTGGCAAAGTGCTTGAAATATTGTTCCAGTGCTTTGGGAATAGAATATAAAACACTCAGACAGAGCACGGAATGGGTCAGGGCCCATAAGCCCTAGAAACTCATTAGCGAAGATCAGATAGAAATTTGTACCTGGCAAATCTAATTTATTTTCTGTTTCTTTCACTTTCTCAGTTTATTTGCTTTGTGTTCCCTTAGGTTTGAGCCAGGTCTTTAAAAAATTTCTACTAATTTCGGTTGAAACAAGTGAAAGGATGTACATCTCTTCCTGAGCCAGAGTTTTAATAGGAAACAGGATTCCTCAGAGAGCATGTGAAGCAGACACCTTGAAAAAATCCAGAGGGAGCAGCCAGGCTCCTGCCCACCTGAAGAATCTCCTTCTCCTGCTAAAACGTTGCAGATTCTTTATGCTGTCTTAATAGAAGAAGAAATTTCTGTAGCCTATTGTGTCTGGAGATAAGCAATGTAGAAGGAGGCAGAACGGCTGGAGAAGAAAAGACCCTGGTAAATGAGGGCAAAATCAATATAAATCTTTCAGGAACAATCTAATGCTTCCAAGTGTGATAATTTTTAAATCTTGTAAGGCCATTTAAATTGGTGTATTACATTTTTCTTCTAATCTTTTCCCTCAGGGATACACATTCATTTAAATGTTAAGAGGTAGTTCGATGGCAAAACTTCATGGCTATGAATACAGCTTGATAAAGCGCAGTCGATGCCATCCACACATTATTCTATACATTTTTAAGGTTTGTAATGGTTTGTCCTCCAATGCAATAAAATTCTCATGTTTAACAATCAAAGAATACTTACATATGTCTATCCTCATACTGAAAAATCATGCCTTTGAAAATGCCTTAATTTTCTGCAAACATCTAAAATATCTTTGAAATTTCTACCACTCACATCTAGTTCCAAGCTACGGGTTTGCCTCAGCATCTGCACAAAAGCCACCACACATGGAAAGCCCTGCTTGGACCACTGCCCATAGGGATTCTCAACCCTGGAGTCTGTGCCCAGATTAAACAGTCAGAACAAATCCTTTTGGCAGGAATCTGAACATCACCCTCAAAAGAGACATGTATCTCTTTCTATAGAAATACCTAGTTTACTGTAAACTAGATATTTATTAGCCTGAGGCTGAGCACCTGATTGCCTCTTCTTCCTGGAAAAGCAGCTGCTCCAGTTGTTAAAAGCTATTCTTAGGAAATAATTCATCTAACCAGTGAGCTATGACTTGGTTGACGCATGGCTATAAAATAATTTATTGCTAGTGTGGCGTATATGGTACCTATTCACCACTCTTTAGAATTTGTTTCCATATGGTTAGGTTTGTTCCCACTCATTTTTCTACAATTGTCAATAAAATTATACAGTCATACATCACTTAACAATGGGAATACATTCTGAGAAATGTGTCATTAGGTGATTTCATCATGATGCAAACATCATAGAGTGTACATACACAAATCTAGAAAGTGTAGCCCACTACACACGTAGGCTATAAGGTATAGCCTATTGCTCCTAGGCTCCAAACCTGTAGAGCATGTTACTGTACTGAATACTGTAAGCAACTGTAACACAATGGTATTTGTGTATCTAAACATAGAAAAGGTACAGTAAAAGTACAATATTATAATCATATGGGACCACTGTCATATATGAGGTGTGTTGTTGACCAAAACTTCATCATACAGCACATTACTGTACATATATACACAAATCTATAACACAAACACTCCCCCATGCCACACACACACACACAAAGACACACAGGGATATACACCAATCCAGCGTTTTTCTAGGATGGAACTAAAGTCTCTCCTGACTCATAGAGTCCTTTCTCTCTCCTGACTCTTAGAGTCCTCTTTTGGTGGTCCTTTCTGCCTTCTGTCAATGAACAGAGTCAAACTCTGTAAAATATTTGAAGACATATATTCTGAGCCAAACATGAGTAACCATGGCCCATGACACATCCCTCAGGAGGTCCTGAGAACATGTGCCCAGGGTGGTCAGGAAGACCTGGAATTGATAGAAAGGGAATGTTCAGGTTAAGATAAAGTTGTGGAGACCAAAGGTCTTTTGAAGTCTTACAGTGGCTGCCCTTAGAAACAATAGGTGACAAATGTTCCCTATTCAGATTTTAGTTAATCTCTTTTTTTTTTTTTTTTTTTTTGAGACGGAGTCTCGCTCTGTCGCCCAGGCTGGAGTGCAGTGGCGCGATCTCGGCTCACTGCAAGCTCCGCCTCCCGGGTTTACGTCATTCTCCTGCCTCAGCCTCCCGAGTAGCTGGGACTACAGGCGCCCGCCACCTCGCCCGGCTAGTTTTTTGTATTTTTTAGTAGAGACGGGGTTTCACCGTGTTAGCCAGGATGGTCTCGATCTCCTGACCTCGTGATCCGCCCGTCTCGGCCTCCCAAAGTGCTGGGATTACAGGCTTGAGCCACCGCGCCCGGCCTAGTTAATCTCTTTAGGATTGGGAGGGTCTGGAAGAAAAAGATCTAGCTCTGTTAATGGAGATTCTTTACAGAAGCGCATTTTCCCCCACAAAGGACAGCTTTGCAGGGCCGTTTCAAGATATGGCAAAGAAACACGTTTTGGGGTAAAATATTTTTGTTTTCTTCCTTGTCTTCCTTGTCCTTCCTCTGTTATGCCAGAGTCAGGTTGGAAAGTAAGTCACGATATATAGGATTAAATAAAACCCATCTGATGAGAATTTATGATTTGTAGGCCAAGACTATTCCTTAGATAGGAATTTGGGCAAGATTAAAAAATCAGAGTTTAGTCCTCACTTCTATTTGCATTTCTGTTTTGTATGTATCTGTCTTACCCCTTCTACTAGCACTTGCGCTCCCTTAAGAGCAAGATCCACCCACAATCATTCTTGGTATCATCTGAATAGCCAAATAAATACTTGTTAAATGCACACATAAATGAAAGAATAAATAAAACCACTGAATATGTACAAAGCTAAATCCTTTATCATCATGAGCCATTCTGTATAATTTTATGACTGCCTAAGGTAAACTTACTAAGCAGCGCTGGACTGGCAAAAAAAGGCATATATGCACACACACACACACACACACAAAACAGATGAGGGGAACCAACTCTACAAAGTTTACTTAATTGCAATTATACCAATAAATGAATTCCCTGTGGCAAGAAAGCATACCAGAAAAATGAGAGTAAATGTCAGGTATCTTTCTTCAACAGCAGAATTTGTGAACACAGCTTTATGGCAATACCTCACAATATTGACTTTAAATATTTTTGAAATACCACGGGCTATGTGAGCATTATTCGCAAACGTGATGCCCATTCTGAGTGCTAAGTAATGGATGTACTAACCCACAGAGCATGCAGGTACTTAGGAATAGAGCTCTGTCATAAATGCCAAAGAAAGCACAATGATTTCAGGACAAGACAACAAAATGACTTACCAGAAGAGGCAACAGATAACCGAAATCATCAGCAATTCTGTGTTTCATAATCTGTCATGTAAGACACTTAAAATGACACAAAAATAAAAACAAGAAAAGGAAACCTCATCCTTCCCCAACATATTTGGCAATAAGTATTAGATGTTTCATGTGATCATGTAAATAGTTATAAAATTATTTTTTATTTAATTCCCATTCAACAGAACAGGCATCTGGAGGAGAAAGAGCCAGCATTGAGTTCATCCTTAAAATCAAATGAAGGGCATATTCCATGGAATACTCTTTTCCATGTCATCTCCACTGTGTATCAGTTAAGTGGCTCTGTCATTGAGGCAAAATTAAAGCAGAATCCAAAGCATTTCCAAGAACAAAAGCCAATACTCGTGCCCATTCTTAACACAGAGTGAACATTCATAATCTCGTACTACAGAATCACAAGTAGCAGGAGACAGTTCAAACCTATCACACTCTTCTTGATCTTTAACATCATATACCACACAGCAGCAACCAAAGGAAAAATCATCCAAACTCGGTTTTATAAATATGGCCTCCTGATGGGATTTTGAATACTCTTTATCATTCATCCATTCTAGCTGCCTTCTAAGTTGAGAATTGAGAATTTTCCCATGAGAATTGAGAAATAATAAGAAAAGAGTCTCAAAATGAGTAATTATGAGGAAGGCAAAACAATTGATTTTGTGAATTAAAGTGCAGGTAAAAAGCAGACACTTCTCCCATAAAAGTTACATGAGCTCTTAAGTATCCTCAGTGGATCTTTAAAGAAAAATATCTTGGGCTACCCTCTTTGGGTCCCCTCCCTTTGTATGGGAGCTGTCTTCACTCTATTAAATCTTGCAACTGCACTCTTTTGGTCCGTGTTTGTTACGGCTCGAGCTGAGCTTTCGCTCGCCGTCCATCACTGCTGTTTGCCGCCGTTGCAGACCCAACTCTGACTTCCATCCCTCTGGATCCAGCAGGGTGTCCACTGTGCTCCTGATCCAGCGAGGTGCCCACTGCTGCTCCCGATCGGGCTAAAGGCTTGCCATTGTTCCTGCACAGCTAAGTGCCCGGGTTCGTCCTAATCAAGCTGAACACTAGTCACTGGGTTCCATGGTTCTCTTACATGACCCACGGCTTCTAATAGAGCTATAACACTCACCACATGGTCCAAGATTCCATTCCTTGGAATCCGTGAGGCCAAGAATCCCAGGTCAGAGAACACGAGGCTTGTCACCATCTTGGAAGCGGCCCGCCACCATCTTGGGACCTCTGGGAGCAAGGACCCCCTGGTAACCTTTTGGCGACCACAAAGGAACCCCCAAAGTGGTGAGTAATATTGGACCACTTTCACTTGGTATTCTGTCCTATCCTTCCGTAGAATTGGAGGAAAATGCCAGCCACCTGTCGGCCAGTTAAAAACGATTAGCAAGGCTGCTGGACTTAAGACCCAAGTGTGAGGCTATCTGGGGAAGGGCTTTCTAACAACCCCTAACCCTTCTGTGTTGGGGATGTTGGTCTGCCTAGAGCCAGCTTCCACTTTCAATTTTCCTGGGGAAGCTGACGGCTGACTAGAGACAGAAAGCTGTCATCCCGAACTCCCTCCGGCATCAGCCGGTTGAGATCATGGCACAGCCAGAAGTCTCTACTCAACAGTCACCCATGCGTGCACCCCTACCTTTCCTTCTGACCCACACCTCCTGGGTCCCGACCACGACTTTCTTGAAAGTGTAGCCCCAAAATTCTCCTTACCTCTGAATCTACTTCCTCTGATCCCTGCCTCCTAGGTGCTAACAGTTCAGACTTTCATTTCCCCTAGCAAGCTGTAACTCCAAAGGGATCTAGGGAAGCTCTACACTGCATCCTTAGGCATCTAGGCTATAAACCCGGGGAGTCTTGTCCCTGGTGTCCCTTCCAATTTAGGCATACAGCTCTCGACATGGGCAGTTATGTGGGACCCATTCCCTACAACCCTTGCCAGGGCCCCAAGTTTGTAAATGGCTGAGAGAGATGGAGGAAAGAGAGAGATATATATAGAAGAGAGAGAGAGAGACACAAAGGAGAAAGAGAGATGAGAGAGAGAGAGATGGAGGACAGAGAGAGATGGAGGAGAGAGAGAGAGACAAAGGAGAGAGAGAGACACAAAGGAGAGAGAGAGAGACAGGAGAGACAGAAGAGAGACGGAGGAGAGAGAGAGAGACGGAGGACAGAGAGAGAGAGAGAGACGGAGGAGAGAGAGAGAGAGACGGAGGAGAGAGAGAAAGAGGGAATCAAAGAGAAAAAGAGAAAGATAGAAATAGTAAAAAAAAAAAAAAAAAAAAAAAAAAAACCGTGTGCCCTATTCCTTTAAAGGCCAGGGTAAATTTAAAACCTGTAATTGATAATTGAAGGTCTTCTCCATGACCCTATAACACTCCAATACCACTTTGTTGTCAGTGTAAATAAGGGCGTAGTCCAAAAGCACTGAGGCCACTGACAACCAGTAGCCTTCCTATCAAAAATCCTTAACCCAGGAACCCGCGGGGGGGCCCAAATGCATTCAGTCTGTAGCGGCAACTGCTTTGCTAACAGAAGAAAGTAGAAAATCAGCCTTTAGAGGAAACCTCACTGTGAGCCCACCTCACCAGTTCAGAACTAAGTCAAAAAGCAAAAAGGTAGCTTACTAACTCAAAAAATCTTACAGTATGGGGCTATTCTGTTAGAAAAAGGTAATTTAACACCAGCCACTGATAATTTCCTTAACCCAGCAGATTTCCTAATAGGGGATTTAAATCTTAGTTACTATACAAAGGTCTGACCAGACCTAGGAGGAACTCCCTTCAGGACAGGACGATAGATGGTTCCTCCCAGGTGATTGGGGGAAAAACCAAAATGGGTATTCAGTAATTGATACGGAGACTCTTGTGGAAGCAGAGTTAGAAAAATTGCCTAATTGGTCTCCTCAAACGTGCGAGCTGTTTGCACTCAGTCAAGCCTTAAAGTACTTACAGAATCAAAAAAGACTATCTCACTATCTCACTCCTGACTCAAAAGGTTACCTACACCCTCTGTGAAATGAATTTGCATAAGAACTGTTGTCTACAGGAATGCATCTTGATGGGGCAGCTAGGTTGTTATGAAATACTCAGGAACCCAGCCCAGCTCTAGGACTCACCCCTGAGTAGGAAGGCAATGTTGGGCATGCTGATAAAGGACCACTAGAATCCAGCAGCCCAGACCCCTTTCTTTGTGGTCAAGAAGGTGGGAAAAGGGGTGCAAGACTGCTATATCGCTACATTGGTGAGCGTAACAAGTCCAATAAGTGGAGGTCCATGGGTGGTTACGCACCCTGGAAAGGAATAAGCATTAGGACCATAGAGGACGCTATGGGACTAATGCTCATCGCAAAATGCCCAGGGGTGCTGGCATCCCTATGTTCTTTTTTCAGATTGGAAACATTCCCCGCAAGGCAAAAATGCCCCTAAGAGGTATTCTGGAGAATTAGGACCAATTTGACCCTCAGACGCTAAGAAAAAAATGGCTTATATTCTTCTCCAGTACCGCCTGGCCACGATATCCTCTTCAAGAGGGAGAAACCTGGCCTCCTGAGGGAAGTGTAAATTATAACACCATCTTACAGCTAGACCTCTTTTGTAGAAAAGAAGGCAAATGGTGTGAAGTGCCATATGTACAAACTTTCTTTTCATTAAGAGACAACTCGCGGCCGGGCGTGGTGGCTCACGCCTGTAATAACAGCACTTTGGGAGGCCGAGACGGGTGGATCACGAGGTCAGGAGATCGAGACCATCCTGGCTAACACGGTGAAACCCCGTCTCTACTAAAAATACATTAAAAAAAATGAGCCGGGCGCGGTGGCGGGTGCCTGTAGTCCCAGCTACACGGGAGGCTGAGGCAGGAGAATAGTGTGAACCCGGGAAGCGGAGCTTGCAGTGAGTGGAGATCGCACCACTGCACTCCAGCCTGGGTGACAGAGCAAGACTCCGCCTCAAAAAAAAAAAAAAAAAAAAAAAAAAAAAGACAACTCGCAATTATGTAAAAAGTGTGATTTATGCCCTACAGGAAGCCCTCAGAGTCTACCTCCCTACCCCAGCGTCCTCCTGACTCCTCCAACTAATAAGGATCCCCCTTCAACCCAAACGGTCCACAAGGAGATAGACAAAGAGGTAAACAATGAACCAAGGAGTGTCAATATTCCCTGATTATGCCCCCTCCAAACAGTGGGAGGAGGAGAATTCGGCCCAGCCAGAGTGCATGTAGCTTTTACTCTCTCAGACTTAACACAAATTAAATAGACCTAGGTAAATTCTCAGATAACCCTGATGGTTATATTGATGTTTTACAAGGGTTAGGACAATCCTTCGATCTGACATGGAGAGATATAATGTTACTGCTAAATCAGACACTAGCCCCCAATGAGAGAAGTGCCACCATAACTGCAGCCTGAGAGTTTGGTGATCTCTGTTATCTCAGTCAGGTCAATGATAGGATGACAACAGAAGAAAGAGAACAATTCCCCACAGGCCAGCAGGCAGTGCCCAGTGTAGATCCTCATTAGGACACAAAATCAGAACATGGAGATTGGTGCCGCAGACATTTGCAAACTTGCATGTTAGAAGAACTAAGGAAAACTAGGAAGACGCCTACGAATTATTCAGTGATGTCCACCATAACACAGGGAAAAGAAGAAAATTCTACCACCTTTCTGGAGAGACTAAGGGAGGCATTGAGGAAGCATACCTCTCTGTCACCTGACTCTATTGAAGGTCAACTAATCTTAAAGGATAGGTTTATCAGTCAGTCAGCTACAGACATTAGAAAAAAACTTCAAAAGTCCGCCTTAGGCCGGGAGCAAAACTTAGAAACCCTATTGAACTTGGCAACCTCAGTTTTTTATAATAGAGATGAGGAGGAGCAGGTGGAACGGGACAAACGGATAAAAAATAAAAAAGGCCGCCACTTTAGTCATGGTCCTCAGGCAAGCTGACTCTGGAGCCTCTGGAAAAGGGAAAGGCTAGGCAAATCAAATGCCTAATGGGGCTTGCTTCCAGTGCAGTCTACAAGGACACTTTTAAAAAGATTGTCCAAGTAGAAATAAGCCGTCCCCTCGTCCATGCCCCTTATGTCAACAGAATCAATGGAAGGCCTACTGCCCCAGGGGATGAAGGTCCTCTGAGTCAGAAGCCACTAACGAGATGATCCAGCAGCAGGACTGAGGGTGCCCGGGGCAAGCGCCAGCCCACGCCATCACCCTCACAGAGTCCCGAGTATGCTTGACCATTGAGGGCCAAGAGGTTAACTATCTCCTGAACACTGGTGAGGCCTTCTCAGTCTCAGTCTCCTGTCCCGGACAACTGTCCTCCAGATCTGTCACCATCCGAGGGGTCCTGGGACAGCCAGTCACTAGATACTTCTCCCAGCCACTAAGCTGTGACTGGGGAACTTTACTCTTTTCACATGCTTTTCTAATTATGCCTGAAAGCCCCACTCCCTTATTAGGGAGAGACATTCTAGCAAAAGCAGGGGCCATTATACACCTGAACATAGGAGAAGGAACACCCGTTTGTTGTCCCCTGCTTGAGGAAGGAATTAATCCTGAAGTCTGGGCAACAGAAGGACAATATGGACAAGCAAAGAATGCCCATCCTGTTCAAGTTAAACTAAAGGATTCTGCCTCCCTTCCCTATCAAAGGCAGTACCCCCTTAGACCTGAGGCCCAACAAGGACTCCAAAAGATTAAGGACCTAAAAGCCCAAGGCCTAGTAAAACCATGCAATAGCCCCTGCAATATTCCAATTTTAGGAGTACAGAAACCCAACGGACAGTGGAGAGTTCGTGCAAGATCTCAGGATTATCAATGAGGCTGTTGTCCTTCTATACCCAGCTGTACCTAACGCTTATACTCTGCTTTCCCAAATACCAGAGGAAGCAGAGTGGTTTACAGTCCTGGACCTTAAGGATGCCTTTTTCTGCATCCCTGTACATCCTGACTCTCGATGCTTACTTGCCTTTGAAGATCCTTCAAACCCAACATCTCAACTCACCTGGACTGTTTTACCCCAAGGGTTCAGGGATAGCACCCATCTATTTGGTCAGGCATTAGCCCAAGACTTGAGCCAATTCTCATACCTGGACACTCTTGTCCTTCGGTACATGGATGATTGACTTTTAGCCGCCCGTTCAGAAACTTTGTGCCATCAAGCCACCCAAGCACTCGTAAATTTCCTCACTACCTGTGGCTACAAGGTTTCCAAACCAAAGGCTCAGCTCTACTCACAGCAGGTTAAATACTTAGGGCTAAAATTATCCAAAGGTACCAAGGCCCTCAGTAGGGAACGTATCCAGCCTATACTGGCTTATCCTTATCCCAAAACCCTAAAACAACTAAGAGGGTTCCTTGGCATAACAGGTTTCTGTCGAATATGGATTCCCAGGTACGGCAAAATAGCCAGACCATTATATACACTAGTTAAGGAAATTCAGAAAGCCAATACTGAATTTATTAAAATGGACACCTGAAGCAGAGGCAGCTTTCCAGGCCCTAAAGAAGGCCCTAACCCAAGCCCCAGTGTTAAGCTTGTCAACAGGGCAAGACTTTTCTTTATATGTCACAGAAAAAACAGGAGTAGCTCTAGGAGTCCTCACACAGGTCCAAGGGATGAGCTTGCAATCCGTGGCATACCTGAGTAAGGAAATTGATGTAGTGGCAAAAGGTTGGCCTCATTGTTTACAGGTAGTGGCAGCAGTAGCAGTCCTAGCATCTGAAGCAGTTAAAATGATACAGAGAAGAGATCTTATTGTGTGGACATCTCATGATGTGAATGGCATACTCACTGCTAAAGGAGACTTGTGACTGTCAGACAACCATTCGCTTAAATATCAGGCTCTATTACTTGAAGGGCCAGTGCTGCAACTGCGCACTTGTGCAACTCTTAACCCAGTCACATTTCTTCCAGACAATAAAGAAAAGATAAAACATAACTGTCAACAAGTAATTGCTCAAACCTATGCTGCTCGAGGGGACCTTTTAGAGGTTCCCTTGACTGATCCCGACCTCAACTTGTATACTGATGGAAGTTTCTTTGTAGAAAAAGGACTTTGAAAAGTGAGGTATGCAGTGGTCAGTGATAACGGAATACTTGAAGGTAATCCCCTCACTCCAGAAACTAGTGCTCAGCTGGCAGAACTAATAGCCCTCACTTGGGCACTAAAATTAGGAGAATGAAAAAGCATAAGTATATATACAGACTCTAAGTATGCTTACCTAGTCCTCCATGCCCACGCAGCAATATAGAGAGAAAGGGAATTCTTAACTTCCAAGGAAACACTATCAAACATCAGGAAGTCATTAGGAGATTATTATTGGCTGTACAGAAACCTAAAGAGGTGGCAGTCTTACACTGTCAGGGTCATCAGAAAGGAAAGGAAAGGAAAATAGAAGGAAACTGCCAAGTGGATATTGAAGCCAAAAGAGCCTCAAGGCAGGACCCTCCATTAGAAATGCTTATAGAAGGACCCCTAGTATGGGGTAATCCCCTCTGGGAAACCAAGCCCTAGTACTCAGCAGGAAAAATAGAATAGGGAACCTCACAAGGAGGTACTCTCCTCCCCTATAGATGGTTAGCCACCAAAGAAGGAAAAATACTTTTGCCTGCAGCTAACCAGTAGAAATTACTTAAAACCCTTCACCAAACCTTTCACTTAGCCATTGATAGCACCCATCAGATGGCCAAATCATTATTTACTGGACCTAGGCTTTTTCAAAACTATCAAGCAGATAATCAGGGCCTGTGAAGTTCGCTGAAGAAATAATCCCCTGCACTGCAGGCCATACATTTCAATCCCTGTATTTTTAACCTCTTTGTTAAGTTTGTCTCTTCCAGAATCGAAGCTGTAAAACTACAAATCGTTCTTCAAATGAAGCCCCAAATGCAGTCCATAACTAAAATTTACCATGAACTCCTGGACCGGCCTGCTAGCCCATGCTCCAATGTTCATGACATCGAAGGCACCCTTCCCAAGGAAATCTCAACTGCACAACCCCTACTACACCCCAGTTCATCAGGAAGCAGTTAGAGCTCGTCGGCCAACCTCCCCAACAGCACTTGAGTTTTCCTGTTGAGAAGGAGGACTGTGAGACAAGACAAGCTGGATTTCCTAGGCCAACTAAGAATCCCTAAGCCTATCTGGGAAGGTGACTGCTTCCACTTTTAAACACAGGGCTTGCAACTTAGCTCACACCTGACCAGTCAGATAGTAAAGAGAGCTCACTAAAATGCTAATTAGGCAAAAACAGGAGGTAAAGAAATAGTCAATCATCTATTGCCTGAGAGCACAGTGGGAGGGACAATGATCGGGATATAAACCCAGGCATTTGAGCCAGCAACGGCTACCCTCTTTGGGTCCCCTCCCTTTGTATGGGAGCTCTGTTTTCACTCTATTAAATCTTGCAACTACAAAAATAAAAATAAAAATCTTCTTCCTAATGCTACTTAAACAATATATTTCCCAATTTTTTTCTGATTGATGATAAAAGAAAGAGACAAAGATATTGGCTTCAGTATAAGGCCACCAGACTGCCAAGAATATCATTCAGTCACCTGAATGAAGGCACACTTTTCAGAAATGACTTTCTCCTGAAATTCCTGTTATCAGTAAAGAAGACCCCGGAAAGGGACAGAACTAGAAACCCCAGATAAGGAACGAGAGATAATACCACTATCTCTTCAGCAAAGGAAATTAAGAGACACTGCAAATAAATACTGAAATTGTTCTCTGAGGACAAAAACAACCATGATATTAAATACACACATACACATGCATGCACACATGTGCACACATGAAGGCAAGAAAATGGAGGTCTCTGAAATAGATTAAACAATGAGTGACAAAATAATGACAGCTTTCTGCCCCATGTATGGTGTCTGGCTGGGAAAAAAATGTCAAAAATGCAATCATTTAAAAACTAAATATAAATCAGAAATTTTCTAAGACAAAACAGTCTTAGAAAAGCAAGGAAAAACTCTCAGAAAAGAAAAAACTAGTTAAAGGATATATTTGGTTTTGTATTTTAAAAAATTAAGTTATTAAAGAAAGAAACATAGCTTCTCCACTGGATTTATTTATTTATTTATTTATTTATTTATTTATTTATTTTTTTTTTTATTTTTTTGAGACAGAGTCTTGCTCTATCGCCCAGGCTAGAATACAGTGGTGTGATCTCAGCTGACTGCAACCTATGCCTCCCAGGTTCAAGTGATTCTCTGCCTCAGCCTCCCAAGTGGCTGGGATTATAGGTATGTGCCACCATGCCGGGCTAATCTTTTATATTTTTAGTAGAGGCGGGGTTTCACTGTGTTAGCTGCAATGGTCTCGATCTTCTGGCCTTGTGATCTGCCCGCCTCGACCTCCCAAAGTGCTGGGATTACAGGCATGAGCTACCATTCACGGAGGTAATTCTCCAGCAAGTCAATCACTATGAGTTTGTTTCATAAGGCCTGCGATAAGTGGGCCTTTTGAAACAAATGAGGAAATGGGGATTTAATTTGGTTTGGCTGTGTCCTCACCCAAATTTCATCTTGAATTGTAGCTCCCATAATCCCCAGGTGTCGTGGGAGGGACCCAGTGGGAGGTAATTGAATCATGGGGGCAGGTCTTTCCCATGCTGTTCTCATGATAGTGAATAAGTCTCAAGGGATCTGATGGTTTTATAAAGGGCAGTTCCCCTATACAAGCTCTCTTGCCTGCTATCATGTAAGATGTAAGTTTGCTCCTCCTTTGCCTTTCGCCATGATTGTGAGGCCTCCCCAGCCATGTGGAACCTCTTTCACTTTATTAAACCTCTTTCCTTTATAAATTACCCAGTCTTGGGTATGTCTTTATTAGCAGCATGAGAACAGACTAATACAGGGTTGAGGATAATATCATGGGATTATATTCAACACTCAACATGTATGCCCACAGAAAGATATTAAATAAGACCAATCCGATCAAGAATTCAAGTTCTCCAGATGAGGGACACTGGAATTGCTTTTTTCTTGCAGAAGACCTAACCCAGAAGAGTCCAAGCAAATTCAGTGTTCCTGTCACTGTATTCCTGTTCCTGTCTCGTCTGCACCATGGCAAGCACTAACTGGCTCCCCACTTCCCGCTAGCTGGAAGGCCTAGATATTGACTTCCAAATATTAAGGGAAGAAGTGTGGGGGGTGGGAGGGAGGACAGTCAAAGACTTAATCACAAGATCTGAGAAATCTCTGTTTTTATACTCTTATCTCCCACATGTTCTTAGAAACCTACTATCTGACACAAATAGACCTACAATAGATTTTTCTGAATATGGAACTGCCAAAGCAACAACCTTCCATTCTACAGAATTATTATTATCACTTTAGAGCACAGATTAATTTCCATCTTCCATGGGGGTATACAGAAAGAATTTTTTAAAAGTTTGATTTATTTAGAGTAAGTAGATACCTTCAGACAGATTTCTAATATGCAGAAAGTGGGACTTCTTTAAGTAGGTAAGAAATATTAGTACTAAAATATTTTAAAGAGTTAACCCAAATAAATTCCAAGTATGTTTTCAAGAGTAATCAGAAATTTTAAGTTGGCATTTTGGAGCAGGAAAGACATTAATATTCAACAAGAGAAGAAAATCAACCTATACAAAGATCATGTCCAAAGCTTAATTTATACAGTTATAAAATGTGTATAAAATTTGTCATTATCCTATTTTTAATAAAAAGAACATTTTTGTTATGTTTGTAGTTCAAAGACACTGAATACAGCTCTTGTAGAGTTATGCCTGAAATGAGTATAATACATTTATCACTGTGAGAATATTTATTCCCTAAAAAAAAAAGTCAGACATAGAAGTCAAATGTATCAGGCAAGGTGAAAAATAAACCATTACCCTTTCAAAAATCAAACTGCACTTTTGCTGACAAGATAAAAGACACTGAAATATGCACAAGGTGGCATGTACTTATCAAGGCAGGCTTTCTTCAGTGACTAAGAAATGGAAAACACACCAAAACTTCTCCCACTCTACCAATTCACATCACTCAGGTAGCACATCTGTCTTCCTGGACAGCTGGCAAACTCTTCAGAAGCAGTCCCCCTGTTACATGTTGAAGTGTGTCCCTCAAAATGGTAGGTTCAAGTCCTGACTGGTAGTACCAATGCATGTGACCGTATTTGAAAATAGGGTCATAATTAAGATGAGGTCATTAGGATGGGCCCTAATCCAATAACTGCTGTTCTTATAAAGCGAGGGAAATTTGAGCACAGAGACACAGAGGGCCATGTGAACAGACTGGAGTCATGCTGCCTCGAGCCAAGGAAACCCTGGGGTTCCTCCCCTAGAGGCTTTGGAGAGAGCAGAGCCCTGCCTATACCTTGACTTCCAACGTGCAGGTTCCAGACTGCGTGAGAATAAATTTCTGTTGTTTTAAGCCACCCAATTTGTGATACTTAGTTATGACAGCCCTTGGAAACTCATACCCCCTCTCAGTCATCATATTGTAGAAATGTGAGGAGCAAGGAAGAAGACAGGGTGGAAGTAGGCATCATTTTTAGAGTGATTTGGGCTGTCAGTTATCTCTTAAAGGATAAACAGAGCTGTGGATTCAGAAATTTCCATACAGGTTCATTCTTCTTTGGTGTCTAGTGTCTAACAAGGGATGTCCCTTTCCAAATCCCATGGAGAAAAGTACCTCATTTCCCAGAGAAATGCTCCTGCCCCCTAGTGAAAAGCAAGATATTTAAATAACATATAAACACATCACACAGACTAAAACAAGAAAGGCGGATAACTTGACATAAGTAATACAGTGTTCTAGATAAGAAAAAAATTACCTGCCTCTAGGCATAAGCTTATGGTAGAATTAAAATGTTTCACCCAGTCAAAGCTTCAAGCTGCATTTATATTCCTCGGCAAGGTGGAAAAACATGCATTGAAAATGGAGGCCTCCAATACATCCAGGAGTCTAGTAGGTTGATTTGTTTAAATCAGTGCAGTCAATTCAGCTTTCGGAGGACTAGATGCACCAGCATAAAACTAACAGTGGTATTATTAATGTATACTAATTAAACATAAGTTGTACTCCTTGGTATTTATGAGTAAAACTGTGCTAATTCAAAATCTTAAGCCCAACAATGTAGCAAAAATAATACCTTTTGACCAAAAATGTTTTTGTAACCCATGACAAGGATAATTTAGACCAAAAACTAACAAAATATATTATCAAAAAGTAGCTAAAATTGAATTGTTTTAGAAGAACTAAAACCCCAGGACACCTCAGGCATGTCAGAAAATTCTAACATATTTCAATACAACTGCCATCATCTACTAAATTTAGAAAATTACTGCAGTTTCACAAGTATGGATTATTCACAAATATTTTTTTTCTCTGATTTAATGAACCCTGCTGGGTAAAGCTGTCATGTCGAACTCAGGTTAATTTAGGGAAACCTGCTTTTTCCAGATGGCATCAAGGAGAACAGACAGTTAATATGAGACGCTAAACTCAAAGTCATATCATACAGTATTTATCTTAATGTGGAATGCAAGAGCTGTTAACCCCTGAGCCCACTTTGATCTATTTCTTAAACCAGCCTTCTACTGTGGAATTCTCCACACTGCTCCTAAAATGTCATGTTTCTCTGGAATTCTCCACGCTGCTCCTAAAATGTCATGTTTCTCTGGAATTCTCCACGCTGCTCCTAAAATGTCATGTTTCTCTCTCAGCAGCCAACCAGTGTTACCCACAAAGTCTGTAACAGAGTCAGCTGCAAACCTAGCTCAATCACCTTCCCTGCTTTAGACAAAACAAAATAATAGCACATCCTATGTCTTCTACTGCAGTAAACACATGGCTAATTGAGTGCCCAAAAGTTTACCAGTGTTCCAGATTAATTTAAGAAATTCTGCTCTATAAATCTTTGGACATTTTGTATCTCCAGCCAGGAGCTATTCACCTGCCAAAATGCTGATTAATTGACTGTGTGTCATATTTCTCGTCTTCTTATTTGTTGATAGGCAGCCGTGCCCCAAGTTTCTTTGACATGCTGAAAGCCAATGTCTTGGAAAGTACAATTTGGCATGAATTTCTTGGTCTTAGCAAATAAAGAAACTGCCTATCTCCAAATAGTAGCACAGACTAACCCAGAGATGTTACTAAGGGAGAATAACCCAGCATTAATAACCAGAGCAATGCTGTTAAAATACAATCCATATTAAAACTTGCAACCAAGAAAATGTGGTGGGGAAACTCAAGATCTCCATCTTAATCTAGTATTCTCAAACCAGCTTGAATACCGAAATCATCTAAGGCAGTCTTTTAAAATGCTGATGCCAGATTCCACCCCCGCACCGTCTTAATCTGAATCACTGGAGAGTGACTCAGGCACTGGGATGTTTCAGAAGCTCTCCAAGGTAATTCTAATGGTCAACTATAGTTGAGAACCACAGATAATAGCAGAGTCAGCAAACTTGCTCTATAAAGGGCCCTATCATAAATGTTTCAGGTTTTGTGGGCCACTGAGTCTCTGTCACAGCTTCTTAATTCTGCCGCTGTGGCACAAAAGTAGCCACACACATATGTAAATGAATTAGTATGGCTGTGTTCCAATACAGCTTTATTTATGAACACTGAAATTTGAATTTTTATAACTTTTCTACGTCACAAAATATTATTCTTCTTTTGACTTTTTTTCAATCATTTCAAAAGGTAAAAACAATTCTTAGCTTACAGGCCATTCAAAAACAAGTGGTAGGCCAGATTTGGCCCAGCTGTAGTTTACTGACCTCTGATCTATACTGCAGATTGAATATACTCCCACTTAATTCTTTCTCGAAAACATCTGCTCAGTGACTCACTCAACCAGTCCTTGAAAAGATCCCCTTCAAAGCATGAATACCTTCAGATTCAAGTTGGTCCAGGCCATACGAGGCAGCTGTATTAACGTGAGTAATCGATGGAACAACAGTTCTTCTCTCAGAGGACGTCTCCGAAGCAGGAAGTGCAGGGGAAATGCTGGGTTCCCCCACCATAATTCCAGGGAGTGTCACTGGAGATCCCAGAACTGGTGTGAACTCCTCATCTGGCCCTGTGACTGTGTCCGTTTGTTCTGCCAAACACAACAGACAGGACTTGACCCACAAGATAATCATGATGGCAAATGTAAGCATGTGCTTTCACTTTTTAGGCAAGAAATGATTAAACCAATATCACACAGTACAGTAAGTTTGGCACTTGGGTTAGCTGTCCTTTCCCATACTGTATTAATCCAACTCCTCAAAGAACAGATTTTCAAGAAAATGTGTTGTCTTCCAGGAAACGTATTATCTCTAATCAGAACTTTGTTTTTAAATTTTAATCTCCCATTTATTCTATTGGCAATATTATGGATGTTGTAGGATTTTATATTACATATTGCCAAAGGTAAAATATTTAACAAAAATATATTAAAATATATTTCAAAGACTACTTTGGAAAGACAGAATGTCTTTCTCAAAATCAAGTTATAGAGTAAGAGCCTTGATCTGGGTCTGGAATGTCAATTTAAAAGCAGCCAAATATAGCCCCAGGAATTCCCAAGTCCGGAGACTCTGGAACAGTAGTAGCTTTCACACAGCTTTAAAAACTTCACTACCTTCAACAGATCAGAGCATTTGAGGGCCTCCTATATAGAAAGCACTTTGTAGACATTATTTCAAATTCTTAAAATAACCTATAAAACAGATAGGTATTATTTAGAGGTGAACAACCAAAGCTTACAGAAGTTAAGAAACTTAGCTTGAGGCCACAATATTAGTGAAAGCCAAATTTGCGATTCAAATTCAGGTCCACACTGTTTTCACCTCATCCCCCCTGGCTCCTTGCAGCAGAGTTACCAAACAGGAAGAGCCTTAGAGCCTTCTTACTTACAAACTAAACCCTTGTCCCTTTTTTTTTTTTTTTTTTGAGACGGAGTCTCGCTCTGTCGCCAGGCTGGAGTGCAGTGGTGCAATCTCAGCTCACTGCAAGCTCCGCCTCCCGGGTTCAGGCCATTCTCCTGCCTCAGCCTCCCAAGTAGCTGCAATTACAGGCACCCGCCACCACGCCCGGCTAATTTTTTGTATTTTTAGTAGGGACGGGGTCTCACCACGTTGGCCAGGATGGTCTCAATCTCCTGACTTCGTGACCCACCCGCCTCAGCCTCCGAAAGTGCTGGGACTACAGGCGTGAGCCACCGCACCCGGCCAACTCTTGTCCTTGTTAGGCTCTGTCACACCTCTTCAAACAAGATACGGTTCGCACCCCTTTCCAGGTAAAGGGGTGTGTGTGTGTGTGTGTGTGTGTGTGTGTGTGTGTATGCATGCGCGCACGTCGGCTGCCAATGTCGGCTGCCTCACTCATTCTATTCCTTGTCCACTTAACAGAAGAGATCCACCCCCAAAACAAAGTCCAATTTCCTCCCTTACAGACCTTCCACAGTGGGAATAACTTCAAAAGACAAAGGGATGACTGTAGTTGAAACTGTAGTGGCCAGAGGCTCCCCTCTTCTTGACAGCTGAGTAACACCAGGAACGTCAGACACAGGAGACGGGTCCTCCTTTTCTTCCTCAGTCTTGCCACTGTCTCTGATAAGCTCCAGGGTAGCAACCTGCTCTTGTGTCACCACGGATAAAGTGGCATCTGGCTCTTGAACAGCTGTTGTCATCTCTGGAGTGATGATGTCTTAAAGGGGGGAAAACATTTTAAAATAGACCAAATCCCTATTTTAAAAACAACAAAAAGAATCATGATATGATTAAAAACTTGGGGGGAGGAGAGCAGATGCTATTTCAGGAACTGGGAAAGCAAAGAGAGAACTCAGAAATAAAATGACAGTAAATAAATGTTTTCTCTGTCACTGCTTTCAGTTGTGAATCAATCTACAACAGAGATAAAGAAGTTCATGGAAAAAGCTAAAATGAAATCTAAAACAAAGTAGGAAGATCAATAGCTGAGCTCCCTTTCAGGCACATGATTGAATGTCAACATAATCAGTTTGTTAAGAAACAAATTATACAGAACCAAGTTACACTTAAAAACTCTCAGAAACATTTGTATACAGTATATTAATTTTCACATTTGCATTTCTAGATGGTCAAGGAAGCCAGCATTTTAAAAGAAAGGAGTAATAATTACAATAACTAATATTTACTGAGTTTCTATGTTAAACAACATGGTAAGTGCATGGCATACAGTATCTTACGTATGCATCCTCCCACATGTGCTACAGGGAGATAGGTGCTAGTATCATTCCATGGAAGCTGCATCATAGTGCTCAAGAATGCAGGCTCTAGAGCCAACCTGCCTTAGTCACTTACTAGCTGTGTGATCATAAACAAATTATTTCACATATGTGGGCCTTGAGTTTCCTCAGCTATAAAATGGGGATAATAATAGTATCTATCTCTATGAGATAGAGAGAGCTAGATAGAGCTGATAGAGAGATAGATAGAGCTGCTACAAAGATTAGATAACACAAGTAAAATACCTAGTATTTGGTAAGTATTCAATAATTACCAGCTATGATAACTCCACTTTACAGAATTTAGGTTTAGAAAAGCTAAGGAGCCTACCTTTGGTCACA
The DNA here is from genome assembly GCF_047675955.1 of Chlorocebus sabaeus. Classification (NCBI taxonomy): domain Eukaryota; kingdom Metazoa; phylum Chordata; class Mammalia; order Primates; family Cercopithecidae; genus Chlorocebus; species Chlorocebus sabaeus. The sequence goes on from NC_132927.1 coordinate 34,552,700, forward strand.
AAGCCAGCACTCTTAACCACTGTGCTAAGCCCAAGGAACAAGTCAAAGAGGCCTCTGTAGAAGATGTGCACTGCTTTTAGATCAGAAAAGGAAATGAATAGAACTGGTAGGGTATGACATTATCTGTCACAGGTCCACTTTCTTTACAACATTATAATTCCCTCAAATACAGTATTAAAGACTATTTATAATTATACTCTGCTTTCTCTTCAGATCACATAAATGTTTTGCCTTCTACAGACTACTTATAAGTCAAGATTTGCCTTCTTATGAAGGGGTTATGCTAGAAATTTCAAACACTGTACAGAGCAACAACTAAAAACTTAATTTCTTGAAAACCTTACTGTCTCTCTTTTTTAAAATATTAGTTCTAGATACTAAGTATTTTAGCAAGATCGGTAAGTTATATAATGAAAAATAACATTCTAGGGATAACTTAAAAAAGGTTTCTCAAAGTTTTTATTAATGACATGCCAGGTGCAGTGGCTCACGCCTATCATACCAGCACTTTGGGAGACTGAGGTGGAAGGATCACAAGGTCAGGAGTTCGAGACCAGCCTGGCCAATATGGTGAAACCCCATCTGTACTAAAAACACAAAAAAATTGGCCAGGCATGGTGGCACATTCCTGTCATCCCAGCCACTCGAGAGGCTGAGGCAGGAGAATTGCTTGAACCCAGGAGGTGGAGGTTGCAGTGAGCCGAGATCATACCACTGCACTCCAGCCCGGATGACAGGGCAAGACTCCATCTTAAAAAAAAAAAAAAAAAGTTTTTATTAATGACATCATGGCATATCCTATTACTTTAAAAAAATGTTGCCTCGAAAACAATGTATTTGCTTTAAAATAATGTGTATTTGTTTGTTTTTCACTATAGGCAGTTCCTTTTCTTGGTACTCATCCAGTTTACACTATTTTTCCTTTTGAATTGAAGAGATTTTTACATTTGATGGATTAATATACCTGGTTACAGGACAAACATGTGAGTTAGGGTAAGGTTCTCACATGAGTTTCATATTTGCACTCTATATCATCGTTTGAATTTTGTCTCTGTTTTATTCCTTTCTCCAATATTACCATAAACCCCTAGAGAGCCAGGATTCATTGTCCTTCTGTACCTCTAGCACGTAGGGCAACGCTCTGTTTGCCACAAGAAGACAATAACATATAGTTTTACCATTTTAAGCAGTAGGAGTTCTCTATGTTGCCCTCATTTTTGAAAGCATAATGAACACTTTTGAGAACACATATACAAAAATAAATATGCAGGCGCTGTTTGTAGTTTTATGAAATAGCAAGAAATGTCAAAATGCATAGTATCTTGAATAAATAATTGCTGTTAGAGAAAGAAAAGTGAGAACTAGAAAGAGTAATAAAAAATTTTTAAATAAACTTTAAATTTTCCTAACATCTCTCATTCTTCCTACTTCATGTTGGAGAAAAAATAATTATAGATTTTTTTTTTTTTTTTTTTTTGAGACGGAGTCTCGCTCTGTCGCCCAGGCTGGACTGCAGTGGCTGGATCTCAGCTCACTGCAAGCTCGGCCTCCCGGGTTTACGCCATTCTCCTGCCTCAGCCTCCCGAGTAGCTGGGACTACAAGCGCCCACCACCTCGCCCGGTTAGTTTTTCGTATTTTTTAGTAGAGACGGGGTTTCACTGTGTTAGCCAGGATGGTCTCGATCTCCTGACCTCATGATCCACCCGTCTCGGCCTCCCAAAGTGCTGGGATTACAGGCTTGAGCCACCGTGCCCGGCCTATAGTTTATTTTTAAAACCTGATCCTCAGTTGAAGCAGCTGACTCAAAGGGCTGACTATAATCTCAACGTACTCATCTGTTAATAATATCCAAAAACACCAGAAATCAATGCATATTCTGAAGAAGATAATGTCCTAAGTGGTCCCTGGACTCTAAATGATTAGCATTTGAGTTGTTTACTTCAGAAAAATACTTATGATCACCTGAAACTGAGTAGTAAAACATTTTGGCTATTCTATAACAACTGCTGTCAATAACTGCAATCTTTCCCATTCCTTTTAACTCTATGGGACCAAAAAAAAGTAAAACAAAAGGAATAAATTGACTGTTCCTCTTGGTACAAAGAACATTTAGAAATTGTTTGATTTTGGATAAGGTAGGCCTGCATGGTTCTCTATCCTCATTTGGAAATCCAGAAGGATATTTACTGAGTACCTACTATGTGCCAGGAATTGTGCTATGTGCTAGGAATAAAAAGAAGGGGCCTGTTAAAAGATTACAATTTGCTGAGGCAATTATGACTAAGAACCATATTCAAAAATCAAAATAATCAGGAAATTACCAATTCCATTTTACTTGCTAGGCTGTATTAATAGAAGCCAATACAAGTTTAGTACATAAGAATCATGGATTCAATTGTGCAGTGAACAGTCTGGGGCTATATGACTTAATGCTCCAAAAATAAAAGTTCTATGAAGAACTGAAGTAAACTTGTTGCTCAGTCATATCTAAGGTCTTCATGGCCATGTGAACCCAACTCCATGTCAAAACCAACTTATAAGACATTTTATGGAAGCTTCTATGAAAACTTAACAGCATACTACGTCTTTCAGTCTTTAAAAAAAAATGAATTAGACATGTAAAATTCAATCTTTCTTTTGTCATTTATCAGGTGATCTTTCACCATTTTAATTCAATCTCAACGCCTTATAAAACATATTACTGATTTGATATTTTCCATTAATTGGGCTAATTGGCTGAAGTAACACGTTGTACATGTTCCAAAACAATTTGAAATGAGCATATAAACATTACACTAAGCTTTTCCTTTCCAATGTTGTTATCTGTCCACCTACCCATAATAAAAGAAACCCATTATCCGTCAACAACAAATAGAAGGCTTTCCAGCTTATAATATTCACAGATGCAAAGGCCAAAAGAAAGTAGAAAATGCAGAACCAAACAAGCAGATGATTTATCTTCCACCCTACCTACCCTTCCTTATTTCTAAATGTTCTCGTTTTAGGAAAACAAAATTAGAAAATTCATATAGTTAATACCATGAGATAACTACAGTACTTACCTAAAACTTTTTTGTAAGAAATATAAGGGATGTGAACATATTTTACAACAATGTGTATGTAAGTATCCAAGATTGTTTATTACAGTTTAAACATATAGCTAATTCTTTCATATTTTCTTGTATATTTATACATTTTCATAGTAAAATGTTTGAAAAATATTAGTCTAAAATAAAAATAATAGTATCAGGGTTTCTCAGCCTCTGAGCTATTAACATGTTGGCTGGGATAATTCTTTGTTATGGGGGGCTGTCCTACGTAGTCTAAGATATTTGGCAATATCTTAGCACCCCTCAGTTCTAACAATGAAAAATGTCTCCAAACATTGCTAAATGTCCCCTGGGGGGAAGGGTAAAGCAAAACAAAACTATCCCCCATTAAAGAACACTGGTCTATAGGCAGGATTCATATTTGGGTGTAATTTTTTTTTTCTTTTTCTTTTTTGAGAGGAAGTTTCGCTCTTGTCGCCCAGGCTGGAGTGCAGTGGCACACTCTTGGCTCACTGCAACCTCTGCCTCCCAAGTTCAAGCAATTCTCCTGCCTCAGCCTCCCGGGTAGCTGGGATTACAGGCACCTGCCACCACGCCCAGCTAATTTTTGTATTTTAGTAGAGATGGGGTTTCACCATGTTGGCAAGGCTGGTCTCGAACACCTGACCTCAAGTAAGCTGCCTGCCTTGGCCTCCCAAAGTGCTGGGGTGACAAGAATTGGGTGTAATTTTTATATAAAATAGATGATGTATTTGTATGCTTCTGCTTTTCTTTATTTTTCAAATTTCACTTTTTTATTCCTTTTCAGAGAAGGGGTCTCACTATATCACCCAGGCTGGTCTCAAACTCCTGGGCTCAAGCAATCCTCCCACCTCGGCCTCCCAAAATGCTGGGATTATAGGCATCAGCCACCACACCTGGCCTGCTTTTCATTAAAACTTCAATCTATTTCTAAATTGCCATTAAAAAAAAAAAATTGAAAGTTTCTAAATTAAACCAAAGCTTGTTTTTCTTTTTCTTTCTTTTACCTTTCATTGTATTTCCCAACAGTTGGTCTGCCTCAGACTCATATTCTGAGACAGAAACAGTGGTCTCTAAGAAAAACAGGGCATTGTTTTCCTTGGTAGATTCCGTGAAGTCTCCCGTACTTTGGAGCAAGTTCACAATGGAAACTTTCATGTCTTCCATTAGACTTGTGGGGGTAAAGGAAATTTGATCGGTGAAAGCAGGTGATCTCTCATTCCCATGCACTATGAGCAGGGCTGTGCCCGTGTGTGTTTCTCCTTCAGGCAGCTCCAGAGCCACCTCTGCAGCCTCTGTCCAAGGCTGGCCCCCTTCCATACCCTCATGGTTTACTTGTGCTGTCTGAGACATCTCCGTTCTCACCTGAGTCTCTTCATTGTCTCCAAGCTTGGGGGTCCTTATCCGGCTTACACTCTGTAATTTGGTGTCATCCCACTCATCACTTGAGGCAGAGACAGCTGGAACAGCTGCGCTGACACTCACTGTGACTTCTGGGGCTCCCAGCAGACTGTCAGTTTCTGGCTCAACACTCAGGGTGTTCTCGGAAGTTGCGAGTGGTTGCTTGGTAGCAGTAGCCTGGGTGTTATCAGCTGTCATCTGTGAAGGCTTCTCCTTATCAGGTGTGAGGCTTCCAGGCTCAGTGCCTGCTGTGGACTCAGCACTAGGAAAATAAGTTGTCCTGTGGTCTGTGTCTGCTTCAAATTTCTCAGTCCTCAGATTGGTGGTTAGCATTTCCTTAGTATTCACATAGGATGAAGGTGAATGTCCCAAACCAGCCTCTTCCTGACTTTCAGTTGCAAGTGATTGGTTATCCATATACTTCAGAAAACCTTTTGTGGTTTCTGTGATCTCTTCTACAATGGGCTGAAAGTTAGTGCTTGTAAGGAGTTCCTCCTTTCCATCAATAGTCAGAGAAGCAGTCGCAGTGATAGCAATGGTTAACATGGCCTTGGAAAGTCCACTTTCAGGAGATATTCTCTCTGGTTGGCTGGAACCAAATACTTCTTCAACTGCTGGGACAGCTGACTCAGTAGCAGTGGAAACACCAGGGCGTTCAGTCTGCATGAGCCCAGTTCGTCCAGGCTGGGTTTCTTTGTTAATAGAGAATGCTTTATTTAATGATGTTACCGATGGTCCTGCTGACACCATCATTGGATCTTCAGAGACCACCAGTTGGGGAGTCTGCTTTGAGGTAATGGAGCTATTTTCTAGGTCATCAGTGTTCATCTTATCAGACTGCCCTTTTTCCGCATGAACATGTGCTAGCTCCCTCCTTTCTATTTTGGGGAAGGCCAGACATTGTGTGGCAACGTTGAAAAGTAGAAGGCTACAGAAAGCCAGACAAATGTGCAATACAATCGGTCCACTCATAGTGGAAGAGAAATGACACGTATGCTGGCAGAGTTGACAAGTCCAGTAATTGAATCCTGCAGAAAAATAAAGCATATCAAACTGTCATATAAATATGTGTTGTAAATAAGTCTCTTTAAATTAAACCGTAAGTAAAATAATCTCCTTGACTTTATAACACACAGAGATGGTAGGTAGGAGAGGACTGTTCTATTTCTTTGTACCTTTGAGGCATGGATAACCCAGTTCATTTTTCCCTGCTGAATTTCGCTGATTTAACTTGAGGTTCCCTAGAAAAAGTACACATAGTTTAAGTATTAAGTTCATTGTTTCTTAAATACCTACTTGAAATAAATTACCCTTGAAGTCACATTTGCAATATTCTCTCCAAATTCCTCTATTAACCATGTAGTCAAATGATGTAGAAATAGCAACATGTCAAAGAAATAAAAAGTAAGTCTTACACATTCATTCAAATAACTTTTTAAGTGTTGCCACATTCTGAATGTTTGTGGCCCCCAGAATTCATGTGTTGAAACCTAATTAGCAACATGGTGGTATTAGGAAGTGAGACCTTTGAGAAGTGATGACTTCATGAGGGCAGAACCCTCATGAATGGGATTTGTGCCCTTATAAAAGAGACCCCAGGCCAGGCGTGGTGGCTCACGCCTGTAATCCCAGCATTTTAGGAGGCCGAGACCAGCAGATCACTTGAGGTCAGGAGTTTGAGACCACCTGGCCAACATGGTGAAACCCTATCTCTAACAAAAATACAAAAATTAGCCAGGCACGGTGGCGCAAACCTGTAATCCCAGCTGCTCGGGAGGCTGAGGCAGGAGAATTGCCTAAACCTGGGAGGTGGAGGTTGCAGTGAGCTAAGATCATGCCACTGCACTCCAGCATGGACAGGAGACTCCATCTCAAAAATAAATAAATAAATAAATAAATAAATAAATAAATAAAGAGGGCCAGGCAAGGTGGCTCACGCCTGTAATCCCAGCACTTTGGGAGACAGAGGCAGTCAGATCACCTGAGGTCAGGAGTTCAAGACCAGCCTGGCCAACATGGTGAAACCCTGTCTCGACTAAAAATACAAAAAAATTAGCTGGGCGTGGTGGCAGGCATCTGTAATCCCAGCTACTTGGGAGGCTAAGGAAGGCAAATCACTTGAACTCGGGAGGCAGAGGTTGCAATGGGCTGAGATCGCGCCATCACAGTCCAGCCTGGGCAACAAGAGGGAAACTCCATCTTGAAATAATAAAATAAAATAAACAGACATCCCAAGAGCTCCCTGGCCCCTTCCACCATGTAGGACACAGCGAAAAGGTGCCTTCTGTGAACCAGAAAGTGGGCCCTACCCAGACACCAAATCTACTGACACCTTGACCTTGGACTTCCCAGTCTCCAGAACTGTGAGCAATAAACTTCTGTTGTTTACAAACTTCCTGTTTATTATACTTTGTTATAGCAGCCCAAATGGACTAAGAAAAGTGTGTTTGAAAACACTAAATATCATCATTAAATGCTGAATACCAGTTACTTTTAAGAGTTTTTAAAAGTAAGTAAATAGTTTTCAATGAAAATGTGTCTTTTAGTTCTTTTTCTTTAGCGAGGCAGCCGAGCAGCAGACGCAGAGATGCGGGTCTTTGTGAAGACCCTCATGGGCAAGACCATCACCCCTGAGATCGAGCCCACTGACACCATTTAGAATGTTAGAATGTCAAAGCCAAAATTCAAGACAAGGAGGGGTATCCCACCTGACCAGTAGCGTCTGATACTTGCTGGGAAACAGCTGGAGAATGGCTGCACTCTCTCAGGCTACAACATCCAGAAAGAGTCCACCCTAAACCTGGTGCTGTGCCTGAGAGGTGGCATTATTGAGCCTTTCCTCCGCCAGCTCACCCAGAAATACAACTGCGACAAGATGATCTGCTGCAAGGGCTATGCTTGCCTGCACCCCCGTGCTATCAACTGCCACAGGAAGAAATGTGGCCACAGCAACAACCTGTACCCCAAGAAGAAGGTCAAATAAGGTTCTTCCTTCCTCGAAGGGCAGCAGCCTTCTGCCCAGGACCCATGGTCTTGGAACCTCAATAAAGTGTCTCTTTCGTTGACTAGAGCAGAAAAAAGAAAAAAAGAAAGAAAGAAAATATGTATTTTTAAATGTTTAAATCATTTGTTATTCTCTGCAACAACTATACAAATTACAGGCAAAACATGTTTCAAAATTGAAGGATTAGAAAAGGTTTAAGAGTTTAAGCAAGGTTAATAGTTTCAGAAAAAAAATATTTTAAAATTAGCAATCTTTACTGAATATCCATTATTATAAGATAAAAAATGTATTGTAGTATTTAAAATAAACTACTCACATTCTCATTACAACTAAAACTATATTAAAATTGTTAATTTCCCCCCAAATTTAAGGGTTTCAGTTCTTTTTTTAATCTACTTTGCTGAGTAGGACCTTTTCTCTTCCCATCATCAGAAATTTCTCAGAGATGTTGCAAGTTTTCTAGAAAATTAAACCTTGAAACTAAAATTCTAAAATAAAAACCTCAACTTTATAAAGTTTACATTTTTTTCTTTCTTTCATGTCTAATCATTCAATGATCTAAGTTAAGCAAATGATGTGCACATGTGAAATTTATAAATTTATTATCATAGGGCCTTCTTCCCTTAAGGAGTTTCAAAGCTTCCATGTGTTATCTCATTTAGTCTTGTAGGTCCTTTCAAGAAGGAAGAAAGGTAAAGTCCTCAGGACATGATCTACACAGCTGAAGACAAAAAGAAGGCTGAATTTTCTTTCCTTCCTCTTTTTTTTTGTTTCTTTTTTTGTTTGTTTGAGACGGACTTTCACTCTGTCGCCCAGGCTGGAATGCTGTGCGAGTCAGCTCACTGCAACCTCCAGCTCCCGAGTTCTCGTGCCGCAGCCTCCCGAGTAGCTGGGACTACAGGCACGCACCACCACGCCCAGCTAATTTTTGTATTTTTATTAGAGATGGGGTTTCACCATGTTGGCTAGACTAGTCTTAAACTCCTGACCTCAAACGATCCAACTGCCTCAGCCTCCCAAAGTGCTGAAATTACAGGTGTGAGCTCCCCTCCCCTTCCCTTCCTTCTCTTTTTTTCTTTCCCCAGGCTGGACTTGAACTCCTGGGCTCTAGCAATCCTCCTGCATCAAGCTCCTAAGTAGGACCACAGGCACGCACCACCACACAGCACAAGAAGACTGACTTTTTCTATGTGAGAAAAAAAGGAATCCATGGATTTAGAGCCAAGGCTTCCTGCCAACTACCACCACCATATGAGTGTACCATCTTGGAAATTGGTCCAGCAGCCCCAGTCAGCCCTTTGGATGACTGCACCCCTGGCTGACATCTTGACTACACCTTCTTGAAAGACTTTGTGCCAGAACCACGCAGCTAAGTTACTTCCAAATTTGTGATGCATAGAACTGGTACAAAATAACAAATAATTATTGTTATTTCAAGCCACTAAGCTATGGGGTAATTTGTTACACAGAAATCTTGAGTCCACAATGCTTCAGGGAAATACAGGAATGGAATGGCATCATGAGTATAATAGTGTCATGTGCAGAAAAGAAACAGCATATCAGGGATTACAAATTTAGCAGAAGAAAACGGAAGCCAGAGATGACTAAAAGAAACGTTAAGTCCCCAAAGAATCTGCAATGATAATGAGAGGGATGCTAAGTTTCCCCATATGCAAATGGGGGTTTGAAACAAACATATCTGAATATTAAATTACATACTGTTAGCTAGCATTGTTTTTGTTTGTTTGTATGTTTGTTTTTGAGATGGGGTCTCACTCTGTTGCCCAGGCTGGAGTGCACTGATGCCATCTCGGCTCACTGCAACCTCCGTCACCCAGGTTCAAGTGATTCTCCTGCCGCAGCCTCCCAAGTAGCTGGGATTACAGGTGCCCACTACCATACCCAGCTAATTTTTGTATTTTTAATAGAGATGGGGTTTCACCATGTTGGCCAGGCTGGTCTCGAACTTCTGACCCCAAGTGATCCACCTGCCTCAATCTCCCAATGTGCTAGGATTACAGGCATGAGCCACTGTGCCCATCTTTTTTTTTTTTTTTTGGAGACAAGAGTCTTGCTCTGTCACCCAGGTTGGAGTGCGGTGGTGCGACCTCAGCTCACTGCTCCCTCCACCTTCTGGGTTCAAGTGATTCTCCTGCCTCAACTTCCTAAGTAGCTGGGATTACAGGTGCCCGCCATCACACCCAGCTAATTTTTGTATTTTTAGTAGAGACAGGGTTTCACCATTTGGCCAGGCTAGTCTCGAACTCCTGACCTCAGGTGATCTGACTGCCTCTGTCTCCCAAAGTGCTGGGATTACAGGCGTGAGCCACCACACCTGGCTGCATTGTTCTTTTCGAAAAAGAGAAAATGGCAAAGATATTTGATAAAGAGGAAACAGCATGTGCCACAGCATGTCAACATTCTGGACATTAGTTATCACTGTACTTTAGATGAGCCAGGATGTACTCAAATTCATAGCCAGGTAACAGATCACTGAATTTGGCTTGATGCCTCTATTTGCCTTCCTTAAAACAAAAACGTAGTGAAGGGGCCAGGTGCAGTGGCTCATACCTGTAGTTCCAATGCTTTGGGAGGCCAAGGCAGGAGGATCATCTGAGTCCAGGAGTTTGAGGCCAACCTGAGCAACAGGGCAAAATCTCATCTCTACAAAATTAGCCAGGCACATGCCAGTAGATCCAGCTACTCGGAGGTTGAAGTGGGAGAATCACTTGAGCCCGAAAAGTCACGATTGCAGTGAGCCATGATCACACCACTGCACTCCATTCTGGGCGACAGAGAAAAGCCCCTGTCTCAAAAACAAACAGACAACAACAACAACAACAACAACAAAAACATATGAGGCCTGGCGCAGTGGCTCACACCTGTAATCCCAGCACTTTGGGAGGCCGAGGCGGGCGGATCATGGGGCCAGGAGATTGAGAACATTCTGGCTCACATGGTGAAACCCCGTCTCCACTAAAAATACAAAAAAATTAGCCGGGAGTGGTGGTGGGCGTCTGTAGTCCCAGCTCTTCCGGAGGCTGAGGCAGGAGAACGGCATGAACCTGGGTGGTGGAGCTTGCAGTGAGCCAAGATCGCGCCACTGCACTCCAGCCTGGGCGACAGAGGGAAACTCCATCTCAAAATATATATATATATATAATTATTTTATATAAAAATAAATAAATATATATATATATATATATATATATATGCTGTGAAACAAGAGTATTGACAGTCAATGAAATTACACCTTTGGGTTTCTGTTCAGACAAATTCACCTACTAAATTCTATCTATGTGCTTGAAGAGTCATAAAAGCTATAGAACGCTATGGTTCATTTCTGATCCATTCAGGTAGCTGCTCCTTCCTAAACAAATACTTTTTCTATTCAGTGAAATCTTACTGAACGTGTGGCCTAAAACCTTGGCCCACATGACCCCATACTTCTGAATAAAAATCTGAAAACCCCAGGCCATCATGAATGGTAATAAGAGTTTAGAGGGCCTTGGGCTGGTATCAGAAAAATGATTCCTGAATCGTAACTTTATTGATGTTAAAACTTGCTATATGATACTGAGTAAGTGGCCCCAGTTTCTCCTTTGACAAAATGAGGAATTAAAATAATCATTGAAATCCCTTCTTCATCCATGATTTTATTCTTATACCTCACCTATATGACATAAAATAAAAATACAAATATTTCTATATTCCTATAATGTTGCCATCAAGTAGGAAAGGCGCTCAAATGGTGGAGCAGATGCTTTATGTGTTATGTGTATGTTATGGAGTCGTGCGGACTGAGAGAAAAATTTTACAAACAAATCAGACCAAGGGAAGAAGGGATAGATAATAAAGACTTAATACAGCCCCACTGCCTTTCCAAAACTTAATTTTCCTTCAAAGTTTTATTTTCACCTGTATCTTGGGTTTTAGAATTTTTGTGTGAAGGGAATTCTGCTATTGCTCCAAAAGACTTTCCTTCTGTGATTGTCAGCCACCTGCTTTCTAAATTCAGTTACAACAGAAAGAGTGGGGGTGAACCACAAGCCTTTGCTTTTTCCCCCTTTTCATAGGCATTTATGCAAGCTTTCTCTATGTCTGTGTATTGAGGCCATATGTTCCCTCTCCCCACTATTGAAAGCAACGCTTGTACATTAAAAGGAAAAAAGACAACCTGTAAGAATAATAACAGGGAACACGCCTGCAACTCAGATAAACTGATAGTTGACTTTCAAATTCCCGGATTTTCTCCATCTTTCAAAGCCCAGTATAGGTTCATGTAGTCACTCCCATTAGTCTGATGTCCCACAATGGGAGTTACATGATGCTTAAAAATAAATAAGAGAAGACTGTTGTCAATTCGACAATATTTCTAAACCTAAATAACCATCTGCAACCATATTTTAAGCCTTTTCCTTTTTCCTCAATACTGTATCCCCTTCCTGGCAACGTGCCTGACACAGAAGAAATGCTCAGTAAATATTGGCTGAACAAACAGATGAATGTCTATAGCCCACTTTGCTGGAAGAAGTGGAAGGAGGAGAGATTCCATTGCATATTAGAATTCTGTGTCTTAATTATCTTCAATTAGCTCAATCATAAGAATATTTAACAAACAAACAAAAAGAACATTCCTCTTACTTTTCCCTCCCACTGTGTATTTGGATGCTGCTTTCTTTTCCCTGTCTCTCTCGATGCAAATTAATTCAGATAAATAAGCTGTAACCAAATTACCAACTGATGTTGGGTATCAGCTTTGAATAGCTTAAAAAGCATCTCCTTCAGAGCAGGTCAGTAGCACTTTGTCGATCATTTGCTATCAAGGTATCTATCCTAATAGCTTGGCATTCTTCTGAACAATTTACGCATTTCTGCCACCAGTGAGCAAGATAAGCTGTTCTGTCAGGCATTATCTTTGACAATCTTACATAGCTACAGTCCAGAATCTGTTTCTCTGTCAAGTCTAGGCATATTCAAGTTTCAAAGACAAATGAAAGGCAACATAAAAAAATACTAGCCTTGGCCATCTGGTTAATCAGATTTTGTAAGCACTGGGTCAATATTTTTTCCAACTAAACTGAATACTGCTATTTCAGTACGTTACCAAAATGAAAACACAAAAGGGAAACCAATATGTTAAATCATTCTCACCAGTGATGAAGCTACTATTTCCAGCGTAAACTGAGTTTCACATATAATATTAAGGCACAATGAGCATCGCCCCAAGAGTACTCAAGACAAAGGAATACTGTAGAGTTTGCCAATAAACTGGTGACAGTGTGCTTTATATTTTCCTTTTCTTATGATACACACAAAAACTACAGAGAGCTACTGCGGGGTAGGTGAAGAAAGCTACCTCATCTTGGCTTTTCATTGTCAACTGTAAGTTACTTTGATGACACTTCAAACACAACCATCTTCATCTGAACTTTGGTGACCACCTTGAACTCTTCTCTCCTTTACATTCTAGATTCACAATTGCTGTGGATCCTCCTCTCATAACCTCTTTTGGAATTGTAACTTCTGATCACCTCATTGGATTGTTAGTATTTTAAATGCCTCTTAATTGATGACCTTGTCTAGGCTGTCTCCTCTCCAATCTATTTTATATAATCCAGTATTTTATATAATCCAGATTTTTTTTTTTTTGAGACAAAGTCTCACTCTGTCACCAGGCTGGAGTGCAGTGGCGAGATCTCAGCTCACAGCAACCTCTGCTTCCCAGGTTCAAGCAATTCTCCTGCCTCAGCCTCCCAAGTAGCTGGGACCACAAGTGCGCGCCACCACTCCCAGCTAATTTTTGTGTTTTTAGTAGAGATGGGGTTTCACCATGTTGGCCGGGATGGTCTCAATCCCTTGACCTCATGATTCGCCTGCCTCAGTTTCCCAAATTGCTGGGATTATAGGTGTGAGCCACCACACCCAGCCAGTTTATTCTGAAGACTAAAAATTGCAATAATCAATCAAAGACAGCTACCACTTGGGAGCGGCTATGTGCCAAGCATTCTAAGTGCCCAATGGAAATTATCTTATTTAATCCTTACAACAACCTAATAAGGTAGATACTGTCGTTATTCCCACTTTTTAGATGAGGAAAACAACAGGCCAGTAGAGGATAAGTAACTTGCCTTAGGAATAGTGTCTGTTTTTGATCTTTTGGATTCTGCAAGAATTCAAGGTCACTACCTTTGCCACACAACTCTCTGCTTTCCCAAAACACAGCATATAATGTCCCCAAATATACAATTGCCAAGGTCCATATCTAATAATGCAATCCCACACCATGGTGCCCAGTATAAACACCATCATCAGTCACATACATAGCACTTTTAAGTGCCATACTCATCTCAGGCTCTTAAGTTGGTTTTTTGTTTTGTTTTGTTTTGTGTCTCGAGATGGAATCTTGCTCTGTTGCCCAGGCTGGAGAGCAGTGGCATGATCTCGGCTCAAAACAACCTCCACTTCCCAGGTTCAAGCAATTCTCCTGCCTCAGCCTCCCAAGTAGCTAGGATTATAGGCACCCACCACCATGCCCCACTAATTTTTGTATTCTTAGTAGAAATGGGGTTTCACCTTGTTGGCCAGGCTGGTCTCGAACTCTTGGCTTCGTGATCCACCCACCTTGGCCTCCCAAAGTGTTGGGATTACAGGCATGAGCCACCGTGCTCAGCATTCAGGCTTCCAAGTTTTAAGGATGACACTGTACGACCCATGGTTCCCTGCCCAGGTATCCAAACCCTGGCCTCCCAGGTCACATCCCATTCTGGCCCATTCTTTCCCCACCCTTCTCCTAGCCCCTGTAGCATGAATTGTCATGTAAGTCTCAGCACCTCAAATGAGATTGTGTTCTTTGCACACAAACACTAGTCTTTACCATTCCTTTTTTTGCCACATAATTAGCAATAACGGTAGGCACAAAGAGGAGAGATTCCATAAATATTTGTTGGCATGATGTGAATATAAATAACCATTTAAGAATGTGAAAAAGAATGTTTAGAGTCTTTATTTTGTACTGTAAGTTTTTTTAATGACATTTCATGGTCTAACTGTGTCTAATTGTATGTTTTATTCAATACCTAGCCAATTTTGGCTACTTATTTAATGTGCCACTCTAACAATAACTTATATGTTCTCATTTCTGCTATATTTTAATGTTTCAGAGTTTATTTCATACACACACACACAACACAGACCAACAGTTACAGGTAGCAAGTCTTACAGCTTCAGGTCAACATGATTGAAATACCATCTCACCTTTTGAAATACAATTAGTGACTCTCTGATGAGGGGGAAAGTGTCTTAATAATCCTTGTGTCTTAATAATCTTTCCATTTTGTGTCTTTGTGTCTTAACAATCTTTCCATTTTGTTCTTTTCATGACCATTCCTCAATGACTAATTTATCATTGTCTTACTTTTTCTTTTTTTAAATCCTTAAGGTTCTTACTGCCAATACTATCTTATTGCCAATACTATTGTATTTATTTAAAGCTGAGCTTATAAAGACTTCCACCCTATTAACCCAGCTGTGGCACATGGCATTAAGGTACCACATTTCTGATTCACTGTGCTACTGACAATCATCATTGGTCTGTTATATTGGCTTTAGGATCTGGGCTGCAGCTATCCTTCACCATAAATTAAATAGCTGAATAACAGACGATCCTTTCAGCAGCATGTTCCATCACAATGGAAGGAGAAAGACTAAGTAACCACAAAGAAAAGCATGGTCCCCCAGGAGGAAAGCAGCCCCAGAGCTGGCAGTAAAGAGGGTAAGTGGGCTGGGGTCAAAATAGCTACTCTGGAAACTAAATACCAGCAAAGCAATTTACCATCCCTGAAGACCATACCTAAGTCCTACATACTGAGCCCACAAGCTTTAGTCTCTACAAATTAGTGATGTAGACAAATGAAGATATCCGTACTTATTACCCCTAGCATATCATCTCATCCCTGCTAAAAGGAGATGGACTTGAATATTTAAAAATAGGTTTCTTCGAGTTCCAGTTCTACCTTAGGCAAATCACTGAAACTCAGTTTTCTTGTTGTGAAGTAGAAATAACAATGCTTGTTATATTTTTTTGAAGGGTGGAGAACACACACAGGTGATAATAGACATAAAAGCCGTTTGAAAAAAAGTACAGTATCATGCAACATAAGACATACCAGCATGCTACTGACATGCATTCCCATCAAACTACAGAAATGTGAGCAATCTGAAGCATCCATAACATCAGCCACAAATGGAGTAGCATTTTTTTCACCGAAGTATTTCCATGGAGCTTCCCCTTTCAGTTTTCATGTAGACAATGTGACCTGAGAGGCTTCTGCTGTCTGCAGAATCCTATCCTGATCAATCTTGATCTACAAGCTCTTCTCCATCCATCAGACAGTTTATTTCAGTGACCCAACTGGACACTTCATTTTTGTTTTTTATGGTACACAAATGTAGCCATTTGCTTGACTAGATCTCTAAGTAGTTGACATTTAAAGGGAAGCTGAAACTAGCTTCAGATACTTTTCTTATAATCACCAAGTTAACACAATATGGAAAAATACGATTGACCTCACATCTTGATTAGGGAATGAGTTTTCATTTCACAAAAATTAAAACCAGGTTCCCTCTGAATAGACAGCTTCCCTATGTGAGAATTTTTATAAGTTCAATTAACAAAAATACAATTCCATACACAACTTTTCAGACAAACATCTACAGAATAAAGGGCAAAGGACACCTTTAGTTGGAGAGTGGATGTTTTCCATAACAGATAAACCCATTTTCCTCATTTTGATTCTATACTTATATTTAGCATCAAACCATTTCTGTAATACCAAATTATAATATTGTAAAGATCTGGAAACTCCGGAATATATAGTAAGAAACCTCCCATGAAAACAAAGACAAATTCACATCTCCCTAATTGGCTCCGTTGCTGTAGCTACCTTATACTTGGTGAGCCTTGGGAATTTTTATGAATAAACTCAACCAATATCAAATCTGTCTGCTGCACAAGGGCTTGGTTCATTATTATGACAAATACAAAAAACACCACTTTATTCATAACAGCAAGTCAGAGTACCTTTAAATCTGTGTGTGTAAAAGAAGCAATGTTCTGATACTGTGAACCCTTACCCGGTTGCATGTTTCTATAGATGCTACTGTGGGGTTCCACTGGCATGTGTGCCGAAGTCAATGACTGTAGATGCTTGGCTTAAAGGAGACTCCTTGGAGCCCAACAGCATCACTTGTCACCAAGGAAATAAACCAAAAGAAAGAGCAGGCATGTGAATTCTGACCACTCAAGAATTTTTGTTCTTTGGAGAAGAGATCCTTCAGAACTCTAGGGATGGTTTTGCAAACCACTCCACACTCCCCCTCAAGTTGAAAACTAAAACTTGCGAAGAAAGAAGGCAGACACTTTAAAGCAGCCATCTCTCCTCTCTTCCACATCAGTTCTGCACTGAAATTGGATGCCAAGTGCTAGGCGGATCCTTGGGATCATCTGGGAATGTCAAGGATTTCTCATCTTTGAGAACCCAAACTCTTAAGGGTCCTGTTTTGTTCGCTCCTGCTTGCTTCCTCGCCAGCCAAGGTTCTACATGTTTGGAATCTACACAGGTCAGATTCTGTCAGTGACCACGAGGCACATAAGACAATTTGGGCACCTCCGGCAGCACTTCCCAACTATTCCGGAGTCTCAAGCAGAGCCTCGCCTCCCCCAGGTCTAACCCGCAGGCCCTCTTTCTAATTAAGTGACCTTTCCAAGGAGCGTCCTCCAGCCGCGTCCTGGGGGACGGGTCAGCGGCTGAGCAAGGAGGCTCGACATCTCTGCGCTAAACACTCAACTGTTTGTTTTCTGCAAAGTGGCAGGACATATTTCGGTGGCGACCGCAGCCCCGATTCGCTCCTCGATTGTTGGGCTCTGAGTGGCATTGGGGACACTGCGATCGACGGTTTGAAAGGAGTAAACCGTTGTTTTCGGGAACTTCTCTCTCACTGCTACGGGATTGCGAGCGGAGGGAGAAAGAAAATCCCACACAAAAGCAGCCAGCCCTGCAAGCTCCGCCAGCACAAAGGCCGGCTCGCTGGTGCGGAGCTAGGAGGCTGGGCTGGAGCAAGGAGTGCCGTGAACCCTCCGAGGCCTGCGCGCCGCGCCCAGCGCGCCCGGAGCTGCCCCCGCGCACCCCGCACCTGGGCACCGCGCTCCGAAGGAGGCTCGGGGCGCACGCCTGGTGCACCTAGGGCTGCAACGCTCCCGGGACTGCACGCTCCCGGGACGACCCCACGCCACTGAGGCTCCGGTTCCGTCCCTGCCCCGGCGCCACGTCTGCAGCCGCGGCCGCCCAAGTGGCCGGAACCGGGCCCGTCCTCACCTGTGCGCCTTCAGCGGAGCAGCGCGCGGAGGACAGAGGCAGCGGCGGCGCGGGCGCTCGGCATCCCCGCGGCGGGCCCGGCGGCGGCGGCGGCGGCGGCGGCGACTCCCTAGCTGTCTGGGACGCTAGGGGGAGGGCGCTTCGCTTTGTTGCTTATTCATAAGGCCGCGGCTACGGCCGGGGATTGGGCGGTGAGTAGGTGTGCCCGCCCCGGCTCTGCTGGCACTGACAGCCGACGCCGTTGCCCCACGCCCCTCGGCGCCCACTTCCCCGCCTCCGCTCCGCCGCGGGGGCGGCTTCTGCTGGAGTCTGGGCACCTGGGACCCCTCGGAGATTCAGTGCTCCGCTTCCCCTCTTTACAACCGGAGCTTCTGCGGCAGCTCCGCTTCCCTACCTACAGAGAAGAGACCAGGGCACCGTTTACACAAGAAAAACCTCAATTTTGCTGGTCTTTGGTTCAGGCAAGGAGCGTAAATCTGAGACTGCAGAGTGTTCCTTGTGGAAACTATGGACGGCTTGGCAGGGCCCTTAAGTAGGACCCTTAAAGTAGCTCTACACAGAATTTCCCTTCTCCGTCTTTCGGAGAGGTTGCAAACTAGTGCTAGTCATAAGTAAGGTTGATTGAGCCCTTGCACAAGAGTAGATGCTTTGCCCATTACTTTACCTGCTTAATCTGCACGATAGAAGAGTAGACATTGTAGTCCTCATTTACCAGGGTAGGAGGTTAAGGCTAAGGGCTGTGTAAGTTGTCCAAGGTCATCCGGCTCGCGTGGCCACCGGGAATTTGTGTCCTCCATTCTTGAGCCTCTCAAGGACTGTTTTCTTTTTCTGTTATTTCTAATGGTGTGGAAAGAGGTGTTGGAATCTAAAGGCCCATCCTGGAACAACCTCCCCAACCCCAGCATTTTGCATTTGCAGAGCACTCTTCACATTCGTCCACTATTGTGCTTATGAACTCCCTTCTTCATAATAACTTAGTCCCCTTTTGTAGTTAATTATAAACACCTTGAAGTCAGAGCAAGCGCTGGTTCACCTTTGACCCCCACACCTAACACAATGCAGAGGTATGTACTGGTTTCTGTTTGTTTGTTTGTTTGTTTGTTTTTGAGACAAGATTTCTCTCGCCTAGGCTGGAGTACAGTGGCGCCATCATGGCTCACTGCAGCCTCGACCTCCTCCTGGGACCTCAAGCGATTCCCCACCTCGACCTCCTAAGTAGCTGGGACCACAGGCATGCGGCACCACGACTGGCTAATTTATTATTATTATTATTATTATTGGTAGAGATGAGGTCTCCCTATCTTGCCCTGACTGGTTTCAAACTCCTGGACTCAAGCCATCCTCCTGCCTTGGCCTGTCAAAGTGTGAATTACAGACGTGAGCCACGGTGCCCAGCAGGTATGCACTGTTACCCATTCCACCTCCCTTTAGAAATTATTATCTATATATAATCATGTATTGATTAATTAGGGGAATACATTCTGAGAAATGTATCCTTAGGGGATGTTGTTGTTATGCAAGCATAATAGTATACTTACACAGACCTAGATGGCATAGCCTACTATGTACCAAGGCTATATGGTACAGCCTATTACTCCTAGGCTACAAGCCTGTACAGCATGTTACTATACTCGGTACTGTAGGCAATTGTAACACAATGGTATTTCTATATCTAAACATTGAAACAATACGGTAAAAATACAGCATAAAAGATAAAAAATGGTGCATCTGTGTAGAGCACTTGCCATAAATGGAGCTTATAGGACTGGAAGTTGCTCTGGGTGAGTCAACTCATGATGAGTGAGACTGTGAAGACCTCGGACATAACTGTACACTACTGTAATGTACATAACCATACACTACTGACATAACTGTACACTACTATAATGTACATAACCGTATACTACTGACATAACTGTACACTACTGTAATGTACATAACCGTACACTACTGACATAACTGTACACTACTGTAATGTACATAACCGTACACTGCTGACATAACTGTATGCTACTGTAATGTACATAACCGTACACTACTGACATAACTGTACACTATAATGTACATAACCGTATGCTAATGACATAACTGTACACTACTGTAATGTACATAACCGTACGCTACTGACATAACTGTACACTACTGTAATGTACATAACTGTACGCTACTGACATAACTGTACACTACTGTAATGTACATAACCGTACACTACTGACATAACTGTACACTACTGTAGTTATGTAGGATATAACTGTATACTACACTACTGTAGTGTGAACAATGTACACTTAGGCTGTACTGTAGACAAAAACTTTTTTTCTTCAATAATAAATTAGCTTACCATTTTTACTTTATAAATTTAAACTTAATTTTTTTTAACTTTTGACTCTTTTTTTTTTTTGAGACAGGGTCTCACTCTGTCACCCAGACTGGAGTCCAGTGGTACAATCACAGTTCACTGCAGCCTGGACTTCCTAAGTTCAAGTAATCTTCCTGCCTCAGCCTCCCCAGTAGTTGGGACTACAGGCACATGCCACCATGGCTGGGTAACTTTTGACTGTTTTGTAATAACACAGCTTAAAACACAAACATATTGTACTGCTGTTCAAAAATATTTCATTTCTTTATTTTCTTATTCTATAAGCCTTTTTCTATTTAAAAAACAAAATTTTAAAAGGCCGGGCGTGGTGGCTCACGCCTGTAATACCAGCACTTTGGGAGGCCAAGGTGGGTGGATCACCTGAGGTCAGGAGTTCGAGACCAACCTGGCCAGTATGGCAAAACCCTGTCTCTACTAAAAATATAAAAATTAGCCGGACATGGTGGTGCGTGCTTGTAATCCCAGCTATTAGGGGGGCTAAGGCAGGAGGATTGCTTGAACCTGGGAGGCAGAGGTTGCAGCGAGCCAAGATCGTACCACTGCACTCCAGCCTGGGCAACAAGGTGAGACTCCATCTCAAAAAAAAAAAAAATTAACTTTTTAAACTTTTTGGTTAAAAACCAAAACAGAAACACAGACATTAGTCTGGGCCCGTAAAGAGTCAGGATCATTATCACCTCCACATCTTGTCCTGCTTCAGCACCACGGCTAACTGAGGTCTAGAAGTAGAATTCTATACTTGGAACTTAGATTATCATGTGGCTACTGAGTCTCTAAGAAGAGTAGGATGTTAGAAAGGGATACTGAAAAGGAGGCAGGAAGATGTCAAAGAAACTTTGAGGACCATAACACACATACAACAGTCATCTCCTATGATAACAAGGCCTTCTTCTGCAATACCTCCTGAAGGACCTGCCTGATGCTGTTTTACAGTTAACATCTTTATTTACAAGTAGAAGTAGTACACTCTCATGATAAAAGTATAGTATAGTAAATATATAAGCCAGAGTAACATAGACATTTGTTATTATCAAGTATATACTGTACATTATTGTATGTGCTATAATTTTATATGACCAGCAGTGTGATAGGTTTGTTTACAGCAGCATCACCACACAAAGGAGAGTAATGCATTATGTTGCATTGCACTAGGGTATTCCAATGGCTACCATGTCACTAAGTGATAAAAACTTTCCAGCTCCATTATAATCTTATGGGACCATCATTTTATATGCAGTTTGTGGTTGACTGAAACATTGTTATGGGTACATGAGTACTTCTGGAATGTGATTGGAATGAGTTGAATCTATGAGGTTGGTTGGTTTATTTGTTTTTAGACAGGGTCATGCTCTGTCACCCAAGCTGGAATTGAGTGGCCCAATCACCGCTCATTGCAGCCTCAACCTCCCCAGGTTCAAGCAGTCCTCCCACCTCAGCCTCCCGAGTAGCTGGGAGCACAGGCATATACCACCACACCAAGCTATTTTTTTTTTTTTAATTTTTTGTAGAGACTAGTTTTTGCCATGTTGTTCAGGCTGATATTGAACTCCTGCACTCAAGTTATCTCCCTGCCTTGACCTCCCAAAATGCTGGGATTATAGGCATGAGCAACCATACCTGGCTGAGATCTGCTTTTTGTATGTATTCAGTGCAATATATTGCACTGTGACCAGGTCTTCTATCTGGATTCAGTACCCGCCATGTAGATGACCACGTCGTATTTCAGCATTTTATTTTTAAGTCACTTGTTTGAAACTCAGACCACATCTTCTTGTAAAAACCATGTTATATAGTATGGCGGGGCTACCAGCTAGCCCACAATATTAAGTCTACTCAACCCAAATACAGGTAAATAATAGTACTAAAAAAAAAAAACTAACCTGAATTCTGGGTGTTCTGACCAGATGGCCAGGCAGAAGAGGAGAGACAGCAAGAGGAAGGAATTCCAGTTCTCCTCACATTTACACACAAATTTGAGACATTCAAAGTTTCTTTGACATCTTCCTGCCTCCTTTTCAGTATCCCTTTCTAACATCCTACTCTTCTTAGAGACTCAGTAGCCACATGATAATCTAAGTTCCAAGTATAGAATTCTACTTCCAGACCTGAGTTAGACTCAAAATTTTCCATTCTTCAAAATTACCCTTCTCTCATGGTAAAATTCCTGTCTCCCATTTCCTCAATATAAATTATTTCAGGTGTGCAGTAAAAGTAAAGTAATCTTATTGGAAATCATTTCTACTAGTCCTTTATCCTTCCAAAAATGGTTTGTACTGCTTTCAACAACTCTGCTTTATACAATTCATCTCAACCACTGTTGTTGATACATGGCAGTGGTCATAAGATTTACTCTTCTCTTCCCTCAACACATACACACACACAAATTGTAGGTTAAGGAAAGTTGTACTCTGCAAGTAAAATAAGTAAATCCACATACAATGAATGTTATTAACCTTTTACAGGTAGAGCAAGAAACTGTGGGGCGGTGGGGGGCGGGGGCAGCGGGGGGAGGTTTAAAGCTTGGGAACAATAAAAACTCCAATCAGGCTGGGCGCAGTGGCTCACGCCTGTAATCTCAGCACTTTGGGAGGTTGAGGTGGGCAGATCACCTGAGGTCGGGAGTTCAAGACCAGCCTGATCAACATGGAGAAACCCTGTCTCTACTAAAAACACAAAATTAGCCGGGTATGGTGGCACATGCCTGTAATGCCAGCTACTCGGGGGGCTGAAGCAGGAGAATCACTTGAACCTGGGAGGCAGTTTGCGGTGAGCTGAGATCATGCCATTGCACTCCAGCCTGGGCAACAAGAGCGAAACTCCATCTCAAAAAAACAAAACAAAACAAACAACTCCAATCAAGGTAATAGGCAAGGAAACTTAGAAAGGCAATTTTAAAGTTGCCAGATTTAGCAAATAAAAATAGGAGATTCCCAGTTAAATTTGAATTTCAGATAAACCACAAACAAGTTTTGGCAAAAGTATGTCCCAAATATTGAAAGAATGGGACAGACAGTACTGAAACATTATTTGTGATTTATCTGAAATTCCAGTTTAACTGGGCATCCTGCGTTTTATCTGGTAGCCCTCTCAGTTTTAGGCAATTAGTTGGTCCTGGTTAGTAAAAAGTCTTTGTGTTGGAGAGAAACTGGTCAAGTGTAGCAAAGAACAGCATAACCAACCCCCAAGAGCCAGAAGTGAACAATACCCATTCAAATACCGCACAGAGGGAAGAGCTTTGGCAATGCAGATGTGAGCATTATGATGTCCTTGGTGAGGCTGTCACTCAGTTGGGAAGAAATGCTTCTCAGTATGATCATTAATTGTCGGTAGTTTGATTCCCACGTACCAAGTCCCATGTATATGGCACATGGGGCTCTGCTAAAACGAATATTTCTGTCTGCCTGACCTCTATAAAATTGTTATTCTGTATTATGTGAGCTGAATTGTTTGAGTCTGTTCCTAACACATATATTCATGCCCACAAAAATTGGGTTTCTGGTCTTGCAAAGTTAAGAACAAGGCCTTGAGCAGAGCTGACTTTATCAAGGTAAGTGCCACTTCAGAAGGATACTTAAAGACCAGGTGGCAGGTCCTCCCCAGACTCTGCATCACTGTTTGCTGAGGGCGTTTTTTTGTTGCAGTTTGTTTTGTCTTGTTTTTATTTGAAATTGTACCAACCACAAGGATTTGAGGCCATCGAATAAAATGAAATGGAAGAGCCACATGAGAAAAAACTTCTTGGAAGGTTGAGTTTACCTGAGATCTCCTCAAAAACCATTCCTGTTTTTCAGTGATTTTTCCTCCCTTTTTATAAAATTCCTTCCTTGGATTTTGTAGTTCTTATTGGCCCCCAGATACACAACAAAGAGGTCCCGCCATGGAAGAGGAGGAACAGGAGCTGCTATGTAAAATAGGAGTCATTTGCAAGTTGGATATTTAAGTTCTCCCTGCAATAAATGGTCTTTTCCTTTTGGCCTTCCTAAAAGTTTATGAACATGAGCTTTTCAGCGTCCCCCACTGTTCTCTGCCCAACTGCTCCCTAACTCTAATTCTCCACTGGGGACTTTCTTGTTGCTTTTAATTTTTTCTGTTTGTTGTTAGTTTTGAGACAGAGTCTCGCTCTGTTGCCCAGGCTGAAGTGCAGTGGCCCGATCTCAGCTCACTGCAACTACCTCCCGGATTCAAGCGATTCTTGTGCCTCAGCCTGCCGAGCAGCTGGGACTACAGACACACACTATCACGCCTGACTGATTGCTTTTAATTTTTTAAGTTGAAATTCTAATTCCCAGGGGTAGACTTTAGTGTAAAATAATATTGCTAAGTATACTCTACTCCCTCTTGGTATTCAATAAATATTTTATTTTTGTGGTGATGATGATGTAGATAATGGTAATCATGTTAGACAGAATCAGCTTCATTAATTCTGATAGATGTTTTCATTGCATCCAAAACTCTCAGAACACTTGGCATGACCAGTCTTGAACAACTGCAGTGCCAGCGGGCTTAGATTTTTACCTCCCACTAAATTATGTCATTGGTATGCAGTTTTTTGTGAAGACAAGTGGGAAGAATAAATCCCATAATAAAACAATTTTCTTTAAACAAGGCTTTGGAACAGACTTTTATACATTGTAGTTGCTTTTTTGTTTTGTTTTGTTTTTGTTTTTATTTTTTAACAGAGTCTCCCTCTGTCGCCCAGGCTGGAGTGCAGTGGCACTACCTTGGCTCACTGCAACCTCCATCTCCCGGGTTCAAGCCATTCTCCTGCCTCAGCCTCCGAGTAGCTGGGATTACAGGTGTGCACCACCACACCAAGCTAATTTTTGTATTTACAGTAGAGACGGGGTTTCACTTGGCCAGGCTGGTCTCAAACTCCTGACCCCAAGTGATCCACGCACCTTGGCCTCCCAAAGTGCTGGGATTACAGGCGTGAGCCACTGCGCCTGGCCTATAGTTGCTTTTAACTGCTAATATAGAAGTCCACTACATTTACCTATCTTTATTACCTAACACTCAGGTAAATCTTCTTGCTTCTCTGCTCTCCCCAAGAAAGTTATTACAATTATAGAAGCAGAATATTGTATGCCTTACATTTGCTTCTTTAAAACCTATGCTTTTCAATATTCTCTTATTAAGTGTTGGATTTATTTAGGCCCTGAACTTTCTATTCAGTTCTAAGAAATGGAATTTTGTCTGTTGCCTTGAAAAAGCAAGATAGGAGAGGAACGGACCACTAAGCAGGCACAGAAAGAAACAAAATTACAAAAAGAATACAGTCATTTTAAAAAAGCTTTTTTAGATAAAGAGGCTGAAAACATTTACAAAAAATAAATCTTGTCCTTTACTTTACAGTCATGAATATGTCCTTGTGAGACAGTCTATAAAAATCCCTTTCAAGAGATTCGAACATCAAAGGTCTAATGTCTTCTGTGGAATATATCCTTTAATTCTAAATGAATTGGCCATCAGAAGTAACTATTGTGTATTCAAAATGGCATCCATAACTCTAAAAAAGATATGAATTGCCTTTTACTTTGTCAGACAAAAGAGTCTTATCTCCATCTTTGTATTTTTTAATGTTCAATGATAAATAAATCAATGACTCTCAGAGGCTCCTTATCTTAAACCATGGGTTTGAGATATTTATTCCTGACATAATGGTATACATAACCACTGCCTATGTTGCAAAGAAAGATTATTTACTCTTCTCTGTCTCTATTAAGGGTAGAATTAAAGAAAATGGATTTACCAGGAGAAGCAAAGTTCAGGCTCAAAGAAGCACTGTTGTCACAGAAAGTTCTTAGACACTGGAATAGATTAGCAAAAGAGATTATATATTCTCTTTTGTGTAGGCTTCTAAAACGAGGATGAATTTAAGTCTGACTGGGTTGTGGGTTTCTGATGAAACATCATTAGTTCACTCAATAAGGACATTATGGGGATAGTTGTAAATGTGGAAAAGCTACCAAATATATTTACTGAGAAGAACTGTATTATTGTTTATTATCTACCTTCTAACAAATGTTGTTTATGCCACTTTTAAAGAATGTGATTCAGTTATTAACATCAAGTTCAGGACACACAAGAGTACATTCAAAGAGCACGCTGACAGCAAAAGCAAAGGACAGGATACTATCAATGGAGATTTTCTCCATTATAATGTAGCTCATAATCAGAATAATACCAACAATTTGAATACTGGTTGACCAAGGTTTAAATATGGTATGGATGTCAGTGCAAAAAACAAGCAAACAAACAAAAAAGGACTTTCCTTCAGTGTAACACTCAACCTTCTGCTAAATTTTTTATTCCTATAAATTTTGGTTAGTTTTTCTGGCCAAACAGCCCTAGATGAGTTCATGTTTCACAGTCATTAAGCCATGGGCACTGCATCATGCAATGTGGGTTATGTGTGTATTTTGGCATAGAGCTTAGCTCTGTGGTTAATCAATCATCGACAAATGTTTTTGTTTTGTGGGAGGTATGTGGAGTACGCAAAGATCAATAATTGAACTCAACATTCCCTGGGAATCTTAAATTTAGTTGAGAGGAAAAGGTATATACTTAAAAACATTACCAATAACACACAATGTAAAATTTCTTTATAGGCTTCTTTCGTGATCTAAAGGGAGTATGGATTTTCATCATCTTTTTCCATGATACTACCACAAAGCAGAGCTATTTGATAAGGTCTACATGGAAAACCAATGTCTTAATATAGTTAGTGCATATGTGTGTAACTGTCTTTCCCCAAGAAAACTATAAGCTCTTTGAATTAAGACAGTGTGTTTTAAATAATCTCACATCTCCCACAACACCTACAGAAGTGCCTTAACATAGCAGCTGTTCAAAAAGTATTTGTTGACCAATCATGGCCATAGCTTATGCCAAAATAAATATGTAACACTACAATGCTCAACATTTTATAATTATGAAGCATGAAACTGAATACTACTCACATGCAAAGGAAATTTGGCTAGCTTCAGAATGAAATACATCAATCTCATTCAAATTGGAAAGATACATTCCAACGTAAGTGCCTCTGAGACTTAGGATTTAATTATTTTTTTTACATCCTTTAAGAAAGGATCAGTCCATGTGTGCATGTGTCCTGTCTGAAACCAGAGAACTGAGCCAACCGATGTTTCAAGTCCCTTTCTAACCACAAGTCTGTGATCCTTTTTATTGGTGAAGCTCACATTAATTTAAAGAAGAGTTGCAGGCCTGACATGGTGGCTCACACCTGTAATCCCAGCACTTTGAAAGGCCAAAGTGGGTGGATCACTTGAGCCCAGGAGTTTGAACCCAGCCTAAGCAACATGGCCTAGCCACCACGCCTGGCTAATTCTTTGATTTTTTGTAGAGACAGCCTGGGAGATTGAGGCTGCAGTCAGTCGTGATCATGCCACTGCACTTCAGCCTGGGCAACAGAGTGAGACCTTGTCTCAAAACACAAAACAAAACAAAGAAACAAAAAACAAAGAGAAGTTGTACATGAACAAGAAATACCCTGAGTGTAAGATTAAAAAGAAAAACAGAAACCTGCTTCAAGATGAATCCAGAACTAGATTTCATGGAGGCTAAGTCCTTTGAAGTAGCTACAGAAATATGTTTTGTTTTATTTATTTTTTTCTCAAGACCTGCAATATAAAGTAGGCATAAAAGATTCACTTTGCAGAATCAGTCCAAAGCAATTCCTCCATAACTTGTTTACAAAAATAGCCAAAGGGGTGGAAAAACTTCCTTCAGAATCAGGGTGATTGAAAGCATGTCTCACACAGAGAAAATTATTTACTTTTGGACTGGTCTAAAGTGTGAGGCATCACCACAAAAGAATAAATGAATTTTTCTCCAAAAGATTCCCAGTAAAGATAAATGGAGGGTCATGTGATGTTCTTTCTTTTCTGTTCTCTTTTTGCTTTTAGGAGCCTTCTATAAGTGGTATTCAGGCATAGTGATATGTTTTGTTTTCCTTCTGTTTCTCTCTTTGCAAAAGGCGTTTTAAGGCACTTGCCATTACCAGCTAATGTTCATTTTATGACATTGTTCCTAGCAATCAATCTTACATTGATGGGCACTTCTCAGTCAGAGTCAGATCATATTCTGCTTGGTTCATCAAAAAAAAAAAAAAAAAGATTTTTTCCCTTGTTACTCTCCATTTCTCCTTTAAATTCTATTTCTTTGTTTTTCTCGTCTCATACTTCTACTTTCTAGATTTCATACTGCTGCTTTTAAAATTTAATGTCTTCTCCAGTGTATACATTGTTCCTTGTTTCAAAGACGTGAGCCTGAGCACTTTGGCCCAATCCTTTTCAATTTCATAGCCTTTAATTCCAGTATGCTGCTGTGTTTGAGGCAGCCTTGAGGACTATAACAAAATTTCACGTGGTGCAATGCATTATTCATTCATAAGCAGTTTTACAGGCCCGTTCTTTTGCCCAAGGCACAAACATAAGCAATTGATCTTACTTCCTCTCCCTCTCCTTCTACCTGAGAATAAGAAATGTGGCAGACATCAAGGACATCTAAAGCAGATGATAAATATATGGAAGAAATTATCCATTATCCCAGGTTGTTGCTCCACGCCTGCCCAATGTCATCCCTTTCCCAGCCTCAACTCCTCCGCCTCCTCCCCACCATCCTGAAGTAAATGGGAGTAACACCTGTGTTATGGACTGAGTTGTATTCCCCCAAAATTCACACGTTGAAGCCCTAACTCCCAGTACCTCAGAATGTGACTGTATTTAGAAAGAGAGTCTTTTCTAAATTTTTATTTTTATTTTTAGAGACAGTGTCTTGCTCTGTTGCCCAGACTAGAGTGCAGTGGTGCCATCATAGCTCACTGTAAGCTCAAATTCCTGGGCTCAAGGAAAATTCCTGGGCTCAAGGGATTCCCCTGCCTAGACTCCTGAGTACCTGGGACTACAGGCATGGGCCACCATGCCTGGCTAATTTTTTTTTTTTTGGCAGAGACAAAGTCTTGCTATGTTGCCTGGGCTGGTCTCGAACTTCTGAGCTCAAGTGATCCTCCCACCTTGGCTCCCAAAGTGCTGGAATCGCAGGCGTAAGCCACTGAGCCCAGCCAAGAGGGTTTTTAAAGAGGTAATTAATTAAAAATTCAATCCCGTATGCCTTGTGTCCTTATAAAAAGGACACAGACACACATGGAAGATCATGTGAAATCACAGAAAGTAGTCATCTACAAGCCACGAAGAGAGGCCTCAGATGAAACCAGCCCCGTTGACACCTTGATCTTGGGCTTCTAGACTCCACAACTATGAGAATATTAATTTCCATTGTTTAAGGCTCTTGGTTCATGGTACTTTGTTAGGTACCCCTAACAGACTAATATAGCCTGGCACAGTTGGAGGTCTCTTCTGATTGGCTAGTGCTTTTGCCATGCTGAGTATTTTCAATAGCTTCCCTGGCTGAAGTAAAACAGTCATATATTTAGAGGGGGAGCATAAGAAAATCAGTCTCCCAAAAGGAGCATATTTTCAGACCAGAAAATCCACAGGTGGCACCTTTTTTACATTGCAGCTCTCCTTAGTAGTAGAATCTGGCTATGCCTTTGAGCCATTTCTTAAGAACATGACTTGAACTGCTGTAGAGGCCGCCTGGAGGTTCTTGGCCTTTCCTGGGATAAGAGAGCAAACAAGTGTTCAAACAATCTAAGCGAAAGTATTGCAGAGGAACCAGGAGCATGCATTTAGCTTCAAAATAGGATAATAATAGTTTTGATATCCTAGGATTATTGGGAGAATTAAATGGAATAAGGTGTAATGTACTAAACACAGTGTCTTTAACACCCATTACATATTCAATGAATACTATTATGTGAATCAAAGTGCAGACCCAGGTAATGAAGTATTGATTTTCAGCTGTAGAAGCAGGTATTTCCTGAGTTGATGGCTAATGGATTTTTTTCTTTCTTGAGGAACTTTCTGGGAATAAAAATGGACCTATCGGTATCCCTATATTTAAACTTCAGGTTATTGTGGAAAGAACAATTTTCTGGGAATAGATTTTAGAATGGCATAATTATGTGGCATTTTCTTGGAATGTCACCAAGTTTCATCAATAAAACTGTCAAATTTAAGAAATTTGCACTATGTCCATCCACCAGGTTCCCATTAACACTAAATTTTCCCCCAAGCAGAAACATTCTTACATAGGCAGAAAATTTTTTTAAATTTACTGAAATTATACTATTATTTAAATGATCTAGCATTTTATGAAACTGCACTTAACTAAAACCAATTACATGACTTACATAACTGAAAATAAGTTGGAATTATAATAGTGTCTGGCCTATTACAGATATTTAATAGATTTATCTCATTTAAGGATCTTGAAACATAATAATTATGGAGGTGTGCTTCTCATCTGCTCCAATTTCCTTATTTATCAAATGAGACACTAAACCTACAAGAGATTGCCCAATGTCAGGGCAAAGCATACACAGGAACCCAAATCTCTGGATGCATAATCCAGGACCCTTCCTCTCCTATTCAGTGGCACTTTTATGTTTCAAGGGGAGAGAAACACATTTAAGAGTTTAACCAAAGATTTAGCTTCCTGGCCAGGCACAGTGGCTCACACTGTAATCCCAGCGCTTTGGGAGAACAAGGCAGGTGGATCACCTGAGGTCAGGAGTTGGAGACCAGCCTGGCCAACATGGCGAAACCCCGTCTCTCCTAAAAACTACAAAAATTAGCCAGACATGGTGGTGCACGCCTGTCGTCCCAGCTACTCAAGAGGCTGAGGCAGGAGAGTCGCTTGAACCCAGGAGGCGGAGGTTGTAGTGAGCTGAGATCATGCCACTGCACTCCAGCCTTGGTGACAAAGATTTAGCTTCCCAACTAAGCATCGTAATCTACATTGACACCTCTATGCCTGGGCTGGGCTCATGTTCCCTCACCTGAATTGAACATTTGTGTCTTCTTTGTCTGGCTAAGGATACTTACACATGGTTACAAACTCACCTTAGCCATCCTGTTCAGGAAACTCTCCTTGATTACCGAGACTGGGTGGAATGCCCCCATCACACCTGGGCACACAGTTCTGTCTTAGCACTCAGATTCAACTAGCCACGTGTCAGGCACCCAGCTGCCCACGGTGCCTCCTCCAGCATCCCACTCCAGCCTGTGTTGTTTTTAGTGTGTATCGCCCCTCAGTCCCTCAGACCTTCTCACAGTCTGTATTCTGCCTGGCCTGTATCCTCCCTTAGTCTGTACCCCTGACTTTTATCCTCCCTTCAGTCTGCATCTCGCCCCAGCCTGTATCCTCTCTTAATTTGTACCACTTCCTAACCTGTATCCATCTCAGCTTTTATCCACCTTCCTGTATCCTCCCCAAGCTATTCCCCCACTAGACCATATCCTGTATCACTCCCGAATCCCCCAGCCTGTATCTCCTCTTGAAAGGCAGAATTCTAAGATGGTCCCAAAGAGTCCTAGCCTCTGGTATGCATAATTCACATCAGAGTAATTCAGTAATTACTCTTTTCCCATTCAGTCAAACATGAGTCAGTAATTTGGTCAAACATGACTCTTTTGCCAGTAATTTAGTCAAACATGAATCTAGTGCAGCTGTGAAGTTGCAGATGTAATTAAGGTCCCAAATCAGTTGATTTTAAGATACGGAGAGGGCTAAGCCTCGTGGTGCGCGCCTGTAGTCCCAGCTACTAGGGAAGCGGAGGTGGGAGGGTCACCTGAGCCCAGGAGTTCCAGGATCCAGTGAGCCCCATTCACACCATTGTACTCCAGCCTGGGCTACAGAGCAAGATCCTGTCTCAAAAATAAAAATAGGGAGATTATCTAGTAGGGCTGACATAATCAATGGACCCTTTCAATCTGGATGTAGAGGTTACAAACAGAGAAGTCAGAGATTCAAAGCGTGAGAGGACCTGGGAAGGGAATCACATGACAAGGAACTGCGGGCGCCCTCTAGTGTTTCGGAATGCCGTGGCCAAAAGCCAGCAAGATGCTTCACTCCTACAGCCACAGGAGTTGAATTCTTCCAACAACCCTGTGAGTTTAAGAGATTCCTGAGCCCTGGAAAGGAGCACAGCCCAGCTGACACTTTCATTCTCCCCTTGGAATACACTGAGTGGAGAACTCAGCTACACCGTGTCTGGATTGCTGGCCTACAGCACTGTGAACTAATAAACGGTGTGTTTTAAGACACTAAGTGTATAAAAATTTGTTATATAACACAGAAACTTAATACAACACCTTCCGCAGCCCGTACACCCCAGTCTGTATCCCCTCAATCTATATCCCACAGCCTGTATCACTCCAGCCTGAATTCCCCCAGGATACATCTCCCCAGCTTGAGTCATTTTCCAGTCTGTATCACCCACTCCAGCATGGATGCCTCTGGCCTACATTCCTCTCAGCTTGTACCATCCCCCAGCCTACATGCCCCCTACATACCCACAGCTTGTCATATAATGCCCCATCAATACCATCTCTCTCTCTCACACACACACACACACACCACTAGCACCGCTAACACCACCACCCACCACCTGCACAGCACAGCACCCTCAGTGATTCTGCCCAAAGAGTACACCACTCGGGTTCACAGTCTGCAGCACCAGATGGAAATTTTGTCTCCTTTCCAAGACGGGTGAGCAGGACTGGGCAACCCAAAGGGAAAATGTAGTCTCTTCTTTGCTTCTTTGAGCCTCAAGCCGATCACGAGCAGCCAGTCAGCCCTGCTTCCTATGCACTGAGCTCTGCACTAGTTTCCCCAGCAGTCTAGAATCACCTCCCAGCCCCACCAAGCCGACAGCAGGCACTCCCTTTCCAAAAGGAAATGAAATGGGGCCCAAATCAGTTGGCCAAATCCTCTCATCTTTCCTATCGAAGAGTTTGAAAATTCCTTTTCTCCAAGAGGATTGCTGACCCCCTCCGCCCATTCTCCACCTCCAGTCCAGAGCTGGCCTTCTGGACTTTACTGTCCTTCTGGACTTTTCTTCATCTGTGCTATCCCATAACTTACTTTTGCAAGATGGTATGTTTCTCAGTGATGTATTCCTCCATAATTATCCTTGTATCTTAACCTGAACTTTTTCTGAGTTGGTTGGGATGAGTGGTATAAGTAACCAATACCTACTGTCAAATAGCAAACATTAGGTGAAGAACATAGAACATCTGTGTAAAAGGATAAATAACTTCATGTGTACAAACATATACACATACAAAGTATATGCATCTATACGGTGTGTATGTATATACACATATATAATATGTATTACATTTTATATATTTATAGATTATATATATATAAAACAACAACCCTGCAAGGTGTAGTTACTATTCCTATTTCATAGATGAGGAAATTGAGGTTCACAGAAGTTAACTAAGTTGTCTGATGGCACACAGCAAGCAAGCAACAGAGCTGGAATACCAACTTGAGCAGTCTGGCTCCAGAGTTGATCTTCTTACCCACTCTGCTGAACACTTATAAGGTGTCAGGATCACTGTGCTAAGTAGGGCGCATGCATCAATTATGGCAAGAAAAGAGCAGGAGAGAAAGCAGAGAAAACTGTGTGCTAAAGCAATCAGGACAATTTTCACAGAGAAAGTGGGGCTTGAGCTAGCATGAAGGGAAAAGTTGGACTCAAACTTACAAGGGTAGGGTATTCGGGTTGGAGGAATGGAATGAACTAGGCACAGGAGTAGGGGCATGCGTGTTATGGTAGCATAATTTGTATAAGGGAGCTACGGGAAATAAGACAGGAGAGGTTAAGTGGAGACCACGTTGTGGCTGCCTTGAATGTTAAGCCAAGGCATTTGGCCTTAATTATAAGGCAAGAAGAGGAAGACCTAGGAAAATTTTTGAGCAAGTGAGTGGGAGAGGAGAGAGACAGTTGAATATGGTGAATGACTGAACTTGGGAGATAAAAAGAATTTAGAAATTAGTCCAAAATTTAGTTCTTGGGTGATTCAAGTAATTTTTGTTTTAATAATACAAATTGATTAAATTATATGTGGGGCTGAAATTTGCTTCCTTGCAATAGTTACACACATGATTGTTCTTTAAATTCTGCTGGGATGGAAATCTTATTTTGCCCTCCCCATAAAGCAATCCAGGAAAAATTTGTGTAGGGCCAGACAAGTATGAAAAGTCAACAGGATCATTAGAATCCTATGGATTCTCCTACCCTAGAGAAAAATTCAAAATTTCAGCTATACTATGGGCATTTTAGCAACAAGCCAGTTGCCCTCTGGGATAGTACCCCAACTAAATAGGATGTTATGGAGCTTTGCAATGATTCCAAATACTTACATAGTTTGTTGTAGGAGTTACATGTTTTGCTGTGGGAATAACATAGAGTCTAATCCCCCTTCCCATAAGAATGCTATGTCATACTTTATCAGACCATATATGTGAGTTATTGACCTCCAACTACTGGACTCCAAAACATATACAAACCCAAGATTTTGACAGACAGATTGAGAGCTTAGGCTGTGGCAGGGCTACTCTCTGTCAGCCTTCAAGCTATTCTCCAAAGCATCTCCACCCAACACCAGCACCACTTGCTAGCCTGGAGGGACCTTGCCCATCATACATGTCTTTGAGGATCTCTGCTGTGTTGGTCAAACCATCTTTGCCAAGAACTTCTTGTAGCTTTCTACAAGAAAGATTTTGTCCTTTTGTGTCTAGCTTATTTCACGTAGCATAATGTTTTTCAAAGTTTACCCATGTTGTAGCATGTATTAGAACTTCATTCCTTTTTATGACTGAATAGTATTCCATTGTAGGCCCCAAACTTTGATTGGACTCTACATCCACAGAGGCCTGCTTCCATCCTAACTGAGTAACTAGACTTTCATAATGGACTCTAAATGAAATTGGAACTCACTGATTCTGTGGCTAATGCAATCCGTCTATTGAGTATTAATATATTCCCTGTGAGATTTGTTCTTGCTATTCTCCCTCTCTTTCAGCGTTATGAAAAAGAAAAAATATATCTTTCTATGGCAATAAATCATGTGATTCATGAAATCATACTTTGATCGTCTCCCTATTTTAATCTACAAAACATAGAACAGCTGAGGAACTCAACTCTAGGAGCTCCTTTCTTGCTCTATATTTATATCGAGTGGGTGAGAAGTAGGTTTCTGTTGACAGTGAGATCAAAGCAGGCCTGATTTGCTAAAGGTGTAGAAAATATTAATGGTCCAAAGTTATATATCATAGTTAATCACTATATACTCTCCCATCTCTTTAGATACCTCATTATTTTAAAGTGTTATTAGGGAGTTAGTTGCTGTGAATATGAAACCTAAAAGACATACTTTAAACTTTTCCTCCACAGAAGGAATTAACAATAAATGAGAACATAAAGTGTGTGGGAAAATATACTTCACACCAGCCCTGGTACACTTTGCAAATACTCAACCAAAGCAGTAGAAGTGCCTGGTGTCCTCCAGCACTGCCTGGCATGGGAGAGTGAATGGAAGAAGCCCAGGGCAGAAAGGGAGCAGTAGAGACTGGAACCTGTCACACCACCCCCACCTCCACCACCACCACAGGATAGTCCACACCTGCTTGCTAAAGCCAAAAAACAGAAACTTTAGAGCCAGTTCAATAAACACTCTAGTCTTGCAGTTTACCAGCTGCATTTACCTTGGGCAAGTTACCTCTGTGTGTCATATTATTCCAAAATAAAAGGTTAAAAATAATCTATGCCAGGTGCGGTGGCTCACGCCTATAATCCCAGCACTTTGGGAGGCCAAGGCAGTCAGATCACAAGGTCAGGAGTTCGAGACCAGCCTGGCCAACATGGCAAAACCTTGTCTCTACCAAAAATACAAAAATTAGCTGGGCATGGTGGCAGGCGCCTGTAATCCCAGGTACTTGGGAGGCTAAGGCAGGAGAGTCACTTGAACCCAGGAGGCGGAGGTTGCAGTGAGCCAAGATCGTGCCATTGCACTCCAGCCTGGGCAACAAGAGCAAGACTCTGTCAAAAAGAAAATAAATAAATAATCTACTACATTAAACAACATTTGCGAAACACCTACCATAGCACCCAAAACATCGAGGAGACCCATAACTATTCATTCTTTATGTCTTCCCCACAGTGCGCAGCAGGAAACAGTGGGGGTAATGGGATCTTCCAACAGGCATCTAGGCAGAGCCCAGGACCAGTGAATCCAAGAGAAAGCAGATTGCGAAGTATTAGGCTGGGGTCAGGTGCCTCCACAGCTAGCCTGCAGCTTACTGGGACAGACTGGCAGGGTGGAGTGTTAGTGGGAAGGTAAATGGAGTCAGAAGTGGAGTCCCAGGGAAGGCGCCAAACCCCTGGAGATTAAGTAGAGAAGAAAGGGAATTTAAATGGGAATTATGTATAACGGGGGAGGTTATGGGAATGGGAAGGAATTCAGGAATACAGTGGATCTTACAAAATCTTGAAGGTGAGTACTTTCAATAAAAAATACTGAGCCAAGGCAGGAAAACCTTCCTCCCAAGACCAAGATTCGGGACAGACTCCCCTGAGAAAACTGGCAGGAAAAGGACGGGGTTTGGCGACAAAACAAAGACCCAATTATCATAACTGGGATAGAAAATGAGAGCAAGGTCAGAGCCGGTGACAAGATCAGATCAGGCGGAACAGCTGCCACATGGTGCTGAGTCACTGCGACCTGATGCTGAGTCAGCAGAAGACCGACCCTCTGATTGGTCCCCAAGCTTGGGGCAGGGCTAAGCATGCAGATGGCAGCCCGGAGCCCTCAGCTGGGAGCCAGAAGCAGGAATCTAAGCTTGGCATTGAAAGGGCAAATATTCCACAGAATCTTACAGTCAGGGGCCCTCCAGACACCAGAAGACATTCTCCTCTCTGTTTTCAGAGTATATTAACAAATACCTTTAAGAATACTTCTGTCCTTTGGCTTCACACTCACCTGGGGAACGTGTTAAAAATAAGTGTTCCAGCCCACCTCAAACTTAACAAATCAGAATCTTTATGGATGGGGACAAAGCAGTTAGATTGGGTGAGTCTTGATATAAACTAGATTTGGAAAGACCGAGTGTAAGATTCTAAACTTTAAAAGGATACTCTTGCTCACCTTGACTCTGATTTTATGTATTGGCACCTGTGTTAATTGGCAGTCTCTCCCTTCACTCTCTGAAAAGTAACTAGTCTCTAATAACCATATGGGTCTCAGACTCTGTGGTAGGCTCAGGTAGGTTCTGAGGAGGAAGTGGGGAGGTAAAACATATACAATATAAAATATGCCACTTTCATCAGTCTTAAGTGTAAAATTCAGAGGTATTAATTATGTTATACAATTATCACCACTGTGTATTTTCTTTTTCATCACTCATAACAGAAAGTCTATATCCTTTAAGCAATAACTCCACATTCTCCCATACCTCCAGCCCCCGGCAACCTCTAATCTACTTTCTGCCTCTATAAATTTGCCTATGCTTGATATTTCGTATAAGTGGAATCATACAATATTTGTCCTTTTGTGTCTAGCTTGTTTCACATAGCATAATATTTTTCAAGGTTGATCCATGTTGTAGCGTGTATTAGAACTTCATTCCTTTTTATGGCGGAATAGTATTCTGTTGTATGTATATGCCACATTTTGTTTATCCATTCTTCTGTTGATAGATCCTTGGATTGTTTCCACCTTTTGGCTATTGTGAAGAATGCTGCTCTGAACATTGGTGTACAAGTATATTTTTGAGTAACTCTTTTCCATTATTTTGAGTATATACCCAGGTGTGCTTATATGGTAATCCTGTGTCTCACTTGTTGAGGAACTGCCAAACTGTTTTCCACACCAGGTGCACTGTTTCACATTCCTATTGCTAACTTATAAAGATTTCAATTTCCCCATATCCTCAACAACACTTGTTATTTTCCATTTTTTAATAAGTCATCATAGTAGGTGTGAAGTGATAACTTGTAGTTTTAATTTGTATGTCTCCATTGACTAATGATGTTGACATCTTTTCATGTGCTTATTGGCCATTTGTTTATCTTCTTTGGAGAAATGTTTATTCAAGCCTTTTGTCCACTGTAAGATGGACAAAAATGGTTTATCTTTTTGTTGTTTGTTTACAACCATTTTGTTTTAAAATTATTTGTCTTTTTGTTGTTGAATTGTAGAAGTTTTTTTTATACTTTTGATATTAAACCCTTTTCATATGTACAATTTGCAAGTATTTTTCCTATTCTATAAGTTGTTTTTTCACTTTTCAATGTTCTTTGATGCACAAAAAATTTAATTTTGATGAAGTCCAATTTACATACTTATTCTTTTGTTGCTTATGCTTTTAAACTCATATTAAGAATCCAGGCCAAGTGCGGTGGCTCACGCCTGTAATCCCAGCGCTTTGGGAGGCCGAGATGGGTGGATCACCTGAGGTCAGGAGTTTGAGACCAGCCTGGCCAACATGGTGAAACCCTGTCCCTACTAAAAATATCAAAATTAGCCAGGCATGGTGGTGGGTACCTGTAATCCCAGCTATTCGGGAGGCTGAGGTAGGAGAATTGCTTGAACCTGATAGGCAGAGGTTGCAGTGAGCTGAGGTTGTGCCACTGCACTCCAGCCTGGGCAACAAGAGTGAAACTCCATTTCAAAAAAAGAATACATTGCCAAATCAAAAGTCATAAAAATTTAGCCCCATGTTTTCTCCTAAGAGCTTTACGATTTTAGTACTTATGGTTAAGTTGTTGATGGATTTGGAGTTAATTTTGTATATGGTATGAGAGATAGAGATCCAAACTCATTGTTTTGAATGTGAAAACTCAGAACCATTTGTTGAAGATGCTATCTTTTTCCATAGAGTGGATTTGTTACCATTATCAAAAATCAATTGGCCATATTATTATTTAATAGGTACAGATTTTCAGATTTGCAAGATGAAGAAAGTTCTGGAGATGGATGGTGAAGAATGCAAGTGTATGTCATGTCACTGTACCGTACACTTCAAAAGATGGTAAATTTTGGCTGGGTGCGGTGGCTCATGCCTGTAATCCCAACACTTTGGGAGGCCAAGGCGGGTGGATCATGATGTCAGGAGTTTGAGACTAGCCTGGCCAATATGGTGAAACCCCAAATACAAAAAAAAAAATTAGCCAGGCATGGTGGCATGCGCCTGTAGTCCCAGCTACTCAGGAGGCTGAGGCAGGAGAATCACTTGAACCTGGGAGGCAGAGGTTGCAGTAAGCCAAGATCACGCCACTGCACTCCAGCCTGGGTGACAGAGTGAGACTCCATCTCAAAAAAAAAAAAAAAATGGTAAATTTTATGTTATGTATATGTTACCACAGTTGTTTCTGTTAATTTAATTTAATTTTTAAAATTTTAAAAAATACATTTGGGGATGGGTACAAGTGCAGTGTTTTTACATGGAGATAGTGCGCAGTAGTGAAGTCTAGGCTTTTAGCATAACCATCACCAGAATAGTGTACATTGGACCTACTAGATAATCCTCATCTCTTACCCTCTCCCACCCTCCCACCTTTCCAAGTCTCTAATGTCTATTATTCCACTCTCTGTGTTCATGTTATTACAATTTTTAAAACCCAATTGGCCATAGATGTATGGATTTATTTATGGACTCTCAATTCTGTCCCATTGGTCTGTGTGTCTATCTTTATGCTAATACCACAGTAGTTTTATTTCTGTAGCTTTGTAGTAACTTTTGATATCAGGAAGTGTGAATAATCCAACTTTATTCTTTGTGTTCAGGATTGTTTTGGCTATTCAGGGACCCTTGCAATTTCATGTGAATTTGAGGATCATCTTTTCCATTTCTGTGAAAAAAAGATGTTGGAATTTTGATAGGGATTGTGCTGAATCTGTAAATAGCTTTAGGTAGTATTGCCATTGTAACAATATTATGTCTTCCAGTCCATGAACATGGACTGTCTTTTCATTTACTTAAGTCTTGTTTCTTTCATCAGTGTTGGTCATGTTCGGTTCAGGTAGGTTCTTAAGCTATAGAGTTTTTCTTCCATTGCTTCAGTATAACACATTTTACATTAAAAAAAGAAAAATAAAGAAAGAAATGTAACTTACAAGAAGGCAACCAGTATTTTATTCATTTTGCTGGCATTTACTCATGAGAAGATAAGACTTATAGACCACTCAGTATTAAACCAGCATTTATTGATGATTCACTCCATTCTGAGTCCTGGGCTAGGTCCTGGAAAGTCTCTGCTTTCCGTAAGTTTTTAGTAATATAACTATTGGATAGAAATCTAACTAGTGATGGTAAAACAGGAAATGTTACAAAGCAGCCTCATACAGAAAGCTGAGAAAACACAAAGGAAGCACAACTAAGTGCCCATGCGGGAGGTTGAGTTAGAAGATGTGTCAAATAGGAGGCTTTGAAAGTGGAGTGAGATTTTGCCAGTCAAAAAAGGAAAATAAGAGGAAGGGCGTTTTGGGAAGAGGATGTGAACAAAAGGTGAGACAAGGCATGTTCAAGAAATTCTAAAGAGGGCTACTGAGGGATGTGTGTTTGTCTGGTGTGTGTCTGTCTGTATCAGTGTATCTGTGTGCCTGTGTGTATCCATATATGTCGATGTGTGAGACAGAGGATGGGAGGTGGGGAGAAACATGTAGATAACAGGGAGGTGGAAATGCCTAAATTGTCTGTGGTTAGTAAACCGGCCTATTCCTTTGAACACTTGTTAAAAAAAAAAAAAAAAAAAGGTTAGGGCATATATCAGTTGACACATTCTTTTCAATAAATGATGATACAATTAAAAAGTAATGCTGTTGGGACACTTTTAAAAATAGAATAAAATCTGTGGAGCAGATAATAGTACTGTATTGATGTATTTCTTTGTTTTGTTTTGTTTTGTTTTGTTTTGAGATGGAGTCTTCCTCTGTTGTCCATACTGGAGTGCAGTAGTGCAATCTCAGCTCACTGCAAACTCCACCTACCAGGTTCAAGCGATTCTCATGTCTCAGCCTCCCAAGTAGCTGGGATTACAGGCGTGTGCCACCACACCCAGCTAATTTCTATATTTTTAGTAGAGGCAGGGTTTCACCATATTAGGTAGGCTGGTTTTGAACTCCTGACCTCAAGTGATCTGCCTACCTCGACCACCAAAATTGCTGGGATTTACCCCACCACACCTGGCCCTATATCAGTGTTAATTCCCTGATTTTGATACTTATACTAAGGTTATGACAGAGGATGTCCTCCTTAGGAAATACAAGCTGAAGTGTAAATGGGTGTCATAAACACAACTAACTTTTTAATGGTTCAGAAAAAATAGTACATATATATAAAAACAGAGATAATCATAAAATAAATGTGGTAAAATGTTAACAGTTGGAGAATCTGAGCGAAGGGTATAGTTTTTGTACTATTCTTGCAACTTTCTTAAAAGTCT
This sequence comes from Chlorocebus sabaeus, assembly GCF_047675955.1. Taxonomy (NCBI): domain Eukaryota; kingdom Metazoa; phylum Chordata; class Mammalia; order Primates; family Cercopithecidae; genus Chlorocebus; species Chlorocebus sabaeus. Next base: position 34,594,312 of record NC_132927.1, read on the forward strand.
GGAATTAATTCAAAGTAAAAATTACCAAAAATAAAAAGTACACTTGGGAGGCGAAAGTGGATGGATCACCTGAGTTCGGGGGTTCAAGACCAGCCTGACCAACATGGAGAAACTCTGTCTGTACTAAAAATACAAAGTTAGCTGGGCATGGTGGTGCTTGCCTGTAATCCCAGGTACTTGGGAGGCTGAGGCAGGAGAATCACTTAAACACAGGAGGCGGAGGTTGCAATGTGCCGAGATTGTGCCATTGCACTCCAGCCTGGGTAACAAAAGCAAAACTCCATCTGAAAAAAAAAAAAGAGAGAGAAGTAGCACTGTTTCTTCTCTCATAAAGTTCTGGAAAAGAGTTAAGGTTTTTAATTTAAAATGTTTTTATACCCATAGAAAACTGTCTGAAAGCACACCAAACTGTTTCCCGATGACTACTTCTAAGGAATAGAACTGGGAGAGATAGGAGGATTTAAAATTTTACTTTATATGTTTCTATATTGTCTGAATATTTTATCTAGAGCACATATTAATTTTGTAATTTTGTAAAAATAAAACTAGAAAAGACTTTAAAAAGAAAAAACCTGAAAGTGATCATTGATATTTTAAAAACTCCGCGGTGGCTCAAGCCTGTAATCCCAGCACTTTGGGAGGCCGAGACGGGCGGATCACGAGGTCAGGAGATCGAGTCCATCCTGGCTAACACGGTGAAACCCCGTCTCTACTAAAAAAAAATACAAAAAAGTAGCCGGGCGAGGTGGTGGGCGCCTGTAGTCCCAGCTACTCGGGAGGCTGAGGCAGGAGAATGGCGTAAACCCGGGAGGCGGAGCTTGCAGTGAGCTGTGATCCGGCCACTGCACTCCAGCCCGGGCGACAGAGCGAGACTCCGTCTCAAAAAAAATAAAATAAAATAAAATAATAAAATAATAAAAATAATAAAAAAAATAAAAATAAAAACTCCTTTCTATTGAGTTTTAATAGGGATGGAGTGGTAAGAAAAGATATCTTTAAAGTAAAAAAATACATATTTTATAAACATACACAAAGATCAACAAATATATGCCATTATAGAAATAATGGTTGCCATTTTTTGAGAATGATTTTTTATGTTCCTGAGAAGGCTTTTTCAGAAACCGAGAGCTTGAAAATGTTACCACACAGTGCTTCATTAGTAAAGCAAATCAAAGAAACTCTCTTAATTTGAGCAAAAAGCCCACATCTTCATCTTAATTACTGCCTACACTTTGCTGAAGCTAAGGTTGTTTTTGTTCAGGATGATGTCTGTGGGCTGACATAAAAAAATTACAGCCTGTTGTAGTTTCCCTAGACCATCACCACAATCACACTGAATTAAGTTTTCATTGAAATCATGCACTTGAAAGAAAGGGGCGGGGGGAGAGAGAGAGAGACAAAGAGAGAGAGAGAGAGAGAGAGAGAGAGAAAGTACCATTTATTCTGCATGTGAATGAAAAGAGAAGTATAAAAATGACACCAATCAACCAGTACTCAATCTCCTGACCCTGGCCCTGGCCCCAGAATAGAAGACCACCAAGTCATGCTTTCCCTAGAGTTGACATGAACCCTTTCCCTAGGGTTCACTTAAAACAGAAGTGATACTAATAAAGAATCCTAAACAAAGGCCATGGATTCATGCCATCTTTCCAGTTTGGGAGAGGGCCAGAAGACTCAGGTGAAGTCAGGCATCAACCGATGAGAAAGATCTAATGCCAAGCTCGGAAGCTTCAGGTGGCCAGGGCTCATCCCTTTTATACTGTTTTATACCGTTGTCTCCCACCTCATTCCTACCACCTCTGTACACCATTGTCCTTGTCCCTCTGCCTCAAGGATGCAGGTGCAGAGCCTGCAGAGGCAGAGCCTTGTCTGTTAGTTCCTGGCTTGACTAATCTATCTTACTTGTGATCCATTCAATAAATGAGAAACATTATTCTGGCTGGTTCCTTTTGTATCTAAGTATAATCTTATCTTTTGACTCTATATATTTTTGAACAAAAATAGGCTTATTATATAAATTCTGAACATAAATATGACCTAGGTTTTTTTTCTTTAATAAAAGAAGAAAAAACTATAGAAGAAATCTTCAATCACAGATTGAAATTACTTCAATTTTCTAAAATTCCAAATTCCAAATTTTAATGATCACAAATATATCTTTTAAGATATATATGTTACAGCTTAAATTTATTTAAAAAGTATTTAGTGCCACTATTATGTTGAATAAAACACATCCCCAAGCCAGATGCCATGGTGCACACCTGCAGTCGCAGCTACTCAGGAGGCTGAAGCTGGAGGATTGCTTGAGTCAGGAGTTCAAGGCCAGCCTGGGCAACATAGCAAGACCCCATCATTTTAAAAAAATTACCCTGCTTTTAAGAACCTTATACTTTAACAACTATAACTATTTTATTGATTTTTAAAAAGAGGGCAGGCTGGGTGTGGTGGCTCACGCCTGTAATCCCAGCACTTTGGGAGGCCGAGGCCGGCCCGTCATGAGGTCAGGAGGTCAAGACAAGCCTGGCCAACTTAGTGAAACCCCATCTCTACTAAAAATACAAGAATTACCCGGATGTGGTGGTACGTGCCTGTAGTCCCAGCTACTCAGGAGGCTGAGGCAGGAGAATAGCTTGAACCCAGGAGGCAGAGGTTGCAGTGAGCCAAAACTACACCATTGCACTCCAGCCTGGGCAACAGAGTGAGACTCTGTCTCAAAAAAAAAAAAAAGGCAATAAGAGATCACCTAAATATACCATATCATTCTATCAGTTAGATAATAGATTCTTTGGGGCAAGTTTGCTGAATGACACACAAAAAGTAGTAGAAACTTACGGTGTTGGTCCATTATGCCTGCCATGACAAAATACCATAGTGACTTATAAACAACAGGTTATATACATGTAACAAACTTTCACATGTACTCCATAAATTTGTAAAAATAAAAAATACATTTTAAAATGTTTTAAAGACTTCCGACAAACATGTGACCAATTTTCTGAATTAAATCCCGTGTGAAATACTAAAAAAAAAAAAATGTGTTTCTCACAGTTGTGGAGACTGAGAAATCCAAGATCAAGACATCAACAGATTCACTGTCTGGTGAGGGTCCTCTTTATAGATGACCATCTTTTCACTGTGTCCTCACATGACAGAAGGGGTGAGCTAGCTCTCTCGGGCCCCTTACATACAGGCAGTAATACCAATCACCTCCCAAAGGCCCACTTCCTAATACCATCACCTTGGGGGTTAGATTTCAACACATGAATTTTGGAAGGAACATAAACATTCGGTCTATTGCACTTGCTTTCAAGTCGTCTTGTATTGGTGGCAATACATTCAAATTCATATTGAACTACACTGCATGTATGTAGCCATTTTGTATTTTGTTCTCCCCGATGTCACTTTAACAGTATTTAATTTGTGAACCAGAATAAACATTGAAAAAGAATATCTTCACTGAAATATTTTAAAGCAACAGAAACAAATTCTGAGTAATGACAACAAAGAGGTTCATTTGTTTATTTTTCTCTAATTACTATTTTTTTAAATTTTTTTGAGACAGGGTCTCTCTCTATCGCCAAGGCTAGAATCCAGTGGGGCAATCTCCGCTCACCACAATCTCTGCCTCCCAGGATTAAGTGATTCTCCTGCCTCAGCCTCCTAAGTAGCTGGGATTACAGACAGCTGCCACTACTGCCCGGCTAATTTTTGTATTCTTAGTAGAGATGGGGGTTTCACCATGTTGGCCAGGCTAGTCTGGAACTCCTGACCTCAAATGATCTACCCGCCTCCGCCTCCCAAAGTGCTGGGATTACAGACGTGAGCCACAGCTCCCTGCCTATAATTAGATCTTGATAGAATTTTAGAGTAACATTTTTTAAAATTGTAACTACATCCCACAACTAAGTTACCATTTTTTTTTTTAAGCTGGGTTTCTGTATTCTTTCTTGCTAAAAATATCGCCAAGGTGAGTCAGAAATTTAAACATAAATATATGACACCATGAACGTACCGGACATAATGAATAAGTAGTTTTATAGCCTTGCATTATAGAAGTGTTTTCTAAATATGACAGTTATTTCAGAAGCCATACAAAGAATAACCAATTAGTTCATACAAAATTGAAATTCTAGCTGGGTATGGTGGCATGAGCTTATAGTCCCAGCTACTCGGGAGGCTAAGGTAGGAGGATCTCTTGAAACCAGGAGTTCTGGGCTGTAGTGCGCTGTGCCAATGGGGTGTCCACACTGAGTGTGGCATCACTATGGCCACGTCCCGGGAGTGGGGACCCACCAAGTTGCCTAAGGAGGGGTGAACCAGGTCAAAAACAGAAGAGATCAAAATGCCCATGCTCATCAGTAGTGGGATTACACCCGTGAATAGTCACTACACTCCAGCCTGGGGCAATATAGCAGACCCCATCTCATTTAAGAAAAAAAAATTAAAATTCTGAAGGGTAAAAGTTCCTTTAAATAGAGTTGAAAGAAGAAGCAGGAAAAATATTTGTAACAAACATGACACAAAGCAGCTGATTTATTTCATAAATAAAGGGCTCTTGTAAATCAAATAAAAGCAGTCACAAAATCAAAGTGGGACGAGGGGATGAGGAGGCCATTTCCATTATCTGTTATCCATACTTTGATAAGAACAACAAACAATAGACCTTTTCTCAATCTTATGTAAACTATGGCACAATCACAATTTTAAGGCAAGGTCCTTAGCCTTATCCTTTCCAACAAGGTTGCTTATCTTCAGCTCTTTCTATTTAGAAATTCTGGTGTTGCCACTAAAAAGAAGACACTTAATTCAATAGAAAAATGGGCAAAGAACATAAGTGGGCAATATAAAACAACCACATAAAAATATATTCAACCCCAGTCATCGTTACAGAAAGTTATATTAAGATAATAATGTGATATCATTTCCCATCTATCAAATGAGTAAAGATTTAAAAGAATGAAGTTACCCTGGGTTAGAGAAAGTTAGGCGAATGGGCATTCTTATTTATTATTGGTGGGAGTGTAAACTGGTACAACTTTAGGGCTGCATTTAATATATATACACAAAAATATATAAATGTGTGTGTGTGTGTGTGTGTGTATATATATATATCTCCTTTACTCAGCAATTCTACTTTTAGAAATTTATCTTATAGATATATTTGTATATATATACTATAGCATATATACATACTATAATGTATCTTATAGATATACTTGTATATACAAGTACACAAAGACTACATACGTATGTATACATAATATGTGTGTGTGTATATATGTGTGTGTATATATATGGTTTTTTTTTTTTTTTAAGAATGTTCATTGTAGGACAGACACCGTGCTCACATCAGTAATCCTAGCACTTTGGGTGGCTGAGTCAAGAGGATCACGTAAGGCGTTCGAGACCACCCTGGGCAAAATACAGTGAGACTCCATCTCTACAAAAAAAGGTGTTTTTTTTTTTTTTTTTTGAGATGGAGTCTTGCTCTGTCACCCAGGCTGGAGTGCAATGGCGCGGTCTCAGCTCACTGCAACCTCTGCCTCCCAGGTTCAAGCAATTCTCCTGCCTCAGCCTCCCAAGTAGCTGGGATTACAGGTGCCCACCACCATGCCCAGCTAATCTTTGTATTTTTAGTAGAGATGGAGTTTCACTGTGTTGGCCAGGCTGGTCTTGAACTCCTGACCTCTCTCCAGGAGGTTTGAAACTAGATGCTAATTACTTTGTTTTTGTAGAGACAGGGTCTCACTATGTTGCCCAGACTGGTCTGGAACTCTTGGCCTCAATCACTCCTCGTGTTTCAGCTTCCCAAGGTGCTCGGATTACAGACATGAGTCACTGCATGTACCTGGCCGTGCTAATTGTTTTTTATAAACCAGCTGACAAAAGTCATGTTAATAATCAGAACAAAGAAAGGATCAAGGGAATTACTCTCTTACAGTTTACTAGGATAGACCTCAATGTAATGACCTTTGTAGGCAGTTTACTGTGCAGTGGTAATTTAGGGCAACAAGTTCGGATCTCTACTCTGAAGGTTAGTTGGCTGGTCTTCTTTACAAACAAGGGGGGAAATTATAAACAAGGGGGGAAATTACAGGCTCTGTTTTACTCATTCATTATATCCTTAATTCATTCATTGTTCTGTGCATCATTGATCCATTTTTTAAAAATTTATTGAATACTTCGTATGTTCAGCTCTGAGAACAAGAGGTTAAAATACCATCCTCAGACTCAAATGTTCTGAAGACGAAGGGTGGATAAGAAAAGGGGAAAATTACAAAACAAAGTAGTAAAAGGTTTGTTCAGAAAGTGAAGGGAACCCAAAGGAGAAGCACTAGTAAAAATTGGAGGGCCAGGGAAGACTTCCTAACAAAGGGAATGTCTGAACTGAGTCCTGAAGGATGAAGGCATTCCAGATAGGGAGAGGGAGCAGTGTGCTAAGTCATAGGGGTGAACTGAAAAAACACACACATTTTGGGAAATACTCATAGTTCAGTACTGTATTAGCAGACTTCTAAGAGGGGAATGGTAAGGCCAGGGAGAGACGAGCAGGGGTCAGGTCATGAGGGACTTTGTTTGTCATACTGAGAAATCTGCAATTCATTTGGAATTTGTCCTGATGATTATGGGTTTTAAGCAGAAAGATGACATGATGAGGGTTGGGTTTTAGAAAGATGTCTTGGGCAGCAGTGTGAAGAAATAAAACTAGGTGAGAAATATGAAGGGATAGTATGATACTTAAAGGCAGGAAAATTAGTGAGGAAGTAGTTGCAGTAACACAGGAAGGAGATGGTGAGGGCTTTTGCTTTGTAGAGGACATACCAAATAGCAGATGAAGAAGCTGGTTCTTCGACTAAACTCTGATGCCCTGGGAAAGTCAATGGAGTCAGGGACTGAGGCAGTTTATAGAATCCTTTGTCAGTGATCGCTAGGGCCTTGGTAGCAAGGCCTAGGACAAAGAGTGGTCCTTGGTATACAAGCTGGGCCACCTGGCCAAGGCCACGGAAATTACTTCCTTGGAGGAGATCTCTTTCTGCTTATAGAGGAGTCTGAAGGGTTTTTTTTCCCCCTCTTCTAGGGCAATCACTCAAGGCCCTGAAGATCTTGTTCATCCTTAAACAAACTGGGGCAGTACATGACCCAGGCTGAAGGCATTTGTGGCCATTGGGTTGATGTGGCAGTCTATTTTATTTATTTATTTATTTTGAGACATAGTCTTGCTCTGTCGCCCAGGCTGGAGTGCAGTAGCACTATCTCTGCTCACTGCAAGCTCTGCCTCCTGGGTTCATGCCATTCTCCTGCCTCAGCCACCTGAGTAGCTGGGACTACAGGCACCCGCCACCACGCCTGGCTAATTTTTTGTATTATTAGTAGAGACGGGGTTTCACTGTGTTAGCCAGGATGGTCTCCATCTCCTGACCTCGTGATTGCCCACCTCGGCCTCCCAAAGTGCTGGGATTACAGGCGTGAGCCACCGCACCCAGCCACATGTGGCAGTCTACAGCTGCTTCATGGAAGTCAATGGTGCCATCATCTTGACCAAAATAGCTTAATTCCTGTGAGATGAAGCTGCTGGGAGAACAATATTAACAAGCACTTCATGCTTGCCAGGTGATACTCTCTTTTAAGGTGACAGGGTGCTGGGTCTCATTAGGGATGCATCTTACTCTTGCCCCTAAATGAAGTGATATTATCTCTCTGTTCTTGTGCCTAAGAGACTTCTGCTGATTACTGACATCAGTAACTGCTATACTTCTGCCAGGAGCTGCACTGCTACTTGGATAACTTTGATAAAGTCATCTTTGATGCCCTCTCCAAATCCTACAGGCTATCTGACCCCTGAACTCTGGAAAAAGACAATATTCACCAAACCTCCCTCTCACAGATTTACTGATCAGAGAGACTCAAATGACAGTGCAAAGAACCTAAAATCTTTGTATGGCTACCATGCTGTGTTCATATACAAGTAAAATTAAAGAAACAGTGGGAAAGAAAGATGATGAAGGCCTGAACTAATGTAGTAGTAGTAAGGATGGAGAGAAAGGGCTATGATCTGAATGTTTATGTCCCCTGAAATTCATACATTGAAATCCAAACCCCCAAGGTGATGGTATTAAAAGGTGGTACCTTTTGGGAGGTGATTAGGTCATGAAGGCAGAGTTCTCATGAATAGGATTAGTTCCCCAATTTTGAGAAAGAAACAAAAAAGCCCCAGAGAGCTGCCTTGCCCCTTCCACCATGTGAAGTTGCAGTGAGAAGGCACAATTCAGTGAACTAGGGAGTGGGCCTTCACTAGACACCTTGATCTTGGACTTCTAAGCCTCCAGAACTATGAGAAATAAGTTTCTGTTTTGCATAAGATACCTAGTTTATGGTATTTTGTTACGGCAGCATGAACAGATTAAGACAAAAGATAATAGACCCAAGATATACTAGAAGGAAAAATCACAGGACTTCATGACTGATGGAAAATAGGAAGTAAAAGGAAAGGAGGAGTTGAGAAAACTATTTCTGGTTTCCAGACTGGGCTCCTGAAAGATCTTTCATAGTGATTAAAAAAAAAATGTAGGCTACGGGGACACTTTTCAAAGGATTATTAGTAGTTAAGTTTTGGACATGTTGAGTTTAAGGTGGTTGTGGGATGTCTGCAAAGAATTTGTCTGTGTTTTGTTGGATAATAAAGTTTTAAGCTCAAGCAACATATCTGAGCTGAAGTTACAGCCTGTGTGAGAGTGGGGTTGGGCATGAGTATATGATGGTAAATGAAGCCATGAAAGAGAATAAGTTAACTGAGGTAGCAAGTGTGGAGGTGAGAAAAGAAGTGATCCCAAGACAAAATGGTAGAGAACAGTATATTAACATATTAAGAGATAGAATAGTAGACAACTCCAAAGAAATATCTATAATATATGCGATAAACCAAAAAAGAGTAGTATTGTAGAAGCTAAGGGAAGAGAAAGTTTCAAGGAGAGAGCAGTCAACAGTTTGAAAATTTACAGAGAAATCAAGTAGGCTAAACACTGACCTATGTCCATTGGATTCAGCAAACAAAGAAGAAACTGATGTGGTTTGCAAGAGCAATATTGGTCAGGTGGCAAAATACAGAGTGCAATAGGTTGAGGAATGATGTGAAGAAAGAAAGATGAGGCAATGAATGTAGACAACTCTTTCACAAAGATCAAACAGAAAAGAGATAGGGTGGTATCTAGAGGGGAAGATAAGGTTAAGGGAGGATTTTCTTTTTTAAAAAGATACTGGTGAGAAACAGAAGGAGGCAGGTATAACTGAGGAAGCATGGCCACTGAGAAGGTGTGAGGGATGAGGCCCAGAGGCCGAGTGCAGGGATTGACTCTGAATTGAAGAAGAGAAGCCTTTTCCCTAGGATAACGAGAAGGCCTTTCAAACACTTCTAAAAGACATGCACCCCACACCAACAATTTTTTTTTTTTTTTTTTTTTTTGAGACGAAATCTCGTTCTTGTCGCCTAGGCTGGAGTGCAATGGCGCAATCTCGTCTCACTGCAACCTCCATCTTCCAGGTTCAAGCGATTCTCCTGCCTCAGCCTCCCAAGTGGCTGGGATTACAGGCACCTGCCACCACACCTGGCTAATTTTTGTATTTTTAGTAGAGACGGGGTTTCACCACGTTGGCCAGGCTGGTCTTGAACTCCTGACCTCAGGCCATCCACCTGCCTCAGCCTCCCAAAGTGCTGGGATTACAGGCATGAGCCATCATGCCTAGTCCACGCCAACAATTTTTTATACAAAGCTCCTTGGTACTGAAATTCCAAGTCAGGCCTTTGGAACATTGTAAGATGTGACAAGCAAACCTTCTTTCTGGGCTATACCACTCCACTAGCTTTGATCACTGCCACATCTCATACACTCAAAAATATCAAAAGAAAAGTGAAAAATAATACTTTAGAGCTGATCTGATTTTTATAAAAAACTTTGTTGACATATAATTTAAATATAATAAAATTCACTGACTTTAAACATACAATTCAATGATTTTTAGTAAATTTACAGAGTTGTGCAACCATCACCATAATCCAGTTTTAGAAAATGCCTATCACCCCACTAAGATCCCTAATGTCCATTTAGAATTAATGCCCATTCTTGTTCCTGGCCCTAGGAAACTCTACTTTTTATCTGTATAGATTTGCCTTTTGTGGACAGCTCCCATAAATTGAATCATATATTATCTTCTGTATCTGGAGTCTTTCATTTAACATAATGATTTTGACGTTCATCCAATGTTGTAGGGTATTTCAGTAGTTCATTCCTTTTTGTTGCTGAATTGCTGAATAATATTCCATTGTATGGCTGTACTACACTGTCTTTATCCACTTCTCAGTTGAACATATGCTACTCTGCTTTTGCCTCCACCCTTGCCCCTGAATTACAGGGCATAGACTGACAGTTTTCTCTTTCCCTCTCGTGATGCCTGCTGACAACGTTAGACAATATGGCATATTATTTTCTGTAAGGACGTGTGACTAGGCTTTACCAATCTTTAATGACTAGTGAGAATATAGACGTTATGATTAGACTCAATCATTAGAACAGTGCCTCTCAAATATTTCCAAATGACAGACGACTGTGGCAGAACCCCACATGCCATGGGATATATACCTCACACAATCCCAATTGTTGCCACTACAGAAAACAGTACTACAAAATAGGAACAACAACAATGACAACGATGATCACAACAAAACCTCCCAGAAAATAATGGGGAAAATGGAGCTCTTTTAGGTATGCTTTTCTTGGACGACCCCAATGAGAAAAATCACATCAAAATTTCTTACACCAAAATAGTAATGAAAATGTTGTCCTGATATAAATATTGGCTGATACACACTGATGCCTATGGACAACAAACAATCCTCTCAAAACATACTTTGAGTACTGTTCTTCTATCCTAAATAGTGTACTTGAAGGTGAGGATTATTACACAGTGAATGTACATCCCAATATGTGAGTCAGCCTTGTTAGTTGCATATTTTCTGGTTTTTAATCTTAACTTTTAAATTTTTTATTATGCTTTTTTCTTTCTTTTTTTTAAAAAAGCTTTAACTTTTTCTTTTGTTATATTCTTTTTTGTTTATATATTTCCAGATGTGAGTGCATTTTTTAACATTTTTCAAATATACAAACATATACATACTAGTGTAATAAACCCCCAAATAGCCATCACCCAGGCCAACAGCCATCAACCTATGGTGCATCTGCCCCATCTACAAACTCACGAACCTCTCTCCCCACATTATTTTGAAGTAAATCTCAGGCATGATATCATTTTCCCATAAATATTTCATCATGCAATTCTAAAAGAGAGTTCTTTCCTAATAATATAACCATAATGCCATTATCACATCTAAAAGATTTTAACAGTGTTTCCTTAGTACAAAATTTCCAGTCAGTGCTTCTGTTACTTGAATTTGTTTCTTGGAGAAATAAGCCCCATTGGTAAAACCACCTCTGTCTGATAAGGCCTTTGAGAAGAGGGGCTCAATGCATGTCCTGATAGAGTGTACAGGATGACATTTCTTTACATCTAAATCATCTAAGTAATCTTTTCAGGCTGGGATTGAAAGAACTGAAGGGAATGTAAAAATAAGCTTGGAAAACGTATGCCATATGGACACTAAAGGATTACTCCCTTCTTTCTGGCTATGAAATGACTAATTAACTATTTGCAGCTGAAATGTGTGGGATCGTTTTCAGAAAATGGAATATCCTTCTCTCACTGAGCATATTGATCAGAGACATAATCTAGACTGTCTGGGAATACGTTTTCTGTAGCGGAACAAATCACACCCTTCAATGCACTGTTTAATTTTAGATATATCTTGTCACATTTATTTAAATGGTTTGGCTCCAGATTTTTTTTTCCCTTTAGGAGTGCCTGATGAACACATGTATAATTTAGCTGTCATTTTTTTTTCTAAAGGCAATGTGGGGTGATAGGAAGAGCAAGTCCAAATTTTGTCACATACTAGCAGTATGACCTCATACAAGTTACTTAACCTCTATGAGCAGGAGATATTTTTCATATGTTGATTAATAAAGATTTGCAAGAATTAACTGAGATACCAGACTTAGCACTCTGCCTGCACATACTAGACAAGAAATCATTGCTGGCTGGGCATGGTGGCTTGCACTAGTAATCATAGCACTTTGGGAGTCTGAGGCGGGCAGACTATTTGAGGCCAGGAGTTTGAGACCAGCCTGGCCAACAGGACAAAACCGTGTCTCTACTAAAAATACAAAAATTAGCTGGGAGCGGTGACACATACCTGTAATCCCAGCTACTCGGGTCGCTGAGGCATGAGAAGCTCTTGAACCCGGGAAGCAGAGGTTGCAGTGAGCCGAGACTGCACTCCAGCCTGGGCAACAGAGCGAGGCTCTGTCTCAGAAAAAGAGAGAGAGAGAGAGAGAGAGAGAAGAGAGGGAGGGAGGGAGAGAAGGAAGGAAGGAAGGAAGAAAGGGAGGGAGGGAGGGAGGGAGGGAGGGGAGAAAGAAAGAAAGGAAGGAGGGAAGGGAAGGGAAGGGAAGGGAAGGGAAGGGAAGGGAAGGGGAGGGGAGCGGAGGGGAGGGGAGGAGAGGGGAGGGGAGGGGAGGGAGGGGGGAGGGGAGGGGAGGGGAGAGGAGGGGAGGGGAGAGGAGGGGAGGGAGGGAGGAAAGAAAGAAAGGAAGGAAGGAAGGAAGGAAGGAAGGAAGGAAGGAAGGAAGGAAGGAAGGAAGGAAGAAAGATCGTTGCTTTGTTAACAAAATAGGAATTTTCTATAATAAATATGTATAATTTGGCCAAGAGAGGTGGCTCATGCCTGTAATCCCAGCACTTTAGGAGGCAGAGGCGGGTGGATCACTTGAGGTCAGGAGTTTCAGACCAGCCTGTCCAACATGGTGAAACCCCATCTCTACTAAAAATACAAAAATGGGCTGGATGCAGTGGCTCACGCCTGTAATCCCAGCACTTTGGGAGATCGAGGCCATCCTGGCTAACACGGTGAAACCCCGTCTCTACTAAAAAATACAAAAAAACTAGCCAGGTGAGGTGGTGGGCACCTGTAGTCCCAGCTACTCGGGAGATTGAGGAAGGAGAATGGCGTGAACCCCGGAGGCGGAGCTTGCAGTGAGCCAAGATCGCACCACTACACTCCAGCCTGAGCAAGAGAGTGAGACTCTGTCTCAAAAATAAAAATACAAAAATTAGCTGAGCATGGTGGCACACGCCTGTAATCTCAGCTACTTGGGAGGCTGAGGCAGGAGAATCACTTGAACCCAGGAGGCAGAGGTTGCAGTGAGCCGAGATCGTACCTGCACTCCAACCTTGGCAACAAAGCCAGACTCCGTCTCAAAAAAAGTGTAATTTATTAAAAGTTCCCTATCAATAGATTTTTCTTTAATAATATGTCCTACTGATGCCTCAACAAGACCATAATGTTACTATGCATGGGTCAAATACCTAAGGAATAATGTTCTTTCCATCATTGCCTTGAATGTAAACAAGACCTTAGAGTAACAGAACTGTAACCGACATTCTCAAATCATTCTACTTCGAATCATTTTTTAAAAATCAGATCAACCTAACCGTTTTTATTTGTAAAATATGAAACTTATCTGGTTGAGACTAACAGAAGAAAATGATTAGAAAAAACAAAAAAGCCTCATTCTCTCATCTTAGCAACAATATAAAAAAATTAAATCATTAGGGTCAATTCCACATCTGATGCTGGCCTGAGGTATTTTCTCCATCTATTGGCAGGCACAGCATGAAATCATTTATAGTAGAATATTAGTGAAATAGAATGCTAGGTCAGCAAATGAATACTTTTATGCTCCATGAATGGTTTATAAAAAGCTTTATTAAATATTTTAGCCAATTTTCTCTCCCTTTACAAGTATAAGTATGTGTGGGTAACTGATTCTGTGATTGATGGTTCAGGATTTTGTCATACCTTGTAGTTGTAGCTGGCAATACATTTGCATTGTCTGGTTCTACAGAAATGAAGAGTCTAATAAATCAGCCTGACTGTGTCCTGACCTTAACATAGTTCCTGGTACTTTTCTCTGGTGAATTACTTCTCTTTCTTAGAAGAGGACACACTACCATAATTTCAACTGGTTGTGGGCTCTAGCTCATTATTTGAAGTTTTATTACAATATGTTATAAGCATTCATGAAATGTGGCATGAAATTTTCTTTAAGAGGTTAGCTTCAAAACCACTATTGTGGTCAGTCACATAGATGGATAGCTGCATGCTCAGACTCTGAAAAAGTTCCCTACTATCCCTTGCAAATTGACTTCAAGGTGAGCTGAGAACCATTCAGCTGATCATATTTTCATGCTACTGTTATCTATTCAAAAAAACTACTAAGTGCCTAGTCCATACTCAGTCCTCTCTAGGTGTTGGCCTATAAAGTTCCTAATCTCAGTGAAGACACAGTAAATAAAGGACTATGTTACAGTAATAGGTGCTAGTCATTTATCAAATATTTATCCAGAACCTACCATGTGCAGGTGCTGTGTTGGGCACTGGGGATACAACAGCAAACTAAGCAGAAAAAGATCCCTGCCCTCCTGGATCTTGTGTTTAAATGTGCTATAATATGCACAGGGTGCCGTGAAAGGCCAGATGAAGAGCTAAAATAGATTAAAACAGACCAGAGGTCAGAGAAGGCTTTTCAAAGGAGGTGATACTTTCGCAGAATTTGGAAAGACAAAAAGGAAAGCAGTTAGATAAAGAAGAGACTCTAGGCACAATATGGGAGGTGTGAAGTAGCAGGATACATTTGGGAAACTACTGGTTGGCTGATACAGCAGCTGCCTTATCTGAGAACTGCAGAGTGTCATTGAAATATTTTAAGTGAAGAGTGTCATGACTATGTTTGCATTTTATAGTGCTCACTCTGCCTGCAGTATAGACAGTGGACTGTGGAGAGGCCAGAGACCAATTAAACAGCTGGTGACACATTTCTGATTGCAGAGAGTTGGAATCTACAGGACTTTGCAACTCATTAGGACAGGAAAAGATGCAAGGAGAGGGATCTAGGTGACTCTGGTTATAAAATAAACTTCTAACTATAAATGCAACTACTTGAGTTACCGATGCTGATGAAAACTCTTCTTCATCAATCAAACATTAGAGGGATTTTATAGCACATTCAGAAAGCTAAGATTAGGTCACCTTCCCAGCCGCTCTGGACCTAACATCAGTTTCTGAGTTAAACAAGCTGAGTATTCTTGGAGGCAGTGATCATTAGCTCTTAGGAGGGCTTTGGTGACTAAGAATGAGCAGTTTATCAACATGGGCTCCAAGGACTCATTATTATCTTCATTTAAGTTAGGCAGTACAGTGGGAATGGAGTAAAATAGGCTGTGTATGAGAGAAAAGGACAGAGGCACCTTAGGGCTTCCATTGTTTCAGCCTGTCCATCATCTATTCCCATTGCTTCTAAGAAAAATACCCTGGTTTTCTGCTGAGAAACCACATTTCCCCCACTTTTTGTCCTTTAGTTCTCACAGGGCAGAGCCCACCTCAGCAATGGTCAGAAGACCTGGCTAATAAGAGTATCTCATTTTCCTGCTCATGGTTCAAGTATGAACATGGACTGAGGCAGGGCCAGTCAGCACCAGAAGTGCTGAAATTTTAAAAAGAGAAGCTTTCTCTCTTGGGTATGGCTATACTGGTCGGTATATATCTGTAATTTCTGGGAGCCACATTGCCCTCACAAGGAGAAAGCCTGCCTGAGAATGAAGCCAACCTAGAGGAAAACAGAAAGATGGAACTATTCTGATTGCACTGTTAGCACAGGATCCAGCCATGCCTGATGCCCCATTCTATTTCAGGATTTTCAGTTAAGCAAGCCAGTTTTGAGTTAGGTTTCTGTTCCATGCAATGGAAAGAGTCCTTTTTGACTCACAGATGGCAAGAAGATAATTCTTTTTCCTATACTTTGTGAACTACTACTATTTTTTTCTATCTTCTCCTTTTTTCTCTTCCCTTTCCTCTTTCTTTTCTCTACGGAGGGTATTAACATTGATCTCCTAGCCACTTATAGCCCAATAGTTTCTCTAGTCCACATCCTGACACCTCATAGCTCATGGCAAAGGTCTAAAGGGTTATCCTCCCACAATAAGGTTTTTAAGCCAAAATAAACTAGTTATTTCCTTATAATAGACCGTCCTCTAACCCAGAAGATAGTTTCAAAACAAACGATGCCATTAAATACATGTTTTGTTGACTAGTTACTATGACAATCTACTACAAAGAATTGTAATTATTTGTGTTTGTGCTTCTTCACTGTGTGAATTCACTCCCCTTTCCAACAATTAAATGGAGTCTATTTCCCCACCCCAGAACCTAAGCTGGGCTTGTGACTTCCTTTAACTAATAGCCTGAGACAGAAGTGATGTGTGACTTCCAAAGGTAGGCCCTAACCTAGCAACTTCAGCTTTCAGGGTTTTGGTATGCTTCTGTTATCAATTAAATAAAACTGGTTTCATGTTCAAGAGGGTGGGAGGTCACAGAGAGAGAGGGGCTCCACTGAAAGCCACCACCATCTGCCAGACATGTGACTGAGGCCTTCTTGGACAAGCCAGTCCCCAGCTGACCTGTTAACTGACTGCAAACACATGAGTGAGCCTAGCTGACACCATGTGGAATATAAGAACTACCTGTTTTGGTCCAGCCAAATTACCAACACAAAATCATGAGCAAATAAGTGGTGGTTGTTTTAAGCCACTAAATTTTGGGAAAATTTGTTAGGCAGCAATAGATAACTGACACAACTATTTATACAAAATGCTGGTTTTAAAATCAGTTTCTGGAGGGACTTCTCCTGTAAGACATGATAGAGTAACAGGGACTCCTACCTAAAACAACTAGAAAACAGGACATAATATATATGAAACAATGTTTTGCAGATAGGAAGCAATAGGCAGTGCAAGACAGTGATCCCTGACAGAAAGGAAACAAGCAAGGTAACCCCTGTGATTGCTTCAGCCTGTTGTCTGGAGGTTCCAGGATGAAGCACAGGGAGAGGGAACCCACACTGCTCCCACTAGGGACAAAGTCATAAATTCAGGAAAGCTAAAGCAGTAGGATTCACAGAGGACAGTACCAATGGGAGAAAGCTGTAGAAGGAGGAAAGAGCTGCACAAAAAGAGAGAAAGCTTTGGCAACCTGCACAGGGTTCTCCTTGAATTTTTAGCTACGTGCATGTAAGGAAACTACTCAAGGCTGGGGAAAAAAACTGCCAAAAAAGCGAAGGCAGATTAATTCCCTGAAGTTAACATTCAGCTTGGAAGTGTTTGTGTTCCCACCAACCACAGTTGAAAACCCTGTAATACCTCGGGCATTAGGTAGGATACTAAAAGAGGGGTCTTATTTCACTAGTTGAGAAAAATTAGCTCTGGCCTAAAGGCTGTTCTGGTCCCATCTACGAAAGCAAACCCCAAAAGGATAAAACTATTTTTGAGTAACTTGACTGCATTCCAGAACAAAGCTTGAGAATATTCTAAGAAATAAAAAAAAAAATCAGTATCTTGACAATGTAAAACTGACACTGTCTGGCATCTAATCAAAACTTAACAGTCATGCAGAAAAGAAGGAAAATATGTCTCATAGCAAGGGGAAAACATAGAAATAGAACCAGAAAGGGCACGGGTGGTAGAACTCGCAGACAAGCCGGGTGCAGTGGCTCACACCTGTAATCCCAGCACTTTGGGAGGCCGAGGCGAGTGGATCACCTGAGGTCAGGAGTTTGAGACCAGCCTGGCTAAAATGGTGAACCCTGTCTACACTAAAAATACAAAAAAAATTAGCCAGCCATAGTGGCTCACGTCTGTAATCCCAGATACTCAGGAGACTGAGGCTGGAGAATTGCTCGAACCAGGCAGGTGAGGTTGAAGTAAGTGAAGATTGTACCACTGCACTCCAGCCTAGAAGACAGAGAAAGACTCCATCTCAAAAAAAAAAAAAAAAAAATTAGTAGACAAGAACATTAAAATAATTATATTTATAGTCCATACATTCAAGAAGGTAGAGAAAAACACAAGCATGTTTAAGGAGAGACACAGAAGATACAAAGAATGTCTGGGCGCAGATTACACCTGTAATCCCAGCAATTTGGGAGGCTGAGATGGGTGGATTGCTTGAGCCCAGAAGCTCAAGAGCAGCCTGGGCAACATGGCAAAATCCTGTCTCTCCACCAAAAAAAAAAAAAAAAAAAAAAAAAAGAGCTGGGCATGGTGGTATGTGCCTGTAGTCCCAGCTACTTGGGTGGCTGAGGTAGAAGGATCACTTGACTCAGGAGGCGGAAGTTGCAATGGGGAGATCACACCACTATACTCCAGCCTGGGTGACAGAGCAAAACTGTCTGGAAAAAAATAAAAATAAAAAGATACAAAGAAAAAGACCTAAATTGAACTTCTATAAGTTAAAAATACAATTTTGAGGTGAAAAATACATTGGATGGGATTAATAGCAGATTAAATGCTGCAAAAGAGAAGATTAATAGACATGAAGACAAAACAGTAGAAACTATACAAAAAGAAACACAGAGAAAAAAATGTAAGTGAGAAAAAGGAAAAAGAAGAATCAGTGAGCCATGAGAAAGCTTTCAACCACCTAATAACATATGTACTTGGACTACCCAAAGGAGAAGAGTCAATATAGAAAAATTACTTGAAGAAACAAAAGTCAAAATATTCCAAATTTGATGAAAACTATAAAACCATAGGTCCAAGTTCACTTAATCCCAAACAAAAGAAACATGAAGAATATAATGTCAAGGCACATGAAAAGACATTCCCACCAGTGCCACAACAGTTACAAATGCCATGGCAACATCAGGAAGTTACCCTATATAGTCTAAAAGGGGGAGGAACCCTCAGTTCCAGGAATTGTCCAACCTTTTCCCGGAAATCCATGAATAATCCACCCCTTGTTTAGTATATCAGCAAGAAGTAACGATAAATATAAGCAGTTAAGCAGCCCACACCGCTGCTCTGCCTGTGAGTAGCCATTCTTTTATTCCTTTACTTTCTTAATGTATTTGTTTTCATTTTACTCTATGGACTTGCCCTGAATTATTTCTTGTGCGAGGTGTAAGAACCCTCTTGAGGTCTGGATTGAGACTCCTTCCCAGTAACAGTAACACTTAACTCATAAAGTTGTTGTGAGGAATAAATGGGATTATGTATAGCAAGGAGAGCTAGCAAATAGAACTCAACAAATACTATCTCTAGCTGTGTCTATGGGAGTGGAAGAGATTGGCAAAGGAGAGGGTGTACATTAAGAAAAGAGGTTCAAGAGCAGAACCATGGAGAACACCAACATTTAGCTTGTGTACTGGGTTGAATAGTCTCCTCCCCAAAATTTTTGTGCACCAGTAATCTTAGAATGTGACTATATTTGGAATTAGATCCTTTGCAGATGTAATCAAGTTAAGATGAAGTCATACTGGGTTAAGATGGACCCTAAGCCAGTAACTGATATCCTTAGAAGAGGGAGGCCGGGCGCAGAGGCTCATACCTGTAATGCCAGCACTTCGGGAGGCTGAAGCAGGTGGATCACTTGAAGTCAGGAGTTGAGACCAGCCTGGTCAACATGGCAAAACCCTGTCTCTAGTAAAAATACAAAAAATTAGCCAGGCATGGTGGCAGGTGCCTGTAATTCCAGGCACTATCTACTTGGGAGGCTGAGGCAGGAGAATCGCTTGAACCCAGGTGGCGGAGGTTGCAGTGAGCTGAGATCGTGCCACTGCACTCCAGCCTGGGCGACAAGAGTGAAACTCCATCTCAAAAAATAATAGTAAAATAAAAATAAACAAGAAGAGAGAAATTTGTTCAGCAGAATACAGAATAAAAAAAAAGAAAAACAAGAAAAAAGGAGGGAAATCGACACAGAGACAAACACAGAAGGAAACTCATGTGAAGACACAGGGAGGAGTGCATAATGTGAAAACTGCAGAGGCACAGGGAAGAAGGTCAAGTGATGACAGAGGCAGAGATTGGAGTTGTGTATCTAGAAACAAAGGAACATCAAGGATTGCCAGCAACCACCAGAAGCTAGAAAAAGGCAAGAAAGAAGGTTGGGCACGGTGGCTCACGCCTGTTATCCCAGCACTTTGGGAGGCTGAGGCTGGCGGATCACCGGAGCTCAGTAGTTCAAAACCAGCCTGGGCAACATGGTGAAACCCCTCTCTACAAAAAATACAAAAACTGGCCAGGCAAGGTGGCACACGCCTGCAGTTCCAGCTACTTGGGAAGGTGAGGCAGGAGAATAGCTTGAGCCCAGTCTGGAGTGCAGTGAGCCAAGGCTGCACCACTGCACGCCAGCCTGGATGATGGAGAGAGATTCTGTTATTAAAAAAAAAAAAAAAAAGGCCGGGTGCAGTGGCTCACACCTGTAATCCCAGCACTTTGGGAGGCCGAGGTGCGGTGGTACGTGCCTGCAATCCCAGCTACTAGGGAGGTTGAGGCAGGAGACTCGCTTGAACCCAGGGGGCTGAGGTTGTGGTGAACTGAGATCATGCCATTGCACTCCAGCCTGAGCCACAAGAGCGAAACTGTGCCTCAAAAAAAAAAAAAAAAAAAAAAAAGGCTGGGCTGGGCGCGGTGTAATACCAGCACTTTGAGAAGCCAAGGCAGGCGGATCACCTGAGGTTATGAGTTTGAGACCAGCCTGGCCAACATGGTGAAACCCCATCTTTACTAAAAATAAAAAAAATTAATAAAAATAAAAATAGCCGGGTGTGGTGACAGGCGCCTGTAATCCCAGCTGCTCGAGAGGCTGAGGCAGGAGAATCACTTGAACCCGGGGGACAGATGCTGCAGTGAGCTGAGATCGAACCTGGGCAACAGACCGAGACTCCAGTTCAAAAAAAAAAAGGAAAAAAAAAGACAAGAAAGGATCCTCCTCAAGAGCCTTCAAAGAGGTCATGACCTTGTTCTTGCTGACACCTTGATTTCTGACTTCTCACCTCCAGAAGTGTGAAAGAATAAATTTTTGTTGCCTCAAACCACCATTTGTGGTACTTTGTTATAGCAGTCCCTAGGAAACAAATACAGCTGGTGAGCTGTCATGGAAAACATAGAATGGGTAATAACAACACTTCATCATTTCAATAGTTTCAGAAACATAATTCCAAATTGATCCTTACAAATACCTTGTGAAGCAGCAGAACAGTTTACCGATAAGGAAGTGGATGATCAGAGGTATTAGGGACTTGACAGAAAGTGGCAGAAACAGAATCTGAACCCAAGTGAGGGGTCCTATTCAAATACTCTGACCCTATTAAGCAAAAAATTTAATCTCTTCCCACGTTTCTTACAGTTTTCTTCCCCATCATAACTCCAACTTCATCCTCCTATCTCCAGCAATTTGCTTTCAAGGAGGATCACTGATCAGTAATTTGGACTTAAACATGAATTTTACTAATATCGCATTCCAAATTTCTGCATTGTTACGGCATTAGTTTTTGTTATGGAAATAGCTTATCCCCAACTACCCCACTAACTCTTGTTACCAACCATTGGAGTAGGGCCTTTTTCTTTTTCTTTTTTTTTTTTTTGAGAGAGACAAGCTCTCACTCTGTTGTTGCCCAGGCTGGAGTGCAGCGGCACAATCCTGACTCACTACAGCCTTAGACTTCTTGGGCTCAGGGATCCTCCCGCTTCAGCCTCCCAAAGTGCTGGGATTACAGGTGTGAGCCACTGCGCTCGGATAGTTGGGTCCATCTTAATACAGTATAACCTCATCTTAACTTGATTGCATCTGCCAATAATCTATTTCCAAATAGGGTCACATTCTGAGGTTCCCAGTGGACAAGAATTTTGGAGGGACGTTCAACCCAGTACATCAGCTAAATGTTGCTATTCCTCACCGATTTACCCTTGAACCTCCTTTCTTATTGTAGAGCCTCTCCTTTGACAGTCTTTTCCACTCCTATGCATAGATACAGTTAGAGCTAATATTTGCAGAAAAAAGTATTTTCACAGAAAGCTGTGAACTGACAAAGATGTAAACAGTAATGTAAACGTTAAAAGTAACGACAAAAATAGCAATTACTTTCGCACCAACCTAACAGGGGCCTTTGCTTCAATGCTCCTTCTACTAAACCATCCCGACCGCTCCTCCATAGATAGATTCAAGATTCACGATGATACTTTAGCTTAATTCTGGAGTAAAATAAAAACTTTCAGAAAGACTACTAACTAAAGCATGGTCTGTACGTATTATTCTCTAAAGCATCAGTAGCATAGGCTTTGCAATTAGGAAGTCTGTGGGTTTGCTCCTGGCTCTGCCGTGGGACGCCGGGAAAGTTAATCTCTCTGTGCGTCGGTTCCCACAGATAAGAAAACACATATTCTTGGTATTTCTTGAGAAGATTAAATATTAGGCAAAACGCCTAGCACAGAATAGGGGCTCAGCATCTTTTGCCCCCCAAGAGCGTGAATCAGAGCTTCGGGTTTGCGTCGTCTCTCGGGGACCCCTGCGCCGCCAGGTCCTCAGGGACCTTTTCACAGTGAGCTGAGACCGAACCTCTTCACAGCCGCGCGTGGGTGCGGCTTTGGGGCGTGGTGGGCGGGAACGACAGGGAGGCCGGCTCCGCCCCCTCGGGGCGCCCGGCGCGCCTGATCGCCGCGGCCTCCGCACACCCGCACTCGGATTCGCGCCTGCCAGCGCCTCTTTTCCCCTAGTCCTGGAGACGGCCGCACCTGCAAGCGTTTTGGTCCAACGCGGGGTGAGGCACAGCCTGGGACAGCCCGGGTCCGGCGCGCCGCCGCCGCTCGTGGCCCCCGCCGTCGCCGACGCCCGAGCGCCGGAGTCCCGGCCCCGCCCCCCGAGCGCCGAAGCTTGTTCGCGGCGGAGGCTGCGACCCTCTTCTCTCAGTCTTCCTTACTACCATGCCGCTCTACGAGGGCCTGGGGAGCGGCGGAGAGAAGACGGCGGTCGTGATCGACCTGGGAGAGGCCTTTACCAAGTGAGTGGCCGTGACGCCAGCTGTGTTCGACCCGAGGGGAGGGCGGGTGGCCGAGGCCCAGGCACTGCCTGGGTCCTCATCGCCGACTCGCTGGGCAGCTCCGGGCCTTCCCTTTTCTTCACCAGCGCCCTTGTAAATAACAACCCTTATTATTTCCTCCATGGGCAATGCGAATTCGAGGATCGGGGTCTGACTCCCAGAGAGGCCCAGGAAGCTTCGATTGAATTGCCCTCGTCGCCGCCCCTTGTCATCACCCCAAACCCAACAAACCCTTTGGAATCATCTGTGTAGGGAGTGACAACCGTGACCTAGACCCCGCTTACCCTGGGCTCATCAGATGAGGAAAGCAGCCAACGGAATGTAAATGTTCTATGACGAATTTCATGATAAAATATTGAACGGAGCTTATTTTGGTGCTGAAAATGCAAAGATGTTTAAGACAGGGCTATCGCTCCTCAAGAATTAGGGAGACTGGGCACATTAAGAGGTGAAACCCTACAGATAACACTCTGGAAATCCTTTGTTGGCTCCCCTAAACTCTAAGGTTAGATTTGACATGTTTTAAACAAACGAACGTGTAAACACTAGAGAGGAGTTTCTCGACCCTTCAGATGGCATAGTTCTCTTTAATGGCTGGATGAAAACCACAAATGCACAAACCCTAAGATATTTACACACAGTTTCAGGGAATTGGCAGACAGTCATTGTGGTCCTGGGACTCCAGATTAAGAGTCTTTGTGATGGGCTCAACAGAGAGGGAAGTAACAGGCAATTACATCATATATGTGTTTATGAAAATGAAACATTTGAAAAATCTTTTTGTATCTCTAGGCACTTCCTGACGTACAGTAGGTATTTAATAACTGTTTATTCACTAAGTGTTTAAAAGAGCCTATTTAAAAATTGGACCTCAGGAACTCCAGAATTGGATTAAACATAGTCCTTGGTTAATGACATTCTCTTATTGTTTTATGCAAGACCCTTCCTTATTTATATTTTCTTATAAAAATTATTTTGAAGGCATGATAAACAATTTGAGGCTTCTATTCAAAGATAATTATTTTGGCCGTACTTGGAAGAAATAAGCAAAAAGCTATATTTGAAAAATATAGCAGGAGGATGATAAGATAAATATATGAAGTAAAAAAAAGAAATTGAAGTCTAATGGCTTGCATTCTGAGATGTTTGAGGAGCACTGATGCAAGTAAACATAGAGATGGGAATAGGAGGAGATGGAGATAATTATTTGGGAATACAAGGAGAGCAGTACCAAAAATTAGACAGGGCAAGAAGACAGGGTGTTAAGACTAAACTAGTATGATGATCATTTTTAGCAACGTTTTTAGCAAAATTTTGTTTTACTAACATGAAACAAAAATGGAAATAGCTAAATACTCAAGAGTATCGTTTTTAAAATAATGAAATATGCAGTTTTAAAAATGATACTGTAATCCCAGCACTTTGGAAAGCTGAGGCGGGCCGATCACTTGAGCCCAGGAGTTTGAGACCAGCCTGGGCAACATGAGGAAACCCAGCTCTACAAAAAATGCAAGGTTTAACCGGCCATAGTGTTGTGCCTGAAATCCTAGCACTTTGGAAGGCCAAGGGGGAAGGATCGCTTGAGCCTGGGAGGCGGAGGCTGCAGTGAGCTGAGTTTGTGCCACTGCACTCCAGCCTGGGCGACAGAGACCTTGCCTTAAAAAAAAAAAAAAAAAGTGAAAATGATAGCAATGAAGACTACGTTAATATGGGCAGAAGCTTACCATATGAATTAATTATGTATGAAGTGTGATTATAACTATGTCAAATATGTATGCATAATCATAAGAAGACTGAAAGTGAATACACCAATATGGGAGCTAACAATATTAGAATGATGGAATTATGAATGATACAGATGAATTATATGAATGAAGTCATATAATGTAGTACAGATTCAGAGTTGTAGATATGTCTTGCCTAAAATTCTGCTAAAATTAACAACTAGGAAAAAAGTTGGCCAGGCACAGTGGCTCACGCCTGTAATCCCAGCACTTTGGGAGGCCGAGGCAGGTGGATCACGAGGTCAGGAGATCGAGACCATCCTGGCTAACACGGTGAAACCTCTTCTCTACTAAAAATACAAAAAAAAAATTAGCCGGACGTGGTGATGGGCGCCTGTAGTCCCAGCTACTGGGGAGGCTGAGGCAGGAGAATGGCGTGAACCCGGGAGGCGGAGCTTGCAGTGAGCCTAGATCTTCGCCACTGCACTCCAGCCTGTGTGACAGAGCCAGACTCCATCTCAAAAAAAAAAAAGAGTAAATGCTGCCCTAAAATATTACATTGGTTTTTTTAAGTATCACTAATTTGATAGAATTTTTTTCTGTTAATACACAAGCATTAATAAATAGTATTAACTTATTAATTTTGTGGAGTGATTTTTTTTAATCCCTTTAAATACATCAGAGGTATTTTCAAATGCTATTGTGGCCATTGTTTTGAAATGAATACAGGGAAAATTGGTTTCTGTGACAAATATTTAAAAGAATACTATAAGTTGTTTCAATTTTCCATTTATTTGCAGGTGTGGATTTGCTGGAGAAACTGGTCCAAGATGTATAATTCCTAGTGTGATAAAAAGAGCTGGGATGCCTAAGGTATTTAAAAAAAAAAACAAATTAGCAAAATAAACACGGTACTATAAAATATTTTAAAATATGACTTCAAGTAAGATTGATTAAAACAGTACCAAAGGCCGGGCGTAGTGGCTCATACCTGTAATCCCAGCATTTTGGGAGGCCGAAGCAGGTGGATCACCTGAGGTCAGGAGTTTGAGACCAGCCTGGCCAAGATGGTGAAACCCTGTCTCAACTAAAAATACAGAATTAGCCGGGCGTGGTGGCACATGCCTGTAATCCCAGCTACTCGGGAGGCTGAGGCAGGAGAATCGCTTGAACCCAGGAGGTGGAAGTTGCAGTGAGCCGAGATCGCACCATCGCACTCCTCCAGCCTGGGGGACAAGAGTGAAATTCCGTCTCAAACAAACGAACAAAAACAGTACTAAATATATACTTTATGGCTATATTTCTAAGGAAAAGTTTTCTTTTTAAATCAACTTTATCAAGGTCTAATTTTGCACACCATAAGTATATCATGTTGTACAACTACCACCACAGTCCACTTTTAGAATATTTTCATCACCCCAGTAAAATCCCTAATATCCATTTACAATTAAATCCTCATTGCTGTCCTCAGCCCATTAGGGTGTACCTTCTGTTTCTATAGATTTGTGTTTTGTGTACATTTTATGTAAATGGAATCATATATCAAGAGAAAAATTTTAACCTCAGTAAAATACTTTTATAAGTCTTATAACCACTGAATTATTTTATTCTTATTTATAACATATCAGATATGTATTCCCTTATTTATAGTTTCAAAACCCAAAGAATTTTGAAAATAGACTTTTAAAAAGTTTCTTGCCACAGCTAGAAATTACAGATTTAAGTACAGATTTAATCTCATGGCAGATTAGAAATTACAACCAGTAGAAGAAATGATTTTGCATGCTATAAAATTCACTTGTTAAAAAATGAGATGTAGCTGTTACCATAGTAACATTATATATGCATTCCAGAAAATACCTTTGTTCTGCAAAATGGTACATTTTTAAAAAGCAAAACAAAACAGGCTTATGGGAAAAATAAGATTGAGGTAGACCATACAAAACCTGTGTAACTTTGTAATCAGAGTACTAGCAAAAACAATAATTGATGCCTCCACAAAATCTGAATAGGATTGGCAGGCAGGTGAGTATGGCTGGAGGCTATCTTAGGGAATATTAAAAATAAAATCATGGGCCAGGCATGGTGGCTCACGCCTGTAATCCCAGCACTTTGGGAGGCCGAGGTGGGCAATCACGAGGTCAGGAGATGGAGACCATCAGGGCTAACACGGTGAAACCCCATCTCTACTAAAAAAAAAAAAAAAAAAAACCCAAAAATTTAGCCAGGCGTGGTGGCAGGTGCCTGTAATCCCAGCTACTCAGGAGGCTGAGGCAGGAGAATGGCGTGAACCTGGGAGGCAGAGCTTGCAGTGAGCCGAGATTGTGCCACTGCACTCCAGCCTGGGTGACAGAGTAAGACTCCATCTCAAAAAAATAAAAAAATAAAATAAAATAAAATAAAATAAAATAAAATAAAATAAATAAAATAAAATAAAATAAAATAATTTTGGAGGTGGTGTGCACCTGTAGTCCCCAGCTACTCAGGAGGCTGAGGTGGGAGGATCACTTGAGCCCAGGAGGTTGAGGCTGTAATGAGTCAAGATTGCACCACCGCACTCCACCATGGGCGACAGAGTGAGACCCTGTCTCAAAAATAAACAAATGAAAATAAAATGAAGTCATGGATTGAAAATGTTAGCCAGTGGGTTCTGATTCAGTGCAGATGATAGCAAGCTCTGAGCCAGTGGGACTGTTATTAAGTAGCGACTAGGAGAAAATGCAACCCAATAGAGTCATGGATCCACTTTGAGGCAAGAATTGCTGGTGTAGGGAGTTATTTAAACTTCTTTTATGAATAGATCTGGAAGCATTTTCTACCTATGTGATAACTGAGTTGATGACTTTCTTTTTCTTGATGAAGGTTATAATTCTATTATAATTTTAGCTTGTCTAATATTAACTAATACAACTATAACATTATTCTGACATTATTTCGTTTTTTAGCAATCACATATAAGCATATTTGGTTTTATAAAAACACATGTTGACCGGATGCAGTGGCTCATGCCTGTAATCCCAGCACTTTGGGAGGCCAAGGCGGGTGGATCACCTGAGGTCGGGAGTTCAAGACCAGCCTGACCAACATGGAGAAACCCTGTCTCTGCTAAAAATACAAAATTAGCCGGGTGTGGTGGCACATGCCTGTAATCCCAACTACTCGGGAGGCTGAGGCAGGAGAATCGCTTGAACCTGGGAGGTGGAGGTTGCGGTGAACCGAGATCGGCCATTGCACTCCAGCCTGGGCAACAAGAGCAAAACTCTGTCTCAAAAACAAAAAAACAAACAAACAAAAAAACACAAGTTACAGCAGAATAGACAAGACCAGCAGTTTATATCAGCAGTTTATATTTGGCATTGACATACATCAGAAATTTTTTTTTTTTTTTTGAGACGGAGTCTCGCTCTTTGCCCAGGCTGGAGTGCAGTAGTGCAATCTCGGTTCACTGCAAGCTCTGCCTCCCGGGTTCATGCCATTCTCCTGCCTCAGCCTCCTGAGTAGCTGGGACTACAGTCTCCCGCCGCCACGCCCGGCTAAAGTTTTGTATTTTTTAGTAGAGATGGGGTTTCAGCGTGTTAGCCAGGATGGTCTCAATATCCCGACTTCGTGATCCGCCCGCCTCAGCCTCCCAAAGTGCTGGGATTACAGGTGTGAGCCACCGCACTTGGCCCAGAAATCTTTTTAATTATACTTGATTAAGGAATCATTTCATCGATTTAAAAATTTTCTGCAAATCCTTGGACGAGCCAGAAATATGGTAGATATTGGCAGTTTGATGTTCGAAAATGTGTTGGAAGCCGTGTATGGTGGCTCACGCCTGTAATCCCAGCACTTTGGGAGGTAGAGGTAGCCAGATCACTTGAGGCCAGGAGTTTGAGCCTAGCCTGGCTAACATGGTGAAACCCCATCTCTACTAAAAATACAAAAATTAGCCAGGTGTAGTGGCAGGCACCTGGAATCCCAGCTACTTGGGAGACTGAGGCAGGAGAATCACTTGAACCTAGGAGGTGGAGGTTGCAGTGAGCTGAGATCACACCGCTGCACTGCACAATTGGCATTACTGTGTTACCAGATAGATTTCTGACTGGATTAGACCTTGTACATTCTTGTTGCCACTTTTCTTAGTGCTTTGAGCTTTTATGTATATACATATATATGTGTATATATACATATATGTATATATACTCATATATATGTATATATACACACATATATGTATATATATACACACACACACACACACATATATATATATTTTTTTTATTTGAGATGGAGTCTCGCTCCATCACCCAGGCCGGAGTGCAGTGTCGTGATCTGTGTTCACTGCAACCACCTCCTCCTGGGTTCAAGCAATTCTCCTGTCTCAGCCTCCCAAGTAGCTGGGATTACAGGCATGTGCCACCATGCCCAGCTAATTTTTTTTTTGTATTATTAGTGGAGACGGGGTTTCGTCATGTTGGCCAGCCTGGTCTCGATCTCCTGACCTCAGGTGATCCTCCCGCCTTGACCTCCCAAAATGCTGGGATTACAAGCGTGAGCTACCACGCCTGGCCAAGCTTTTATCTTCATTTAAAAAGACAGATACATAAAAAATTATTTATATTTGACTGTATATGGTTTGGAATCTTTAAGCCACATAAAATCAAGAAGTTAGGCTGATGGTCCTTCTTTTGAAAGAGTAAATGAAGAGAGGTCTGCCAATGATGCATCAGAGTACTTAGAGCTTTCTGAGGATCATAATAAGTGAAGTCATTGTTATATATTAGCATTGACTTAGCACTCATGACTTGGTAATACGTGTGTAGGCTGCTTTTGTGTTAATGGTGTTTGTTGTCATTTTTATCACACGTATTTATGAACAACCTACTATGTACCTGGAGTGGAGCTGTAAGCAAGCCAGAAATAGTTCTTGTGCATGGAGCTTATAGTCTAGCAGAAAGGGGGACATTTTACAAGTAATTAAGTGTGGCGATGCTGATTTTTTTTTTTTTTTTCTTTTTTAGACAGGGTCTCACTCTGTCACCCAGGCTTGAGTGCAGTGGCACGATCTTGGCTCACTGCAACCTCTGCGTCCCTGCAACCTCCACCTCCTGGGTTCAAGCAATTCTCCCATGTCAGCCTCTGGAGTAGCTGGGACTACAGGCGCATGCCACCATGCCTGGCTAATTTTTGTATTTTTAGTAGAGACAGGGTTTCACCATGTTGGCCAGGCTGGTCTTGAACTCCTAGCTTCAGGTGATCCACCCGCCTCGGCCTTCCAAAGTGCTGGGAATTTTGTTTGTTTGTTTGTTTTTTGAGACGGAATCTGGTTCTGTTGCCCAGGCTGGAGTGCAGTGGAGCCATCTCAGCTCACGGCAGCCTCCTCCAGGGTTTTTAAGTGATTCTCCTGCCTCAGTCTCCGGAGTAGCTGGGACTATAGGCATGCGCTACCATGCCTGGCTAATTTTTTTATTTTAAGTAGAGACAGTTTTTCACCATGTTGGCCAACTTGGTCTCGAACTCCTGACCTCAAGTGATTCACCCACCTCAGCCCCTCGAAGTGCTGGGATTACAGGCATGAGCTACCACACCTGGCCTCAATGCTGATTTTTATCAGTCAAGCCAAAATGATAACTCAGATGTTATCTGAGTGATAGCATGTGAGCAAAGCTCTTTACTTCCTATGAACACACACTTCCATTACCACAGACTAAAACATTCTGCCATCTTAGACATTCCAGTTCTTAAGGATTCCTAGTTTAAGAGATTATTGCGTATTTAATTTTTGTAATCTCAATACAAATTGCTTTTAATTTATTCCCAGAAAACTCATTAGTAAATAATTACATTTTAATCTTAATTTGAGATTATTTTATTAATATAAATTAATAAATCATTTTAATTTTTTACAGCCTGTCAGAGTTGTTCAGTATAATATCAATACAGAAGAATTATATTCCTACCTAAAGGAATTCATCCACATACTATATTTCAGGTAAGAGACATTTTGTTTTCTAACTTTTATGATTACATAGATTTTCCTAATGCCATAGTGATAATTGGTTGTATTACATCTGAGGCACCCCCCCAAAAAAAATTGACTTCTATTGCCATTTTTACATGCTTATTTTCAAACTTTTCAAAAATATATTTGAAGACTAGAAAACTGGCAGACTTAAGGAAATATTAAAAATGAAATGTTCATTAATGAAGTGAACTGATAATTAAATTATTCTACATTCATACAGTGAAATACCATGCAGCTATTAAAAAAGAGTTCTGCATCTGTATGTAGTAGAACAGGAAGGTACTACTTCCTGTGTGTGGTGTGTGGGATATATTGATAAGTGAAATAAGCAAGTTAAAGAACCACATCTATAGAATGAATATTTCTGTTAAAACATACCCCCATACATTCATAAGAATGAAAAAAATATATAAACGTCTATCAGTGGTAGTTCTGGGTAGTAGGAATATAAGGTTCTTGTATTATGCAGGTTTCACATGTCATAATATTTGGAGCTTTGTGAGCATATACTACTGTAACCTAAAATAAAGAAAATATCACCAGGTGCTGTGGCTCACATCTATAGTACCAGCTACTTGGGAGACTGAGATCG
Organism: Chlorocebus sabaeus; assembly: GCF_047675955.1. NCBI lineage: Eukaryota > Metazoa > Chordata > Mammalia > Primates > Cercopithecidae > Chlorocebus > Chlorocebus sabaeus. Next base: position 34,625,674 of record NC_132927.1, read on the forward strand.
GGGGATGGCTTGAACCCAGGAGGCCGAGGTTGCAGTGAGGTGACATTGCACCTCTTCACTCCAACTTGGGCAACAGAGCCAGATCCTGTCTCGAAAAAAAAAAAAAAAAAAATGTAATGGCTCAAGTTGGTAATCATAGTAGGCTATAATTTTAGGTTTCTGAGATAAATAAGTTAATGAAGTTCCTAGTACATTGCACGGTATGTAGTAAGAGGTCAGAAATGTTATCTTTCTGGGGTAATAAAATGAAGATGTCTTTTTGTGATAAAGTATCTTAAGCTAAGGTAGTACAGTTTCACTATTCTTAACAAATTGTATGACTTACCAAAATGAATAAAAACTTTTACTTATTTTTAAAGCCAAAACTGTCACTTTTCAGGCATCTGTTGGTGAATCCCAGAGACCGCCGAGTTGTGATTATCGAGTCGGTATTATGTCCTTCTCACTTCAGAGAGACACTCACTCGTGTTCTTTTCAAATATTTTGAGGTACCTGTCTTTATATCAAATAAGTAAATTGCTTTTGAAATAAAAAGAGAAGCAGTAAAAGTCTTACTAGTTTTTAGGGAATCTTTCTTCCCTTTTTTTTTGTTGGTAGGTACTCAAAACTTTAATAAAAGCCCTCATATTATGTCTCTTTTATTTTATATGGCACACAGTGTAGTTGGGGAACCAGATGACAGAAGATTCTTCAAATTGGCCATTTATTTACTTCCTTTGTGTGGTTATCTCATGCTTTAGCATTTCATCCAACACTTACATAATTGGAGATTTCTTTTTATTACTGTTTGTTATTTATTTTAATATAGGTTTTTCTATTTGGGGACCTTTTTTCAGAATTAAAAGGTATATTCTGTGCTGTGGACTTTGTGATGTGTTTCTTCCAGATCTTTCTAGCTTCCATTGTTTAGTTATACTGTTCTGAATTTTGTCATTTTAGGCTTCAAATTCCTTTGAAATGGAATATTCAGTGTCTCCTTTTGAGTAAGTCGGTAATGCCAGGGATGAGACTTACCTCATGATATAAGTAGTATTACCTGTAGCTTTGATTTTATAGGAGTCGGGATTATTTTATGACCAAGAATATGTTTTAAGATTAGTATATTTCATAGACCAGAATCTTAATTATTCATTTTTTTTTTAATGTCTGCCTTGAAATTTAGGTTTTATCAGCAAGGGAAAATGAAAGATTATATGTGTTAAGTATATAAGAAATTAAGCACATATAAATGTATTTTCATACATTCTACTGAATTCAAAACATACCTAATACCAAAAATCACAATGTCTTTATGAGGTAAAGGCACTTAATATTTTTAAGTTGTATTTTTGTAAAGCAGGTACAGGGAATCAGGTTGCATAGCCTCCAGTACTTACCGATGTCATGAGTCCAGGAATTTCATTTGCAGTAGGGAGAACATAAAGCAAAACAAGAAGTTGTGTCAGCTGTTATCTGAATAAAGTGGAATATTCTCTGTATTTATAATTAGAGTTTGTGTTAATATCCTTATCTTCTATATGACTGGAATACCTGCTTTATCTATTTAGATAAGGGAAATATAGCCATTATTTTGTCTGCCATTCAATTATGATGGACTCTTATATTTTGATTGACTATCTAGTATTTGGGATGCGACCAGATCTGGCAAATTCTTACCGAAAAAAATGTCGCACAGAGCCAACTATTTGTATATTTTGTTCTTTGGTTTAACTGCCAATTATAGTTCAATTAGCCACATGTGGTGGCATGCATCTATAGTCCCAGCTACTCAGGAGACTAAGGTGGGAGGATTGCTTGAGCCCAGGAGTTCGAGGCTGCAGTGAGCTGTGATTGCACCACTGCACTCAGCCTGGGCAATGGAGCAAGACTTTGTCTCTAAGAAAAAAATAAAAATTTAAATAAAAAAGAAAAAGTAAAAATATGTAGTTTATGTTACAAACTTTGCAAATAAAGACAATAAAGAATTTTTTTCTCTATTTTCATCTTAATGGTAAGGGCATCTCTCTATTTTTTTAATTTAGCATCTTCCTCTAAATTTATGTTTCTAGAACTCTTCTTTCTCTCTCTCTCTTTTTTTTTTTTTTTTTGAGCCAGAGTCTTGCTTTATTGCCCAGGCTGAAGTGCAATGGTGTGATCTCAGCTCACTGCAACCTCCACCTCCTGGGTTCAAGCAATTCTCCTGCCTCAGTCTCCCTAGTAGCTGAGATTACAGGCAGATGCCATGACACCCAGCTCATTTTTGTATTTTTAGTAGAGACGAGATTTCACCATATTGGTCAGGCTGGTTTCGAACTCCTGACCTCAGGTGATCCACCCGCCTCAGCTTCCCAAAGTGCTGAAATTACAGGCATGAGCCTCTGCGCCCGACCTCTAGACCTCTTCTTTTATCCCTTTCAATTTTCCCTTCCAAAAGAGGACAAGAATAAAGAAAAATGCCTCTTAATTGTCATTTTGGAATGAAACAGTTGAGCTGTTTTTATTACAGTGTATTTTGGTTATTGAGTGAATTTATATAAATCAACAAACCAGTTCTTAATTACTCTCATAAGATGGTGGAGTAGGTATCACCATATAAGTTAATATAATGTTCTGTGAATTTTTTCAAATATATTTGAATATAAGGCAAATACCTTCAAATAATGACAGTCATTCTGATTTTGTTGTTTTGATTTCATTATTTTCTAGGTTCCATCTGTCTTGCTTGCTCCAAGTCATCTGATGGCTCTTCTGACGCTTGGGATTAATTCTGCCATGGTCCTAGATTGTGGATATAGGGAAAGCCTGGTGTTACCCATATCTTTTTTGTCATCCAGCCAACTTTGGAGTTTTTACTCTACTTTAACTAAAATAATTAGGCTAATTACAAATGATTTGTATTGTACTGAACTATTTTGGGTTACTATGTACAAATATGAATTTCAATGTGGAAAAAGTTCACAGGATTGTAAGACTTAAGTTTACTTTTTGTAGAAGTTACTATCATTTGGTCCCAGGATATACTGCAGGAGTATACCTCATGAATATTACGTTCAGTTTTTAAAAGAAAAATCAGGATGTGTCAAGGTGACTAGGATAGTCAAGTTTTAAGAAAAAAATCATACAAAGGGTAATTCGAGAAACTGAAGTGAGAACATTCAATCCAGAAAGATTTCAGTAGCTGAAGAGCTCACTGGCGCCTGTAGTCCCAGCTACTCCGGAGGCTGAGGCAGGAGAATGACATGAACCTGGGAGGTGGAGCTTGCAGTGAGCCGAGATCGCTACTGCACTCCATCCTGGGCGACAGAGCGATACTCTTCCTCAAAAAAAAAAAAAAAGAAAAGAAAAATGTATTTTTCTTTTCTTTTCTTTTTTTTTTTTTTTTGAAATCTCCATTGACTATCATGAAGGCAGTGTGCCTTAGTGTTTACAAGCTTGGGTTTTAGAATCAAATACACAGTAAGTGCAAATCTCAAGTTATGCTCTTACTACTTGGTCAGGTAGCTTAATCTCTTTGGTCCTCAGTTTCTTTATCCATAAATTGGGGATTATAATATTTCCATCTCATAGAAGAGTTGTGTTAGTTGAGTGACGTAATAGATATAAAGTGTTTAGCATACATAGGTTTTGGCACAAGTAATTTTCTTAGTACGTGCTGTGGTTTTTATGTCATTGACCATGGGTCGGAACTTACTAATAATTCAGGCTATCCCAGAATGGAATTACTGACCGTATAAACTAGTACATTTCTTTCCATTATAAATATTTAAGCGGAGTATAGATAAGCATCTCTTAGAATTGTCCTAGTGGACATTGCTTTATTGTAAAGGATGTTGATGTGCATGAATGTAAGACTCTTGCAATTTTGAGATCTACATGTATATTTATTAGAAAAAATATTCATGGAAGGAAATTAAGAATCATTAACTTCTAAGGAATTTAATCAAGCAGTAGTGTTTTTTAGTATAAAGTATTTTGTGTTTAATTCTTAACCGTGCAACATGAGTAGTAGTATTCTCATTATATAAATGATAATATTGAGAGTTGGGATGGTTAGTTGACTCCTCTTTTTATGAACATGTAGCCAGGATATAAACCCATGTCTGTTTCCAAAGCTGATGCTCTTACCAATATACTTAGGAAACACACAGTAAATATTGTTTACTTCCCTCGGCTCTGTCCTGTAGAAATATAATGTGAGCCATGTATGTAATTTAGAGTGTTCTAGGCTGGGTGCCATGGCTCACACATGTAATACTAGCACCTTGGGAGGCTGAAGTGGGCAGATCACCTGAGGCCAAGAGTTTGAGACCAGCCTGGCCAACTGGTCAAAACCCCATCTCTATGAAAAATACAAAAATTAGCCGGCTGTGGTGGCACATGCCTGTAATCCCAACTACTCGGGAGACTGAGGCACAAGAATCACTTGAACCTGGGAGGTGGAGGTTGTACTGAGCTGAGATCACACCACTGTACTCCAGCCTGGGCTACAGAGCGAGACCCTGTCTCAAAAAAAAGTAAATAGAATTTTCTAAGAGCCACATTTTAAAAGGCACAAGAAAACATGAAATTAATAGTATATTTTATTTAACCCAATATATTCAAAATACTCCAGTATTCCATCAATACAAAAATTATAATGAGGTATTTTAGTGGAGTTTTTTGGTATTAAAACCTTCTAAATTTGGTATGTAGTTTAGTCTTAGAGCACATCTCAATTCAGACTAGCCATATTTCACATATTAAGTAGCTACATAGGCCTAGTGGCTACTTTTATCAGATGCCCCAGCCGTAGCTAATGAATTGTGCGTGGTCATGTGCATATGCGTATTTTTATTCTGTTTTCTTTGATGAAGAATATGAAAAAAAACTTACTCTGTGATTTTTCCGTAACTATGTTAAAAATAAGAAATAAAAATTTGTCACTAAAGCATATTTAGAACAATACTGCAGAAGGTGAGGAAAATATCAAGGAAACCACATTTTATCTCCTAAAATAGTAGTATCCTTGACTACTCTATAGATATATGAAGGAATCCCAGTTCTAAATTGTTGGGGAGCACTACCCCTAGCAGGAAAAGCTCTTCACAAGTAAGTTTCTTGGAATTTAACATATTCATTTCACCTGTGTCACAAAAACAGTTGCTAATCTGTTTGTTGATCAGTGATCAATAGAGGGCTTGTGATAAATGGACAGTGAATTTTATTTATTCCACCCTCTATTAGCTTCAAGTATATTGATTTTTAAAGAATAAACCAGTTTTTAAATTTTTAATTTGTGTGGGTACATAGTAGGTGTATATATTTATGAGGTACATGGGATGTTTTGATATAGGCATGCAATGGGAAATAAGCACATCATGGAGAATGGGGTATCCATCCCGTCAAGCATTTATCCTTTGAGTTACAATCTAATTACATTCTTTACATGATTTTAAAATGTACAGTTAAGTTATTGTCTATAGTCACCTTGTCGTGCTATCAAATAGTAGGTCTTATTGTTTCTATTTTTTTGTACCCATTAATTAACCTCACCTCCCATTTATCCCTCCACTATCCTCCCTGGCCTCTGGTAGCCATCCTTCTACTCTCTATGTCCATGAGTTCCATTGTTTTGCTGTTTAGATCCCACAAATAAGTGAGAACATATAATATTGGTCTTTCTGTGCATGGCTTATTTCACTTAACATAATGATCTACAGTTCCACCAGTGTTGTTGCAGATGACTGGATCTCATTCCTTTTTATAGCTGAATAGCACTCCATTGTGTATATTTTTTTATTTTTTATTTTTTTTTAACTTTTATTAAGTTTAGAGGTACATGTGCAGGTTTATTACATAGGTAAACTTATGTCTTGGGGAAGACCTTTATTATTATTACTATTATTGAGATGGAGTCTCGCTGTGTCACCCAGGCTGGAGTGCAGAGGCGTGATCTCAGCTCACTGCAACCTCTGCTGCCTGGGTTCAAGCGATTCTCCTGCCTCAGCCTCCCAAGTAGCTGGGACTACAGGCGCGCGCCACCACGCCTGGCTAATTTTTGTATTTTTAGTAGAGAGAGGGTTTCACCATGTTGGCCAGGCTGTTCTCAAACTCCTGATCTCAGGTGATCCACCCGCCTCGGCCTCCCAGAGTGCTGGGATTACAGGCGTGAGCCACCGTGCCTGGCAAGAAGATCATTCTTATTTAAATCATAATAATTGGGCTGGGTGTGGTGGCTCACGCCTGTATTATCCCAGCACTCTGGGAGGCCAAGGCAGGTGGATCACCTGAGGTCAGGAGTTTGAGACCAGCCTGGCCAACATGGCAAAACCCTATCTCTACTAAAAATACAAAAATTTGCTGGGCATGGCAGCGGGTACCTGTAATCCCAGCTACTCAGGAAGCTGAGGCAGGAGAATCACTTGAACCCAGGAGGTGGAGGTTGCAGTGAACCAGGATTGCGCCACTTAACTCCAGCCTGGGTGACAGTGAGACTCTGTCTCAAAAAAGAAAAAAAAGCATAATAATTTATTATGTAGTTAAAAGTATGAAATAAGAAAAGGATATCAGTTTCAATATTTTAATTCCAGTAACATTTTTTTTTTAATTTCAGAGAGTTGGAAACTCAACTATTGGAACAATGTACTGTTGACACAAGTGCTGCTAAAGAACAGAGCCTTCCCTCAGTGATGGGTAAATTCATTTTAATTGGTTTAGGAGTGATTTACACGCTATTTTTATTTTTTCAACTTATATTTTAGTCTTTGCTCCATTGCATGATTATTCTCTTTTCTCCCCATGCCTCTCTGATGGCACTGCTTCAACTATAAGCTCATTGAACTTTTAATCACCAAATTCAATAGTTTGATTTTAGTCATCCTGTCTAGAACTTTTGACACTGTGGATCATCATGTACTCTTGAATGCTTTCAGGATCCTTGGCTTTCAGGATTCTTTTTTTTAGTAGTTGTCTATTACTTCCCCAAATATTCCTCTGGCTTCCTCTGCTCTTGCTTTCTCTACTGGTATTCCACTAGGGATCTAGTGTTTGTTCCTTCTTTTTCTCTACTGGCTTTTTAAATGTGATCTTACCTACTCCCACAACTTCTACATCTGCATGCTGTTGATTCTCAAATGTGTCACTGGGCCTGATCCTTCTTCTGAACTTGATATTCATATTTCCAACTGATTATTAGAGACTATGTATGTCTCTAGGCACTTCAAACTTAAGATTTCCAAAAGTGAACACATTATGTCTTTCCTCAAATTCATTTCAATTATTAAAGATAATAATATCTTCTTTGTCTCCCATTTTACAAAACTTTAAGTTATTATAGCCTTTCAGTTCTTCAGAAATCTCAGATCTCATTTTTCTTTTTTTTTGACCTTCCACACCATTGAACACCTGAGAGCAAAGACATTGTTTTAATCTAGGCCCTCATTTCTTGCTTAGATTATTACAGAAGCCTACTCTCTGGATGGATTCAGTCTATTTCACACTGTTGCCAGGAATAACTTTACACAAAATATTTTTATGCTTTTGAGACAGGATCTCACTCTGTTGCCCAGACTGGAGGGCAGTGGCATGATCTTGGCTCACTGCAGTCTCCACCTCCTGGGCTCAAGCCATTCTTCAATCTCAGCCTCCTGAGTAGCTGGGACTACAGGCGCGAGTCACCACTCCCAGCTAATTTTTGGGGGGTACATTTTGTAGAGATGGGGTTTCGCCATGTCGTCCAGGCTGGTCTCGAACTCCTGAGCTCAATCCACCAGCCCCCGCCCCACAAAATGCTAGGATTACGGCCGGAACCACCATGCCCTGCCAGTTTTTCACAAAATAAATATAACTACATTGCTGTTCTGCTTGAGAATTTTTGTAAGCTCCTACAAGTTAAAATCCAAATTATCTGTTGGATATAAATGTTTCTTCAAAATCTGAGTTTGTTCTACCTCTTACCCTTAGATCACTAAACTTTATCCTTTGTTCCTTATTAAATCTTCAGTAAATTTCTTACAGTTTTCGAGGCACTATGAGTCCTAGCACAACCCTGTGCTTTCATTTATTCTTTTTCTTTCCCTGGGATGTTTTTCTTTGCCTAATTGGGTTTTTGATCCCTCTGCATGACTCAGCTGGAATGTCACCTTAATGGTGAAACCTTCCTCATCTTCCCTAAGCAGAATAAATTGCTCCTCTCTGTTAAGCCCTCAGCAGTAATTTATTATAGCACATATGACACATTCTCATTTGCCTGTTAACTTGCTTGTTTCCCCCAGGAGACTTCGAGGATCCCTGTCTTGTTTATTTTTCAATCTGTAGCACCTAGTATAGTGCTGGGGCATTGAATATATATTGGAAAGCCAGATTTTTGGGACACTTAGGCATACCTATGTTTTCCTGTTGTTCCTTATTGATAGTTAAGTTAATAGCATTTTTCATTCTGTAGATCCAATTATAGCTTTCAAATTCCAGATAACTTTGTGATGTCTTAGTATATTTTGGTGACAGGTAATTTATAAAAGGTCTTCAAAGATAATAAATTCAGTATAGCATCGCAAGATGTTCTTTCTAAAGGTCTTTAAACCCAGTAATATTTCCATAAAATTATAAATGTTACATTCTTGGATATTCTTTTTCTAGTCCACCTTGTACTGATTCTAACCTTTCCCTTTAATACTCCTCACAATCCGAGTCTGTGATAGCCATGCAGTCCTACAAAATTGTGGAATCAAATCATGTAAATATTTGCCAAAGCACCCGCTGCAAATACGGCTGGGGACGATGGCTCACGCCTGTAATCCCAACACTTTGGGAGGCCAAGGTGAGTGGGTCACTTGAGGTCAAGAGTTCGAGACCAGCCTGACCAACATGGTGAAACCCTGTCTCTACACTAAAAAAGAAAAAAAAAATTGGCATGGTGGCACGGGCCTGTAATCCCAACTACTCGGGAGGCTGAGGCAGGAGAATCGCTTGAACCTGGGAGGTGGAGGTTGCAGTGAGCCGAGATCGAGCCATTGCACTCCAGCCTGGGTGACAGAGGGAGACTCCATCTCAAAAAAAAAAATAAAAATGAAAATGCAAACGAATTTAAAGTGTCTCTTTTCGAGGTTCTTAGCAAAGATTACATGTAAGTCTGAGATATGCTTGAGTATCCTTAAGTAAATTTTGAATGAGCCTCTTTCATTTACTGTTTAGAACTTAGTTTAAAATTGAATATATCATAGTAACTCAAAAAGGCTAAACTAAGTACACTGATTGGAAAAATGTACAGTTTAAATTATATACCAACATGTTACGTTTCTTATTTTCCTAACTGAAATGTAAGTGATTTTTTAGAGCTAGAGCCAGGGAATGCCTCTTGTTTCTATTCTTTACTTGCAAAATTTAAATAGTTATGATTATTTGCCCCTTATGATTATTTGCTCCTTATGATTAAGGAGCTCCTTACCAAAGCAGCATCTACTCTTAGCTAAATTAAACTCTTTATTTCCAGGCCTGCCTTACATTTGCCTAAAGAAAATAGTTTCTCATATTACCAGATTTCTTTGACACATGTTAAAATTTATATAAATGTTCCAAGAGAGAGCATTGAAGTTGTGGAATGCTCTAGGTTTTAGCACTTATTTTTAAATTGCAGGTTCTTACAGTCAAGTTACATTTCTCTCATGTATTTATAACCAGGATTAAATCTTCTGGCATATCTTTATCCTCTTGATAAATTTTAACACTCAAAGATAGGAAATCTTCAAAAATTTTTTATCATGTACTGGCCCCACAGGTAAAATAAAACTTTGAACATATTATCTAGAGTATGTCTGTTTATTTATAAACCATGTATGTACTATTGTTACTATATTATGAAACACAAAAGTAAGCCTTTGGAAAGGATGAGATAATAAAGGTAAAATAACAAATAATTCTAAAGTTATACTTATTAAAGGTAAAAATCTTTTGCCATATAACTAAACATTAAATGTGCTTTTTTTTTTTTAAATTATGGCTTAACATTTTAATGGTGTGGTTTCTAAGTTTACCTGATTTTAATACTTAATTTTAATGGCTCTCAGAACTGAAAGTTATAGCTGACAACAAATGTAGATCCAGGTGGAAGAAGGCCATAATTATGCTTATTAAATAATGATTTATTTTCAGCTGTAGATGTCTATCTTCTCTGTTATCAATAATTTATTCTTATAAATCAATGAAAATATTTTTACATATTTTTTTACAATGGGTTAAAAATTCTTTTTTTTTCTTTTTTTTTTTTTGAGTCGAAGTTTTGCTCTGTTTGCCCAGGCTGGAGTACAATGGCACGATCTCAGCTTACCCCACACTCCTCCGGAGTTCAAGCAGTTCTCCTGCCTCATCCTCCTGAGTAGCTGGGATTACAGGCAAGCACCACCACACCCAGCTTTTTGTATTTTTCTGTAGAGACGAGGTTTCTGCATGTTGGTCAGGCTGATCTTGAACTCCCGACCTCAGGTGATCCACCCACCTTGGCCTCCCAAAGTGCTGGGATTACAGGTGTAAGCCACCGCGCCTGGCCCCAAGGTTAAAAATTCTTAGTTTCGAAGACTTTAGGTTAGAAAATTTTGTTTCTGAGACAGATTTTTGGCAACAAAATTTTATAACAATGGTAACATACCCAAATATTCACTTTCCAAAGGCTCCCTGTATTGCATGAAGATAGATATACTTGGTATCCTTAGGTGAACTTTGAATGAGCCTCTTTCATTTAGTATATAGAACCTAATTCAAAAAAGAATGAATAGGTACTTTCTCACTCATTTTTAAAATGTCTCCTTTACCTTGAAGGAAAAGATGAAAAGACTGTGTGTGGTACTTTTTTTTTTTAAAAAAGAGTCTTGCTCTTTGCCCAGGCTGGAGTGCAGTGGCGTGATCTCGGCTCACTGCAAGCTCTGCCTGCTGGGTTCACGCCATTCTCCTGCCTCAGCCTCCTGAGTAGCTGGGACTACAGGCGCCCGCCATGTGTGTGGTACTTTTAAAAAATACGTTAGCACATTACTGACAACTATTTATTATCACTGGAAAGATAAACTTGAAACTTCAATTTTTTGCTTCGATTTCCTTGGTTTGTCTTGGCTTTGAATGATGGTATTTCTTCCCTAAAACAAAATTAAATTTTTCTGTTAGACTTTTTGAGAAAATTATAGTAGTTGTATTTTTTAAATTTTTTCTAAATTGAAAAATAGAAATGTGAAGGCAATTTAATAGACTGTTTTTAATTATTATTAAAGTTTTATAATTCTAAATGAAATATTTTTTTTAGGTTCAGTTCCAGAAGGTGTCTTAGAGGACATTAAAGGTAAAGTAAGTTCTCATTTTTGTCCCTTTCATCCTTAAGTGTTAGTTTGGAGGGCATATGCTTCTAAACAGTTAGACAGGAAATATATTCATAATATAATATCCTAAAAGTATTTAATATATAGACTGTGGGATACTCTAAGTACAAATTCCAATTTTTTTTCACACTTAGGGAAGCTGTGGCATAGTGATGATGTGTTACTGAAGCAGCTTCTCAATCGTATACAGTATACAGGGTTACCAGGGAACCTAGTATTTTGCAGTGTGAAAGAACAGTTAAATTGCTTAAGAAAGCTACTGGTTTGATTAGTATGTTTTTTACTCTAGTTTTCTTTATACATTTTTCTAAAACATTCCAAAATTGTGACCAGAGTACTACACAGTACATTGGATTCACCTAAGTGAGATTGCTTCTACTTTGCTAGAGTGAATTTCTATGATAATGTTCAAATTGGGTTTTCTGGTATTTTTGTTCACTGAAATAAAATACATTTAAAATATAATCTTCAATACTTAGCATGTCATTAATGTTAATAATTTGGATGCTTAATAGATAGACAGTAATGGATTTTAGAGTTAAATGAGAGCCGGAGATAATCTAATACAGTTGGGGCTCTGAAATGTTAAGTTATTTGTTCAGTGTCACACAAGTAGGTAGGGTTAGAGCTACGGCTACAAAATACATCTTGCTTTCCATTATATTACTTAATATCTTTTATGTGTTTTAATTACCTAAATTCTTTTCAATTTGTTATAAAATTTCAATCATTTTTACTGCTTATTACACTAGTTCAAATAATACAGAAATATCTCAAATAAAATGGTTTCCTTTCCTCTCTTCCATTTGTATCCTCCATGATATAACAATTGTTGATGATGTGGAGTGTTTTCTTTTCATATGGCCTCCAACCTGTGAAAAGATGTTTAACTCTACCATTAGTCAGGGAGACATCAGATTGGCAAAAATTTGAAAGACATCTGGTATTAGTGAGATTGTAAGAAAATGAATGTTTATTATTAGTAGTAAGGATTGCAAACTAACCTTTTTGGAAAGCAATCTGGCATATTTATTAAAATTCAAAATGTGCATCCCATCTAAAAAGGGTTATTGCATGAAGTTTGGTAACTTCATTATAAGGAATGTCATGTAGCTGTTAAGAGCTAGAGTATTGGTTTGGAAGAAGGTCCATAATGTAAAGGAAGAAAGCATGTTGCTGAAGGTATGTACAGTAGAAACCCTTTCTGTTAAAAACAAATATGCAGGCTGGGTGTAGTGGCTGGCCCCTGTAATCCTAGCACTTTGGGAGGCCAAGGCAGGTGAATCACTTAAGCCCAGGAGTTCAAGACCAGCCTGGACAACATGATGAAACCCTGTCTCTACAAAAAATACAAAAATTAGCCAGGTGTGGTGGTACAGACCTCTAGTCCCAACTATTTAGAGGGGCTGAGGTGGGAGGATCACTTGAACCTGGGATCTCCTGGCGGAGGCTGCAGTAAGCCAAGATCAGACCACTGCATTCCAGCCTGGGTGACAGAGCAAGACTGTTTCAAAAGAAAACAAAAACAAAAACTAACATGCAGCATACACGTATTCATTGTATTGTGTGATCTTGAATTGGGAGGCAGAGGTTGCAGTGAGCCAAGATCATGCCATTGGACTCCAGTGTGGATGACAGAGTGAAACTCTGTCTCAAAAAAATAAAAATAAAACTACAAAAAATTAGCCAGGCATGGTGGTACACACTTGTAGTCTCAGCTACTTGGGAGGCTGAGGTGGGAGGATCACTTGAATCCCAGAGGCAGAGGTTGCAGTGAGCTAAGATTGCGCCACTACACTCCAACCTGGGCAAGGGAATCTTGACTCCATCTCAAAAACAAAAAAAAGATCTCAAGGCTAGGTATTTACTTTGCTTAGATAGTCACGAGAACTTGAATAAAATATAAAACATACAAGTAGCTTTAGCACCTAGCTCACTATCTAGCATAGTAGCATATTGTGGATTCTCAACACATGTGGTTTGAATTAGTGAATGAAATTCACTACATAACGTATTATGAAAAGATTTGTGTATAATATATATATATCGTATCAATATGCATTATATCTATGTTATGCATACTTCTTTTCATAATATATATGGCTAACATGCTTTACGAGTAATACAACCAAGTTGTCGAATTTCTTGCATTTAACATCAATTTTGTCTTTACTTTAAAAAAAGTATTTCCTAACTACCTTGAAATAATTTTAAGCAGCTCATTATAAAAAATACTTTGCAATAGAATTTTTAAAAGAAAAAGTTTTCGACATGCAAAAAGTAAAGTGATGTAGTAGAAAGAAAGTGGTAGTGTTGGGGTGTGCTAACGAGGAACAATCATTACAAAAAGCCTAAAACTAAGGAGTGTTACATTGCAACCAAGAGCAAAAATTGGCATTGTACCAGCCAGGCACAGTGGCCCATGCCTGTAATCCCATCGCTTTTGGAGGCCAAGGCAGGTGGATCACTTGAGGTCAGGAGTTCAAGACCAGCCTGACCAACATGGCGAAATGCTGTCTCTACTAAAAATACAAAAATTAGCTGGGCATGGTGGCGTGCACCTGTAATCCCAGCTACTTGGGTGGTTGAGGTATGAGAATCGCATGAATCCGGGCGGTGGAGGTTGCAGTGTGCCAAGATTGCGCCACTGCACTCCAGTCTGTGCAATAGAGTGAGACTCTGTCAAAAAAAAAAAAAAAAAAAAAAAAAAAAAAAAAAGGCATTGTGTTCTGACCAATCAAGATATTTATTAATTTTTTTTCTTTTTTTTTTTCCAATTTCTTTTTGGTAACATCTTTTCACAAGATTCCTTAAAAAGAATCAGAGAGGGAGAAAGAAAATCTGGTTTAAAGAAATACACTATTCAGTTAGAATAGCTACGTTTTTATGATGGTAAAATTAATTTTTGTTGTGGTTCTTATATAAGAGATGTCAAACAACAGTTTCTTTAAAGATGATTTTTTTAAAATGAGGTTTTATACAAGATGAATGTACAACATGTCTTATGACACCTTAGTCAATGAAAAAGGTTGTTTTTTTGTTTTGTTTTGTTTTGTTCTAGTTTGGTTTTTTTCTTTGAGACAGAGTTTCACTTTTGTTGCCCAGGCTGGAGTGCAGTGGCACGATCTCAGCTCACTGCAACCTCTGCCTCCCGGGTTCAAGCAATTCTCCTGCCTCTGCCTCCCAAGCAGCTGGGATTACAGGCACCCGCCACCACACCTGGCTAATTTTTTGTATTTTTAGTAGAGACGGGGTTTCGCCCTGTTGGGCAAGCTGGTCTCGAATTCCTGACCTCAGGTAATCCGCCTGCCTCGGCCTCCCAAAGTGCTGGGATTACAGGTGTGAGCCACTGCACCCAGCCAAAACAGGTTTTTTAATGAACAAATTACTGTTAGGTAACTAAAGATGGAAATAGGGTTTATAAAATCCAAAGGAATAGATGATTAGCATGTTCACTTGAATAGAATTGTTTTAACTGGGGTGTAGGTTCACTCTGTTCAATTGTAATCAACTAGCCATAACAAGGTCTCCTTTTCTTCCTTTAAGTGCGTACTTGCTTTGTAAGTGATCTGAAGCGAGGACTAAAAATCCAAGCAGCAAAATTTAATATTGATGGGAATAACGAGGTAAGTTTAAAAAAAAAAAAAAGCATCTTTTTGCAAAGGTTACAACATGTGTGGACTTATGTTTATGATATTTATATTTCAGCGTCCCTCCCCACCCCCAAATGTTGACTATCCGTTAGATGGAGAGAAGATTTTACATGTCCTTGGATCAATCAGGTTAGATCTTAATTTTAATGAGCAAAGTAGTAAACGAAAATAAACTTTTGGCTTGTAAAAATATTTGTATGAGCCTTTATTTCACTATTGCCATTTTAACAGTTAAGTGTTTATTGTTAAGCCTCATTATTCATGATTGATTTTATTCAGCTTTTTTTTTCTTTTGAGACAAGATCTTGCTCTGTTGTCCAGGCTGGAGTGCAGTGGCACTATCTTGGCTCACTGTAACTTTCATCTCCTGGGTCCAAGCAATTCTCCTGCCTCAGCCTCCCAACTAGCTGGAATTACAGGTGCCTGCCACCACGCCTGGCTAATTTTTGTATTTTTTAATATAGACAGGGTTTCACCATGTTGGCCAGGTTGGTCTCAAACTCCTGACCTCAGGTGATCCGCCTACCTTGGCCTCCAACAGTGCTGGGATTACAGGTATGAGCCACCGTGCCCTGCCTATTCAGCTTTTTAAATTTTTAAAAATTAAAAAAAAATTATCTCCTATTTATCAAGGTAATTGAGAATTAGTTCAATTCATGAAACTAGCCATTCTTTGAAGTGGGGCAGGAAGTATGACACTTTAAAACAGGGGTTAGCAAAATATTTCAGTAAAGGACCAGATAGTAAATAGCTCAGGCTTGGCTGGGCGCAGTGGCTCATGCCTGGAATCCCAGAACTTTGGGAGGCTAAGGTGGGCGGATCACCCGAGGTCGGGAGTTCGAGACCAGCCCAACCAACAAGAAGAAACCTAGTCTCTACTGAAAATACAAAATTAGCCGGCCATGGTAGCACATGCCTGTAATCCCAGCCACTCAGGAGTCTGAGGCAGGAGAATTGCTTGAACTCGGGAGGCAGAGATTGCGGTGAGCCAAGATCGCGCTGTTGCACTCCAGCCTGGGCAACAAGAGCGAAACTCCATCTCAAAAAATAGAATAAAATAAAATAAAAAACTCAAGCTTTATGGGTCAATATGGTCTCTGTTGCAACTACTCAACTCTATAGTTGGAACACAAAATTAGCCATAGATAATATTTCAATGAGTGAGCATGACTGTGTTCCAGTAATACTTTATTTGCAAAAACAGGTGGTGGCTGGATTTCATTCTCAGGCCATATTTGCAGACTCCTGCTTTAAAACTTTTTGTTAGAAAGTGCATTTTTTCCAAATATACTCAGTCTTTAGGACTTAGTAATTTGCTGTTTATTGATTTGACTATTCTGTCTGATGATCCAATATAAGTTGTTGTTAAGGACTTACATAATCATATTAGTAACAATATAACATTTGTTTATAATGCAACTTTATAAAATTTATATTGTAAAAGTTTCCTTGTAAAATATAAAGTCAGAAGATTCACAGAAAATTATTATTATGTAGCATATTGAACATCCTATTAGGCTTTGAGTTAATGTAGAGCTTGAAGTATTGAAAGAATGAACATAAATACATGGAAGTTAAAGACGGTAGGACAGGGTAGCAAAAGAGTAAGAATGTAGTACTTTTTGCTAGCTATTTTTATATCATTTTAATCTCCTATTTAAGTTATGTTTATTAAATTACTTTTTAAAATTTTCTCCTGATTGTTTATTGGATCTCAGTCTAAAGAAGAAGATAACTATTTAAAGAAATACAGAGACCAGGCGTGGTAGTTCACACTTGGTTTTTTTTTTTTTTTCTTGAGACAGAGTTTTTGCTCTTTTCGCCCAGGCTGGAGTGCAATGGCACGATCTCGGCTCACTGCAGCCTCTTTCTGGGTTCAAGTGATTCTCCTGCCTCAACTTCCCGAGTAGGTAGGCTTATAGGTGCCCACCACCATGACCGGCTAATTTTTGTAATTTTAGTGGAGATGAGTTTCACCATGTTGGCCGGGCTGGTCTCAAACTCCTGACCTCAGGTGATCCACCCACCTCCGCCTCCCAAAGTGCTGGGATTATAGGCGTGAGCCACCATGCTTGGCTGGTAGTTCACACTTGTAACCTCAGCACTTTGGGAGTCAGAGGTGGGAGAATATGTTGAGCCCAAAAATTCAAGACCAGCCTGGGCAACATAGTTTGAGACCCTGTCTCTACAAAAAAAAATAAATGTTTTTTAATTAGCCAGGCATGGTGGTGCACACCTATAGTCCTAGCTCTTTAGGAAGCTGAGGTGGGAGGATCACTTGAGCCCAGGAGTTTGAGGTTACAGTGATCTATGATTGTACCACTGTACTTCAGCCTGGGCAACAGAGTAAGACCCCAGGATCCGGCCACTGCACTCCAGCCTGGGCGACAGGGCGAGACTCCGTCTCAAAAAAAAAAATTTTTTTGTAGAGATGGAGTCTTGCTTTGTTGCCCAGTTGGTTTCAAACTTCACTCAAGCAATCCTCCCGCCTTGCCCTCCCAAAGTGTTGGGATTACAGGCATGAGCCACCGCCCCCAGCTCCCCATCTCTATTTTCTTAAAGAAAAAAAAAAAAGGAAATTCAATCAACATGGAATTGTTGGTTCCAAAAAAATAAGAAAATGCATTGCAAATGAAGGAAGCCAGTATGTCTCACATTCCAAACTCAATTAATTTATGTTTACTAACGCGTTTTTTGTGTTTTGTTTTTGTGTGTGTGTGTGTGTGTGTGTGTTTTGAGGTGGAGTTTCGCTCTTGTTGCCCAGGCTGGAGTGCAATGGTACGATCTTAGCTCACCACAACCTCTGCCTCCCAGGTTCAAGCAATTCTCCTGCCTCAGCCTCCTGAGTAGCTGGGATTACAGGCATGCATACCACACCCAGCTAATTTTTGTATTTTTAGTAGAGATGAGATTTCTCCATGTTAGTCAAGCTGGTCTCGAACTCCTGACCTCAGGTGATCCGCCTGCCTTGGCCTCCTAAAATGCTGGGATTACAGGTGTGAGCCACCGTGCCCAGCCTAACATGTTGTTTCTGCCAAAAGGTATAGTTCCATTGAAACCTTCTAATTAGACACAATACTGACCAGCAGTTGGTTGGTAAAGCAAAAGAAGGGTTATTTAAAGTAAAGGACCATTGTAAAAAATCATATACTAAACATTTTATTTTAACTTAAATTTTGTGTGTATTTATGTTTTTCCAAGACCTATTCTTTGAGGCTAAGTCTACTTATAGAGTTCTGACTTAAAATTATAATAACCAGTAAATCATAATTTATGATTTCCAGCTTTTTTGTTCTTTTTATAAGTACAGTAAGAGCTTAAAGTTACTAGGAATCAGTCTTGGTACAGAATCCATCTAGTTGGCTGGGCGTGGTGGCTCATGCCTGTAATTCCAGCATTTTGGTAGGCCAAGGCGGGCAGATCACTTAAAGTCAGGAGTTTGACACCAGCCTGGCCAACATGGTGAAACCCCATCTCTACCATTTACAGAATCCATCTAGTTATTTTCTTCTAGACTTTTACAGTTGTCTCACCTATGTTACAAATATTTTTAAAAACTAACTTGTCTTTCCAAAGCTTTCACATTCATGGAAAGAACAACTTGTTTTCTACCTTAATATTTCATTGGTTAAGTAATAATTGTTAAGTTATATAATTTTAATATCAAATCAGCTGACAAAAGATTTGGAAATAGAAGAGTGGATCTTTGTAAGCATGCAGCTTAACTGGTGGAAGAAGTCTGCAGGCATAGTGTGGCAAGGGCTTGACCAGCTATGCCCGTTCAGCATACTGTAGGCCTCAGTTAGTATACTTTAGTGGTGAAGTGGAAAGAATTAGCTAGTAGATTGAGTCTCATGAAGAGGATTTTATGTTTTGAAAAGAATTTTTAAATGCTTTAAAATAGTTATGCATAATATCCCGATTTTATAAAAAGTAGAGTTTATACCTGTATGTGCATAGTTAATTTTGTATTGTATTGGTTAGGATTTGGTTTGGCCACAGTTATACAAACCTGAAAATAGTGTCTTCAACACGTTAGAAGTTTATCTCTCATTTAAAAGAAGTTCAAGACTGGGCGCAGTGGCTCACACCTGTAATCCCAGCACCTTGGGATGCCAGTGCTGTTGGATTGCTTGAGCCTGGGATGCAGAGGTTGCGGTGAGCCGAGATTGTGCCATTGCACTCCAGCTTGGGCAACAGGGCAAGACCCTATCTCAAAAAATGTGAAATTAAAAGAAAAGAAGTTCAGAGGTAGATCATCCAGGGATGATATTATCGTCTCATATTAGAGACCCAAACATCTTTCCATCTATCATCTCCGGGATGTGGCCCTTGTCCTTGAGGTCCAGGATGGCTGCTGGAGTTGTAGCTACCATGTTTTTGTTTCAAGCAAGTAGTCCTAAGAAGGGAAAGAAGTGCTTAACTCTTAATTAAAAGTCCAACATAGGCCGGGTGCGGTGGCTCATGCCTATAATCCCAACACTTTGGAGAGGCTGAGGCAGGCAGGTCGCTTGAGGCCAGGAGTTCGAGACCAACCTGGCCAACATGGCGAAACCCCACCTCTACTGAAAATACACAAAAAATTAGCTGGGCGTGGTGGCACAGGCCTGTAATCCCAGCTGCTTGGGAGGCTGAGACATGAGAATCACTTGAATCTGGGAGGCTGATGCGAGATCACACCATTGCACAGAGCGAGACTCTGTCTCTAAAGGGAAAAAAAAAGTCCGACATACTACTTCTGCCTCCATCTCCTTGTCTGGTACTGAACTACATCTAGTTGCAAGAAAGACTGTTTTTTTTTTTAAGAGATGAGGTCTCACTATGCTGAGACCAGTTCTCAGGCTGGTCTCAAACTCCTGGCCTCAAGCCATTCCCCTGCACTGCCTCAACCTCCTGAAATGCTGGGATTATAGGCATGAACCATTGCATCTGGCCAGAGGCTGGTAAATACAGTGTTTTAACTAGTGGGATGGGTTGGAGGCATAATATATCCAGCTTAAAAATTGAGTTTTATCTTTTTTTATTTTCAAATCCTACAGATTAACAGGCAGTAGTAAAAGATAATACAGAGAGGTCCCATATACCCTTTCAGTTTCTCCCAATGGTTAAACATCTTATATAACTATAATATGATATCAAAACTAGTAAATTGGCATTGGCATAAAGCACATGTTAGTTCTGTGTTGTTTTATCATATGTAGATTTCTACAGTCACTACAACAATGGAGATACAGAACTATTGCCAGATAGAAAGAAAATTACTGCTTGATCTCACTTATATATGTGGAATCTAAAAAAAAGTGAAACATCTAGAAACAGAGAGTAAAACAGTGGTTGTTAGGAGTTGAGAGGGGAAGGAAATGAGGAGAGGGTCAAAGGACACAAACTTGTAGTTATGAGTGATGAATAAGCCTAGAGATCTAATGTACAGCATGAGGACTTTAGTTAGTAACGCTGTATTCTATACTGAAATTTTGCTAAGAATAGATTTTGGGTGCTCTTACTACTTACGGAAGGTGATGGATAGGTTAGTTTGCTTGAATGTAGTAATTACTTCACTGTGTGTGTGTGTGTGTGTGTATATATATATATCAAAATATGTTGTATACCTTTAATATATATAATTTTTTTAAAGATATAGAACTCTTTCATCACCACAGAGATCTTCCTCATGCTACCAAAAAGTAATAGAGTTACTTTAATTTGAGAATAAACTGGAAAATGGATATTTTACTAAGCAACTGGTGATCCTTGTATTATTTTAAAAAAGAAATGGGGGGGGGGGTGGTTGCTTATAAATCTCTTGTATCACCAGCGATTCTGCTTGTTGAATCTTACTATTATAGAATGCTATTTCTTTTCTTTTCTTAGGTTTGGGGAGTTATAATTGGACACAAAATAAATGTAAATGTATACATAATAATAGTAACAGCTAATAATTTAGGCAGACCCTGTTCTATTAACTCATTGCATCTTCACCTCAACCCCTGAGGCAGGCATTGTTATCCTTTCCATTTACAAATGAGAACAACTTGTATTTTAATAATTATTCTTTGTTAATGTAGTATTGGTACTTAAAAATACTATGTAAATGGAAATCATGGTACATTCTGTGTAATAATATGTGACACCAACAGAAAGCTCTCTTTTTCAAATCCCATTAGAGATTCAGTTGTGGAAATTCTTTTTGAACAAGATAATGAAGAGAAATCAGTTGCCACTTTAATATTGGATTCCCTTATACAGGTATTTTATCTTGTCAAAAAAATTCCCTTTATTATCACAGTCCTTTAAAGAAAAATTTTAAATGTTATTTTAGGCAACTAGCAATCCTTGTCACATATTATTTTTAGTATGTGTCAACAACTAATCTGCTTATTGAATTTTATTAATTTTTACAGAATACAGTCATTTTTTAAAACTTTTTAAACTTTTATTTTAAAATTTTATAGTTCATGAGTTTTACTTTGGCACTGAGAAATGGCATCTACAGCTTTCCAAACCCCAGGATAATGAGTGCCATGGACGTGTGCTTATTTATTTATTTATTTATTTATTTTGAGACAGTCTCGCTCTGTCACCCAGGCTGGAGTGCAGTGGCATGATCTTGGCCCACTGCAACTTCCGCCTCCTGGGTTCAAGTGATTCGCCTGCCTCAGCCTCCCAAGTAACTGGGATTACAGGTGCCCACCACCATGCCTGGCTAATTTTTGCATTTTTAGTAGATACAGGGTTTCACCATGTTGGCCAGGCTGGTCTCGAACTCCTGACCTTGTGATCCGCCCACCTCTGCCTCCCAAAGTGCTGGGATTACAAGCGTGAGCCACCGTACCTGCCTTTTTTTTTTTTTTTTTTGACAGAGTTTTGCTCTTGTTGCCCAAGCTGGAGTGCAATGGTGTGATCTCGGCTCACTGCAACCTCCACCTCCTGGGTTCAAGCGATTCTCTTGCCTCAGCCTCCCAAGTAGCTGGGATTACAGGCATGTGCCACCATGCCCGGCTAATTTAGTGTTTTTGGGTAGACATGGGGTTTCTCCATTTTGGTCAGGCTGGTCTTGAACTCCTGACCTCAGGTGATCCACCTGTCTCAGCCTCCCAAAGGGCTTGGATTACAGGCATGAGCCACCGTGCCCAGCGACGTGCATTCTTTTAAGAGCCAGGACTAGATTTTTATTTAGTACCTAGTATGGTTTATGGTTCCTTCCAATTCAGGGTTGTATAGTATTCAATTTTAAATTCCACAGGACATATGGTAATAATATGTCTCTTTTTTTTAATGACTGTAATTATAGGACTTCGCATGAAATACCATTGCCTTGGAAGATATGTTTGCCTCTAGGGCTCCATTCATTGAAGGACCTTATCATTGCTAACTCTTAAAGAGAACTGATGTAGAACCATAATTTTTCTAGGAGTGTTATCTTCCCACTTAACAACTGACACTTGAATACACCTTAGAAAAACGAAATTTCCACATGCTTCCCTTACCCCAAAGAAGAGAAGTTATTTCTTCTCATGCTCTTTGCCCTACTTAATCATTGCTACCCTGACAGTGAGAACACTCACATATTACTGCCGTATACCCTATGGAATGTAAAATTCTATGCTATTAGACTTTTAAATATTTTAAAATCTTTTAAGTTTGTGTATATATTTGGCAGTATTTTTATGGTGGTTATACTTGCTTTGCTGCATGAAAGAAACCTTGCCGTGGCCCTTTTTGTGATACAAATGATCACCTGTTTAATCTGTAGTATTATAATAATAATATGTATAATAATAGTATATATAATATGTATATTTTCTTAAGTTGTCAAGCATTATTTGTACAGTTCAGAATAAGTCCTTCTTTTTTTCTTTCTTTTTAATAACAGTGTCCAATAGACACCAGGAAGCAACTAGCAGAGAATTTGGTAGTCATAGGTGGCACTTCTATGTTGCCAGGATTTCTCCACAGATTGCTTGCAGAAATAAGGTATTTGGTAGAAAAACCAAAATATAAAAAAGCCCTTGGCACTAAGACATTTCGAATTCATACTCCACCTGCAAAAGCTAATTGTGTGGCCTGGTTGGGAGGTAAGAATTTCACTTTTAAAATATAGTGATTATATAGTATTTGGTCTCTGAATGACACTATTAATGGATATATTAGAATAAATCATTCAGGGTTTAGAATTGCCCACTTTATAAATACAACTAACATTGACTTTTTTTTTCTTTTTTTTTTTTTTTGAGACGGAGTCTCACTCTATCACCAGGTTGGAGTGCAGTGGTGCGATCTGGGCTCACTGCAAGCTCTGCCTCCCAGGTTCAAGCAATTCTCCTGCCTCAGCCTCCTGCATGTCTAGGACTACAGGCGCGCACCACCATGCCCAGCTACTTTTTGTATTTTTGGTAGAGACAGGGTTTCACCATGTTGGCCAGGATGGTCTTGATCTCTTGACCTCGTGATCCACCCACCTCGGCCTCCCAAAGTGCTGGGATTATAGGCATGAACCACCACGCCCAGCTGACTTTTTCTTAAATTATATTAATTGTCAGAATTTTATATCTATTTCTCTTGGCATTTGCACTGTGATATTAACTTCCTCCTTTAGTTAAAGTCATCCCTCAAAATAGTGAAAGCTATGAATTTATTCCAGTGATGGATGCTACCTTTTTTTTTTTTTTTTTTTTTTTTTTTTTTTTTTTTTTTTTGAGACAGAGTTTCAGCCTTGTTGCCCGTCCGGCTGGAGTGCAATAACGCGATCTCAGCTCACTGCAACATCCGCCTCCCAGGCTCAAGCGATCCTCCTGCCTCCGCCTCCCTAGTAGCTGGGATTATAGGCACCCGCCACTACGCCCGGCTAATTTTTTTGTATCTTTAGTAGAGACGGGGGTTCTCCATGTTGGTCAGGCTGGTCTCAAACTTGTGACCTCAGGTGATCCGCCCGCCTCGGCTTCCCAAAGTGCTGGGATTACATGTGTGAGCCACCGTGCCCGGCTTACCATTTCTTAAAATGTTTAATGTCTTGCAAATTTAGTGAGCCACATATGAAAATTGGTCTCTTTATTTTATAACTGTATTTGTGGCTGAGTTCATTAAATGTTTTAAGTAATGATGGTTTCACCGAAATAAGCAAATAACCTAATAAGTACAGTTGGCCCTTGAACAACATGGGTTCGAATTATGTGGGTCCATTGATATGCTGTTTTTAGGAAATATGTTGGAAAAATTTTTGAAGATTTGCAGCAATTGGAAAAAACCACGTAGCCTGGAAATACCAAAAAATTAAGAAAAAGATATGTCATGAATGTATAAAAAATATGTATGTAGATACTGGTCTGTTTATGTGTTAATTGACTATTCATGTTATTGGTAAGACTTCTCAGTTAACAGTAGGCTATTGGTAGTTAAGTTTTGGGGGAGGCAAAAATTATACATGGATTTTTCAGCTGCTTGTGGGTGCACAGCCCTAATCCCTGCATTGTTCAAAGGTCAGCTGTAACTACTTTGAAGGGAAAAACAATAATGAATATGTACATTTATATACGTTCTGATACGTGTTTTATGATGCAGAGCTAGAAGGTATCAGGATTGTACATTCAGAGAGAAAAACAAAGTAGTGTGACATTTTAAAATGAATGTTATATAATTTCTTGTAAAATAGGATTTGGTAAAGATGTAGTTTTGATCCAGGACAAATTGATTTAGTAATGGAATTGTTTTTAAAAGACTGTCTTGTGGGTCTTAATAAGGTCTTCAGTATAGAATGTTAGGACATTATGATGATGTTTATTGGGTTTTGCAGTACCATTTTATTTATTGATATGTAACCTTAGTTGTGAGAGAGAAAACTCAGAATCTTGTTGATTGTATTTACACAAAGTTGAAAATACCTTCCACTCCACTCTATCTAACTTGCTTTTAAATGCAATAATACTTGTTATCATGTTCACTCGTAACCTGCTAAAGGCCATTTCAATTACTTTAACATGGAGTTACGGCTTACTCTGTTATTCAAAATATAAAATAAAGAATAGCTTGACTGGAATTACTTTGAAGATTGTGGCAATGCATTGCTGAATTTTACCAATCCACTTTTGTCATATAGTGAAGTAGATGTATATGTACATAAAGTTTTCTAGTAAAAGTTTTTCATCTTAGCTATAAAAAATATTTTTGTCACACAGGGGCTATTTTTGGAGCATTACAAGATATACTTGGGAGCCGTTCTGTTTCAAAGGAATATTATAATCAGACGGGCCGTATACCTGATTGGTGTTCTCTCAATAACCCACCTTTGGAAATGATGTTTGATGTTGGGAAAACTCAACCACCTCTGATGAAGAGAGCGTTTTCCACTGAGAAATAGAAGTTTGATTAAAAATCAACCTTGCTTCATATTAAATATTTAACCAATTATAAGCAAATTGTACAAAGTATGTAGGATGTTTTGTTACAGAGGAGTATAGTGGAAGTGAAAGCATTCTGTGTTTACTCTTTGCATTAATATATAATTCTTTTGACTTTGTTTCTCTTGTGTACTGGTAACATGGTAGCTGGTGCTTACTGAAATCTGTTGTGTTAATATCAATAAAGTGTAGTAAAGCAGTTTAATTTTGGAAGTTTGTTATGTGGCTTTTTTTTTTTTTTTTTGAGACAGAGTCTCCCTCTGTTGCCCAGGCTGGAGTGCAGTGGCGCTCTGCTCACTGCAAGCTCCGCCTCCCAGGTTCACGCCATTCTCCTGCCTCAGCCTTCTGAGTATCTGGATTACAGACACCGGATTACAGGCGCCCACCACCACACCCAGCTAATTTTTTGTGTATTTAGTAGAGACGGGGTTTCACCGTGTTAGCCAGGATGGGCTGGATCTCCTGACCTCGTGATCCACCCGCCTCGGCCTCCCGAAGTGCTGGGATTACAGGCGTGAGCCAGCGTACCCAGCCTATGTGGCTTGTTTTTCAAAAAGAAGAGTATTTCTCCACAGTTCACTTAACCTGTTCTGGGCTCATTAATTTTATTTCCAGCAGTTACTCCATTTAAAGCATAAATAGTGTTAACCATTACTAGTTACTTCAAATACTAACATGGGTCCATTTAAAAAAAGTATTTATTTTGGTGCTTGGGTGTCCATATTATAATAATGTTGTTTTTCCAGAAATATATTTGATCTTTGGACTGAGAATGTTTGGTAGCGTGGTCAAGCATTTGTTAAGCAAAGTGTGGAAATGTTCACTTTTTAACTTCACCATTTTTTTTTATGAGCAATTCTACATTTCTAAGAAAAAAGTACTTCATTTTTATATAAGGTTACAACTGCCGTGTAAAAATGTATTCACAATGCCATTAATCTTTGTGTTTGTGCTTTGTATCTTAGGGCAGAGGTTCTTTGAAATACGTACTCAGTCATTTAACTTTTATTTTTTCATTTGTTTTTAATGAACTACCTCTTGTTGAAATTTTGCTGGCTTCATTCTTTCGGGATACCTGTCTCTTCTAGTCCTACCACTGTTCCATAGCACTCTTTCCCTAAGCACAGTACCCATAATTGGGGCACTTCTAACTTTTACCTTGTAATCGTTTCAACAGAGGTTTTATCTTCTTTTCTGGAATATAAGCTCCATTAGAACGAGGCTTGTCTATTTCTTAACTTTGAACCCTCCCAGGAGGATTGCCAGGAATAGATACACTATTAATTGCTAACTGGATGGATTTACTATTTTATTAACATTATCTCTTTTTTCAGTAAACATGAACTTTACATTTATATTGACTTCATCTTTTGTTGAATTTAGATTATTTATGAGAAGTTTTCATCATTGAATAATATCAAAAACAGGATCTGTGACTGAAATAGAGCTTTAAAACTGGCTATAAAGTAGCAGACAACTAGTGGCTGAAGTTAAGGAATGTAGCCTTCTGTTACGGGTTGAATTATGCCCCTCAAAAAGATAGGCTGAAGTCCCAACCCCTGTACCTTGTGAACGTGACCTTATTTGGAAAGAGTTGCAGATGTAGTCAAATTAAGATGTGATCATTAGGGTGATGCCCTGATCCAGTAAGACTGGTGTCTTTGTAAGAAGAGGAAACCAGTTGTGGTGGCCCATCCCTGTAATCCCAGCATTTTGGGAGGCTGAGGCGGGTGGATCACTGGAGGTCAGGAGTTCGAGACCAGCCTGGCCAACATGGTGAAACCCCATGTCTACCACAAATACAAAAATTAGCCAGGTATGGTCATGCATGCCTGTAATCCCAGCTACTCCGGAGGCTGAGGCAGGAGAATTGCTTGAACCCGGGAGGTGGAGGCTGCAGTGAGCCAAGATCACGCCACTGCACCCCAGCCTGGGTGACAGAGTGAGACCTTGTCTCAAAAAACAAACAAACCTAAGGAAAGGCATGCCTAACATTCCAGGATTGATAAGGAGGCCAATTTGGCTCGTGTAGAGTGAGCAAGAAGAAAAGCAATAGTAGATGGGGGAGTGGGAATATATCTTATAAGGATACATCTTACTGAGTCAAACAGCGTATCCTTGGAGTGTTTTGAGTGGAAAATTGACAAGATCTGACTTGTGTAAACCGGATTATTCTGGATGTTGTGTTAAGAATAGAGTTTAAAGAGACAAATTGAAGCAGGAAAATCAGTTTTAAGAAACCATTACAGTAATCTCAGTGAGATGATGTTTTTTAAGCCAGGGTGCTAGCTGTAAAGATGAGAACTGCAGCCGGGCGCGGTGGCTCAAGCCTGTAATCCCAGCACTTTGGGAGGCCGAGACGGGCGGATCACGAGGTCAGGAGATCAAGACCATCCTGGCTAACCCGGTGAAACCCCATCTCTACTAAAAAATACAAAAATCTAGCCGGGCGAGGTGGCGGGCGCCTGTAGTCCCAGCTACTCGGGAGTCTTGAGGCAGGAGAATGGCGTGAACCCGGGAGGCGGAGCTTGCAGTGAGCTGAGATCCGGCCCCTGCACTCCAGCCTGGGCGACAGAGCGAGACTCCGCCTCAAAAAAAAAAAAAAAAAAAAAGATGAGAACTGCTGGATTCTGGATACATGGAAGGTAGACCAACAGGATTTCCTGATAGATCTTACGTGGATGTTTCAGTTACCTATTGCTATGTAACAAACTTCTAAAAGTTAATGGCTTAAAACAATATGAATCCTATTTGCTTATGGTGTTGTGGGTCAGAATTCAGGCAAGACTCAGGTGAGCAGTTCTGTTTCATGTAGTATGAGCTGGAGATAGCCACCTGGCTGTATTTAATTGGTGTGCTGGGGTGGAAGGTCTAGGACAGCCTTGTTTACAAGTCTCAGTGTCAGTGCTCTCTCCATGCCTTCTCTGTCTTCCACATGCTTCTCTCCATGTGGCTGGCTTAGGCTCCCTTAGCATGGTGGTCTCAGGATACTGATTTATTACTTGGCAGCTTGGATCCAAACCCCATTGTGTGAGTTCTCCTCAAGACACTGTTTGCATCATGCTTTCTGTTGTCCTATTAGCCAAAGTTAGTCACATGGCCAAGCTCACAGTCAATATGGCAGGGGAATATTGAAAGACACTTCCACAATGGGGTTGGAGAGATAGGAATCAATGTTTCCAGTATTTTTCATCCATGCATCTAGAAGGATGGTGTTACCGTTAGTGGGGAAAAAAAGAAAAATTACATGAGAAACAAGTTTTGGGGCAAAGATCAAGAGTTTTTGTACATGTTTAGTATGAGTTATCTACCACACATCCAAATGGATATAGACGTTTGACATTTAAGGGAGAGATCTGGGCTCTCTTAAAAGTTTTGAATCAGCCGGGCACGGTGGCTCACGCCTGTAATCCCAGCACTTTGGGAGGCCGAGGTGGGCGGATTACCCGAGGTCAGGAGTTTGAGACCAGTCTGACCAATATGGTGAAATCCTATCTCTACTAAAAATAGAAAAATTAGCCAGGTGTGGTGGGGGATGCCTGTAGTCCCAGCTATTCGGGTGGTTGAGACAGGATAATTGCTTGAACCCGGGAGGCGGCAGTTGCAGTGAGCCGAGATCATGCCACTGCACCCCACTGCACTCCAGCCTGGGCGACAGAGTGAGACTCCGTCTCAAAAAAAAAAAAAAAAAAAGGTTGTGAATCATCAGCAAGTATCTGGTATTTAAAACTGTAAGATCACCAAGTGCATGAGTGTGGATAGAGAAGAGGAACAAGGACTCACCCATTCCTGAGCACTCCCAAGTGAAGAGATAGGAGAGAAAGGAAGTAGCTGGTGAGATACGGGAGAAAACGAGAGCATTAGTGTCCTGGAAGCCAAAGGGGAGATGTGGATCCAGCATGGAGTGATCAAATTTGTAATAAATTTCTGATAGTCCAAGTAAATTAGGCCTTGCAATTAATTTGATTTTGTGGAGATGAATGATGACCTTTTCATGTACAGTTTAGTAGACTAGTGGGGTGTGGCGGGAGGGGCAGGAAGTCATGACTAGAGTGGGTTGAGAAGAGCAAGAAGTAGTGCCTGACATCTGGGAACTAATCTAACACAAGTAAGCCTCAATGCTATTACAGATTGATATGATGCTTTCAGCAAACTATGCTTTTCTTCTGTTTTTCACATAACATACACTTCAGACAAGTTGGTCACTGTGCAACTCAAAACACCAAACATCCTGTCTTGCTAAAGGAGTGACTGTTTTTGTTTCGCCTTTATCCCTCCTTTAGTCTGCCATCCTTATAGATTTCAGATCCTAGAATTGCCCTGGTTTTCTGAGAGCACACAATTCAGAACAAGCCCCTACTTACTTAGACCCTCCCCCAAATTACCCAACAAAAGCCAAGATCCTATAATCACTATCTTACTGAATCACCCCACACTTCTCCCTTGTTGCCATGAGTAATAAACTAAACGTATTTGACAACAGGTGTGGGGGTTTTCTGTTTTATTTTATTTTATTTTTTGGTCTATGGCTGAAGGGCATTGTCAGGGTTAAGAGGTGGGAGGGAGGGGAAACTTGAGCTTAGGCAAAAGGGGATGGGCTTTTGCTACAAAGGGGAACAGAGAAATAGAATGGCAGCCTGTGAGGAAACTAGGTCGAAGTTTTTAAGATAAATAACAGCATGTTTGTGTGTTGAACGGAAAAATCAAGAAAGAAAAATTGATCCTTTAGTGGAGAGCTGGGGGATGACACGTGGAGGGTACAGGATCCAGTGCTTTAGGTAGGGTTGGCTTCAGGTATGAAGGAGCATAAACCGTTCACCTACGTGTTCTGGTGGGTGAGATCCTGGAATGTGTCTGGCTGTGGTGGTTCGAGTGGGCGAGGACGTTCTGATGACTTCACAGTTCTCAGTGCAAAGGGGAGAAGGCGGAAACCTTTCTTCCCTCACATATCCAATTGCCTATCCAAATTTTCACATCTCAGTTGTTTTGTAC
The DNA here is from genome assembly GCF_047675955.1 of Chlorocebus sabaeus. Classification (NCBI taxonomy): domain Eukaryota; kingdom Metazoa; phylum Chordata; class Mammalia; order Primates; family Cercopithecidae; genus Chlorocebus; species Chlorocebus sabaeus. The sequence goes on from NC_132927.1 coordinate 34,656,031, forward strand.
GTCTTCAAAGAGCCTTTACTAGAATCTTAATTTCCTAGTATCCATCCCCAAGAAGAATGGAAGAAAACTTGATGTATGCACTGGTGGTATAAATCTCACTACAAAAAGAACTATTTTTCACTATATATTTCTTCAGGGATAGACTCCATATTGAGTGGAGGAAAAAGAAGGACACAGAGAGAGAGAAACAGAGAAGGATAAATTGGTTCTTTTTCTTCGGAGTCCTCAGGTGCCTCCAAATGTTTTTACATCCGGTCTCTTAAATTTTAGAAAAGCAGCCAAAATGTGGCGCTCATAAGTTTGTTAAGATAACAATTAAAACTGCCCTCTACCACCAACTATGCAAGTATGCATAGTAACACAAAAAACTAGTCTTCAACAGTGGGCATTTGGTTTCCTGTGTGTTTTAAAGAGAACACGGGGAGGGGACATGTGATTTCAATTGCACAAGCACAGTTTGTGACCTGTTTCGTTTACAAAAGGAGAACTTTTTACTGGAGAATCTGGTTAATACTGAAAGTGTTTAAACTAACTCGGCTTAAGAACTCTGTAGTTCAGCTGCTTTAGAGAAACCATTTAAGTTTCAGAAGAAAAATTTCAAGCCGCGCCCAACGTGGGGCTCGAACCCACGACCCTGGGATTAAGAGTCCCATGCTCTACCGACTGAGCTAGCCGGGCGCCTGTCGCAGTGGTTTGCATTTCTACCTCTTGAGGAGTATTTTAACTACATGGTTTGCTCCTCCCCGTAGTTTCTTTTCTAAACAAATGTGTAATGTACTGTTAGATCGGCATTTCAGAATTATTTTTTAAGAGTGTTCTAAATATTTAATTGTACTTAGATTTAAGAATGTTTGTATATGTATCCAAAGATCATTGAAAACTTATGCGAGGCTTTATCATTACAGAGTCATTGAATATTTTGAACAAAGTGTTTAAAAATATTTACCAACCAGTATGTTTTGTTTACATAAATACATATCAAGGCCATCCAACTTCCATCAAATGGCATACCGGATTCCTACATGTTTGGGCTCCGCATTTAAGAAACAAAGTCCAATCTCTGAGAGGTTAGTTTCCCTGAACAACCGCGGGGATTAGCTATTTTCTTTAGTATGGTCTGATGAAGGAGAGTTAAATTCAGAAAAGGAGGCTTCGAGTCAATTAACATAAATTCTCTTTCGAGTAATTGTCTGGCAATGAGCGATAGGACGTTTGGAGGGTGCTATTATTCTCCTCAAATGACAGAAGCTGGGAGGAAAGAATTACAGTCTCTAAATCTAATGGTAAAGAATGTGAACTCTAAGAGGCAAAGGGTCAGAAACCTGATTTTAATCAAATTACCATAGGAGATACTGGAATAATGTCATATGGAAATATACATATTCTGAAATGATGGTGAACCTTTCTAGATAAGAAATTCTGGCCGGGCGCGGGACGCCTATAATCCCAGCACTTTGGGAGGCGGAGGCAGGCAGATCACGAGGTCAGGAGTTCAAGACCAGCCTAGCCCCGCTTCTGTCTCTACCAAAAATACAAAAAATTAGCCGGGAGTGGTGGCCGACACCTGTAATCCCAGCTACTCGGGAGGCTGAGGCGACAGTGCGGGACTCCATCTCAAAAAAAAAAAAAAAAAAAAAAACTTCTAATTTCTGTGATAATGGAGAGGAGTGTGGTGTTTATACTACTGCTTAGCAGTGCAAGTTAAAGACCAATTTGTAAACCTGAAAATAAATAATTCTTATGATAGTATCCCCAAAGCACAGTATTTGGAAGCTAGATACATTGGGCATCACATTTCCTGAGGTATTCAAGTTAAAAATAATAAGATACGTCATAAAATAGTATACATTTAGAGTTGCCTTGCTCTGTCGCCCAGGCTGGAGTGCAGTAGCATGAACTCGGCCCACTACAACCTCCACCTCCCGGGTTCAAGCGATTATCCTGCCTCAGCCTCCCAAGTAACTGGGATTACAGGCATGTGCCACCATGCCCGGCTAATTTAGTGTTTTTGGGTAGAGATGGGGTTTCTCCATTTTGGTCAGGCTGGTCTTGAACTCCTGATCTCAGGCGATCCACCCGCCTAGGCCTCCCAATGGGCTGGGATTACAGACATGGGCCACTACGCCTGGCCTTCTTTTCTTTTTTCTTTTTTTGAGAAGGAATCTGGCTGGGTGCGATCTCAGCTCACGGCAACCTCCGCCTCCCGGGTTCAAGCAATTCTCCTGCCTCAGCCTCAGCCTGCGGAGTAGCTGGGACTACAGGCATGCACTACCACGCCCAGCTAATTTTTGTATTTTCAGTAGAGACAGCGTTTCACCATGTTGGTCAGGCTGTTCTCGAACTCCTAACATCAGGTGACCCGCCTGCCTTGGCCTCCCAAAGTGCTGGAATTACAGGCATGAGCCACCGCGCCCGGCCGAAAGAGCCCCCAAATTCTTAATTATTAATAAATATTGAGTGCACTAGGTGCTCAAATAGTGTTTATCACATACAGGTAATGATGTTAATTAAAAGATTAACTGGATACCTAAACAAGTTTTGAGTACTTATGGTTTACCTCCAAGGCCAACCCTTTTGCAACTATTAACCTTTAGCTTTCTTCACCCCTTTCTTGAACTATCGTGGTCTAAATCGGAACTCCCCAGGAAAGAATTGCAACTAGAGGCCAGGTTCAGTGGCTCAGGCTTGTAATCCCAGAATTTTGGAAGGCCAAGGAGGGCGAATCACCTGAGGTCAGGAGTGTGCGCTCAGTCTGGCCAACATGGTGAAACCTAGTCTCTACTAAAAATACAAAAATTAGCCGGGCATGGTGGTGCACACCTGTAATCCCATCTACGCGGGCTGTTTAAGCAGAAGAATCGCTTGAACCCCGGGGGGTCAGAGGTTGCAGTGAGCAGAGATCATGCCACTGCACTCCAGCCTGGGTGACAGAGCAAGATTCAGTCTCAAAAAAAAAAAAAAAAAAAAAAAAAGAATTACAACTGGAATGTTTTAACGAGGGTTAGGTAAATTAAGTGGCCAGTCTTCCAAGTAATTCAAGTCCTTTTATCTATCAATTTGTTCAAAAATAAAAACATCAATTGTAATACTTCATTCGCAGGAAAAAGCAACTGAAATTCCTTTTTTCCCCTTACTTTCTATATCTAATTCTGCAAACCCTATGTCTTAGCCCATATTCTGCTGCTATAACAGAATACCACAGACTAGGTAATAACAAACAAGAAAAGTTTATTTGGCTCATGGTTTTAGAAGTTCAAGAGTATGGCACTGATATCTGGCAAGGGCCTTGTGCTGTATTATCCCACGACAGAAGATCAGAAGAGCAAGCGAACATGTGAGACAGAGAGCTGAAATCCATTGAAATTCATCCTTGTATTAGGAACCCACTCCCAAGATAACTAACCTATTCTAGAAATGACATTCATCCATAGTGCCCTCATGATCTAATCACCTCTTACAGGCCCCACATGGCAATACCATTACATTGGCAATTAAATTTCGACACGTGTTTTGAAGAGGACATTCAAACCATAGCACCCTACACATCTGAAATCCATCCACACATTTCCACCTCCACTGCCACCACTTTAGTCCAAATCACTCTCCATTACTGCTAGCTCACAAAAGTGCAATAACTTTCCAACTAGTATCCCTGTTTCTCTTCTTTCCCTTAGCTATCATTCTTCACACAGAAATAAGAGCTCATTTAATGATTTAAATAAAATCATATAATTCTCCTGCTTTAAAAACTCCTGATAACCTCACAGTAGAAAACCAGTAATAAATGAAAGGAATGACGGAATTAGAAAATCACCATTTGGCAACCATTGTAATAATAAATTCAAACAAGAATCATCAGATATTAGAATTAATGAGTGCAATGTTGAGGCGTAAACAGGACGTGTACATATTCTCAAAGTATTTCCTCACAAGATACTAATTACAAAGGTAAAAGTAGAAACATTATCAGGGATAAATCTTCAGCCAGTGATCAAAATTAACATTATCAGCAATAAAACAACTAACATCATGTCCCTCCTAATATAATGCTCTGACATGAATGAATACAAGGTCATTTCTGTAGTATTCCTGCCACAAATGCATCACTTGAATCAAATAACAACAAAAAAATCAAACCTAAATTAAGGAATATTCTACAAAATAAATGGTTTGTATTCTTCGAAAATGTTCATGTCATGATAACTGAAGAAATACTGCTGGGCGCAGTGGCTCACGCCTGTAATCCCAGCACTTTGGGAGGCCGAGGCAGGCGGATCACAAGGTCAGCAGATCGAGACCATCCTGGCTAACACGGTGAAACCCCGTCTCTACTAAAAAATACAAAAATTTAACTGGGCGTGGTGGCGGGCGCCTGTAGTCCCAGCTACTCGGGAGGCCGAGGGAGGAGAATGGCGTGAACCCGGGAGGCAGAGCTTGCAGTGAGCGGGAGATCGCGCCACTGCACTCCAGCCTGGGCGACAGAGCGAGACTCCGTCTCAAAAACAAACAAACAAACAAAACATGAAGAAATACTAAGCAGCTATTTTCCAGACTAAAGCAGACAACTGAATGCAAGGTGTGATCTTGGATTTTCTTTAGCTATGTACCAAAAAAAAAAAAAAAAGGAAAGTTGATAGATCATAGTATTGCTAGTTTTCTGATTTTCACAATACTACTGTGTCTATGTAAAATAATGTTCCTGTGTTGGGGGGGAATACACACTGACGTATTAATATTTAGGAGTAAAAAAAGGCTGATGCCCTATTTACAATCGGATTAAAATTCAAACCACTTCAAGATTTGCTGTCATGTGCACTTGTTCTCTTCCTGTCACTCTTCCCCACTTAATGAGGGGTCACTCTGACGTGACAGTTCCTAGCGCAAGCCAAGTTTTTTACTGTTCCCTAAACCACTGTCTTTTGTTACCCTATTTTAAATATCACTCACTTAGAAAGTCATTCCCTGAGCACACTGCCTAAAGTTAGTACCTCCATTCTCTATTAAAGCACTCTTCCTTCTTACTATTTTGCTTATTTATCGTTATCTATTTCTTCCTACTGAATGTAAATTCCATTAGAAATGGTGGTATAAGGCCGGGCGCGGTGGCTCAAGCCTGTAATCCCAGCACTTTGGGAGGCCGAGACGGGCGGATCACGAGTTCAGGAGATCGAGACCATCCTGGCTAACACCGTGAAACCCCGTCTCTACTAAAAAACACAAAAAACTAGCCGGGCGAGGTGGCGGGCGCCTGTAGTCCCAGCTACTCGGGAGGCTGAGGCAGGAGAATGGCGTAAACCCGGGAGGCGGAGCTTGCAGTAAGCTGTGATCCGGCCACTGCAGTCCAGCCTGGGCGACAGAGTGAGACCCCGTCTCAAAAAAAAAAAAAAAAAAAAAAAGAAAAAAAAAGAAATGGTGGTATGTTCTGTTTACAGCTTTTTCTTGAACACGTGGAATATATTAGCGCTTAATAAATATCTTTAATCAGACATATCTTTAACTCTACCAAAAAGCGTTATACTCATAGAAAGAGCACTAATACTTGTGTAAAATTCCAAGCTGAATTCAAAGACGATACCCTTGAAGCGAAACTTCCCGAGAGCCTGGCATAAGAAGGTGAGGTGGATGCCATCAAGATTCTAGGTCAGGATGGGGACGCGGAGGAAGACAGGTTACTTCGCGCCTACTGCTTTTTCTATTCTTTGTGAGTATACGAGCATCTCTCCCTTTTGCTTAAAGAAAGAATACAGTGACGAGGAGGGAATAATAATATAAAAAGATAAATAATAATTCCTAGGAAAGGAATAGAGCAGCTTCTCAGATAAAACGACGCCAAAAACTCAAAGTACGTGAACTAAAGGCGGAGCCTTTGCTTTCCCCAACCCCGCCTCCATTGCTTCTGAACATGCGCGCCGCCAGCCTCTAGCGTCCCGCTTCTTTCCCACAATACTCCTGGTCCTGGGGGCCGGAGCCGCGGAACGAGCTACAGAGAAAAAGGTTATTGGTTGGCGATGCAGCCAATGAGCGGGTCTGTTACTAGTTTGCGGCATCCTGTGGTGTAGGGGAAGCGCTCTAGGCCTGGAATCCTTACGCGTCCCGTTGGGTTTAGCACGATGAGCTCAATCGGCACCGGGGTGAGTTTGCTGTCTCTGGGTGTGATAGTTAACCTAAGGCTTGGGGTTGAAGGGAACTGGGACAGACCACAAGGGTTTCGCGAACCTGGGGTGCTCTAAGACCGCCTTCGGCTGGGTGGGCCACTTGCAGCTGTTTGGAGACCGGTCGTCTTTATCCCCCATATGCTAGGCCTGCGTCTCAGGTGACCATGACTCCTGAAGCTTTTCAGCCCAGGTGTAGCCGGCTTGGCGTCGCCGCGGTGAGGTTTGGAGCAGCTTTGGATTGCTGAGTCACTTTCTTCAGCCACTTAGGGAAACCGAAAGTGGAAACTCGTGGGGCTTGAAATAGTGTGTTCTCTTGAGAACCACCGAGGCAGTGAGATTTGGGATTCCACGGTCTGGAGATCGTGCTTTCTGTGGACTGCGTTTGCCGTTCCCAGGTTGCTGCTGATTCACGGGCCTTCTCTGTCTTTAAGTGTGCAGATCGTCGACCGCTCAGTTTAAGAGTCACTGGAAACCCTATCCGAACAGAACTAATAAAAATGATCTGAATAACTAAATCTGATGAATCCTTCAGTTTTTCCTTTGTCCTTCTTTTTCCTATACAAAGTACCTAACAGCACTTGTAGGCATTTATTCCGTAAACGTTTAAGTGGTTACTTAGGAACTTAACAGCTTCAGACTTTTGATAGACTGTTGAGGATTTTGCAGTGGGACTTGTTAACTTGTTTGGCTTTGCTTTGTTAAACGTATGTATATGTGCAGTTTACTCCTTTTATGTACTTCTCTATATAGAAAATACAGTTTCTACAAGATTTATTGGTTATTTGCACTAGAGTTACTGAATAATGAGTTTCTCAGTTCCTCAATTTCTACTTAACAAGATTCTCATGCTCAGCCTTAAGTTCAAGTACTGGTGTTCTAAATTTGATAATAGGCAATTTATGTCTGGAATGGTTTAATCCATTCGGTTATGAATGCTGAAGTTCTGCCATACTTTTCTTAGATAAGTAAATGCTCAATAATAAATCTTGTAGCAAACTGACTTTGCAATTATATTATTACCTTCAATTAATAGTATTTCATTCTACAAACCTTTTAAAGAATACTTGATAATATAACCATGTGGGATATTTTAGTAACAATGGTAGGGTTAATGATCTGGGTTTAACAGGAAACAGACTCAGAAAGTACCACTGTTGAAGGCTTATCTTCTGTGTTCATTTCTCCCAAGAACTCCAGATATGAATAATTGTTTGTCTGCTTGACATGTCTGTCCACTTGATTGTTTATGTTGTACTGCATGTCAAAGTAGAGCTCTGGGTTTTCTCCTTACCTTGCCATTTTGCATGTACTACAGTCTTCAGCTCAGTGAATGGTCATATGAAAACATCTGTGATTCATCTTTAATTCCTTTTTTTACTTCCAGAACCAACGCTTTAGCAAGTTTATTTTTGTATTTTTTGAGATGGAGTCTTGCTCTGTCGCCAGGCTGGAGTGCAGTGGCACGATCTTGGCTCACTGCAACCTCCGCTTCCCAGTTCAAGCAATTCTCCTGTCTCAGCCTCCCGAGTAGCTGGGACTACAGGTGCACACCACCACGCCCAACTAATTTTTGTATTTTTAGTAGAGACGAGGTTTCACCATGTTTGCCAGGATGGTCTCGATCTCTTGACCTTGTGATCAGCCTGCCTCGACCTGCCAAAGTGCTGGGATTACAGGAATGAGCCATCATGCCCGGCCTCGCAAGTTTATTTTTATTATTTTTATTTTTTTACTATACTCTGAAAAAGTATTCTCTTCTACCTCTTCTCTTGTCTAAGCTAGTACCACTATCTTTGGAACACTTTATCTTTGCTTCTGTTGTTCTCTCTAGAATTCATTTTCCACATAAAGCCAGAATGATGTTTTTTAAAATGTAGATCATACCACTCCCCCTGCTTAAATTCCTCGTTGCATTTAGAATAAAATACAAAGTCCTTATTCCAGCCTGGAAGACCCAACATAATTTGACCCTCAGCTACCTCACTAACAGAGTCTACTCTTCTTTCTGCTGCTTACAGTGCTCGGGACACAGTGACCTTACTTCTGTTTCTTGACTGTGCTAGCCTTATTTCTACCCTAAGATCTTTGTGCCAAATGCCAAGAAGGCTTTTCCTTCATATCTTAAATGGCTAGCTTCTTGTCATTTAGGTTTGACTCAGCCTAAATATTACTGCCCCAGAAGGCCTTCCCTGATGATGTAGTCTGTAGTAGTTCCTTCCATTGCTTTACTCTTTTATGTTCATCTTAGTGCCTTTTCTGATTTACTGCTGTATCTCTAGCACCTAGATTCATGTCTGATTTGAAATTGAAGGACTTAATGAATGAGTGATCACCTTTGTATTCCATGTAGTGGACTAACATAATAGATACTCATTAAGTGCTTGGTGAATGCCAAATGATTTGTTTGAAGTCTTTTAGTTTGTTAATTGCAGAGTTATGGTTACAAATTTAAATGTTCGAACTCCAGTGGTGGTTCTACTGCCCCATATTAATCTTTTTCAAAAATGAGTTTTGTAGTCTGTGTGAAAAGTGTTCTGACTTCACCTGGGACTTGTATCCATTACTCTTCAATAGCTGAAATCTAAGGTATATAGCTTTACCTTAGCTACTGTTGCTGCTCTGACAAGTTTCCCTTTCCTCTCTTGAAAGCAAGGTCTTTATTGGGATATAACATGTTCCTGATGCTTAAGCCATTTAGAGGGGAAGAAACTGTATGGTCATTACTGCCAAAGATAAAAGCTTACTGTTGCCTTTTCTCCTTAAGTATGACCTGTCAGCCTCTACATTCTCTCCTGACGGAAGAGTTTTTCAAGTTGAATATGCTATGAAGGCTGTGGAGAATAGTAGGTAAGAAACATTTAACCAGGTATTACATGTCTCCTTTTATTTTATATTTTGGTGATTAGGCTTTGTTATGTTACTTTGGCACAAATTAGTATATGTCCCCAAATCTCTATTCATTTCTAGATCTCTTTCTAGGCCAGATGTTTTCCATGAACCCCAGTCCTGTATTTCTCGTTGATTCCAGGATTATCCACTTAGATTATCCATGTTGCAGAGTATATAAAATCACATTCATTATCATCTTTTTGTTTTCCATTTTCAAATTCTTGATTTGTATCATAGGCTTCTTTGGCCGTTAGATTTGTGACCTTGTTATTTTTTATGTCTCATACATCTTGTGTTTTAAATGTCTTTTGCAATTAGTCACATGTTCGATTCAGCAAAGATTTTTTCTATGTCTGTTTCTCTTTTGAGACTTGAGTCTCACTCTGTCACCTAGGCTAGAGTGCAGTGGTATGATCTTGGCTCACTGCAACCTCTGCCTCCTGGGTTCAAGTGATTCTCTTGCCTCAGCCTCCCCAGTAGCTGGGATTACAGGCATGTGCCACCATTCCCAGATAATTTTTGCATTTTTAGTAGAGACAGGGTTTCGCCACGTTGGCCAGGCTGGTCTCAAACTCCTGGTCTCAAGTGATCCACTTGCCTTGCACTCCCAAAGAGTAGCCCCAGTCCTGTATTTCTCATGATTACAAAGAGCTGGGATTACAGGTGTGAGCCACCACGACCAGCCTAAATATGATTTTTTAAAAGTCAGATTTATGCAAAGATAAAATATTTTTAAAAGTTGAAACCTTAAAAACGAATGTGTTTTTTTCCTGAATGAAGAAAAAACGCAGCCGGGCGTGGTGGCTCACTTCTGTAATCCCAGCACTTTGGGAGGCTGAGGGGGGGCAGATCACTTGAGGTCAGGAGTTCAAGACCAGCCTGGCCAACATGGTAAAACCCTGTCTCTACTAAAAAATAAAAAAATACAAAAATTAGCTGGGCGTGATGGCACACGCCTGTAGTTTCAGCTACTTGGGAGGCTGAGGCAGGAGAATCGCTTGAACCTGGCAGGTGGATGTTGCAGTGAGGCGAGATTGCACCACTGCACTCTAGCCTAAGCAACAGAGACTGTCTCAGAAAGAGAAAAAGTGAGGAAAGTGCTTTTTTTCTTCTTCTTTTTATAGTGAGACGTAGTTTCGCTCTTGTTGCCCAGGCTGGAGTGTAACGGCGTGATCTTGGCTCACTGCAACCTCCGCCTCCTGGGTTCAAGCAGTTCTCCTGCTTCAGCCTCCCGAGTAGCTGGGATTACAGGCATGCACCGCCACACCCAGCTAATTTTGTATTTTTAGTAGAGACGGTTTCTCCATGTTGGTCAGGCTGGTCTCGAACTCCCAACCTCAGGTGACCCACCTGCCTCGGCCTCCTGAAGTGCTGGGATTATAGGCATGAGCCACCGTGCCCAGCCTAAAAGTTCTTTTTAACGGTCTATGTAACCTGTCTTTGATACACCAAAACTGAACAAATGATAGTTTCTTATTTAAAAAAAAAAAAAAATTCATTTTAAAAAAGAGACATGGTCTCACTGTGTTGCCTCAGCTGGTCTTGAACTTTTGGGCTCAAGTAATCCTCCTGCCTTGGCCTCCCAAAGTGATGGGATTACAGGTGTGAGTCACTGTGCCTGGCCTGTTATTCCTTTTTTTTAAAAAAAACTTTTTTTAGGGGCAGAACATAGGATCTTGCTTTGTCACCCAGGCTGCAGTGCAGTGGTGTGATTACAGCTCACTGCAGACTCGACCTCCTGGTCTCGAGCTATTCTCCTGCCTCAGCCCCGCAAGGTAGTTGGGACTGCAAGCATATGCCACCATGCCTGGCTAATTTTTTGTAGAGACAGGGTTTCACCATGTGGCCCAGGCTGGTCTCAAACTCCTGAGCTCAAGTGATCCGCCTGCCTAGGCCTCCCAAAGTGCTGGTATTATAGGTGTGAGCCACTGCACCCAGCCGAAGTCTTTGAATTCTTTTGAAAATTATTTACCTTGAAGACTGCCTGAGAGGATCTCAGAGATTTCCAGATTTTCAAGAATGTTTTAAACATTGAGGAAGATGTTGAGTTGAGATAATTAAGACAGGCTTCCTGCTGAGCGTGAGCCACGCCTGTAATCCTAGCACTTTGGGAGGCTGAGGCAGGTGGATTGCCTGAGCTCAGGAGTTCGAGACCAGCCTGGGCAACACGGTGAAACCCCGTTTCTACTGAAAATACAAAAAATTAGTTGGGTGTGGCGGTGTGCTCCTGTAATCTCAGCTACTTGAGAGGTTGAGACAGGAGAATCACTTGAACCCGGGAGGTGGAGGTTGCAGTGAGTCAACATCGCGCCACTGCACTCCAGCCGGGGAGACAGAGCGAGACTCCATCTCCAAAAAAAAAAAAGTGACAGGGTTTCAAAATGTTGGCCAGATGGGTCTTGAACTCTTGGCCTCAGGCAATCCTCTCACTTGGGCCTTCCAAAGTCCTGAGGTTACATTCTGACCTGTAGAGCTTAAGTAAGTTTGCAAACCTTTTGGGGAAATTCATTTAAATTAGCAGTGGTGAAGAGGAAATGTATTCTAGCATCCAGGATAACCTCAAAGACATGGAATCAAAAATGAACATGAGGTGTTTGAAGGTTGACAGTGAGGTAACTTCAGTAGAGTACAGAATTTATAACAGGAAATTGAATATGCTCAGGGGGCTCTGCCAGACTCTTAGGAGTTTAAACTTGCAAGGGGAGCTATGGAAGACACCTAAAGTGTTGGGGAAGCAGTGTCAGAAATTCTTAGAAAATTTGTTGTGTGCATCTGTTCATTTTTCTGGGAAGAAATGCCATAGTTTCATCAGATTTTAAGAGACCTGTGAATGACACAATTCCCCTGCTTTTTAGGTTGTGGATCCCTTTTTAGATTATGACTGGCAAAATGAAACAAAGCTAGCAATTAGGCTGGTCTTAGATAAAATGGATTAGAGAAGTAGAAAAGATGCTGTAGTAATGTAGGCCTGAAATTATAAGGATCCCAATGCTGGTATAATTATTGTAAAGAAGTGGACATGAAGGAAATTTTGAAGAAAAAAAATTAATAGTAAATAGAAGCTCAACCTGGAGGATGTAGAGTTTGGTGATGCTGTTACCCAAAATAGAGAAGTTGTGCTGGTAGTCCCAGCTACTGAGACTAAGGTGAGAGGATCACTTGAGCTCCAGACTTCAAGTCAAGCCTGGGCAATATGGCAAGACTCCATTTCTTTAAAATAAAAAAAAGAGGAGAAAGTTGAGATAATTTTACCAGAAAACTGTACAATCAAGCATTGCTTATTTTGTCTCTATTGTTTCCAATCAGAACTACCTTTATCAGAAAGGAACAGAACACTAAAGTGTAACACATTTTCATCTTGAAATGGCAACATGTAATTTCTCCACATTTTACTTAAGAGGTTGTGTGTGTGTGTGTGTGTGTGTGAGACAGGGTCTCACCCTGTTGCACAGACTGGTGTGCAGTGGTGCAATCTTGGCTTACTGCAGCCTCCATCTAACTGGGCTCAAGCAATCTCTCACCTCAGCCTCCCAGGAAGCTGGGACTGTAGGCGTGTACCACCATGCCTGGCTAAGCCAGGTTTCGCCATGTTTCCCAGGCTGGTCTTGGACTCCTGGGCTTACGAGATCCTCCTGCCTCAGCATCCCAAAGTGCCGAGATTACACCATGCCTGGCATTAAGAGGTTATTTTAAGATCTTTTTATTTTAAACAGTTGTAGCAGAACATATATTTTATATACTTATTAGAAGCAATATGTTTATTATGGGAAAATTGGAAGAAAGAGATGAGCAAAAGGAAGAATAAATCATAATTCTTCTACCCAGAACAGTCACTGTTAACTTTTAAGTTTGTATCTAACCTGTCTTTTATATGTCTGTTATGTACCATTTTTAATGGACATGAATTTATGTCATTTGTTTATAACATAATTATCATAAGTCAGACACTGCGCCATATTGTGTTTCATTAGCATTTTTATACTTATATATTAATATATTTTTAGTCAAATGATGTACTAGATTCTGGAGGGAGGGTCACATGATATTTATATGGATTTAATGTATTTATTACACTTCAGTGTGTTTTCTCTTCCTGGTTTTCAAATGTTTTAAGGTATTTGGCATGCCTTAAATGTTACTTATTTTATTTTGGTTTTTTGTAAGTTTATGAAGTTTATTTTCAGTTAAAAAACTGATTTTCTTCTCCTTGTTTCAGTACAGCTATTGGAATCAGATGCAAAGATGGTGTTGTCTTTGGGGTAGAAAAATTAGTCCTTTCTAAACTTTATGAAGAAGGTTCCAACAAACGACTTTTTAATGTTGATCGGCATGTTGGAATGGTAAGGTAATGTTTTAAAATGTTCCTTTTTGTCTTGTCCAATTTCTTTTGAAGTAACTGATTGGAATAGATCACTGTGCAGTCACAAAAGTAATCATAGTGAGTTACTGCATTGGTCCAGTTCACTGTCAAGTAGAAAGGCAGTATTCTCATAACCTTATTAGTGATGGGGGAAAATCCAAGTTGCTGAAAGAAGAGCAGGAGAGGGAGAGGGGTGGGGAGTATGCGTAGAAATGAGATCTTGGCAACACACATCACTGATGAAGGCATATGCTTGAGAGGTGAAGAATCTTTAGCTTTCTGTATCTCTTGTGGGGATCACTGTCACAGTAAAGATGCCATCAGATAACAAACACCTTTATATAAGGTGGAACATCAGGAAAGGATGTTTAATGAAAAGGAAAAGTGAACACATCCATAATAGTTTCATAGGGCATCACTGAAATAAGTTATTCATGCAGTTGGTATCTAAGTTGTGAGGGACTAAATTGCAAGCCCAGCCATATACACTACTGGTATATACCACAGTTACCCTACATAGATGGCAGACTTGGCTTGTAAGAACCAATACCGGGGGGGGGGGGGGGGGGAGAATGAAATGATTCTAATCCGGCCACCTGAAAAGGAAAGGAAGAAAGGAGAATATTTGTATATTAGGTTCTATGCTGGGAGCTCTTTACATAAGTTACCTTGTTTAATTTTGACAATCCAGTGAAGGTTATATCAATGTCATTTTGTTTCTTTTCTTTTTGGTTAGAGACAGAGTCTCGCTCTGTCACCCAGACTGGATTGCCGTGGTTGCCATCTCAGCTCACTGCATTCTCTGCATCCTGGGTTCAAGCAATTTTCCTACCTCAGCCTCCCAAGTAGCAGGGACTATGGGTGCCTGCTACCATGCCCAGCTAATTTTTATGTTTTTAGTAGAGACGGGGTTTCACCATGTTGGCCAGGCTGGTCTTGAACTCCTGACCTCAAGTGATCCATCCGCCTGCCTCAGCCTCCCAAAGTGCTGGGATTACAGGCGTGAGCCACTGCGCCTGGCCTAATGCCATTTTCACAGGTGAAAAAACAGATGCACAGTTTAGTAAAGAAAAGCTGGGATTCAAACTTGGGTCTGCATGTTACTCCAGAACCCTTTCTAAATGAAAAGACACCTTATATGACCCACATCATTCAGCTGATAGCTTTCTTATATCTAAATGAGATTTAATGTTACACACAAACACAAAAGGTACTGGTAAAGTATAACCAATAAACCATAAAGCTAATTTTTCTTCTTCTTCAAAGATTATTTTATCTCAATATTTTTCTCCTGAACAGATTTCTTTATTTTGCTGCAAATGATAGGATTTTATTTTTATTTATTTATTTATTTATTTATTTATTTATTTATTTATTTATTTGAGATGGAGTCTCGCTCTGTCGCCCAGGCTGGAGTGCAGTGGCCGGATCTCAGCTCACTGCAAGGTCCGCCTCCCGGATTTACGCCATTCTCCTGCCTCAGCCTCCTGAGTAGCTGGGACTACAGGCGCCCGCCACCTCGACGGGTAGTTTCTTGTATTTTTTAGTAGAGACGGGGTTTCACCATGTTAGCCAGGATGGTCTCGATCTCCTGACCTTGTGATCCGCCTGTCTCGGCCTCCCAAAGTGCTAGGATTACAGGCTTGAACCACCGCGCCCGGCCATATTTTAATTTATTTTTTGAGGTAGAGTCTCTGTCGTCCAGGAAGGAGTGCAATGGTGCAATCTCAGCCCAGTGCAACCTCCGCCTCCTGGATTCAAGCAATTCTCCTGCCTCAGCCTCGCCAGTAGCTGGGATTACAGACATACGCTGGCACACCTAGCTAATTTTTGTATTTTCAGTAGAGATGGGGTTTCACCATATTGGTCAGGCTGGTCTCGGACTCCTGACCTCAAGTGATCTACCCGCCTCTGCCTCCCAAAGTGCTGGGATTATAGGCGTGAGCCACTGCGCCCAGCCTAGCATTTTATTCTTTTTAAAGGATGAACAGTATTCCATTGTGTATATATACATTTTCTTTTGATTTTTTGTTGTTGTAGTACATATTTTTTTCGTTACCCCGGGTACTAAGCCTAGGACCCAGTAGTTATTTTTTCTGATCCTCTTCCTCCTCCCACCCTACACCCTCAAGTAGGCCCCAATGTCTGTTGTTCCTGTCTTTGTATCTATGAATTCTCATCATTTAGCTTCCACTTATAAGAGAGAACATGTGGTTTTTGGTTTTCTGTTCTTGTGTTAGTTTGCTAAGAATCATGCTGAACAGATTTATTATTGCCAGTGAAACTGATATGTTTTGATGAAATGTGCTAGATTGTAACCTAGCTAGTAGGAGGTGATCTTGTATATTTTTATGTAATAGAAAAAGTTTATGTTTTGAAAAAAATTATGCATAAATATATACACACACACGCAGGCCTTGCTCTGTTGCCCAGGCTTGAGTGC
This sequence comes from Chlorocebus sabaeus, assembly GCF_047675955.1. Classification (NCBI taxonomy): domain Eukaryota; kingdom Metazoa; phylum Chordata; class Mammalia; order Primates; family Cercopithecidae; genus Chlorocebus; species Chlorocebus sabaeus. Next base: position 34,671,878 of record NC_132927.1, read on the forward strand.
AGTGACATGATCATAGCTCACTGCAGCCTTGTGCTCCTGGGCTCAAGTGATTCTCCTGCCTCAGCCTCCCAAGTAGCTGTGACTACAAGTGTGCTACCACACCTGGATAACTTTTTGTTTGTTTTAAGAGATATGATCTTGCTGTGTTGCTCAGGCTGGTCTTGAACTCCTGGGCTCAAGCGATCCTCCTGCCTTAGCTTCCTGAGTTGCTGAGATTACAGGCATGAGCCAGTGTGTCCGGCCAACATTAGACATTGAGGAGGGTTGGAGAAAATTAAGGCTTAATATCCTCCCTCCTTCCACAGTTGTCATCTTCAAGTGATTTGAGAATTATGTGACTTTATAGTAAGCTTTCTCTAAAGCAATAGAAGATTCTTTAAGTGGTATAACTTACTGGCATGGGTTACCTTGGGGAAGTTATTCTAAACACCCATTTTCTTGTCTGCAAAACAAGGGTGATAATAGTACTTGGCACATACAGTTGTTGTGAGGTTAAAAATTATTATGTAAAATGCTTAACATGTAATGAGTGCTCAGTATCTCTTAGTAATTATTATTACTATTACTGGGTAGCATAGGAAAAAAAGGCTTTTAAAGATTTTGATACCATTTTTAAATTCTGTAACTGTCCTAGGCTAGAGGGTTTCAAATTTGGTTGGTTTATGGTACCATAAGTGTCCCAGTAGTTTTTCTCATGGCTTCTCTAGGCTAAAAATACCTAATGGTTTCGTTTTTAAGTATTTAGGTCCAAAGAACTTAGTGTTTACATCCTAAAAACTTAGTAGCCATTTTTTAAAAAAATACACATACAGTGAAAAATATTTTTATTTAAAAATTAAAATGTTTTATTTCATTTTAAGCAACCAAAATTTCTAGTATGTACACTGCACAACTTCCCAACTTTGGATGCAGCCCCTGTCATTTCCTGTTTCACACTGATTTTTGCACATTACTTACTTTTTTTCATAGCAACCACTAACAGCCTAGCTTCTGAAAGATGTGAAGGCATTGAAAGGAATGTAGTAAAATGATCTAATGTTCAAACTGAACTACTTGGACATTTTTCTCCAAACTTAAAATATGCCACACTAGGCTGGGCGCAGTGGCTCACACCTGTAATCCCAGCACTTTAAGAGGCCAAGGCAGGCGGATCACCTGAGGTCGGAAGTTCAAGACTAGCCTGACTAACATGGAGAAACCCCATCTCTATTACAAATACAAAAATTACCCGGGCTATGGTGGCATGCACCTGTAGTCCCAGGTACTCGGGAGGCTGTGGCAGGAGAATAGCTTGAACCCAGGAGACCGAGGTTGCGGTGAGCTGAGATTGCGCCACTGCACTCCAGCCTGGGCAACAAGAGCAAAACTCTGTCTCAAAAAAAAAGAAAAAAGAAAAATATGCCACACTAACATGTGATTTCACTGCAGTGCCTGAGGGCTTCTCGGCACATACATAGTAACTGCAGTTCTGTTTTTTGTTTGTTTGTTTGTTTCAGATTATGAAATGTTTTAAATTTCAGATTTTTGGATTAGATATCCTCAACCTGTAATAACTTTAGAGAAAAGGTCAAAATTGGGGCAGGCACAGTGGCTCACACCTGTAATCACAACATTTTGGGAGGCTGAGGCAAGCTGATCACCTGAAGTCAGCAGTTCAAGACCAGCCTGGCTAACATGGCAAAACCAAACTCTGTCTCTACTAAAAATACAAAAATTAGCCAATTCCAGCTGCTGGGGAGGCTGAGGCAGGAGAATCCCTTGAACCTGGGAGGCAAAGGTTGCAGTCAGCCCAGATGGCGCCATTGCGCTCCAGCCTAGGTGACACAGTGAGATTCTGTCTCAAAAAAAAAAAAAAAAAGATGAAATCTGACCAAGATCCATGGTTTTTTTTCTTTATAATGAGGTAGTAAATCAGGGGAAGAGGATTTATGATAGAAGTAGTCCTGAATATTGGCTAGGCACGGTGGCTCACGCCTGTAATCCAAGCACTTTGGGAGGCCGAGGCGGGTGGATCACCAGGTCAGGAGATCGAGACCATCCTGGCTAACATGGTGAAACCCTGTCTCTATTAAAAATACAAAAAAATTAGCCGGGCGTGGTGGCGGGCGCCTGTAGTCCCAGCTACTAGGGAAGCTGAGGCAGGAGAATGGCGCGAACTAAGGAGGCGGAGCTTGCAGTGAGTGGAGATCAGGCCACTGCACTCCAGCCCAGGCAACAGAGCGAGACTCTGTCACAGAAAAAAAAAAAAAAAAAAAAAAGGAAATAGTCCTGAATATATGAAGTTATACTTAGTAAATTTCTAAATTATAATTTCATACTCAAGCATCAGAATGCCTTGTAGAGAGCCTTTAAGCCAAAAAAGTTTTATTTTGAATGGTAATACTTGTTAAAAAAATTTAGTAAATCTATAATAATTGCAAACTTTGATTTGTGATAGGAATGTGTTCCTCTAGTAAATTGGTGATTTTTTTTCAGGCAGTAGCAGGTTTGTTGGCAGATGCTCGTTCTTTAGCAGACATAGCAAGAGAAGAAGCTTCCAACTTTAGGTCTAACTTTGGCTACAACATTCCACTAAAAGTAAGTTGATAACATGTTGAGAAACCTTTTGGACAGTAATAGAAGTTTATTAATAAGCTCTTCTTCCCTTCATAGCATCTTGCAGACAGAGTGGCCATGTATGTGCATGCATATACACTCTACAGTGCTGTTAGACCTTTTGGCTGCAGGTATGAAATTTTGTGAATTATTCAAAAGGCAGATCTGTACTATAGATAATTATTATGTTCCCCAGCATCTTAGCCTTTTACATACTTAAAAATAGGAACTCTTATCGAGAAGTATTAGGGCAATTATTAAATAAAACAGTGTACATAGAAACTACTTGAGGCTGGGTGCCATGGCTCACGCCTGTAATCCCAGTACTTTGGGAGGCTGAGGTGGGAGGATCCCTTGCGCCCAGGAGTATGAGACCAGCCTGGCCAACGTAGTGAGAACCTATCTCTACAAAAAAATTTAAAATTTAGCCAGGTGCAGTATCACATGCCTGTAGTCACAGCTACTTAGGAGCTGCTTGGGAGGATCATTTGAGCCCAGGAGTTCAATGGTGGAGTGAGTTGTGATCATACCACTGTACTCTAGCCGGGCAATAGAGACTCTGCCTCTACAAAAAAAAAAAAGAAAAGTTTGAATAGTGAAAAGGACTATATAGATCTGAAGTGATTATAAAACAAGGAACTGATAACAATGACTTTAATCTGATTATAATAAACTCTCTGGTATTAGTCCCTGATATTCTTAGGTAATTTTAAATATATGCTGTGTTAACATTAAGCAGCCAATTATACTTCAGTTTTCTCATTAATTTCCATCTGATATACTTTAAGCCTGTAGGTAATATGCTATTAAATGGAGATTATTTTTGGCAGTCAGTAATTAGTCCATACAAAATTACATCTCACAATTCCCATTAAGCACAGTTTTTCTTTCTGTTAAAGTGAAGTGCTGATACTTTATTTTGGGGTGAAGTGGGGATTCAGCTGCATAAAGACCTGCAATAGGTATAAATATTCAAATTTGGCTTCACAGAGAAGACTTATGACTAGATTTTTCTAAAATGAAAAGACATGTTTGGCTTATGACTTAAAAAAAGTCAAACATGTTTGGTCAAAATAGTGCATATACTAACATCTGAGTACTCAGCTGTAGTCCTACCTTTGAGTTGTTTATCATCAGTCATATTTAATTACTAAGACAGATATTAAAGAAAACTTGAGTTTTATTCTATTGGTAATGTTACATTAGTGTTTTATGTTTTGTTTTACTTTTTGAGACAATTGCTCTGTCACCTGCGCTGGAGTGCAGTGGTGCCATCATGGCTGACCACAGCTTTCACCTCCTGGTTCAAGCGATGCTCCTACCTCAGTGTCCCGAGTAGCTGGGACCACAGGCATGGGCTACGATGCCTGGCTAATTAAATTTTTTTTTTTTTGTAGAGATGGGGTCTCACCATGCTGCTCAGGCTGACATTAGTCATTCTTAAGCCTCTCACTTAAATTACATTATGAAACACTTTGCTTTCAAACTATGTAGAATACCTTTCAACTGAGCTCTGAGTTCATCAAACTTCTCTCCTCTTTTCAAGGAAGTAAAAATAGTAGAGATAACTTTTTTTTTCCCATAACTTTTGTTTTTTTTTTGAGATGGAGTCGCCCAGGCTGGAGTGCAGTGGCACGATCTCGGGTCACTGCAACCTCTGCTTCCCGGGTTCAAGCCATTCTCCTGTCTCAGCCTCCTGAGTAGCAGGGATTACAAGCACCTTCCACCACGCCTGGCTAATTTTTTTATTTTTAGTAGAGATGGGGTTTTGCCATGTTGGCCAGACTGGTCTTGAACTCCTGATCTCAAGTGATCCGCCTACCTTGACCTCCCAAAGTGTTGGGATTACAGGCCTGAGCCACCGCGCCGGGCCAGAGAGAACTTTTTCAGTAAACATCTGTTGGGCACTAAGTTAGTCATAGATGTGGAGACACAGGTGTGAAGTCACACTGATAAAATCTTAGAGGTGATATGATAAAGGGACAACAATTAGGGAACAGAATGTTTCTGGACAGGAGGCAAGGAAAAGAGTGTGAGCTGTAAGGAGACTTGGTAGTTGCAAGCACAGGAACTGGTATGAAAATATTTGGGCCAGAGATAGTTAAGTATGCTTGGTGTGTAGAGTATGAGGTTTAGAGATGATATTGAAGATGTAGGAAGGGGTCCAGTCATGTAAAAGTCTGTGTTCCATGCTGATTTTCAGCAAAGAAAATGTTGGCTTTAAAATAGTGACAATGAGCTATATATTCTGAAGGATAAGTCTCATATCAGGGTAGAAGATGGATGGAAATGACGGTAGGGATGGGAATTGAATAGTTAAAAATATTCCGCATATGAGATGATGTGTAAGATGGTGCTGGTTTCTTTTCTACTCTAAGGCAAATATAGTCGTCCCTTGGTTTTTGTGGGGGATTGGTTTTAGGACCTCCCATGAATACCAGAATCCAAGGTTGCTGAAGTCCCTCATATAAAATGGTTAAGTATTTGCATATAACCTGTGCATATCCTCCTATATATGTTAAGTCATCTCTAATTACTTGCAATACCTAATACAGTGTAAATAGCTGTTACACTATATCGTTTAGGGAATAATGACAAGAAAATCACAGTTGTTCAGTACAGAAGCAATGTTTTTTGAAAGTTTTCTATCTGTGGTTTGTTGAATCCACAGATGCAGAACTCATGGAAACAGTGCCCACTGTATGTTGCAATTTCAGAAAATCAGTATTTCATACAATCAGCTAATAGCCTAATTTATTGAGCATAGAAAAATACACTGAACCAATTCTGATTATTGCAGAGAAATGACTGGCAGGATATTGGGAAATAGAATGAAGGGTAGAAAGGATTTCACATGGATTCAGTATACTCTCTGCCAGGAATTTTGTTCCCTTGACCTTTTTGTGTTTATGCCTTATTTTTTGGGCCCTCTCATTAGTTTCAATTTTCATCTATCTTATCATTACTCCTTTCCCTGTACTGCTAGACTTTCTAGGAGACCTTAATCAGAAAGATTAATATTAAACAAACAAAAAAAGCTACATGAATTTTGAATAATCTCAAGTATGTACTAGTTTTAATTATTTGAAACCACTGTATGAAAGTACTATGAGTTATATGTATATTAGTAATTTATCTCAGAAACAAAATATAATTGCATTTTAATCATTTTTTCAAAAATACTTTTATGTTATTGCCATGGTTTAAGCTGTTTGTATACTTTTATGCAGTTTCATGTTAGGGTCTTACAGTGTGAATGACGGTGCGCAACTCTACATGATTGACCCATCAGGTGTTTCATACGTGAGTACTTTTGAATCATTTGAAATTCTATTTTAGTTTAATGGTATTTCATTAGCATTTAAGTCTCATTATAAGATTATATGAAATTTTTAAAAAACTCATTCAAGGAATTTTTTTTTTTTTTTTTTTTACAACAACCTCTTGTCCAACGGCATTTTTTTTTTTTTCCTTTTTGGTGGAACAGGATCTCACTCTGTGACCCAGGCCGGAGCACAGTGGCGTGATCCAATGGCTCATGTTGGATCTGATGTTGATCTAACAACAGTTGGATGAGCACAGCGGCTCACTGCAACCTCTGCCTCCCAGGTTCAAATGATTCTTTTGCCTCAGCCTCCTGGGTAGCTGGGATTACAGGTGTGCACCACCTGGCTAATTTTTTTGTATTTTTAGTAGAGACAGGCCTTTGCCACTTTGGCCAGACTGGTGTTGAACTCCAGGCCTCAAGAGATCTACCCACCTGGGTCTCCCAAAATGGGAGTATTACAGGTGTGAGCCACCGTGCCCAACCATGTTTTCTTGTTTATCATTAATAACCGATACGAGGCAGAGGAAAGATTTGTTGTTTTCAGTATGTTATTTATAGAAGCTATACAGTGCATATAGTATTTTGAATATGTGATTTTCCTTTTTTACTATAAACACTGTCTTAAAACTGTATTTAATGTCTTCTTTTTTTTTTTCCTCACTCTTGCCCAGGCTGGAGTGCAGTGACACAATCATAGCTCACTTCAGCCTCTTAACTTCAGGGCTCAGGCGATCCTCCTACCTAAGCCTCCCAAGTAACTGGGACTACAGGCCCATGCCACCATGCCTGGCTAATTTTTGTATTTTTTTGGTGTCTGTAGAGACAAGGTCTTTCCACGTTCCCAGGGCTGGTCTCAAACTCCTGGCCTTAAGCAATCCTCCTGCCTTGGACTCCCAAAGTGGTGGGATTACAGGCATGAGCGTCCATGTCCAGCCATGTCATCCCTTTTCTTTTATTTTATTTATTTTTAAGATGGAGTCTCTGTCTCCCAGGCTGGAGTGCAGTGGCTCGATCTTGGTTCACTGCAACCTCCTTTGCCTCCTAGGTTCAAGCGATTCTCCTGTCTCAGCCTCCCAATTAGCTGGGATTACAAGCATATTGCCACCATGCCTGGCTAATTTTTGTATTTTTAGTAGAGATGGGGTTTTGCCATGTTGGCCAGCTGGTCTCCAACTCCTGACCTCAAGTGGTCTGCCCACTCCAGTCTCCCAAAGTGCTAGGATTATAGGCGTGAGCCACCGCACTGGACCTAATTTTGTTTGAGACAACGTCTCGCTCTGTCGCCCAGAGGCCAAACCTCTGCCTCCCCAGTTAAAGCAATTCTGCCTCAGCCTCCCGAATAGGCTGAGATTAGAAGCATGCACCACCACACCCGGCTAATTTTTGTATTTTTAGTAGAGACAACGTTTCACCACGTTAGCCAGGCTGGTCTTGAACTCTGGATCTCAAGTAATTCGCCCACCTTGGCCTCCCAAAGTGCTGGCATCACAGGCGTTAGCCACCTTGCCCTACCTTCCCTTTTAAAGAGAAGGTTTAAATGTGATTTCTAAGAGCTTTCCCTAAATTATTATTATTATTTTTTGGAGATAGTCTTGCTCTGTCACCCAGGCTGGACTGCAGTGGTGTAATCTTGGCTCACTGTAACCTCTGCCTCCCGGATTTAAGGGATTCTCGTGCCTCAGCTTCTCTCAAGTAGCTGGGATTACAGGCCTATATCACCACACCTGGCTAGTTTTTGTATTTTTAAAAGTAGAGACGGAGTTTCACCATGTTGCCCAGGCTGGTCTGGAACTCCTGGCCTCAAGTGATCCACATGCCTCGGCTTCCCAAAGTGCTGGGATTACAAGTGTGAGCCACCGCACCCAGCCTATTATTACCGCTTCTTAACTGTTTTCTTGAGATGGAGTCTCACTCTGTTGCCCAGGCTGGAGTGCAGTGGCGTGGTGTCTGCTCACTGCAACCTCCAGCTCCCAGATTCAAGTGATTCTCCTGCCTCAGCCTCCCTAGTAGCTGGGATTACAGGCACCTGCCACCACAGCCAGCTAATTTTTTTGTCTTTTTAGTCGAGACGGGGTTTCACTATGTTGGCCAGGCTGGTCTCCAACTCCTGACCTGAGGTGATCCGCCTACCTCGGCCTTCCATAGTGCTGGGATTTCAGGCACCTGCCACCACAGCCAGCTAATTTTTTTGTATTTTTAGTAGAGACGGGGTTTCACTATGTTGGCCAGGCTGGTCTCCAACCTGAGGTGATCCGCCTACCTCAGCCTTCCGTAGTGCTGGGATTACAGGCATGAGCCACTGCGCCCGGCTGTGCATCCTTTTCTTTAAAAAAATTTACAAAATAAAAACATTGGGGTTTAGAGTACTGAACTCATAGGAATTAACTTTATTTCTGTGTCTCAGGAATATATAATTTCATTTTTCATTTTCATAGTGCTAAAATCTTTCCCATTCATGTTCCCCAAAATGTCTCAAAGTGTATATGATTATGCAATTTAAATATTTTTGGATATACCTCTATTAAAAATAGAGGTAGTTTTAGAATTGTTTAGTATTTTAATATTTTTGAGCCCTTTGGCATTCATCAGAATGTGTTTGACTATACTTTTCCATACTTGCTTTTAAAAGTCATTTAACATCCTTTCACTAGGTTATAAATAGAAACATTAATAGTCATTAATTATATATGATAGCATACTAATTCAGTGATTATATATTTTTTTTTTCTAAATAGGGTTATTGGGGCTGTGCCATTGGCAAAGCCAGGCAAGCTGCAAAGACGGAAATAGAGAAGCTTCAGGTAATAATTAATGCTTGAATTTTTACTACATTGTCATCCTAATGCAGTGAAATTTTATCACCACAGACATTTCAGTCTAAGGCAGGGATGTCCAATCATTTGGCTTCCCTGGGCCACACATAAAATACACCAACAGTGATGAGCTTAAAAAAAAAAATCTCGTAACGTGTTCAAGTTTGAATTTGTGTTTGGCTCTGCGCCCCGTGGCTGGAGAAGCTTGGTTTAAGGATATAGTGTGGTTTGATGTTTAGAGTAGAGCTTTATGAGGCTGCTAAGTCACTGAATGTGAAAGCTGATAACATATCTACAGAGTTGTGTTATACATCCCTTTATGATTTTTAATAACTGCTATAAAGCCTCAACCTAGAAAAACGCAGCTTTTGATGAGATTTCACAAAATCTTTGAAACCTATTTATGAATCTATGTGAGCTCTAGTTTGAAAATTTTAAAATTTTGAGTTAATAAAATTATATTTTTCCTATATTCTTTCTTTCTTTGGAACACAGCTTTTATGTCTGGCTGTGCTCCATTGGTTCTCTTAACTTTGCTCCTAGCCACATAAGGCATAAATTTTAGCCTATACTCTTACAGCTACCCACTTATTTTTTCACAACATACAGCTATTAGTGTGAAAAAGTTTTCTTAAAAGCTTGGTTTTCCTTTTAGCCATACATTGATCAACTTAAAGACTTCATGGATACTGTTTCAGTATTATTGATGACCTGTCAGAAACTTGCCTAAAAAGCAGATGTACAATTTATCAGTGTTTTGGTAAACTGAAGTGAGATAAAATTTCACATACATTTAAATGTTAATGCTGTACTAGAATCTTTCTCAACTACTCATTCAACTTATTTAAGACCTGCTTCTAGAAAATACTTATTTGCGCTTGGCATTTATACAATGCTGAGTTCTAGAACCATCTATAAAGCCTAATTTGTTTCGTATTTTAGTAAAGTTGACAAAAGGATCTTAGAGGTCATTTAGCCCAAGCTCAGCTGCAGATTAAACACACTGCATAGGACCACAGAATCAGCTGGTTCTGAACAGTATCCAGACCTTATGAGTCTTAGACCTACGTTCTTTTCCATTGCACACTTACTAGTCTGATGCTAGGTTCCTATCTTCTACTCTTTTCCTTTTGTTTTCATCTCTCCATACTATTATATGGAAATTTGAAAATTAGAATATTTATACTAGTTGAGGGGGATTACCCCTGTAATACCCTACCAGTTTGGTAGGCCAAGTTGGGAGGATTGCTTGAGCTCAGGAGCTCCAAGACCAGGCTAGGCAAAAGAGTGAGACCCTATCTCCTAAAACAAAATGTTAGCGAGGTGAGGTGGTATGTACCTGTAGTCCTAGCTCCTTGGGAGGCTGAAGCAGGAGGACTGTTTGAGCCCCAGGAGTTGGGGGCTACAGCGAGCTGTGATCACGTCACTGCACTCCAGCCATGGCGACAGAGCGACACCTTATCTCAAAAAAATAAAGGAAATTAGAATATTTAGAGCAGTTACTATCTTTCTGTAGTTAAATCCTAGTAAGGAATGGGAAAAACAGTAAGTCCCAGAAAAAAAGTCAAGAAAAAAAATCACTTTAATTGAGGAACACTTACAGTTTGTGACAAAATTATGCTGTGAATCAGGTGTTACAAATTATGGCCCACTGCCTGCTTTTGTGTAAGTTTTATTGGAACACAGCTACATTCAGTCCATGGCTACTTTTAGAAAATACAACAGTAGACTATAACATTTGGAACAGGGAACAGAAACCAGAGCCATACAGCTAATAAACCTGAAAATATTTACAAGTTGATGCTTTACAGAATCCATCTGCTGACCCCTGCTCTGTATCATTGTTCTCTTCTGATAGTTTACCAAAAAATAAAAACTTTACAAACATATGTAAAAATATATTTGCCATTTAAAATGTGCTTTTCAAGTTTGACTTTGTAGGATGCAGTTAATTCACTAAATACAGAACTTAACCAATAAGGGCAAAAATTTAAAGATCAGTATTCTTTCCCTTCCTGTGATCACCCTCAATTTAACATGAAGAACTGTAAACATCATAAGCTTACAACAAACTCACCTAGTTAGACTTCAGTTAACCACTTACACATCCCCCTCCCCTATAAACTATTTGAAAAAAGCTGCAGGCATATTGCATCCCTAAATACTTTATTCTCCTTATACCATTATCAGACCCAAGTATCATCTAACAGTCCATAATCAAACTGCCTGAGCAATTTCTACACTGCCTTTTTAACTGTTTCAAACTGTCGAGGTTCACGTTTTCTTCCTTAGATCTCTTTTAGTCTTTTTCTTCCCCAAATTTTTTTTTTTTTTTTTTTTTTTTTTGAGACGGAGTCTCACTCTGTCGCCCAGGCTGGAGTGCAGTGGCCAAATCTCAGCTCACTGCAAGCTCCGCCTCCCGGGTTCACGACATTCTCCTGCCTCAGCCTCCGGAGTAGCTGGGACTACAGGCGCCTGCCACCTCGCCCAGCTACTTTTTTTTTGTACTTTTTAGTAGAGACGGGGTTTCACCGTGTTAGCCAGGATGGTCTCGATCTCCTGACCTTGTGATCTGCCCGTCTCGGCCTCCCAAAGTGCTGGGATTACAGGCTTGAGCCACCGCGCCCGGCCAAAATATTTCTTTAAGAGTCTATGCCACTTGCCTTTAGTTGTACCCAAATAATGGTTTATCTATTTCCTAAGATTAGTATTCTTAAATTTAGTGTTTTGTTGTTGTCATTGTTCCTTCTTCCTCATGTGGTTGTGCAGGCATAGCTTGAGCATCCAGATTTCAAAATTGAAAAAGAAAAAAAGATAATCTAGCTTAAATATATAGTAGTTGAATCACCTAAAGTCTAGACTGCTGTATGAACACCTGTTATCTTTCACTATATTCCATCATCCCCCAATGTATCCACAATAGATGAAGGGCAGTTTGCATAAACATTGCTTTGATCCTGTCATGTCTGTTCAGAAATGCCTGTCTATTCAGAAACCTGTATGTCTGATGATAAAATCTTGCACTGGTTACTATCAAAACCTAACGGCATACAGACTCCTCAACTAGGCCCTAGGGGTACTTTTCTACCTTGATTTCCAAGTGTTCATTGAAAGAATGCTTAATTCTAATTTGGAAAAAAGCTTTTGGCTTCCCACTTCTGCTTTATACGTTCATCTCTCTTGAAATCCAATCCAATCCAATCTATATTCTAAGAACCTGCTCAAATCTTGGTTCTTCAAAGCTCTCCCTGGTATTTTGCATTTTTGCTTTGAATAGTTCCACAAAGGATGATTTGTTACTCCTTCCTTCATCTTTCTGTATCTTGCATATAGTAGACATTAATGATTTGTTTGCATTTTATTAGCCTAAATTGGCTATAAAGATAATCAGATGTCTTCTCCAGTCGTTCAAACTTCAGGTCAGACTTCAGATTTATAGATGGCTGTGGATTTTTATAATTTTATCACAAAGTTAGTGGTAACTATAGGATATCTCAGAATATCTTTTTTGGTGTATAAACTTTTTTTTCTTTTTTTTTGAGACGGAGTCTCTCTGTCGCCCAGACTAGAGTACAGTGGCGTAATCTCGGCTCGCTACAACTTCTGCCTCCTGGGTTCAAGAGATTCTTATGCCTCAGCCTCCTGAGTAGCTGGGATTACAGGGGCACACCACTTCCGTGCCTGGCTATTTTGTAATTTTAGTAGAGGCAGGGTTTCACCATGTTGGTCAGGCTGGTCTTGAACTTCTGACCTCAGGCAATCCGGCTGCCTTGGCCTCCCAAAGTGCTGGGATTACAGGCGTGAGGCACTGCGCCTGGCCTGGCGTATAAATTTCAAAACATTAAAATATGAATCAGGAAACTTCGATTCTGGTCTTTTTCAGACTTCAGGTTATTTTCCTTGGTTTTATATCTGAGTATAAAAGTGAAAATAATTACACAAGTGGAAAATGTTCTTCTGATGAATATACATTTTATTTTCTGTAGATGAAAGAAATGACCTGCCGTGATATTGTTAAAGAAGTTGCAAAAATGTAAGTTGAAATTTTTCTTACCATCCACAAAAGTATTTCACTTGACCTTTGCATATATATATTACATTAATCCTAAGAGGCTGTTTTCCTGTAAAATAACTTAGTGTGTTTTAGAAGGTAAATTTAACATTCTAAGAAGCCTCACGAAGGAGGAAAATGTTTTCAAGCCACATTTTTTAGTAGTAATGAATAGGATGGGAAAAATAGCTTTTGACAAACTCCTGTTACAGGTTAAGGACATATAATGTACCATTAGGGCCTTAATTTGTTAGCTCCCAACTTCTCAAATCTCTTAAGTACTACTACTAATAATCTTAGATTGCCTCTAAGAATGCTTAGAAACTTTATAGGTTTACAACTAATTATTTCCATACATGATCCACGAAGCTGGCTCATTTACATAATCTGTTTATTTGGGAAAGATATGTTTCACTTTTTCAGGTTTATTATAAAAGTTCCTATAACAAGGTAAGAGCAGTATTACAAAACATTTCAAAAACTAGCTTAAGAAACCCTGAATAGTTGATGACAGGTATGTAAACTAGAATACTATTAATATGTAACAGGTATTTAGACAGTAAGCAATAAAAAAGTCAATTAACCTGGGTAGTGATGTTTCAAAAATTTTTTTATTCTTCTAGATAAGAGTGTAGACATTTGGTATTACAAAGATTCCAACAAAACACGTTGTATAGCCAGCTTTTTAGATTCAAAAGTTATATTCAGATAATTCATAACACCTCTAACTATTCCACATTAGAACTACATGAACAAGGTCTAGTCAATCAGCTCTCTGTACGGTAGTGTCTCAGGTTTTACATCTAACAATACAAGGAAGAAAAAAAATTCCAATGGGCTCTATTGTATAATAAACATACTATTTACATGACACTCAGTCTCTTAATAAAACTGGTCCATCATTACTGCTACTGCCTTTACCCCTCCTGCTTCCTCCTCCCCTCCACCCTTCCAGTTTCAGTTGTGAAGCAGGCAGAAGCCATTCTAACGGCAACATTAGGAACCAACATACAGCAGAACTGCTAAGAAAGGAAGTCATTTATCTTCCTTGAATTGTGTAGTATTTTATCATGATATACTCTGTTTCCTTCACTGAACCAATCCTTTGAAGTGCTTCTGGAAATCAGTTCTTGCCATCTTTTATATTTAGGTATAATGATAGTCATCTATTAAGTGTTCCATGTTAGGAAAGCCATCCCTTCTTCATTTAAGAAAATGGAGCAGCATGTTATCTTTTACTTCTAAAAAATTGAGATCCTCTCATATTATAGCAAGGTTTTAGAAGACCCTCCAAAAAGTAAGGTGTGTAACTCAGTGGAAAGTATTAGATAAAAGCTATACTCTGCTACTGTACTTAATTTCTTGATTTTTTTTTTTTTTTTTTGAGATGGAGCCTTGCTCTGTTGCCCAGTCTGGAGGGCAGTGGCACAATCTTGGCTCACTGCAAGCTCCACCTCCCATGTTCAAGCAATTCTCCTGCATCTGCCTCTCAAGTAGCTGGGATTACAGGCACCTACCACCACGCCTGGCTAATTTTTGTATTTTTAGTAGAGACGGGCTTTACCATCTTGGCCAGGCTGGTCTTGAACTCCTGACCTTGTGATCCACCTGCCTTGGCCTCCCAAAGTGCTGGGATTATAGATGTGAGCCGCCACACCTGGCCTCTTGATACTTTTTATGTTACTTTAATATGTTGCATGGCAGTGCCTCCTTCTTTGCTGTAATTTGTAAAGTACTACAATGTGAAGGCCAGGTTTTGTGGCATATAAGCCATTATAAAATGGACAAGGAGCTTAAAAAGACTACTGACAAGCAGCTGTAGGTTGAAGAGACCATAATAATTGCAAACACATAAATTAGTTGGTTTTACCTATTTATTTGAAACAGAGTCTCAATCTCCTGACCTCATGATCCGCCCACCTCTGCCTCCCAAAGTGATAGGATTACAGGCACGAGCCACCGTTCCTAGCCAATTAGTTGGCTTTAAAAATATTAAAATTAATGGGACAAAAAATAAATTTCCTAAAAGGGCACAGTTAATGACACTTCTTCCTAGTGAATCCATTTTCTTTATGAGGTATCTTTTATAGTTATATCTTTTGTTTTTTGAGACGGAGTCTCTCTCCGTAGCCCAGGCTGGAGTGCAGTAGTGTGATCTTGGCTCACTGCAACCTCTGCCTCCTGGGTTCAAGTAATTCTCTTGCCTTAGCCTCCTGAGTAGCTAGGATTACAGGCACCCACCACCACACCCAGTTAATTCTTGTATTTTTAGTAGAGAGAGGGTTTCACCATGTTGGCCAGGCTAGTCTCAAACTCCTGACCTCAAGTGATCCATCAGCCTTGGTCTCCCAAAGTGTTGGGATTACAGGTGTGAGCCACTCACTGCACCCACCCAAGTTATATCTCTAAAGCAATGTGCAAAAATAAACTGAACTTGGGTTGATTAGATATACTGAATATTTGTTGGGAGAGCAAATGTTTCATTTCAGTCCCTGTGTAATTTGTCTTCTCTAATGTTAAATGCTATGTAGAATGTGTCTGTGTAATTGTATAATTTTATTATGGATGGACATTCTAATTTGTACTGACTGTGGATCTGTGAACTACTACAATGTTTGGAGGTTACCAAAATCTTACCTTTCCCTTTTCTGTTCTAGAATTTACATAGTACATGATGAAGTTAAGGATAAAGCTTTTGAACTAGAACTCAGCTGGGTTGGTGAATGTAAGTTATTTTTGTACATTTATTTGCCTTAGGAATTATCTGTACCACAGCTAATTTACAACTGGGAGTCCTTTCTAAAATAATGAAAGCTAAAACAAATTTACTAGGTTGTCTAAATGAAGGGAAAGTTCTGCTTAATAATTGACTTAAGCTGTGAACAGGTTATTTTTTGAAACATCCATTTCATGGTTTTAAAGATACTATGCTATAAGTTAATGCTCAGGATTTATAAATTATAGCATAATTTACTTTCATTTTCATAAGAACTTAATGTGTAGGCACATATAATCTCACGTGGAAGCAGCACACTAAAATATTTTAGTATTACTCATAGTACAACTTTGCAACCCTAGGTGAGGCAGATCTGTGGATTGGGTAGATCCTGTGGTATACTGCAAGTTACAATACAGTACTCAATTTAAAATTCATTTACATATGTGGCTTAATTTACAGTAACTAATGGAAGACATGAAATTGTTCCAAAAGATATAAGGGAAGAAGCAGAGAAATATGCTAAGGTAAGCCACAGCACAAAAACTTCTCTTGGCCAGGTACAGTGCGGGGAATCACTTAGCCCAGGAGTTCAAGACCAGCCTGAGCAGCACAGCAAGACCCCATCCCTAATTTAAAAACAAAACAAAACAAAACAAAATCCTCTAACCAAAATTGTGTTGAATAATATAAATCAACTTGGGTGGCTTCTATTAAATATCACTAATAGTTCAGTTGAACTAAGGATAGAAATTTTCTAGGTTATCTCTAGTGGGTACAGTTGCCTTGGTTCCAAAAAAATTGTGGGGGGTTTAGAGTGCAGAGTTTTTTTAGGACTTTTAAGTATATGTTCTTTTTTTTTTTTTTTGAGACAGAGTCTTGCTCTGTCACCCAGGCTGGAGTGCAGTGGCACCATCTCTGCTCTGCAACCTCTGCCTCTAGGGTTCAAGCAATCCTCCTGCCTCAGCCTCCCCAGTAGCTGGGATTACAGGAGCACGCCGCCACACCTGGCTAATTTTTGCATTTTTGGTTTCACCAATAATACAGAGACGAGTTTTCACCAGGCTAGTTTCAAACTTGACCTCAGGTGATCTGCCTACTTCGGCCCTCAAAGTGCTGGGATTACAGGCTTGAGCCACTGCACCTGGCCTCTTAAGTATACATTCTATCAAAGATACAGTCATTGCATGTTAGAGCAATATTTGCTTAATTATCTTTGCGCAGGTATCTTTTTTTATTTTTTGAGACAGAGTCTCAAAAATCACCCTTAGTCTTTTTTTTTGAGACGGAGTCTCACTCTGTCGCCCAGGCTGGAGTGCAGTGGCCGGATCTCAGCTCACTGCAAGCTCCGCCTCCCGGGTTTACGCCATTCTCCTGCCTCAGCCTCCCGAGTAGCTGGGACTACAGGCGTCCGCCACCTCGCCCGGCTAGTTTTTTTGTATTTTTTTTTAGTAGAGACAGGGTTTCACTGTGTTCGCCAGGATGGTCTCGATCTCCTGACCTCATGATCCGCTTGTCTCAGCCTCCCAAAGTGCTGGGATTACAGGCTTGAGCCACCACGCTCCTGGCCTTGCGTGGGTATCTTATTCTAGAACTGTTCATTCAGTTACAAGTAAAGGAATTTAACTACTTAACTCAGGTGGTTGTAGCTTAACTTGCCCACAGGTATGGAATATAACAATTTTAAAAATCAATTTTAAACACCTATTTTCTCTTAACAGGAATCTCTGAAGGAAGAAGATGAATCAGATGATGATAATATGTAACATTTACTCCAGCATCTATTGTATTTTAAATTTCTACTCCAGTCCAATGTAACTATTTAGCCCTGGATTATACATACTGTCCAATTTTCATTAAATTTTTGTCTTATAACTATTGAAGTTTGGTTAATATCTGCTTTACAAAATTGGTGGGGGTAAATGAGGACATTTACTCAATTTTAAAATATAGATTTATGACTACTGAAAAATTTTTTGGTTAAAACGCTGCAGAATTAATTCCAAGACTGTAGATTAATTCAAAGCCCCATCTTCATCACTCAACTAGAATTTACAGATCATATTCTCCTGGGCTTACCAACTTAGTGGACAAATAATTGATATGGTTTCCCACTTTCATATTTAGTGAAATAACTGGTGGTAATCAATCACTTTTAATCTTTAGGTGTGAGAAAGATGAAAGATGTTTCAGTTTTGGATAATTTTTCAAAAACTGACCCTTCTCAAAAAAGATCGTTCAATGCATGAGCCAAGAATGTTTTTGCTTTTTTCCTTCATTGTGGTGAGGGGTGGATTTAAGGATCAATAAAGTCCCTATTCTGTCACTAAAAAAAGTCTTGATCTCCAAAGATTAAAACAAAAATACCATCGACAGCTTTAATGTTAAAAATCAGAATTTATGTGAAAGTGCTCTGTAAACAGAACTGTTACTAAGTGGAATAAACAGCACTGTGGCCAAGAAGAATAACTTGAAGCTGAAAAGCAGTACTCACAGCAGGAACAAACAATTTGAACTCAGGCCACGTATACACACCCTCTAGTGGACTCACGCCAGTGTCACTCCATTCAAGTGTTATGCTTTCCTAAGAAGGTAATCTAGCCAGTGAAATTTGCGTGCAGGGTATCACTGGACTTTGAGCATTTGTGTAGTTTAAATAGCAAATCATTATACCTGAATATTAATAGCTAACTACTACACAAACAACTCAAAACCAGTAATGTCATATGTCATTATCATGGCTTCTTTTATGTAACATTATCTGCTATATATTACCACTCAAAATATATTTAAAAATACGTATTTTAAAATATATTAGAGCATATGGCTCAAGCAATCCTCCCACCTCAGCCTCCCGAGTAGCTGGAACCACAGACCACAGGCAAGCATTACCATGCTTGGCTAACTTTTTAAAATTTTTTGTGGAGATGGCATCTCACTATGTTGCCCAGGCTGGTCTTGAACTCCTGGACTTGAGCAGTCTGCCCACCTCAGCCTCCTAAAATGCTGAAATAACAGGCGTGAGCCACCGGGCCTGGCCACAACTCATATTTAATTGTGAATGACACAAGGATCGGTTTTAGAAAAATACAGGAACAACACTAAATTGGATCCATTTACAGACGGATAAAGTGACTATCCCTAAGCCAATCTATGGTCATTCCTATACTTCCCCAAAGTTCCAAAGTATGAATGGCACATGAATCTTTATTCTTTCAATCTATCCTTTAAAATTTACACCAGCATAGTTAAAACCCTCTTTAAAAGACACTGGTTTTAAAGAACCAGTGGGGGGTTTGACATCTATAGATGCCATAATGTAAGCAGACACACCTAGCTCTTCAACTCTTAGGAAAGAAAATCAAGTGATGTGATTTTCTTTTTCTGAGATGGCGTCTCGCTCTGTCACTCGGGCTGAAGTACAGTGACGCGATCTCAACTCACTGCAACCTCTGCCTCACGGGTTGAAGAGATTCTCTTGCCTCAGCCTCCCAAGTAGCTGGGATTACAGACACCTGCCACCACGCCCGGCTAATGGGGTTTCACTGTATTAGCCAGGCTGGTCTCAAACTCCTGACCTTGTTATCTGTCCACCTCAGCCTCCCAAAGTGCTGGGATTACAGGCATGAGCCACCATGCCCAGTTACCAAGTGATTTTCATACACATTAAACAGGATTAATAAATAAAAAGCTGGTACATTTTACTTTGATAAATGTAAAATTTATTTTAAGCAAAGACTGAGCACCTTATTACCATAAATCATCTTGATGCTGGTACCTAAAAAAAAAAAAAAAAAAAAAAAGTTTAAAAGTTTTGCTTTAGAGATTCCAAAGAATAAAATATATTTAGACTTATAAAAGCACTTATCTGATAAGATTCTATTTGCTTTTATTTCTTTATTCATAAAGAGACCTAAAAAATAAAATCAACTTGTAGGTTATCAATGTTTAACAGATTTCAGCATTAGAATATTCTTCATTTCATAGGAGAAGCAGCAAATTAAGATTACAAATATTCTCATTTTGTAAAAATATCCAGCTATCAAAGGAACTTCAAAACATGAAATGCAGCTATTGTAACCCCAACCAAGTATAGCTTTTTTTTTTGTTACCACTGACCACAGGTATCTATTATGGCTTATATACCACTACCCCCGCCACAAGACTGAGAGTTGTTTAAAAAAAAAAAAAAATCCTGTCCTTGTATTTCAACTGGTGAGCACAAAAACTATTCACATGCTAAAGGTACACATACTGAAATCATACTGATTAATTGCTGGATATAGTATACTGTTTAAAAAACAGTGATTCAGAAATGTGTCAACCGAAGGCTTGTAGATTAAGATGAGCATGGAGGCTGGGTGTGGTGGCTCACACCTGTAATCTCAACACAGGTGAGATTGGGAAGCTGAAGCAGGAGGATCGCTTGAACCCAGGAGTTCAAGATCAGCCTAAGCATCATAGTGAGAGACCTTCTCTACAAAAAAAAAAGTCAGTCAGGTGTGGGCATGCGCCTGTAGTCCCAGCTACTTAAGAGGCTGAGGTAGGAGGGTCACTTGAGCCCAGGAGTTCAGGGGTGTAGTGAGCTATGACACCACTACACTCCAGCTTAGGTGACAGAGCAAGATTCTGTCTCCAAGAGGAAGAAAAAAAACATGGTTTATCATCTGAACAGATCTGGAAAACTGAAACGCTGAAAATACATAAATGTGGGAAGGACCAATTCTTTTATGAATTACAGTAGCAGGATTTTTCTTAAAAGATGTTAGGGCTTCCTCTCTACCTCAGTTTACAACAATTTAAGAAAACTAGTACTGTAGTTCAAAACAAGACATTAGTTTATAAGCTCATAGATTTCAATCTGGCTTTGTCATTTAATAATTGTGTGACTTGGGGAAGTTACTTAATTTTCTCATCTATAAAATAAGGATTATGTACCATTTGAAATGGCAACAAAACTGGAATTATTCAGATATAAATCTAAATTTGTCCAAGATTTTAATGTTGGAAAATTATTAAATGAGAAAAAGAACTAAAACAGAAAGTGTTATCAGAAAAGACTGTATTGCTAAGATATCACTTCTTTCCAAAATCATTTATTAGATCAGATGTAAACTTAGTCAAATTCCCAAGAGGCTTTTTAGGGGAAAGTGGCAGAAATCAATAAGCTGTTTCTAAAATTTATGTAGGAAAAGTAAAGGAATTAGAAGAGCCAAAACAATTTTGAAAAGAACAAGAGAGAAGACCCACACTACCTAATTTCAAGACTCACTATGAAGTTCATGATGTAGACATAATATAGAATGGAGTTTAAAAATAGACCGACAAATACAATCAACTGACAAAAGTAAAATGGCAAATTAATAGAGAAAGGATAGTGTTTTTTCAACAAACGGTGCTGGAACAACTGAACATTCACATGCAGGAAGAAAAAAAATCCCAAACACAACCTCAAACCATATCTTATCTATATATAAAAAGTAGCTCAAAAGTGATCATAGACCAAAATGTACCTCAACCTATAACGCTTCAAAGAAAACAGAAGACATCTGACTGGTTTAAGAAAGAGTGCTCAGATACTACACCAAAAGCACGATCCATAAAAGAAAAACAATTGACAAACTTCATCAAAATTAAAAGCAGCTGCTCTCCTTCCTAAAAACACTATTAAGGGACTGACAAGACCGGAAAAACTCTGGGGGAAAATATTTGCAAATCACATGTCTGACAAAGGACTTGTGTCCAGAATATACGAAGAACTCTCAACATTGAACAATATGAAAACTCAACTTTTAAAAATGGGCAAAACAATAAGACAATTTACTAAAGATACATGAATGACAAATGCATGAGAAAAGATATTCATTAGGAAAATGGAAATTAAAATCACGACGAGATGCCACTCTGCATCTGTTAGAATGTGAACAATTAAAACTATACCTTCTGACTACACTAGCATTGGTGAGTATGTAGACTAACGAATGCTTTATTGCTGGTGGGACAGGAAAATGGTACAGATGCTTTGGAAAACAGTTTGGCAGCTTCTTAGGAAGTTTAACACTTGCATATAACCCAGCACTCCTATTCCTAGGTGTTTACCTAAGTGAAATGAAAACTTTGGCTACGTGATTCACGCATACTATATGATTCCGATTGTATGACATTTTTGAAAAGGTCAAACAATCTCCAAAAGACCCGTGTGATGGTGTCCAACTGTGGTCCCAGCTACTCATGACGCTGAGGTGGGAGGAATGCTTGAGCAATGCTGCAGTGTGCTGTGTAAGTGCCTGTGAATAGCCACTACACTCCAGCCTGGACACCATAGCAAGACCTTGCCTCTATAAAGTAAAAAAAAAAAAAAAAAAAAAGATAACAAGGCCAGGTGTGGTGGCTTAAGCCTGTCATGCCAGCACTTTGGGAAGCTGAGGCAGGTAGATTACAAGGTCAAGAGTTAGAGACCAGCATGACCAACAAGGTGAAACCCCGTCTCTACTGAGACAGGAGAACTGCTTGAATCCAAGAGGTGGAGGTTGCAGAGAGGCAAGATCGTGCCAGTGAACTCCAGCCTGGGCAACAGAGTTAAGACTCCATCTGAACAACAACAACAAAAAATAAAATAACAAAAAGGGCAAAGAAGAAAGTCATCCATATTCCCATAAACTGGAGTAACTATTTTAGGATTTTCTTTTTTTTTGCTTGCTTCCATGGTGTCTCTCTTTTTTTTGGATACAGGGTCTCACTCTGTTGCCAGGCTGGAGTACAATGGCAGGATCAAAGCTCACTGCAGTCTCAACCTTCCATGCTTAAGCTATCCTCTCACCTCAGCCTCCCAAGTAGCAGGAATCACAGGCATGTACCACCATGCCTGGCTAATTTTTAAAATTTCTGAAGAAACAGGCTCTCCCTATATTGTCAGGATGATCTCAAGCTCCTGACAAGTGATCCTCCCACCCTGGCCTCCCAAAGTGTTGCGATTACAGGTGTGAGCCACTGCCAGCCTCCACTGTTTTTGCAATGTATGTACTTAAGTTATGTGGTATGTTCATGTGTACCTATATATTTAGTGTCCCTCATATAAATATTAAAACATTACAAATAAAAGTAGTATTCCTTCTTTGACCACTCAACTCCTTCAAGGAGTACTCTATTAAAGTGTATCCTTCTAGTCCATACATCTCTTTGAAATAAATACTAGTATAATGTGGTTAACATATAAAGATAGCTGATGAGCAGGATTCCTTACTCATGTATCTTGGGTTTGTCTTTGAAGTGTATCATTTGGACTTATATTTGATTTCTACTACATGGAATCACCAAGTTTTGAGAAAAATTCTTGTAAATAAAGAGTTGAACTGTAAGATCCATGTGGAAATGGGAGTTAATATTTTTCAGGAAAAGCCAAAGGCTGTAAGATCCATGTGGAAATGGGAGTTAATTTTTTTTTTCAGGAAAAGCCAATGGGATTCAAGACTAATGTAATATAAGGGAATTATTCTTAAGATAGCACGAAAAAAAATTCTGAGAATTTAGAGAAAAGGAAACGGTAAGGAAAATTACAGACATAAAGATAGTAATATATGATATTTAGTAGGTCTGACTGGTTTGTCAGCAGCAGCCAAGTGATAGCAGTAAAAATTCAAGCAGACATTTGGATGCCTACAATGTATCACATCACCAAGGAAGATTAAAATTTAAGAAGTTAAGATATAGTTCTTTCCCTAGTGAGAAAAGCAGATACTAAAAATCACTGGCAAAGTCTATTAAACATGTATACAGGCCAGGCACAGTGACTCCCGCCTGTAATCCTAACACTTTGGGAGGCCGAAGGATCACTTGCCTTCAGCAGTTTGAGACCAGACTGGCCAACACAGTGAAACCCCATCTCTGCTAAAAATACAAAAATTAGCCAGGCATGGTGGCCTGTGCCTGTAGTCCCAGCTACTAGGGAGGCTGAAGCAGCCGAATTGCTTGAACTCGGGAGGCAGAACTTGCAGTGAGCCAAGGTGGTGCCACTGCACTCCAGCCTGGGTGACACAGTGAGATCCTGTCTCAAAAAAAATAAAAAAGATGTGTATACATATACTTGTATGTCTATAACTGAACTACAAACATGTGCTTTGGGAAGGAAAGGACATAAATTCTGACAAATATGGAAGGGAATAACATTTCCTAGACACCTAGTGGAAGACCCCTCCAATGAGTGAATTCAGGAGAAAAACAAAGCATATCAATAATTAGGAGCAAAACACTTCTGAGATGCCAGTAATTAAAACAAAGTAGACTATGTAAAAATATGAAGGACAGAATTTACATGATAGTGGGAATGCATGCAACAGACAACTTTCTCAAAGTGTGGTTCAAAGATCACCTAAGTCAGAATGCTACAGATTTGAATTCACTAGGTATGAAGAGGGACCCAGGAATATGTACTTTGAATAAGTACCTGATGTAATTCTTATTAACACTCTAAAATTTGAGAATCACTGATTTGGAAACAGGTCACTAAAAGGAGAACAGGGTAACAGAAAAGGTTACTTTTAAAGAGATGACACTTAGGGCTAGGTGCAACGGCTCACGCCTGTAATCCCAGCACTTTGGAAGACCAAGGTGGGTTGGTCACCTGAGGTGAGGAGTTCGAGACCAGCCTGGCCAACATTGAAATTCCACCCCTACTAAAAATACAAAAATTACCCGGGCGTGGTGGCAGGCGCCTGAAATCCCAACTACTCGGGAGGCTGAGGCAGGAGAATCACTTGAACCTGGGAGGCAGAGGTTGCAGTGAGCAGAGATCACGCCACTGCATTCCAGCCTAGGCAACAGAGCAAGACTCCATCTCCAAAAACAAAAAAAAAGAGATGACACTTAGAAAGGAAAATGGGGGATGAAGCAGTGGGCGATGATGGCTATTTAGGAAAAGTTTTTTACATGATTGTGTAAGAACTGTATGTCTCGGAAATAGCAGCATACATACACCTAGATGAAAAAAAGAGCGGGGGGTTGGGGAGAAGGGGCGGGAAGAACCTGGCAGAAAATTTACAGGGATGGTTCCAAATATTTTACAATTCAACATCAGCTCACAAAAAAGACAAGGTACAGATGTTAGGAGAACATTTCCAACATGTGAGTGAACAAAGAGCCAGGGTACCAATAAGGAAGAAATTCTGTAACTGTTCACTAATGGTCAGGGA
Organism: Chlorocebus sabaeus; assembly: GCF_047675955.1. Taxonomy (NCBI): domain Eukaryota; kingdom Metazoa; phylum Chordata; class Mammalia; order Primates; family Cercopithecidae; genus Chlorocebus; species Chlorocebus sabaeus. The sequence continues at coordinate 34,696,569 of NC_132927.1, forward strand.
TTGAAAAGCATCTTTCATATTTTACCGACAGGTCAAAAAAGAGAAAATTAGCTCTGACTCAATGCAGACCAGGACAATTTGGTCAAAGAGAATTTTATAGAAGAGCTTTGGTTCCACCATTGCAAAACAGTATTTCGTTACCAGCAATATTAATAGGATTCAGGATTACACTGAAAGCATATTCTATTTACACATTCTATTAACAACTAATTGGAATTTCATTTCATAGGATAAAAACTGACAGAAAATTCATCATTTATAATTAGATGTTATATTTACTATTTTAGCTGCAAAAGATTCTTAAAATGGTTTTACTGCAACTTTCCCCCAAAAGATATTCAACATTTACAATGTAGCTCAGTTCTAATTACCACCTAACCTTTGACCTGTCTCTTCTGTAAGTGAAGCAAATGTGGCTAAATGCAGTTCTTACATATTTCTGGAATAAAAGTCTACTAGAAATGAACATAGATCCTTCCTTCATAGGCAATATAATAATTCATTCATAACCTCAAACACATTTGACATGGAAAGCCTAAAGGCAAGCCACCAAGTAGGCAAGTCATACACTAAACAGTTCTGACAGCAAAAAGTTTCTCTTCCTTCCTGGCAACCCTCTTTCATGATAAGCAGCCAAATGAATCTTTCTGACAAATGACATCATATGTAGACAAGACATGCCATTCTCCCCCACCACCCGACCTAGATATCTGGACAGCTTCCAAACTGAATTTCAGGAGAAGCTAGGCTAGCATAAAATCCATTCTTTTCCCTAAATGGAAATCTGACAAAACAGGAAGTACACAGCAGCACAGAGAAGCAAGTTTTGTGGCTTAAGTATTTGCTGGTAACAGACTAGTTTCATGACTAACAAAATGCAGAACTTCAAATTTGAGAGGAAAACAGCAAGTTTGCCTTGGGTTACCAAGACCTTGGCAATTCTAAGGCCTTAAAAGCAGTATCACATGATACACAGAGGAATAAGAAACAAGAAATTGGTGCCTTTTTTTTTTTTTTTTTTGTTATATCCCTTCATACAGAAATCCCCCTCCCTGTCCCATCTGACCAAGATCTAGGCCACCAAAATTATACAAACACTGGAAGGAGCTTTATGAATGCATATATAGACTAAGGAACTAAGATTTTTTTGAGAAACAGTAACAATTCTGGTTTGATTTGAGGGAAATAATTGGGGATTTATTTTTATTTTTTTGCTTGCCACAGGATTTGACGTAACCCTAAATGTAAATAAATACAAATCCTTAAGATCCCTAAGTGGGCTGTTTGAACTGGCAGACTCAATAATATATTAAACTTAACAAAAGCCAACAAAAAGGAAAAAAAAAAAAACATGAATTCATCCTCCATGCCTTTTTTCCCACTCAACCCACTGCTGTTAGGAATTTTTCAGATAATGATTAATTTGTATCTAACTTTTAAGCTAAGTGTAGTAGTATATCTAAGTGCCTAGCAAATGTTAAAGTACCAAACAAATTTAAAATGTTGTTATCTAGTTGATTCCTCATCCCGTCCAAAGCAGGTTGAGACCCACAGTAAGTCATGAAACCACCTCTGTGGATCACATCAGATTTTTTTTTTTTTTTTGAGATGGCGTCTTGCTCTGTACCCAGGCTGGAGTGCAGTGGTATGATCTTGGCTCACTGCAACCTCCACATCCTGGGTTCAAGTGATTCTTCTGCCTCCGCTTCCCAAGTGGCTGGGACTACAGATGTGCGCCACCACACCCGGCTAATTTTTGTATTTTTAGTAGAGACGGGGTTTCACCATATTGGCCAGGCTGGTCTCTAACTTCTGACCTTGTGATCCACCCATCTTGGCCTCCCCAAATGCTGGGATTACAGGCGTGAGCCACTGAGCTCGGCATCCACATATTTTTTTTTTTTTGAGACGGAGTCTCACTCTGTCACCCAGGGTGGAGTGTAGTGGCATGATCTTGGCTCACCGCAAGCTCTGCCTCCTGGGTTCACGCCATTCTCCTGCCTCAGCCTCCCAAGTAGCTGGGACTACAGGCACCCGCCACCAAGCCTGGCTAATTTTTTGTATTTTTTAGTAAAGATACGGGGTTTCACCGTGTTGACCAGGATGGTCTCAATCTCCTGACCTCGTGATCTGCGCGCCTCAGCCTCCCAAAGTACTGGGATTACAGGCATGAGCCACCGCGCCCGGTCCCACATCTAATTTTTTATACAAATGAACTACAGAAGAAAACACTGAATCACACTGTAGTACTTTTGTGTGTGGGCAGCATAGACACATATATAAAACTGAAATGTCACTATAATGACATTAATGAAATGTCACCATAATGAAATTAATCAGTGTGGCTATTACTTGAAATAATCTGTTTTAACCAACCAATGAAACCAATCAGAACTCTTGTTAAATAAAACAGTGAGACAGAGGGGCCATTAAAGTTTCTGTCGGAATTTGATTCTAGGAACGTTAGCCAATTCCTCAAATGCTAAAATTATCAAATGCTAAAATTATCAAGTAAATGTCTAATGTCTAAGACTTCTGATTCTCAGGGTTTATTAAAAAAGTCAACCTTGCAGGGAACAGGTAGATATTAGAAGCTCAGAATTCTTGTTTTAAAAATACGGTACTAGATTGCAACCCTAAAATATTAAGAGCTGTAAATACCTAGCCCAATGACCCTCACTCTCTAAAAGCAAAAGCAGTGATGTATCCCAGGTCACAGCTAAAGTGTAAGAGGCTTATGACTAGAACACATAACATCCGGTTTTCAAATCCAGTGTTTCAGTATTAGAGTGCTTATTCAATCCAATGTCCTGTTGAATTATTGTAAAAATTCTGAGAATTTTGGAGCTAAGCGCACACAACTACTGCTTTAACTCTATGAATGCCTACTACGAGACTGATATTTTAACTTATCTCCCCAATTCCTGCCATTCTCATTTCTTCCAAATCATGATGCCACACCCTTAGCAATATCACAGCAAGGATCAAGTGTCCTCATGAAATATCTCATCCAGTTCCTATTCTCAGGCTATACCCAGTTTCACACCTAAAGGCATTATGGTATTGTGATTGAAAAAAAAAAAAGTATTTGGAGGATGAGATTATGGGTTCAACAATTTATTGAGCCACGTGGCTTATCTATCCCACTACTGGCACGTGACAAATCCTCAGCCCTGGATGAACTTTTCCCAGATTTGTACCACTGAAAATTATTAGGAAAATCTGTGAAAAATGAGGTAACAAGAAGCAGAAAAATAATTCTCTGGTGGTTATTTACAGATACAATCTTTTTTTTAAAAAAGATTTCATTTTAAGTGACTGGCCAGGACATTCCTGAACGTACAAACACTGACAAAACACATTTTTACTGGCATGCATTTGTCCATTAAATATGACCTGTTAGCTTTTGATACCTTTTATAAATTTTCATTACACAAATGAATGCCTACTAAATCCCAAGGCCTATGTTAGGTTCTAAACCTACGAAGAAGAAAAAGGTACAGTTTTCTGCCTGTAAAGATTACATAACACAGTAAAAGAGACGTTAACAAAAGGCTGAACTGCAATACAGAAAGTGGTAAAGAATCATGTAACAGGAAACATATGAAATTCACATGATGATTACCTACATAGTTCTACCTATGGAACTATCAGAAAACTTCACTTAAAAGATAGCATTTGAACACAGGGAGATGGGATAACATTCAAATTGGTGAGAACATGAACCAAAGTAAATGAGAAAACATGGCTTGTACAAGAGAACCATGGTAGTTGAATGCGACTGCTGCATATGATGCTTGAAGGGAAGTAGTGAAAAATAAGGCTGGAGAGAGGTGGATATGATCTTTAGGAGGGTCTCAGAATCAACAAGAGTCTAGATCCTTAATTTCTGTATATCAATGCAATAAATGTATACATTTAAAACTCTCTTCGAATGATATGCATGTAAGAGTATTACATACGCTACCATCGCCACCTCATATCCATGACGTACTTCCTAAATATTTGGCACCACTCTAAGCACTTTACATGTGTTTACCGTGTAATACTAATTCCAACCTTGTCAGGTCAGATCTATTATTATCCCCATGTTACAGATGAGGCAAGGAGAATAAGAAATTTGGTCTAAATCACCCCTCCTCACAAAAATCCTGGCCATACCTACACATTCTAAAGCTAGAATTATCTTCTTTGCTATCCCGGCATAATTTTTAAAGTTATCATTCTTACGGGGGCACAGGAAAAACCTAAATCCTACCAAGTAACCTAAATGACTTAAGAATCCTTAAAAAAATAAAAGGTTTGTCAAGTGAGAGCCAATAGGCAATGGGTGACTCTGTGCCTCGCTGAGGAAAAACAACTAAACATGGATAAAGGATATCCTAAGACGACGAGAGACAAAATGTTTCATATGCATTTTTTGTGCAAACTTGTCGGGAGGAGCATAAGAAGCACCACCCAAATGCTTCAGTAAACTTCTCAAAGAGTTTTCTAAGAAGCGCTCCGGGAGGTGGAAGACCATGTCTGCTAAAGAGAAAGGAAAATTTGAAAATATGACAAAGGCAGACAAGGTCCGTTATGAAAGGGAAATGAAAACCTATATTCCCCCTAAACAGGAGACAAAAAAGAAGTTCACGGATCCCAAAGCACCCAAAAGGCCTCCCTTCAGCCTTTTTCCTGTTCTGTTCGGAGTATCGCTCAAAAATCAAAGGAGAATATCCTGGCCTGTCCACTGGTGATGTTGCGAAGAAACTGGGAGTGATGTGGACTAACACTGCTGCAGATGACAAAACGGCCTTATGAAAAGAAGGCTGCAAAGCTGAAGGAAAAATACAGAAAGGATATTGCTGCATATTAACCTAAAGGAAAACCTCACGCAGAGAAAAAGGGAGATGTCAAGGCTGAAAAAAGCAAGAAAAAGAAGAGAAAGATGAGGAAAATGAAGAGTATGATGAGGAGGAGGAAGATGAAGAGGATGATGATGAATACGCTGGTTTTAGTGCAGTTTTTTTTTTGTCTATAAAGCATTTAACTCCCCATACACAACTCACTCCTTTCAAAGAAAAAATTTGAAATGTAAGGCTGTGTAAAATTTTTAATACTGTACAGTGTCTTTTTTTGTATAGTTAACACACTACCGAATGTGTCTTTAGATAGCCCTGTCCTGGTGATATTTTCAGTAGCCACTAAACTTGCCTAGTACAGTATGGGGGTTGTAAATTGGCATGGACATATAACTTGGTGCACAGCACAAATTAGTTATACACGGGGATGGTAGTTTTTTCATCTTCAGTTGTCTCTGATATGGCTTATACAAAATAATTGTTGTTCTGTTAACTGAATACCACTCTGCAATTGCAAAAAAAAAAAAAAAAAGTTGCAGCTGTTTTGCTGACACTGAATGCTTCTAAGCAAATACATTTTTTATTAGAAAAAAATAAAAGGTGTCAAAGGCAGGAGATAAAAAGTGAAGCAATAAAAACATACACATAACCACACATTCATTAAAAAGTCAGAATGTTGTAAACTGATGCACAAATGTTAGGTTTCTAAATATACTAGTTTGTTCCTGAATCTGAAAACAGTTATCTTTGTAACTCAAAGCTAGCACTACAATGGAAAAAGTTTTAAGTACCTATTTAAATCAAATCAAAGATTGTCTTGATAAATATAAAAAAGTAGTTCAAATTTCATAAGCTCACATACTATCCCAAAAGGAAAGCTCCAAAAAAGTTTTATAAAAGCAGACTAAACAGTGGAATCAAAAAATATATATATATATATTTAATATTGTGATTGGTATGTAATTGATAATGTAAAAGACTGACTTTTTCCTAAAACAAAATCAGGAAAGACAGCAGCAGATAAAACCTTTTTTTTTTTGAGACAGAGTCTTGCTCCGTTGCCCAGGCTGGAATGCAGTGCTGCCATCTCGGCTCACTACAACTTCCGCCTCCTGGGTTCAAGTAATTCTCCTGCCTCAGCCTTCCAAGTAGCTGGGATTACAGCCGCCCACCACCACACCCAGCTAAGTTTTGTACTTTTAGTAGAGATGCGGTTTCACCATGTTGGCCAGGCTGGTCTTGAACTCCTGACCTCAGGTGATCCGCCTACCTCGGCCTCCCAAAGTGCTGGGATTACAAGGTGTGAGACACCACGTCCGGCCATTTTTTTTTTTTTTTTTTTTTTAGACGGAGTTTTGCTCTTGTTGGCCAGGCTGGAGTACAATGGCACGATCTCGGCTCACCACAACCTCTGCCTCCCAGATTCAAGCAGTTCTCCTGCCTCAGCCTCCAGAGTAACTGGGATTACATACAGGTATGCACCAACACGCCAGGCTAATTTTGTATTTTTAGTAGAGATGGAGTTTCTCCATGTTGGTCAGGCTGGTCTCAAACTCCCAACTTCACGTGATCCGCCCACCTCAGCCTCCCAAAGTGCTGTGCCCGGCCAATAAAACATTTTTTAAAAAGTCTTGGGAAAAAAGGCAGTGGAGGTGGGGTGGGAGGGTGATGGTGGTGGCAGATCCACAGGAGGCTAACTGGTGAAATCCAGCTCTTTCTCCAGAGTTAGCTCAAAAGTCCACCTACTGCATGTTTTCATGTAATTATTAAAAGTAATTTCTTATACTGAACATTTTGTTGAAATAAAAGTGATTTCTAAAAACAAGACACTTAACACCTTTACCTGGATTTCAGATAAAGAATCTTGGCTAAAAATTCATGTTCCATATACATATCTGTTCCCTCTAGATATTATTTTAAAAATAAACTAAAACAGAATACACAAAAATTAGTCCACTCAGGAAGAGGGGAAAACATATTTCACTCTATATATTTGAGCCCTTTTAAAACATACATATATGAAGGGACTTCAAAAAATTTGTGGAAAAATAGAATGATAAAAAACATAAAGTTTACTTCTCAACGTAAGTTCCATCAAATCAAGACACTTTTATAAGCAATAATACCAGTCATTCAGTCCATTCCTAAAGAACTGAAGGTCCTGGGAATTTAGCTATGCCAATGCAGTCTTTTTTACACTAACCGAAGAAAAACGGGTGCCCTTAAAAAAAAACTGTTAAGATTAGGAATCAAAGAAGTCAGAGGGAGCCAAATCAGGACTGCAACGTAGATGTCTCACGATTTCCCATCAAAATTCTTGCAAAACTGCCCTAGTTTGACGAAGGGCCTTGGCTGCATTGTTGGGGTAGAGTACATTTTGGTAAAGCTCTCTCAGGTGTTTTCCTGCTAAAGCTTTGGCTAATTTTTTTCAACAAAACACTCTCATAAGCAGATGTTGTTGTTCTTTGGCCCTCCAGAAAGTCAACAAGCAAAATGATTTAAGCATTCCAAAAACCTGTTTTGCCTTGACCCTTGCTCTTGACCAGCCTGCTTTTGTTCTGACTGGACCACTTCCACCTCTTGGTGGCCATTGCTTTGACTGTGCTTTGTCTTCAGAGGTGTAATGGTAAAGCCGTGTTCTATTTCTTGTTACAATTCTTCAAAGAAATCCTTTAGGGTCTTGTTCACGCTTGTTTAAATTTCCATTGAAAGCTTTGCTCTTGTCTTCAGCATATCTGGGTGTACAGCTGTGGCATCCACTGAGTGAAAAGTTTTGCTCAAATTTAATTTTTCCATCAAAATTGCGTAAGCTAAAGCAATTGAGATGTTAGCATAAACAAGATTAACTTTTCCCTTGCAAACTGATGTGATTGGTCTGCTGCTGTAGGCTTCATCTAAAACTTTGCTTCGTCTTAAACTAGTTATGCATTTGTAAACTGCTACTGATTTCTTTGGAGGCATTGTCCCCATAAAGTACTTGTAAAGTATCAATGATTTCGCCATTCTTCCACATCACAACTTTCACCATCAATTTGATGTTTGTCCTTGCTACAATTTTAGCAGAATTGATTCTGCCCTGATAGGGGCTCTTTGCAAACTGATGTCCTAAACTTCTTAGTGCCTCAAACTAGATCCTGTTCAGACATGTTATAACAAGTTAGTATGAATTTATTTTGGTGCAAAAAAATTTATGTTCTCACAAAACTGTATTTTTTCAATAATGAAAAACAAATCTCTCCTTAATCTGAGAATCATCTGGTTTTCCTGAACTTCTTTTTTCTTTTCTTTTTTTTTTTTTTGGGACAGAGTCTCACTCTGTCGCCCAGGCTGGAGTGCAGTGGCCGGATCTCAGCTCACTGCAAGCTCTGCCTCCTGGGTTTACGCCATTCTCCTGCCTCAGCCTCCCGAGTAGCTGGGACTACAGGTGCCCGCCACCTTGCCCAGCTAGTTTTTTGTATTTTTTAGTAGAGACGGGGTTTCCCCGTGTTAGCGAAGATGGTCTCGATCTCCTGACCTCATGATCTGCCCGCCTGGGCCTCCCAAAGTGCTGGGATTACAGGCTTGAGCCACCGCGCCCGGCCTATTTTTTCTTAATTCAAGTTGAACTGCAGTATCAGTTACACTTAAGTCTAATAGAATGGAATTAAAAGTCACCATGTAGAAACAATGTAAGGTCCAGTTTAATGCGTTGTCCCAATTAAGGAACCCATAAAGATTTTGATAAAACGAAGAATAAATGCTTACTGGACATTTCAAGCTCTAACTAGCATGTTTAAAACAGATTTCATCTTCTTTACCAACCAGCGGCTTTTCTTGACTTGCCAAATGAGTGAACGGTACTGCCTGTTCCCTCTTTCTTAAATCTTGAGTGTGTTGTGTTTTCTTTCTTCTTTACCTCTATAATCAGAGATCAAACGCTGTCAAGTTTCCCTTCCCTAAAAACAATTCCTTGCTCACCTATTCCTTTCTCTCTCCAGATCCAACTCTAGTGTCATCTCATGCTGATACCACTTCAACAGTATCTTGTCTCCCCACTTCCAATTCCTGCGTCATTTCTTCAGTTACATTGGGCAGTGTTTCTAAATAATTTTCCAACACTGTATTTTGTTTATGCCATGCCTTTCTGTGTCTATCCAAAAACTCTCAGCAAAAGTAACTAAAATTAAAAGGGAAATCTGCATGGAAAAATATGTGCAAGTTACCACTATTATATAATAAACTCAACCAATTAAGAAATAAAATATCTAGATTCTAATACATAATTAGAACTGTGAATAGACAACCTGTAAAAGAATCAGTAAGTAAAATCACAAAACAAGGTCCCATTTCACTAATTCACAACAAAAACCCTACAAAGAAAAAAAGAGCTCAATATATTTTGCACATATTAAATTAGTAAAAATGATAATTATAGATTACTCAATGTCACTAGCTAAACTCACAGGGAGGGTGATAGTGTAAATTATTATAACCAGCTTGAACAACACAGCAATGTTTCAAGAGTCATAAAAATGTTCATACAATGACTTTTTAAATGTACTAAAAGAACAGTCCAAAAGAGAAAATACTCTATGCATGAAGAAGGTAACTGAAGCACAACACTGAAGGACTATGAAACCTACATAGTCATGCAATAGAAAAATGAAAAGGATAAAAAAACTTGATGGAATATTTTCAGACATTAAAGTCATTATAGAGGCTGTCCATTACACTGAATGCTTGTTATAACGTTAAAGGAACAAAGAAAACCAAAAACTAAGACTAAAGAAAACACATATAGACAAGCCGGAAGGAAATTTTAAAAATCTCTTAGAGTGGCATTAAAAGTGATTTCTTTTTTCTTTTGAGACAGTCTCACTCTGTTGCACAGGCTGGAGTGCAGTGGTGCAATCTCAGCTCACTGCAACTTCCACCTCCCAGGTTCTCCTGCCTCAGCCGCCCGAGTAGCTAGGATTACAGTCACGTGCCACCACACCAGGCTGAATTTTGTAGTTTTAGTAGAAATGAGGTTTCACCATGTTGGCCAGGCTAGTCTCGAACTCCTGGCCTCAAGCAATCTGCCCACCTTGGCCTTCCAAAGTGCTGGGATTACAGGTGTGAGCTACCACGCCTGGCTGCATTTTATTTTGTTTAGTTCCATTATAATTTGTAAAATTTGAAATAAGACAAAACAAAAATAATAGTCAATTTCTGCTTACACCCAATCTTCCAAGACCCTCTAGAACCTTGTAATACCCCATTGGATTCTGATGTGCAGCTAACCCTAGAAACATGGGTAGGCTGGCCACATACAATTTTCCCTACATCATCTTCATCCAGTCATACTTTCTGAGCTGGTTTACCCTCTGTCCCAAATACAGATTTCCTTATATTCTTGCTCACAACCTTTCATCCAAATAGAATGCCTTCTTTACTTCTAATTTTACATATTATATCTCACTACCCTTGAAAAGCCTTTAATAACCATTATAAATTTCTTTCTGCTCTGCTTTCTAAAGCAATTTGTCTGCTTTAAAAGAACCACTGGATCTGACTGTATACAGAACTTTGACAAATCTATTATCAGGTGCCATTTAAATCTATACATAAGGTTATATAGATTGCTTACATCTTTTGAAATAACTACTTAGATTAACTTTCCACATGTGTAATTACATTCTCCCTTTTATTGATCTTAAGCCCCTGGAGCACAGATCCTTGTAGGAAAGCCATTATCTAACGCATATGTGCTTGAATCTGAATCCTAAAATACGCTGTCATTCCAGTTTGAATTATACGAACCATTATCTATGACTCCATGTGGCCATAAAATCAGCAGATAAATCTAACAGGGTGCCGGGCGTGGTGGCTCACTCCTGTAATCCCAGCACTTTGGGAGACGAGGTGGGTGAATCACAAGGTCAGGAGTTCGAGAGCAGCCTAGCCAATGTGGTGAAACCAGTCTCTATCAAAAGTACAAAAATTAGCTGGGCGTGGTGGTGTGCACCTGTAGTACCAGCTATCCAGGAGGCTGTGGCAGGAGAATCGCTTGAACCCAGGAGGCGGAGGTTGTGGTGAGCCAAGATCATGCCACTGCACTCGAGCCTGGGCAACACAGCGAGACCCCATCTTAAAAAATAAATAAAAATTGAACAGGGCAAAAAAAATATAAAAATTGCAAATTCTGCTTTGGTTACAAAGAAGTAAATTACGTAACTTTCCATAAAATAAATCTTTAGGAAAGCTGCTACGTTCAACACAGCAATCATTTCCACTTCTCAATATATGTACAGAAACTGCACAGTTGAACAAATTCTACGTTTTTTTCTTTTGAGACAAAGTCTCACTCTTGTTGCCCAGGATGGAGTACAGTGGCGCGATCTAAGCTCATTGCAACCTCCACCTCCCGAGTTCAAGTGATTCTCCTGCCTCAGCCTCCCGGGTAGCTGGGGTTACAGGTATGTGCTACCACGCCCAGCTGATTTTGTACTTTTAGTATAGATGGGGTTTAACCTTGTTGGTCTGGGTGGTCTCAAATTCCTGACCTTCGGTGATCTGCCCGCCTCTGCCTCCCAAAGTGCTGGGATTACAGGCATTAGCTACCGTGCCCGGCTATCATTTTTCAAAAGATACACAGATACACATGCGCACACACACACACGAGCAACACGACCGGTCTTGATTACCTAAGAGGAGCTAAGTAAAATTACTTACCACAAACAGATCGCAGATTCAGGTTTTTCAAGGAACACCTTGCTTAATTTTCCCATAAAATCAGCCTTATTCTAAAAAACAAAAGACTTTTTTAAAATTTTGAGTATGTTATATCTCGGACATTCAGAATACAGAGTGTTGATTAAAAAAAACCACACACACAAATTTGCTTCCCTCCTAAACACTCTCCTTGGTAAGATAGGTTAAAAAAAAAAAAATTACACACATGTTCATGGGGTTCTGTGATAAAATTATCAAGAACTTAAAACTGGAAACCACACGAAAGGGCAGACAAATCCATAAGGATGTGCTAACTTTGAGATTTCGGTCTAAAATACCACATTGGGAAGCTAATTATGTATTCTCTTCAAACTCTTAACAAATAAAACATTCTTCAATATAGCTTTATGTCACAGGAACATTAAAAAGTTGATAATTATGACTCCTATTAGTTTAGGCTCATTTAACAGGTTACAAAAATACAATTACATCATAATTTCATTCATTTATACCCAAGACATTGTCTCCTAATTACTAATATTTGTCCATAGTTACCATTAAAATATTATAAAATACTTAAAAAGGGATTGGAGAATAAAAAGAAGTCTGAAGAAACTAATACTCTGATACATTCTTCACTTTTTTTATTTTTAGATGGAATGCTTCTTATGTCATCCTTGCACTGAGACCATGCTAATCTCTGTATGGTTCCAATTTTAGGAGGTGAGCTGCCAAAGCGAGCATGATACATTCTTAATGGTCCTCTAAGTCTACATTTTATTAACAATTACAAATCAATTTGGTATTAAAGCTAAGTATTTGGAATATTTTAAAATTTAAAGGTTAAGACAGCATCTATGATACATTAATTTTCAAGAAAGAATTATTGTTATGGTGAAAAAACAAGTCTGGGCAACTAACGAAACCCCATCTCTACCAAAAAAACAAAAAATTTAGCCGGGCCTGATGGCACACACCTGTAGTTCCAGCTACTCAGGAGGCCAAACTAGGATGATCCCTTGACCCTATGAGTTTGAGGCTGTAATGAGCTATGATCGTGCCATTGCATTCCAGCCTGGGTGACAGAATAAGATCCTGTCTCAAAAACAAAACAAAACCAAACAACAAAAAGAAGTAGAAGAAGAAAAAATCCCAAGAAAACAAAAGATGTTAAGTTGGCTTATTTCACATTTTGCATACAAATGTGCATACAGATTTAGAAAAAATATCTATAACAGAGCACCTATCAGGTGGGGGAACATAACAGTGATTAAATAAAACAGTTGCTGCTTTCTGGAAACAGAGTTTCAAATTTGGGAAGAGTCAAACAAATGCAAAGTAAGTGTGGTGAGGCACATGTACAGAGGGTCCTATCGGCTACAAAGGCACTGAGAGAAAGAATACACACAAGAAGGGGAAACTTTACAGAAGACTACAGGGAAACAGAAAGTAGTTAAACTCAACTAACTAGACCATGGAAATAACTTGTTAGTATTCCTAAACATCACTTCTGTGTAACAAAATGTTTCACTGTACAAATGCTCACCTAAAGTGAAAAAAAAAATTAAAGTAAAAAAAAAAAATCACTCCTAGGGTCCAAGAAAAATTCTCATATATTTTATGATATGTGTAACTTAAGGACTGCGATTATTATTATTTTTTGAGACCGAGTTTTGCTCTTGTTGCCCAGGCTGGAGTACAATACTACGATCTCAGCTTACCGCAACCTCCATCTCCCAGGTTCAAGGGATTCTCCTGCCTCAGCCTCCCAGTTAGCTGGGATTACAGGCATGCACCACCACGTCCGGCTAACTTTGTATTTTTAGTAGAGACGGGGTTTCTCCATGTTGGTCAGGCTAGTCTTGAACTCTTGACCTCAGGTGATCTGCCTGCCTCGGCCTCCCAAAATGTTGGGATTACAGGCATGAGCCACCACATCCAGCCAATTATTTCTACTTGAATAAAGAGAGATCCAAGATAAAATGTTCAGAAATAAAGCTAAAGAAAAACCAGAAATTTTGAGGAGAGGGGAGGGGAGGCAGAAACAAAAAGGACAATAAATGTAAGTGCAGTAAGAAGAAAAGCTTTCTGATGGACTATACAAGCATCCCTAGCCTTAAATACATAACCCCTTCATATAAATATACATGTAATACATATATACATACAAACACACACATATATACACACATATATATTTGAGATGAAGTCTCACCGTCACCCAGGCTGGAGTTCAGTGGCACAATCATGGTTCACTTGAGCCTTGATTTCTTGGACTCAGGTGATCATCCCACCTCAGCCTCTCGGTTAACGGTGAACACAGGTGCATGCCACCATGCTGGCTGGTTTCTTGCACTGTCTGTAGAGATGAGGTTTCACCATGTTGTCCCAAACTCCTGGGCTCAAGCCATCTGCCCACCTCAGTCTCCCAAAGTGCTGGGATTACAGGCTTCAGCCACCACACCAGGCCTTCAGCCTCGTATTTCCACCTCTGAGAGTTTATTCCAAAAATAATCACGGATGTGAAAGAAGATTTAGATGCCCAGAACTTTCAGCATCTAAAATTCAGCATTTACGTTCAGGCAAAAATAATTGCGGTTTCAGACTGTGAATTTTAAATCATTATAAATAGGCTTAAACACATCTCTATTAATCAAAATAGAAACCATTATAACCAACACACTTTTAAGTTTGTTTATTCCTGTAGTGTAGAATTCCATGCTTTAGGATTTGACGAACTCTTGGAAACCATTTTCTGCATCCTGCTAGTTGTGGAAGTGTTTTCCCTGCAAAAAGGTGTGGCAATGCTTGAAGAAGTGGTAGTTGGAGAGAGGTCAGGTGAATATGGTGGATGAGGCAAAATGTCACAGTCTGATTTGTTCAACTTTTGAAGCACTGGTTGTGCAACATGCGGAAGGGCATTGTGAAGAATTGGGCCTCTTTCTGTTGACCAATGCTGACTGCAAGCATTGCAGTTTTTGGTGCATCTCATCGATTTGCTGAGCATACTTCTCAGATGTAATGGTTTCCCCGGGATTCAGAATGCTATAGTGGATCAGACCAGCAGCAGACCACAGAACAGTGACCATGACCTTTTTTTGGTGCAAGACTGGCTTTGGAGCATCTTCTCGGTCCATCCACTGAGCTGGCCATCACCGGTTGTCATATAAAATCCACTTTTTCTCGCACATCAACATCTGACCAAGAAATGATTTGTTGTTGTGTAACATAAGGGAAAACGACACTTCAAAACAATGATTTTTTTTTTCAGTCAGTTCATGAGGTACCCACTTATCGAGCTTTTTCACTTTTCAATTTACTTCAAATGCCGAAGGACTGTAGAATGGTCCACATTGAGTTATTTGGCAACATCTCAAGTAGTTGTAAGAGGATCAGCTTCGCTGATGGCTCTCAACTGGTAGTTATTAACTTCTGGCGACCAGCCACTATGCTCCTAATTTCAAGACTCACCTCCCCTTTGCAAACTTTCTTGAACCGGCTGGGCACAGTGGCTCAAGCCTGTAATCCCAGCACTTTGGAAGGCCAAGGCAGGTGGATCACGAGGTCAGGGGTTCGAGACCAGCCTGGCCAAGATGGTGAAACCCCGTCTCTACTAAAAATACAAAAATTAGCTGGGCATGGTGGTGCGGACTTGTAATCCCAGCGACTAGGGAGGCTGAGGCAGGATAACAGCTTGAACCCAGGAGGTGAAGGTTGCAGTGAGCCAAGATCATGCCACTGCACTCCAGCCTGAAAGAGCAAGACTCCATCTCAAAACCAACCAACCAACCAACCAACCTTGAACCACCACTGCACTGTATGTTAACAGTTCCTGAGCCATATGCATTGCTGATACAGTGTCTCTTGTTGTTTTACAACCCATTTTTAACTCAAATAAGAAAACTGGCCGGGCGCGGTGGCTCAAGCCTGTAATCCCAGCACTTTGGGAGGCCGAGATGGGCGGATCACGAGGTCAGGAGATCGAGACCATCCTGGCTAACACAGTGAAACCCCGTCTCTACTAAAAAATACAAAAAACTAGCTGGGCGAGGTGGCGGGCGCCTGTAGTCCCAGTTACTCGGGAGGCTGGGGCAGGAGAATGGCGTGAACCCGGGAGGCGGAGCTTGCAGTGAGCTGAGATCCGGCCACTGCACTCCAGCCTGGGCAACGGAGTGAGACTCCGTCTCAAAAAAAAAAAAAAAAAAAAAAAAGAAAACTGCTCCAATTTGTTTTTTTGTCTAACATCATTTTCATAATCTAAAATAAACATGAAGGCTGGGCACGTGGCTCACACCTGTAATCCCAGCACTCTAGAGGCTGAGGCGGGCAGATCATGAGGTCAGGAAATCGACACTATCGTGGCTAACATGGTGAAGCCACTTCTCTACTAAAAATACAAAAAATTAGCCGGTGTGGTGGCATGTGCCTGCAGTCTCAACTACTCAGGAGGCTGAGGCAGGAGAATCACTTGAACCCGGGAGGAGGAGGTTGCAGTGAGCCGAGATTGCACCACTGACTCCAGCCTGGCGACAGAGTGCGACTGTCCCTAAAATAAAATAAAATAAAATAAAATAAAATAAAATAAACAGCAAGTAGTAAATCATTATCAAAAAAAAAAAAGCAAGAAATGCCCATTAAAATGATATATAACATAACCACATTTATTTAACAATGTAGTCCAACATCAAATGGCAAACTCCAATAACGCAAAAACCACGATTACTTTTGCAACGACTTTCTAAGACAATATTTTGCAAAACATGTACAAGGATATTCGCTGACATATTACTGCCATTACATACACGTAAACAGGTTACATAAATTACGGTATATTTATCCCACAACACACTACGAAGACATAAAAGATGCTTTATGATAAAATATTTCCAGTGTTCCCAATGTTTTCGATAAAGAAAAATAATGGTAAGAACATGAACAAAACTAGAATATTTTGTAAAACAACACAAAAAAGACAAACCCTTTTGTATAACATATAACTATAGTAAAAACTGTACCTTTTGGTGGAGGGAAGAGATTTTTGTATTCTTCTTTGGGCTTTTTAGTAATTTCCAAATGTCCATGCATTATTTGGATTCCATAATAACAATTTAGACTTTGATAGTGGAATTATAGATTCTTACCCTCTAGAAAGTTCAGTAATACATTGTTTTATAAGGTCTTTTAAAAAACTTCACTCCTACGAGATCGCGCCACTGCACTCCAGCCTGGATGACAGAGAGACTCTGTCTCAAAAACAAAACAAAACCAAACCAAAAAACCTGCTTCACTCCTAAACACTCCTATTTACAAGATCTTTTCTATATAAGAAATTTTTAAATAGGCGGGGGCGGGGGGGAATCTCAAAAATATGCATAATGTTTTATGATAAAAACATTAGGTACTTCAAAGTCCAGAAATAAGAACCACGAAAATGGGTAAACAAGTCCATAAGGATGTCCTAATTTTGCGATTTCATTCTAAAATATTACACCAGGAAGCTAATTACAGACTCATTTGAATCTGACCAAACAAAACATCTCTCAACTACCCTTCTTCCCATTCTAGTATTCCTTTACTAATCCACATAAAGTTTTTCCAGGTGGTCCCCCGCAATTCTAAGGATTTTTAGACATTATGACTCACCTCAGTAATCACCGAGATGTTCTGTTTTTTTCCAGCACGACTGCCAAAAAACCCAGTCACTGTTAAGTCACACAATCATTTTCTAGTCTTGGGCCCCACCAATACAGCAGCAGGGTTTAAAACAGAGGTACTGAGGGTAACCATTGGGATCTATCCAGTATGACTAGGTCACTCACTAGAAATGCCAACATGCCTTTCACTTTTTTTATGAATACTTTCGAGCAAAATCACTGTTACGAATAAAAAACTGATTCTGCTTAGTTGTTTTCTTACTGAGAAATCTTAGTCCACGTGGATTACTGACGATATGTCACATTTAAAAAATTACTCCATTCTATAAAACAACTAGCCAATTTATACTCCAATTCCACTATTTAAAAATATGTTTCGTTTAACAGAATACAAAATGTTAACAGAACAAGACCAACGTCTATCTTATCGGGGACGTCCTTTTAAGATGTTTTCAGTCCCTGCACAACCACTCTTTCCTTTCAAAAAGCAGCATAAGCCTCGCGCAGAGTGACACAGACGCTTGTCTAAGGTCACAGAAGCATCGTCTGTGCTGGCAAGTAAATTCCTCAGCATCCAGAAAGCCAGCGCTTTCTCCAGTTTCCTCATAGCTTTTTCACGTGAGGAGCACGCAGAAACCTCTACCCACGCAGAATGTTTCTAAGAATCACTTCTGACCTGTCTTAACTAAGGAGACTCCCATAGCTTGTACCAATCAGGTGGAGAATATGGCAAGTATCCAAAATGCACTTCCAAAGACAGGAAAGACTGCTCAGAGAGAGGCAGAATTCAGAAAATCTCTCACATTCTCGAAAGCCCGAAAAAGCACCGCCAAGAAAGACGTTTGCCTCTACTCCATCTCTTTCTCTCGGCGGGAGAGGAAGCCTCGCCCCCATTCATCCCGCCCCTTCTCCCCACCCCGCCGCAGGGAGAACTTTTACCATGGCTTCCTGCGGCCCCTTCACTTCCGGTGCCGGTGCCGCTAGGGCTGCGCCATCCCCCCCAGTCAATCGGACAACCATAGCCTCCAACTGACCTTTCTGACAACTCTGAGACTCCTCCGGCCAAGACTAGGTGCTGTCCTGGAGGAAACGGTGGAGGACGGACGCACAAAAACCAATCTACCTGATGAAAACTCCGTTCCCTTCTTGCCAGAAACATAAAATGCGATGGAGCTACGGCGACCGCTGCCGAGACAAAATGGCGCCGAGAACCTGGTTTAGCGCAGGCGCCTTGGAAAGACCCTGCCCCGCCCCCGTGCAAGCCCCTGGCTGCAATTCTGGGTTCCGTTTCCATGGGACACTCCGCCGCCAATCCTCGTGCCGAACTGCTCTTCCTGACCCCTCAATTCACCAATCAGTGCCCAGTCAAGCACATCCGGAGTCGTCTCTACCAATCATTTCTCAAGACTTGCTTACTCAATAACCAACTCTCCAATAACGTTGGTCTTCGGAAAAAGCCAATCATAAGTGGAAGATGTCCTACCTGCTGTTTTTCGCACCAATCCATGAAGTTTCAGAGCTACATCCAATGAGGACGGCAGGTAGCGAGGTCCTATCCGAAGCTCTTCGGCGTCATGAACAGCCAATAGGAGTTCGTGTAGAAGCGAGTCTGCTCAACAGCTTGTTATTTGGTGGATTGTGGCAGTAAATCGGGGCGAGTGGGGAACCGGGCGCAGGAACTGCAGCCGCGGTTGGGAGTGGTGCTGCCCGGACGGGGGCCCACGGAGGTCAGAGGGGAGGAGGACTCTGGAGCTGACAGCGCGCACTTCACCCGCAGTTGGTAGGTGGGGAGAGGGGAATCGGGGGATACTGAATGGACGAAGCGGCAGCGGCAGCAGCTGCTGCTGCCCGGGGTCCCGGTGCAGTTGGAAGCTTTGGAGGTGGGGAGAGGGATGCTAGGCAAGTGGCGCGGCGAGCGCAAGAGAAGGGGCCAGCCGTGGAGCAGTGGCAGCCACTGCAGGAACCGCCGCCGCAGCTGCAGCCGCCTCGTCCGCTTCCCCGGGTTCCCGGGAAAATGGCTGTGGGGCTGGCCGCGCCGCTAAGTTTGCTTCCGCGCCGTGAGGAGCGGGCTGCTTGGGGGAGCCGTTCCCCAACTCCGCGGCGCGTCCACCTCTGCGGAGTCCGTGGCAGGACTCGAGGGGCTGCGAGCTGATACCTCTCTGGGCTGTACAAAAAGTTGAGGCGGGCGCTGGGAGGAGGCAGCGGCTGCTGCGGTGCGGCTCCCCTCCCCTCCCACACCCTGTCCGGGCCACCTCCCCTCCTCCTCCCCTCAGTCCCCCGCCCCCTCCCCCGCGCGGGTCTCCCGGGGCTCTGGCGGCTCCTGGCTGAAGGCCGCGGCCCCTGCCCCTTTGGGTGAAGGAGCGCTTCTCCTTCCTGACATGGTGCAGAGCAAAGGAAGGAGAGCAATGGCGCCGTGACACTCCGCTGCCGCCACCGCGGGCCCGGGGCGGGCCGAGGGGGCCGAGCGGCGGAGGCGGGGCGCGGGCCGAAGTCGGGGTATCCAGGGGACAGCGGAGCGGAGGCTCGGCGGTCGCCTCCGCAGGGGACCTGGGGAAGCCCGAACGGCGCCCTGCCCTTTTCCGGAGCTATCTGTCCTGGGGCTCCGAGTTGAGCATTCCGGGTCAAAGTGGCCAGCGAGGCGGGGGCGCGGTGGGCCGCTGGCAAGCTCCGGGGCGGAACGGGCTGCCCTTTGGCGCGCGTGGGGTTCTCGCTGCCCCCTCCGCTCCTGCATCCTGGCTGCCCTCAGAAGGGGTCTTGTCCCTTGGCTGGTGAGGATTCTGCCCCTCCCCGCTGGCGTTTGTTTACTTTCTTTCCTTTGGTCGCTCCCCGCAGTTGACTGATTCTGTCTGTGCCTCTTTCCCCCTCCCCGTAGTTCTAGCGACTGCGACGATAGCTCGCTGAGCTGGAACCCCACAGATCACCAACAAAAATGAAGGTAAGTGGAGTCAACGCTGCCCCGATCCTCGCGCCTTGGACACTGCCAGTCGTAAGGCTAGTGCCGTGGAATGTCATTTGTTTTGCTCCTCAAAATTGATGTTCCTACTGATCAGCAGTTTCGGCATAGGAGGATGTGTTGAATGGGTGAGAAATGATCTGTGTGTCTAAATGCGGAGTTTGGGCCCTCTCTGTGGCAGTACTTTGGAAAGGCTGGTGCAGCCTTTCAATTGTTGTCCATTCGGATAGTATTTTTAAACACTTCCTGTGTTGGCAGCAACCTTTGCAGAAGTAAAGCTTTTGTCCTGCTTTGGTTCTTTGGGGGATTTTTCGAAAATTTTTTTCTTCCTCAGTGCCAATGCGATTTTGTAAAAGAAAGAGTACGTGGATTAAGTAATGAAGGTATCATTTCTTCTGTGTGTAAAGTGAACTTATGTGGCTAAAATATTTGAAGTTGAACTATAATAATAGTTTTAGTTAAATCTTTCCAGTAAATATTTTAACACCTATACTTATTCTAAAAAGATACATATTCTACTGAGGATGACTGCAAATATCAATATGTGGATGGTTAAAGGGAAAGGATCTCTTATAGCATTCTTGAATGTTGTGGCCATTGAATGTTTCAGGTCAGATTTTTATTTGCCAAAAGCATTCCTATTCAGTTTGTATTTTTTGTAAACGTTCTTAAAAGGTAGCCAATTCCTGTCTTACTTACTGTTTCAATATATTAAGCTCTGAAATATAGCATTTTCCCAAACTTTCTCATGGTTTTCTGTTTTCTCCAAGTAAATGACATATTTAACCTTCTTTAATATTACTTGGGAAAACTTATTAGAAAACAAAAAATCATTTTCTACCTAAAAAGGTATCTCCAAAGTGTACACTGTTAACTTTGCACTTAACAATGTTAAGTTGAACTTGTATGGATACACTTTAACTTCTGAAAAAAAAAAAAAAGGTAAAATGACAGATTGAGATAGCAATCATCCTGTTACTGTAAAGATTAAAATGAATGGTAGAGTGAAATTTCTTGCATCATTCTATGTATCATTCTGGTCATGTCCATTTGCTGAAAGTAGATGTTTCTTAGTAACGCTTGTTTTTTTATACTAAGAAGATCAGTGTGGTAAACTAGGTATGTATGTCTACAGCTCTTGAACCATCGGTTCATATCTGCATTCATCAGCTGAATTCAGACTTAAAACCTTTCAAATGCAGCTTTTAGCAAATGAATTTTCCAAATTGATACTCTCCTTATGAAAAGATGTTACCTTTATGTACCTTTGTCAATAAACAATTATATATTGTTAGTGTTAATGTTAGTAGCAATATTTATTTTAATTAATTTGAAAAATTTCAGGAAGCTATAAATGAATAACTTAGTTTTATGATATGTGTAATATGAAATATTTTTTCTGATTTTTTTATTTTTCTGCTTATATAAATAGAATTTTTGAAAAATTTTGTATCTGGAAAAAAACATTATATTTACTCACTGATAATTTTGAATTACAACTGTAAAACATTTTATCATATCAGGACATCAGTCTATAAAATGAAAGGTTGCTCATCAAGTGTTTGCTTTCGGGTATTTTTCAGATTTTCAATGATATTAATAAGCAAGTCATTTTGTTATTTTTCATGCTTCAAACACAACCTTTTAATGAGACTTGAAGTTAGAGTAGGGAGGCATAGTAATGACATTCACAGTTTATGTTCCTTTCACCAGGCGGCGGATGAGCCTGCCTACCTGACAGTGGGAACTGATGTCAGTGCCAAGTACCGGGGTGCCTTCTGTGAGGCAAAAATTAAGACTGTGAAAAGGCTGGTGAAAGTTAAGGTAATATTTGTTTTTATGCAATAGTTTTATTAGCTCTAGATTGAAGAAATTTGAGGAGAGAGAGACTGCAAATCAGCATTTTATTGAGTCATTATATGAAAACCCTTTATATACTATACTTACAGGAAAAAAGCACATCAAAATTCAAGAAATAAAGAACTCAGAAGGAGAAATTATTCCAAAATGCTACCACCAAAATACCATGCTCATGATATTTCCTGTCATTTGGATCTTAACTATTTGTGGTAGCATACTTGGACTGTAATCTATTTTCTCCCCTCATTTAATGTTCAGGTAGAGACAATTTCAGTGTTTAGGACAATATAAATAACAACAGGAATTATGTTTTCAAGACAGTGTAAAAAAGCATTAAAAAAGTTTATTTTGGGGCTGGGCATAGTGGCTTATGCCTGTAATCCTAGCACTTTGGGAGACTGAGGTGGGTAGATCACCTGAGGTCAGGAGTTTGAGACCAGCCTGACCAACATGGTGAAATCCCGTCTCTACGAAAAATACAAAAATTAGCTGGGTGTGGTGGCGGGCACCTGTAATCCCAGCTACTCAGGAGGCTGAGACAGGAGAATTGCTTGAACCCGGGAGGCGGAGGTTGCAGTGAGCCAAGATTATGCCATTGCATGGGGCAACAGAGCGAGACTCCATTTCCAAAAAATAAAAAAATTAACCTGGCGTGCACATCTGTAGTCCCAGCTACTCGGGAGGCTGAGGCAGGAGAATCACTTGAACCCAGGAGGTGGAGGTTGCAGTGAGCTGAAATCGCACCACTGTACTCCAGCCTGGGTGACAGAGAGAGGCTGACTAAAAAAATATATATATATTTTTGACTGTGCAAGGTGGCTCACACCTGCAGTCCCAGCACTTGGGGAGCCTGAGTGGGGGGATTGCTTGAGCCAAGGAATTCAAGACCAGCCTGGACAACATAGTGAGACCTGATCTGTCCAGAAAAAAAAATAAAAAAATTAGCCAAGTGTGGTGACAGGCACCTGTGGTCCCAGCTACTCTGGAGGCAGAGGTGGGAGAATTGCTTGAGTCTGGGAGGTCAAGACTGCAGTGAACTGTGATTGTGCCACTGCACTGCAGGCCAGATGACAGGGCAAGACCCTGTCTCAAAAAAAAAATTTTTTTTTAAGATGCTTTTACTCAGAAATAACTTTTTTGGTGATTCCTGCCAGTCATTTTCTTATATGAATGTATTTTTAATTGTCTTTATTACTTTATACAAAATACAAAAGTAATCTATGCTTATTATAAACATTTTTAACGTTATAGAGGCATATAATATAGTTCATGAAGTCTTAAAAAATTTTATTGAAGTTGATTAATAATTTCACATATTCATTGGCTACATAGTCATGTTTTGATACGTATAATATATGATGATTAAATCAAAATAATTTGCATATCCATCATCTGAAACATTTTTCATTTATTTGTGTTGGGAATATTCAGTATCCTCCTCTTAGCCATTTGAAACCATGTAATATAGCATTGTTAACTAGTCATCCTGTAGTGGTGTGGAACACTGTGAAAGTCCTTTTTGATATGACTCCAAAGAGATTTGATGTGGTCTTCCAGATTTTTTTTACTGTGCCAGTTGTAAAATTATTGTCATTGGTATTGGATCATGCTATATTGCAGTTTGCTTTATTCACTTATATATCTGATGTTTTCCTACCAGAATTAAGCACCATAAAAGGAGGAAACGTCTGACTTGTTCTATGCCCAACACATAGAGTAGTGCCTGATACATAGTGGACACTCAAAATTTGTTGAATGAATCAATGAACTAGAGCAGTGATTCCTAAAGTGTGGCCCCAGACCAGTAGCATCAGCCTTACTTGGGAACTTGTTCCAAATGCAAATTTTCCCCACCCCAGATCTACTTCATCAGAAACTCTGGGGGGAAGATCCAGTAATTGTATTTTAATAAGCCCTTTAAATATTTCTGATGCATGTTAAAAGTTTAAGAATCAGGCTGGGCACAGTGGGTCATGCTTGTAATCCCAGCACTTTGGGAAGTCAGAGTGGGCAGATCACTTGAGGCCAGAAGTTTGAGACCCACCTGGCCAAAATGTTGAAACCCCGTCTCTAGTAAAAATGCAAAAAATTAGCCAGACATGGTGGTGCATGCCTGTAATCCCAGCTACGTGGGAGGCTGAGGCATGAGAATTGCTTGAGCTGGGGAAGTGGAGGTTGAGACCCTGTCTGGGGGAAAAAAAAAAAAAAGTTTGAGAAACATTGACTAGAGGAGTGTGATTTGTAGGGTAAATAGATGTATCTATGATTATTGTAAAACTTAATGTTTCAATTTTCTTGATGAACCTTCAAGTATTATTAGGACAGGATGTCAATTGACATTCATTTCTTTTTGTTTCATATAGTGTTTTTATCATGTCAGCTATATAGGATTTGATTACTCTATATTTATTTGGGATTCTTTAACAATTCAAATTTGGTATTAGTATTGTGTGTGTGTTCTTATTTACTTATTAGATGTGTAGTAGAAGGGAGCACTTGTTTGTATCATTGCATATTATGATTATTTAGCTTCACTTTATAAAGGATCAGAGTTGTGGTTTTAATTTGTTTACCTTTCATATAAGCAATACAGTTTGATACTGTGTTTTTTCTTTGTGTACTTGGTGACAGTCAGAACCTTTTATGACTTGTTGATAAAAAGCAATAAAGGCAGTTTTTTTTTTTTTTACAGTAATCACTACAGATTATTATATAGTTCATTCAGTAAACAGTTATTGAGTGCTGGTAACATGCATTGACACTTGCTAACTGTTGGGGATATAGCAATGAAGGGAGGACTCAGCCCTCAAGGAGCTCACAGTTAATAAGAGAATGTAGTAAGTATTATAGCAGAGGTCACCACAGGATGCTAAGAAAGCATAAATTAAAGACATTATTGTTACAGTGTTACTGTAAATGTGTTTGTTTTAAAAGTAATATGCAAATTATCATGCAAAATGTTTTTCAGGTACTCCTGAAACAGGACAATACCACGCAATTGGTACAAGATGACCAAGTAAAGGGTCCTTTAAGAGTATGTATGTTGTACAGTTTAAAATCTAAAATAATCATAGATTTATACCGTATTTACTGAATTTACATTTCTACATAGACTTAACATTTATGAGAACATTAATCAGAAAACAATACATATGAAGGGTTTAAATATAATTAGTATAAATTATGATATTGCAATGGCTGTAGTCTAAGTTTTAGAACACTAAACATCTTTTAGAAGGGTAATTTAATATATATAAACATGTTAAGTTTTTCACCTACCTTTCTGTTTTGAATTCTTGAACTGGATACCTGGCTTTGTTTTTCAAATTGTTGCTGTATCTGAGGTGATGTTTAGCCTTCTAAGTTGAGTATCATAACCATCAATCTTCGGTTGTTCTAATTTACCAAGCAAGCTATATTCTCTTCCTAATTCAATTTAATGAATACCTAGATTGTGTTTTCCAGCCATTTCTGGCCATTTGTTTATGTAATAAATCTGTTATATCAGAGTACCATTTTGGTTAATATCTGATATACAAAGGTCTGGAAACTGAAAGAAGGTCAACTGGTCCATCCCTATCTCTCCAGGTGAACCTTTGTCTAAAAGGTTCCTTAAATACAAATGCTGAATCCAATATTCATATTTCTGTGAAAGAAAATTGATGCTATTTTGGTGGTCTTATAATTTTACAGTTCTTCTATTTAATTTTCTTGAAGGCAGTGTGATATAGTGGAAGAGCTCTAAAGTAAGATTTAAGAGACTGGGCTGTCATGCTGGACTCTGCAAATTATTTTCTCTTTCTGAACTGCAATTTTCCATGTGTAAAGTAGGGGTAATAATAGCTACCTAAATTTTGTCAAAGTGTTTTGGGGCTCAAATTGCATAATACATAGATAAGTACTATGAATGATAAAGATCTAAGACAGTGTAAGATAGAATTATCATAAGTGTGGTATTTATTTTTCTTACCTAGATAATAGAGTTGGTGGAAGTGATTTGGTTTATTTGTTTAAATTTGGTAAGAAAATTTGGATTTCACGTTTTAGGTTGGAGCTATTGTTGAAACAAGGACATCTGATGGATCTTTTCAGGAAGCTATTATCAGCAAGTTGACAGATGCTAGTTGGTATACCGTGGGTAAGTAATTAAGTAATTTAACACATTTAACACATGGATTTGATTTGGACTTTGCATGTATCTGTGTTTTGTGGATAGACCAAATCATTGCGTTGGTGGAGAAATATGTATTATTTCCTATCAGTTTACTGGATATAGCTGGCTAAAATTCTAAGAATGTCCTGTAGGTAACAAAAATAATTATCTCTTACAGTAGCTTGGCCACTTGTGTCTATTTCATCCAAGAATGTACTTCTATTTTAGGTTATTTTAATGTTTCTCTTCAAGAAGGTTAGATCACATTATTGTGATCACTTTTTCTATAATTACAATTAAAATTCCATAGTTGTGATCTTTATTGTATTGCTACATATTTTATATAAGGGTAATGTAGATGTTGCCAGGCAATTTACAGATTTAAAAAATCCTGACCACAGTAGATTCAAGAATAGGTGATTGTAACTTAGTTTTTGATTTTTGACACAGTGTGGGTGCTCATATTAACAGCTTTCAAGGTCGGATACGGTGGCTCATGCCTATAATCCTAGCACTTTGGAAGGCTGAGGCAGGTGGATCACTTGAGGTCAGAAGTTCAAGACCAGCCTGGCCAACATGGTGAAACCCCGTCTCTACTAAAAATACACAAATTAGCCGGGTGGTAATGGCGCATTCCTGTAATCCCAGCTACTCAGGAGGCCGAGGCATGAGAATCGCTTGAGCCTAGGAGGCAGAGGTTGCAGTCAGCCCAGATAGTGCCACTGCACTCCAGCCTGGGTGACAGAGTGAGACTCATTCTCAAAAAAAAAAAAAAAGCAGCTTTCAAGAAAGATATAGATGTTCCTAATATGAATGCATTCTTAACATTCCATTCATAATCTTATACTGGCTTTAGATAACTTTATTGTATTAATAGTAAGAAGCAACAAGTGTCATAATACGTGTAAGTTAAAACCTAAAAGTAGTACTTAAATAGTTGCTGTCATTATGTTGATGAGAATAGCATTAGGTAACATTTTCAAATCTCCTCTCCGTACTTTCAGACTACACAGTCCTGTGGATAACATCCAATCTATAGCATTGTTGGTTTTTATACTTATTTCTTCGTTTAAGAGGTATCATTATTTTGTGGTTTTCTTGTAGAAATAAAAGAAATGACCATTTAGGTTTACTTTTAGTTTACTTGATTTGTTGCTTTGGGTAAAAATCATTCCAGTTGATGCTCATTGTTGTGAAGAACTATGCTTTGGTTAAAAATTTCTGTCTTACCCTGTGCCTTCTATTAGTAGTACCAGTTTGCTGTGTGTAACTACTTTTTTCGAACCTCTTTTATTCTTCCTGTACTTGCTAGAATTTAGTGTTGGTTCACAGTGGTGCTATTCTGAACTACATATTTTTAGGAAGCTTAGTTGTGGCTATTGATATTTGTTAAATATTTAAAAACTAAGTGGCCGAATGTGGTGGCTCACACCTGTAATCCCAGCACTTTGTTGGGGCGAGGTGGGTGGATCACTTGAGGTCAAAAGTTCGAGACCAGCCTGGCCAACATGGCGAAACCTCATCTCTACTAAAAATACAAAAATTAGCTGGGTGTGGTGGCTGGCGTCTGTAATCCCAGCTACTCATGAGGCTGAGGCGGGAGAATCGCTTGAATCTGGGAGGCAGAGGTTGCAGTAAGCCTAGATCATCCCATTGTACTCCAGCCTGGGCAACAAGAGCAAAACTATCTCAGAACAAACAAATAAAAACTAAACTTAATGTTAACTCTTAGAGATTAAGTAAATATACCTTTGCTGTATTAAACTAAGACCTGATAAAAATTACAGGTGTATGTAGAATCACTGGAAAATATATGATGGATATTTGGATACTAATATTGCATATTATATTGTACTCACTGTAAAGGTTGTACTCACGTTACTTATGAAGCTTTACTGATAAAATGCGTATGCTCTACAGAAGGGTTACTTTTCAAGTTTTCTCATTTTGGGTTTCTTCATCCTGGAGTAGTTATTCAATTATGAATAGCAACCTTTGTCCTCTACATGAGTAGCATTTTAGTGTTTCTAAAAACTAGTCACTACTAAGCATTCTCTATGGTGATTTTCTGTGTTGGATAATTACAGAAGAAATTGTATAATTCTTGTTCTCAAAGAGCTTTAGAATCTTAATTGCATATAATTGAGGTATCAAGCATTAGTGTACATAAGAATCACTTGGTGCTTGCTTAGAAAAATGAGGATTTGAGGATGCCAAGCCTCTCTAAATAGTAGGCCTGGGGTTGGCAATACAAGAATGTTTTAGTAAGCATGTCAGTGATTCTGATGCAGGTAGTTCACACTTATAAAAACAGGGAAAAACAGATTTATTTGGGAGACAAATTCAAAATATCAAAGATTTTTGCAGTTACGTGCATGAAGGAAATTCATAAAAAGATTTTGAAAGGCACTGTTCCATTCAGAAAACTCAAGATAGCACTGCTATAAAGAACATTTAGATATTGAAGGAAGTGGATCACATAAAGAATGATCAGAGTATAATGACCTAAGTTATCACTTGATTTAAAAAAACAGTAAAATGGGCTTTACAGACGCTGCCGCCGAGGAAAGTCTTGTGCTACTAGCCATGGTCAACCCTACCGTGTTCTTCGACATTGCCGTCGACGGCGAGCCCTTGGGCTGCGTCTCCTTCGAGCTGTTTGCAGACAAGGTTCCAAAGACAGCAGAAAATTTTCGTGCTCTGAGCACTGGAGAGAAAGGATTTGGTTATAAGGGTTCCTGCTTTCACAGAATTATTCCAGGGTTTATGTGTCAGGGTGGTGACTTCACACGCCATAATGGCACTGGTGGCAAGTCCATCTATGGGGAGAAATTTGAAGATGAGAACTTCATCCTAAAGCATACAGGTCCTGGCATCTTGTCCATGGCAAATGCTGGACCCAACATAAATGGTTCCCAGTTTTTCATCTGCACTGCCAAGACTGAGTGGTTGGATGGCAAGCATGTGGTCTTTGGCAAAGTGAAAGAAGGCATGAATATTGTGGAGGCCATGGAGCGCTTTGGGTCCAGGAATGGCAAGACCAGCAAGAAGATCACCATTGCTGACTGTGGACAACTCAAATAAGTTTGACTTGTATTTTATCTTAACCACCAGACCATTCCTTCTGTAGCTCAGGAGAGCACCCCTCCACCCCATTTGCTCGCAGTATCCTAGAATCTTTGTGCTCTCGCTGCAGTTCCCTTTGGGTTCCATGTTTTCCTTGTTCTCTTCCATGCCTAGCTGGATTGCAGAGTTAAGTTTATGATTATGAAATAAAAACTAAGTAACAAACAAACAAAAAAAAAAACAGTAAAATGAAATGTAAAACCTCTTGGCTTATGAACATCCTGTATTTTTCTTTCAGTGAGTACCCACTACCTATTGGGTTTAATTGCTCTTTTCTGGAATTTTTTTTGATTTCTAGTTCCTAGCAAAGTATTATGTGGGTATAATCAGAAAATTATTCAAAGTGTTTATGACCTCCATTACCTTTTTGGTTTCATGAGATACCAGAAATTATGTCAGATTATTAAAAATAAAACAAGAGGATACCACATTGCTGGTTTGGATCAAATAGGAGTTATGATCATTAGTGATCTAAAGTTATCATTAGAGTCAGTGATAGCAACTGCTTCTTACATAATATAGGTATCAATTTCCCTTCTGTTAAACTTGATTAACCAGTTTTGAAAGAGATTATGGATATAGTATGACTCAGTTTTTAAAATATCTGGTAATATCTTACCCTCTGATGGTTTATTTCTTTGGTTGTTTGTTTGTTTTTGTTTGTTTGTTTTAGAGTCAGGTCTTGCTCTGTTGCTTTTGTTCAGTAGCACTATCATAGCTCCCCGCAGCCCCGAATTCCTGGGCTCAAGCAATCTTACCGCCTTAGCCTCCCAAAGTGTTGGGATTACAGGTGTGAGCCACTGCTCCCGGCTTCCCCTTTAATGTTGAACAGTAAATAGCACCAACTCAAAGGGATTTTTTGTTTTTGTTTTTGAGCAATAGAAATATTTCCTCTTCTTACCATTCCTACCATAGTTTATTCATTGATAGTTCTTATCCTTGCCATTAAAGATAAGGAATCTGTAATATATGGAAGTGTGTTACCTGTTCAGTCATTCAAAAGGTGTCAAATTGAGCCAAGATATGAGCAGACGAATGGGCTTTATGAGAGATTTGGGCTGGTTAGAGCCCAAATCTCTAGTTATGTTTAAAGAAAAAAGGAGGCCGGGCGCGGTGGCTCAAGCCTGTAATCCCAGCACTTTGGGAGGCCGAGATGGGTGGATCACGAAGTCAGGAGATCGAGACCATCCTGGCTAACATGGTGAAACCCCGTCTCTACTAAAAAGTACATAAAACTAGCCGGGTGACGTGGTGGGCGCCTGTAGTCCCAGCTACTCGGGAGGCTGAGGCAGGAGAATGGCGTAAACCTGGGAGGCGGAGCTTGCAGTGAGCTGAGATCCGGCCACTGCACTCCAGCCTGGGCGACAGAGCGAGACTCCGTCTCAAAAAAAAAGAAAAAAGGAATTAATATGTCCAGTTAAATGTTGCCACTAACTCCTGGTGAATACAGCTGTCAGTAAGACATTTTGAAAGTACTCTCTATTTTGCCTTTTTGTAATATAAAAACATATACTTGAAAAACAAGGAAAAGGTAAAGGATAAAAATTTCAGTAATTCTAGTAATTAACTTTGAAAATGTACACACACACATCATTTATCAAGTTTAGCACTAAAATCTATCATCTATATTAATATGTTTTTGTAACAAGAAATGCTTAAGATTCAGATTATTTTGTACTTTGTAGTTATTGTTTTGAACATTGGTTATATCAGATTTTGTATAAGTTCTAGTTAATATTGAGTAGAGGAGGTTTAGAATCAACTGGTGAATTAATTAAATTTTGTAGAATGTCCTGCAGGTTTATAAGGTTTTTAATGTAGTCAGACTTGCTTATGACAAATGTTATAATCAAAGTCAACCACAAAATGTTTTCAAACCCAGGTGGCTATTCCGACTAGATTATTCGTTAAGAAATAAAGTAGTGGCTGGGCGCGGTGGCTCAAGCATGTAATCCCAGCACTTTGGGAGGCCGAGACGGGCAGATCACGAGGTCAGGAGATTGAGACCATCCGGCTAACATGGTGAAACCCCGTCTCTACTAAAAAAATTCAAAAAAATAGCCGGGCGTGGTGGCGGGCGCCTGTAGTCCCAGCTACTCGGAAGGCTGAGGCAGGAGAATGGCGTAAACCCGGGAGGCGGAGCTTGCAGTGAGCTGAGATGGCGCCACTGCACTCCAGCCTGGGCGACAGAGCGAGACTCCGTATCAAAAAAAAAAAAAAAAAAAGAAAGTAGTAAGCAAAAACAATGTGTTTAGTCCTATGATAAGCTTTAACTCATTTTTTAAATGGCCTTCCCTAAGACTTAGTTCTCCCATGATATTTTCTTAATGAAATTATGTATTTGAGTGTTAATTTCTTAAATTTACAGATTCCTGGAGTTTTTTTTTTTTTTTTTTTACCTTAGCTGCTGAGGGACTTCTGTAGTTATCACAGATGATTCTATGAATAACAGAACTATTGAAGCTAAAGCAATCTTAATCAAGAAGAACAAAACTGGAGACATACCACCTAATTTCAAAATGTACTACAAAGCTATAGTAATCAAAACATCATGATACTGGCATAAAAACAGACACATAGACCAGTGGAACAGAATAGATACCCCAGAAATAAATTCACCTATTTATGGTCATTTGATCTTTGACTAGGGTGCCGGGAGCACATACTGGGGAAAGGACAGTGTCTTCATAAATAGTGTTGGGAAAATTGGATATCTACATATAGAAGAATGGAAATAGACCCTCATCTTACCCCATATACAAAAATTAACTCTTAAGCGTATCAAAGACTTAAGACCTGAAATTGTCAAACCACTAGAAGAAAACATAGAGGAAAAGGTTTTATGACATTGGCCTGGGCATTGACTTTTTTTTTTTTTTTTTTTAATGACCCCAAAAGCAAAATTAGACAACTGGGATTACATCAAACTAAATAGCTTCTACGCAGCAAAAGAAACAATGAAGAGAGTGAAGAGACAACCTTCGGAATTTGAAAAAATACTTGCAAACTATGTATTTGATAAGGGGTTCATATCCAAAATTTATAAGGAACTTAAACAACTCGATAGCAAGAAAACAACCCGATTTAGAAAATTGGCGAAGGGCTGGGTGTGGTGGCTCACTGAACGCCTGTAATCCCAGCACTTTGGGAGGCCGAGACAGGTGGATCACTTGAGGTCAGGAGTTCGAGACCAGCATGGCCAACATGGTGAAACTCCATCTCTACTAGAATTAGCTGGGCATAGTGGCTCATACCTGTAATCCCAGCTACTTGGGAGACTGAGGCAGGAGAATCATTTGAACCTGGGAGGTGGAGCTTGCGGTGAGCCGAGATGGCACCACTGCTCTCCAGCCTGTGTGACAGAGCAAGACTCCATCTCAAAAAAAATAATATTAATAATATGTATTTATGTTATGCAACATGTTTTGAAATATGTATACATTGTGGAATGGCTAAGCAAGCTAATTAACAGGTGGATCACTTCACAGGCTTATTTTTTGTGTGTGGTGAGAACACTCAAAATATACTCTCTTAGCAATTTTCAAGTACGCAATACATTGTTATTGGCTAAAACCACCATGTTGTACAATGGAGCTCTTGAACTTATTCCTTCTAACTGAAATTTTGTATCATTTAACCAACGTTTACCCAATCCCTCACCCCCACCTCCCCAACCAAGCTGCCCCCACCCCTGATAACCAACATTCTACTCTCTAATAAGAGTTTGACTTTTTAAGTGAGATCATATGGTATTTGTCCTCCTGTGCCTGGCTCATTTCACTTGGCATAATGTCCCCCAGGTTCAACCATGTTGTTAAAAATGTCACGATTTCCTTCTTTTTAAAAGCTGAATAGTATTTCATTATGTATATATGTTATATCACATTTTCTTTATACATTCATCTGCTCATAGAGACTTAAATTGATCCAATATCTTGGCTATTGTGAATAGTGCTGCAATAAACATGGAAGTACACATACATCTCTGACATACTAGTTTCATTTTTTGGTTATATACCCAGGAATGGGATTGCTGGATCATATGGTAGTTCTATTTTTAGTTTTTTGAGGAACTTCTATGCTATTTTCCATGATGGCTTTACTAATTTACTTTCCCACCAATGGTGGGCAAGGATTCCCTTTTCTCCATATCCTTGCCATTGCCTGTAACCTTTTATCTTCTTGATAATAGCCATTCTAGCAGGTGTGAGGTGAAATGTCTTTGTAGTTTGTATTTGCATTTCCCTGATGATTATTACTGATGTTGAACACTTCTTCACATACCTCTGGGCCATTGGTATGTCTGCTTTTGAGAAATGTCTATTCAGGTCCTTTGCCCATTATTTTTATTTATTTATTTTAGATGAGAGTCTTGCTCTGTCCCCCAGGCTGGAGTGCAGTGGCATGATCTTGGCTCACTGCAACCTCCACCTCTAGGGTTCAAGTAATTTACTCCATTATGTGAAGAATTCTATAATTTTGTTAATCATAACTGCTGTACCCTGATATAACAATAATGATACTTAATTTTCCAAAGACAGAATTCATTACTTCCTTCTCTGACTTCATTTTATACGTCTGTTTCATGCCTATTATGTCTTTTGATACCCCCTTAACTAAAATGTAGCTCATCAGTTAACTTTCTGATTCTCAGTTTCTTTATCTATAAAAGGAGGATAGTGGTTCCTACTTTGCAGAGGCTGTTGTGAGCATTAGGACATGGTAAAAGCTTAATAAGTGATAGCCAATTATATTTTAGATAAAATTAATTTACTGTTATTATTTTACCATCTTTCAGTATCAGTGCTGTGATAACAGGGAAATGAGTCTTTTGTATTTAGTAGTTGATCAGATCCTTTCATTTGAATTCTAGCTGATTAGGGTTAGGATTTGTGTGTTTGTTTGCATTGGCATTATTTTGTCTATTGTGTTTAGTATGGTTGGTGTTACTGTGAAATTCTCAGCTTTGTCATTTTCCTCTTAATAGATTTTAATATTTTAATCCCTATTAGGATTCTCTAGAGAGCCAGTAAGATATAGATAGATGATAGATAGATAGATTGATATGAGAGGGGATTTCTTAGAGGTCCCAACCTTTTTAGCACCAGGGACCGGTTTCGTGAAATACAGTTTTTCCATGGATGGGAGTGCTGGGGGATGGTTTCAGGATGAAACTTTTCCACTTTAGATCATCAGGCATTAGCGTCTCATAAGGAATGCACAACCTATTGGTGGATCCCTTGCTGGTGCAGTTCACAAGGGTTTGCATTCCTATGAGATTCTAATGCTGCTGCTGATCTGACAGGAGGTGGAGCTCAGGTGGTAATGCTTGCTTGCGCACCACTCACCTGCTGTGCGGTCCGGTTACCAACAGGCCATGGTCTGGTATGGGTTTGTGGCCTGGGGGTCGCATACTCCAGTATTAGAGAAATTTGCTCATGATATTATGAAGGCTGAGAATGACCATGACAGGCTCTCTGTAAGCTGGAGACCTGAGATGCCAATAGCTAGGCTCCATCCAAATCAGAAAGCCTTAGAACCAGGGAAGCTGAGGATATAATTCTCAATCCCAGGCCAAAGCCTTGAGAATCTGAGGGACTGCTGGTGTAAGGTGCAGAGTCCCAAAGCCAAAGAGCTTGGAGTTCTGATGTCCAAGGGCAGGAGGAGAAGAGTATCCCAGCTCCAGGAGAGAGGAAATCCCTTTCTCTCATTTTTTGTTCTGTCTGGGCCCCCGGCCAATTGGATGGTACTTGCCCACATTGAGAGTGAATCTTCCCACTTGGTTCACTGACACACGTGCCAGTTTCCTCTGGCACACCCAGAAGTAATTGCTTTACCACTTCTCTAGGTATTCTTAATTCAGTCAAGTTCACATCTAAAATTAACTGTCAAAATACCTAACATAATAACCGGGATACCACTTTTGGTTATATGTGTGTTCTGCTAGACTCAATGAACAATCTATTCAAAAGCCATTTTTGGCAAATGTAAGACATTTCATAGAATTATTAAATCCTTGTAGTCTAACTTTTTTTCATCTTAGCATGCTGTAGAAGACAACTAAAAAGAAGCTAGACTTGCTGTATACAACATTAATTATTTCACTCTTACAAAAATGATACTCTTCAGTGCCTACAAATGTTGTGTTCTTTTAGATGATAATTCTGACATGCAAGTTAAAAGAGGAAGGTTATTTTAGATAGAGCTTCTTCATGGTTTTGATAATCAGGGATGTCATGATTAATAAGTTCATAATGTTGGTTTTATAAAAAATATAGGAATATAGAAACAGGGTCTCGCTTTGTTGTCCAGGCTGGACTGCAGTGGCAATCATAGCTCCCTGCATTCCTGAACTCTTGGAATCAAGTGATCTCAGCCACTCGAGTAGTTAGAACTGCAGACACATGCCACCACACCCAGCTGATTTTTAATTTTTTTTTATGTAAAGATGGAGTCTCACTGTGTTAGCCAGGCTGGTCTCCAACTCCTGGACTCAAGGGATTCTCCTGCCTTGACCTCCCAAAGCACCAGGATTATAAGTGTGAGCCATCACACCCCCCTATTGTTGAGTTTTCTGTTTGTCTTTCAGAAAATCTTGAAAAATTACATTATTTAACAAATTTATAAAGTACTCAAAAACATGTATTTGTATAATTTTGTGAATTAAAAAAATCTTAGTCTAGGTGCAGTGAGTGGCTCATACCTGTAATCCCAGCACTTTGGAAGGCCAAGGTGGGCGGAACACTTGAGGCCAGGAGTTCGAGACCTCGGTCAACATGGTGAAACCCTGTCTTTGCTAAAAATCCAGAAGTTAGCCGGGCCTGGTGATGTGCACCTGTAATCCAAGCTACTTGGGAGGCTGAGGCACGAGAATCACTTGAACCTGGGAGGTGGAGGTTACGGTGAGCCAAGATCATGCCACTACACTCCAGCCTGGGCAACAGAGTGAGACTCTGTCTCTAAATAAATAAATAAATCTTACACTATTTCTTTTTGTTCACTTAAAGTTGGGAGGGTTCCTATGTAAAACTGTAAAATAGTTGTTTGTATCATAATCCCCTTTTGAGAAATCCCTTTTTAAATTTTTTTTAAAAAATATTTCTTTCCATGATAAGGTGTATTTAAGTGAAATGAATTTTTCCTTCCAAAAATCTGATTTTATTTCAAAGTGATTATTGAAATTTTTAAATTGTTGAAATACAGAAATTGCTGAAAAATTTTGTTTGAAATGCTGAAATTGTTCAAATTTTTCATCAGAACATTTTGGTTTAGGGCTGCCATTGATTAATGATAAAACGCTATGGAAAATATTTTGTTATATAAATTTGAAGTGTTGGTCTTACATTCACATTTTCCTTCTTCATACCTCCATTGAAATGTGTGTGGGTCTGGTATCTTCATCTTTGGTATTGTAGGCATTAGAAAAGTTGAAAATCTTTCAGGTTTTATTCTTTTTGAAATCTTATACTTATAGATACTAACAAGAATTATATTGTTTGGTTTGTGATAATTTCATGATTTAAAAATTTTAAGAGAACAGTGGTTAATTTGTTAGACTTGACACTATATGAATCATAATTTTTATATCAAATATTTAGCACCCTATTACTCAAGTGCAGATCAGTGATGTAATCATTGGAGGATGTTGTGTTTTAACTTGTCATTGTGCCTGCAGCTAGTCATTAATTTCTGGATCATTGTGTATAGCACAGCCGCTTTTTTAGAATCGTGGTTCTTTGAGTATGTGCTTCAGGAGTTTTTAATTTTTTTCACATTGTCTCCTGCATGTAAGAGAATCTAAGTAGGTATCTGTAGTCTAAGAGGGAGAACTGATTGAAGTAGATAAATATTTAACATGTTGAAAGCTTTTATATAATTTTCTTTTAAAAAACTTATTCATCAAAGGTAATTGTAGGATTTGAAGGCAAAGTGCTAATAAAACAACCTTTTAAGAAAGTAATTCAGGATTATAATTTCATAGGTAACCAATGAAAAGATTCTAAGATACCAAATGAATGTAATGTAGAATTTCTTTTTATTAGCACTAACTTATTTTGTTAGAATGGAAAAGTATCTAGAATTGCGAAATTTAGTACTAAATCTTAATAATTGTTTTTGGGTACATATATATGCTTTCTTCTTGAATGAATATGGATGTTAAGTATTTGAAGTAAAGATTATATCTTATTTCTTCATAACCTGGGGCAATGAGTTACCTTCTGAGAGCATATTCTTAACTTTATAAATGTTGGATGCTAAAATCAGAATACAGTCACAAAAGTTAAACCTATACAATTATCAAAATAATATATTGTTAGTGATTAGGAGACTATGAGGGATAAATTATAAAATTCCTTATCCCATTTCCTTGAAATGTTTAAACATAGTCAAGTAGTATGATTGTTTTGTGTTTGTTTTTTAGATGAAGTTTTGCTCTTGTTATCCAGGCTGGAGTGCAATGGCGCGATCTAGGCTCACTGCAACGGCTGCCTGCCGGGTTCAAGCGATTCTCCTGCCTCAGCCTCCGGAGTAGCTGAGATTACAGACGCGTGCCACTACACCCGGCAAATTTTGAATTTTTAATAGAGACAGGGTTTCTCCATGTTGGTCAGGCAGGTCTCCAACTCCCGACCTCAGGTGGTCCGCCCGCCTCCGCCTCCTGAAGTGCTGAGATTACAGGCGTGAGTCACCATGCCCGGCCAAGTAGTGTGATTTTAAAAAATATGTAGTAAAGGCCTGGCGCGGTGGCTCACGCCTCTAATCCCAGCACTTTGGGAGGCTGAGGCCGGTGGATCACAAGGTCGGGAGATCAAGACTATCCTGGCCAACACGGTGAAACCCGGTCTCTACTAAAAATACAAAAATGTTAGCCAGGCATGGTGCCTGGCGCCTATAGTCCCAGCTACTCAGGAGGCTGAGGCAGGAGAATGGCGTGAACCCGGGAGGCGGAGCTTGCAGTGAGCTGAGATCACATCGCTGCACTCCCACCTGGGCGACACAGTGAGACTCTGGCTCAAAAAAAAAAAAAAAGGTAGTAAAAGTAAAATATTTGAGAAAGCTTCTATGTAATTATGATTTTTTTTTTAAGTTTCTTTCTTACTTTCTTTCTTTCTTTTTTGAGACAGAGTCTTGCTCTGTCGCCCAGGCTGGAGTGCAGTGGCGCGATCTCCGCTCATTGCAAGCTCTGCCTCCTGGGTTCATGCCATTCTCCTGCCTCAGCCTCCCGAGTAGCTGGGCCTACAGGCGCCCGCCACCACACCAGGCTAATTTTTTGTATTTTTAGTAGAGACGAGGTTTCACCGTCTTAGCCAGGATGGTCTCCATCTCCTGACCTGGTGATCTGCCCACCTCAGCCTCCCAAAGTGCTGGGATTACAGGCGTGAGCCACCGCACCTGGTCTAAAGTTTCTTTTTAAAAAAACCTTTATATTTGTATGGTTTTATTTTTTTGGGGACAGAATCTGGTTTTGCTGTCACCCAGTGGCATAATCATGGCTCACTAACCGTGGTTGAGCCTTGGTTTCTCCCTGCTCAAGCAATAGTTCCACCATGTCCTCTCCAGTAGCTGTGACCACAGGTCCCATGGTGAGCCACCATGCCTGCACTAAAAACTTTATCTTTCTGTTTCCTTACTTCAACCTTTATTGCTAAACTACTCAGCTGGGTACAGTGGCTGATGCCTGTAATCTGAGCACTTTCGGAGGCCTAGGCGGGAGGATCATTTGAGGCCAGGAGTTTGAGACCAACCTGGGTAAAATAGCAAAATCCTTTTTTTTTTTTAATTTTTTAAACTACTTATATCCTTTTCTAACAAAAGGAAGAACTTGTATCTTATGACTTTAGAATTTGGCAGCCAGTACATGTGTAGTAGGTTATCATGCAAATAAATAGAAGCAGTAGAATAATTCAGTAGCAATACCAGGAGTCAGTTTCTGAAAGTTAGGGGTACACTAATATGAAACTTTTGTGGAAAAATCCATACTTTTTTTAAAATCAGGTTTTTGTTCTTTCTCCTAGAATTACAGTTAATTTAATATTTATGCTTTGACTAGGTTGCTAATGAGTTAAGAAGGTGGTTCTGTAGTGATAGTTCTATCAAAAAAGCCGATGGAGATACTTAAGCAGTTGTGGGCAGCCATTTAACCTGTGTTTTTGGTATCTATAGAATGAAAAATATGGCATGGTATGCTCATTGTAAAGGTTTTGAAAAATGACTAAAATAATGGTTCTTACAAATATTAAGCTCTGATTAATAGCAATAATAGCACTCTGTGCTTTTAAGTTTTTATTTCATTAGTGTGCATAAATTCTCTGATATCTTGTGCTTGTTATAGTGTTTGATGATGGTGACGAGCGAACATTGAGACGTACCTCGCTTTGTCTGAAAGGAGAGAGACATTTTGCAGAGAGTGAGGTAGGGTGACGTGGATGGACTATTTGGATTGAACTACAGGTACTGATCTAGAGGTAAAACGTGATTTAATTAATCTGTTTCTTATACAGACACTTGACCAGCTTCCATTAACAAATCCAGAGCATTTTGGAACTCCAGTAATTGCAAAGAAGACAAACAGGGGAAGGAGGTCTTCTCTTCCTGTGTGAGTTTTTTCATATATGGTATCATTTTAATTACAATAATTAGAACATTAAACAAGTGATTTTCTTAGGATGGCTAAATTCATTTGGGTAAGCTTTCCATAGCATATTGTATCCTTATGTTAGACATTTTATGCTGAGTGGACCTTGTTCTTGATTATTCCCATTATTTGCCAGAAATGATAACAACTCTTATTTTAAAAAGATTATTTTTAAGTTACTTTGCCAAAGTTTTTTTTGTTTTGTTTTGGATTTTGTTTTTTGAGATGGAGTCTCGCTCTGTCGCCCAGGCTGGAGTGTAGTGGTGCAATCTCGGCTCACTGCGGCCTTGGCTAACTGCAACCTCTGCCTCCCGAGTTCAAGCAAGTCTCCTGCCTCAGCCTCCTGAGCAGCAGGGACTACAGGCACATGCCACCACACCCAGCCACTTTTTTTTTATTTTTTTTATTTTTAGTAGAGACAGGGTTTCACTGTAATGGCCAGGCTGGTCTCGAACTCCTGACCTCGTCATCCACCTGCTTCAGCCTCCGAAAGTGCTGGGATTACAGGCATGAGCCACCACGCCCAGCCTGAGCCACTGCACCTGGCCCAAAATTTTTAACTGATATGATGATTTTTCTATTTTGAGTGAGTATATGTTTTTTATCTTTTACTTCAAAAACATTTCAAACTTAAAGATTGCAAGAATAATACACGAATGTCTGTGTGAATGTCTATATACTTTTTTTTTCCCGTTTTTTTTTTTTTTTTTTGTGAGACGGAGTTTCACTGTGCCACCAAGGCTGGAGTGCAGTGGCACGATCTTGGCTCACTGCAACCTTTGCCTCCCAGGTTCAAGTGATTCTCCTGCCTCGGTCTCCTTAGTAGTTGGGATTACAGATGCACCACCACGCCTGGCTAGTTTTTGTATTTTTAGTAGAGACGGGGTTTCACTATGTCGGCCAAATGGGTTTCAAACTCCTGACCTCAAGTGATTCGCCCTCCTTGGCCTCCCAAAGTGCTGGCTGGGATTATAGGTGTGAGCCACTGCGCCTGGCCTAATGTCTATGTACGCTTTATCTAGATTTACTAGTTCTTAACATTTTTCACACATTTGCTTTATGATTCCTTCTCTCTATATATACAAATTTTTTTCTTTTCATTTTTTTTTTGAGATGGAGTCTCACTTTGTCGCCAGGCTGGAGTGCAGTGGCGCAATCTCAGCTTATTGCAGCCTCTGCCTCCCGGGTTCAAGTGATTCTCCTGCCTCAACCTTCCGAGTAGCTGGAACTACAGGTGCGTGCCACCACGCCCAGCTAATTTTTGTATTTTTAGTAGAGCCAGGGTTTCACCTGTTGGCCAGGATGATTTTGATCTCTTGACTTCATGATCCACCTGTCTCGGCCTCCCAAAGTGTTGGGCCACTCCCAGCCTATACTAATTATTTTTATATTTTGTAATAATAATTATATTTTGCTGAACTATTTGAGAGGAAGTGGCAAGCATCATGATCCTTTATCATTAAATATTTAAGAACAAGGAGATGCTTTTACATAACCAAAGTATGAATACCAAATTTAGAAAATTTAACATTGATGGACTACTGTCATATGGTTAATATTTCAAACTTTGCCAGTTATTCCAATAAAAGCCTTTATAGCATCCCCCAGTTCCCCTGATTCTGGGATCCAATTCAAGATCATGCATTGCATTTAGTTTATATGGTTCTTGAGTCTCCTTTAATCTGAAAAAATTGTGCAGCCTTTTTTTTCCCCATGACATTGACATTTTTGAAGAATACATGACAATAGTCTTGTAATCTATTCCCTTCTATACGTTTGTCAGATTGTTTTCTCATTGTTAGATTCAGGTTATACATTATACTCCATAAGTGATGTTGTGTCCTGAAGGAAAGCCCAGCAATAAGTATTATCAGTTTGTCCCATATCTGGTGATACTACCTTTGATCACCTGGTTAGGGTGGTATCTGCCAAATTTCTCAACTTCAGAATTACTATAGTTACCATTTTTCCCCTTTGTAACTTGTAAATCTGCGTGGAGATACTTTGAGACTACTTAAATATTCTATTCTCTGTCAAACTTCCATTTACAAGTTTTATCTACTAATAATTCTTGCCTGAATCAGTTAGTACTATTATGATAGCAAAATGCTGATTTTTCTAATTTTTCATTCTTGCTACATTTTTTAGTTACCATTTAGCTATAATGAAATTCTTTTCCTAATGCTATGGATTCTAATTTTACTTAATGGGTTATAATTCAGGTTGTTCCAGATTTAGCCAAGGGAGCCTTTCCAGGATGGCTTCTGTGTTCTTTTGATAAGGCCTCACCATTTCTTGAGCACTTTTTCACCTTCTGGCATGACAAGGTATCCTAGGCTCATGTTAATTTTTTTCTGCGCCAACCCTGGAATTGGCCATTTCTACAAGGGTCCCTCATTTATTTTAGTGGGAAATGAGATTTAGAAACCAAGATCCCAGTATTAGATATGTACTCACTGCTCCTGGGGAGTATATAATGAGTATTTTTAAAGGCAAAGTCAAATAACACCTAAGCTGCAAACCAGAAAGTAATAAAAGACCTCTGAGGACCCTAAATGGAAATCCCAACTCAGCCATATACTAGATATATCACTTCGGGAAAATTACGTAACCTCTTTATAGTTAACTGCATTTATGTATATTAACTCAAATCTTCACAAAACCTGCAAGATATTCTCAATTTATAGCTGAGGAAAATGGGAATGGTAATGGCTTGCTGGTTTTTGTATTAGATAATGTATACAATTTTCTTTGTTGTTGTTGTTGTTTTTGTTTTTTGTTTTTTTGAGACGGAGTCTCACTTTGTCACCCAGACTGGAGCGTAGTGATGTGATCTCAGCTCTTTGCAACCTCTGCCTCCCAGGTTCAAGTGATTCTCGTGCCTCAGCTTCCCGAGTAGCCAGGACTACAGGTGTGTGATACCACACCTGGCTAATTTTTGTATTTTAGTAGAGATGGGGTTTTATCATATTCGCCAGGCTGGTCTCCAACTCCTGACCTCAAGGGATCCACCTGCTTTGGCCTCCCAAAGTGCTGGGATTACAGGCATGATCCACTGCACCCAGCCGATAATGTATATAAATTTATTAGTGTGTAATAAGTACTCAGGACATGATATATATTTAATAATTCAATACCCAATATTTTATTTATGAACTACCTCCGTAGACTTCTACTGAAAACTCCCTTATACTTATTTTATAATTTTAACAAGTTGAGTTATCAGGTTTCTCAGAGTGCAGCCGATTGGAAGGTGTGTCAAAAGGAAATATAGGAAAAATTAGCAGATGCAGTCAATAAAGAAAACTGTGGAGTCTCACAGCTGAAAAGTCTGAGAAGAAAAGAAGGACTAAAACCATAAAAATATAATGAACTAAGTGGTTTTGAGCCATTTAAGAATTAATAAGAGTTAATAGCTCTGTGTACTTTAGTAAACTCCAACATTATCAATATATTGCAGGATGTCTTCAAGAAGATGTCAAATTCAATATACATTCATTAGGAGCTCTAATGGGGAATAGTTATTTTTATTTTAAAAGTGTAGGCTTGGCTGGGCATGGTGCCTCACACCTGTAGTTCCAGCACTTTGAGAGGCCGAGGTGGGTGGATCATGAGGTCAGGAGTTCAAGACCAGCCTGGCCAACATGGTGAAACCCTGTCTCTTCTAAAAATACAAAAATTAGCTAGGTGTGGTGGCACATGCCTATAATCCCAGCTACTCGGGAGGCTGAGGCAGGAGAATTGCTTGAACCCCGGGAGGCAGAGGTTGCAGTAAGCTGAGATAGTACCACTGTACTCCAGCCTGGGTGACAAAGCGAGACTCCATTTCCAAATATACACACACACACACACACACACGTATGTACATATATATACACACATACATATACACACACATGTATATAAATATGTATGCTTAAAATTTGTTGACACTTAAGGGTAAACTTTAGTTACCCAGATAAGTTACCTTAAGTAAACCCTTATGGGTGTTTTCACAGCCAGATATTTTCGTAGCCAGTTAGAAAATTAAAGTTATGTTATCTGGCATAAAAATAGAAAGGCAA
This sequence comes from Chlorocebus sabaeus, assembly GCF_047675955.1. Taxonomy (NCBI): domain Eukaryota; kingdom Metazoa; phylum Chordata; class Mammalia; order Primates; family Cercopithecidae; genus Chlorocebus; species Chlorocebus sabaeus. Next base: position 34,740,552 of record NC_132927.1, read on the forward strand.
TCTTAAAAAAAAAAAAAAGTATTTGGCATAATAAGTATTTAATGGTGTTGTAATTAGGTTTTTCTGTCCCAGCTGGTGTTGGCATGAGAGCCTAAGCCTAAGCACTCATTGATCTAGTGAACTGGACTCAGAGTTACCATAGACAGCTCAGGACTACATACTTCTGTGAGGCTAAGGAAGGACCCATGTCTTCAATTATAATAAGAATGAAGAGGCTACTACTTCAGGGTAATCCATTAGGAATTGAATTGACTATATTTAATTCACAATACTCTGTATCAAATAATTATTTGTGTTAGGATAATGATCAAGTTATTCTAACTTTTAGTACCGAAGATGAAAAGGAAGAAGAAAGTAGTGAAGAGGAAGATGAAGACAAGCGCCGTCTCAATGATGAATTACTAGGAAAAGTTGTAAGTGTGGTGTCTGCAACTGAGAGGACTGAGTGGTACCCTGCTTTGGTAGGTAAAGTTTCTTTGCAAGTTAATCAGCCATCTAAATATTTGTTTAAAATGGATTTTTAAAGAGCATTTAAAATATTTTGAAAATATTAAACAAATTTGGACTTTATTGGAGATTTTTTAAATTGAATAATCATAGTCAGGTCCAGAATACTTCACTGTCTTCTTTGGTTATTCTTTTTTAAATTCTATATAGCCTTTTATTTAGCTCTTTTGTATTTCTTCCCTCATAATATGTCCAATGGCTTTTTACTGTATTCCCATTACCATGGGTTCCCTTAACTTGATTCTTGAATTCTTTCTTTTCTATTAATTCAGACTAATTTTCCAGCACTAACTTTTATAGAGAAATATTTTTTTCTTTCTGTTGAGACAGGGTCTCACTCTGTTGCCAATGCTGGAGTGCAGTGATGTGAGCACAGCTCACTGCAGCTTCAGCCTCTTAGGCTCAGGCATTCCTCCTGTTTCAGCCTCCCAAGCAGCTACAACTACAGGCATGCGCCTCCACACCTGGCTATTTTTTATTTTTTGTAGAGATGTAGCCTCCCGATGTTTCCCAGGCCAGTCTCAAACTCCTGGGCTCAAGCAGTCTTCTCACTTTGGCCTCCCAAGGGGCTGGAATTACAGGTATGAGCCAGTATGCCTGGCTGAGAAATATTTTTAAAATATAAATTTAGTCATGATTGTCCCATTCTCAGAAATAGAAAACCTTCAGTGTGTCTGCCTAGTTGATCAGTTTTGCATTTTTTTAAATGGATGTTTGAGGCCATCCCTGGCTCTCAGTTTATTTCCTATTTTTAGTATAAACTATACTCAAGTTGTTTAACTGCCCCATATGTAGGATACATCACTCCTCTAAGCCTTTATCCCTGCCTTAAATTAATTAGCATTTACTGAGGCTCTACGGTGAGTTCAGCTTTGTTCAAAGTTCTTTAGAAGAGGCTTAAATGTATTGCCTTCAAGAAGCTTACTGTAGACATGTAAGAGATTACATAGTTATTAAAGATTGTATAGTAAATAAAAAAAATTTGGTACAGAATGGAGTAAGAAAGGATGTATGGAAAGGAGGGATTCACCTACATTTTAAGGAAGATTTTAGAAATGACAACTTTTAGGTGGGTTGGTAGAGAAAGCTAATTTTTGCTTACCCAGAGAAGGAGTAAGAAGAAGAGATACACAAGAGAATTATTTTGGAGAGGAGTAAAAAATAATTGGAAATTAATGTCTTTTTTCTTCTCTTCCTACTCCTTTACTTCTTCCTCCACTTCCTCATCCCCTCTTAAATATCTCTTAAAGTTCAACTCAAGTCCTACCTTCTTTGCAGGGTCTCTCTTAAATACTCTTCTTTTGTTTTGTTTTTGAGAGAGGGTCTTTGTCGCCCAGACTGGAGTGCAGTGGTGTGATCACAGCTCACTGCAGCCTTCACCTCCCTGGGCTCAGGTGATCCTCCCACCTCAGCCTGCTGAGTAGCTTGGGACCACAGGTGTACGTCAGCACACCTGGTTAATTTTTGTATTTTTTTGTGGAGACGTGGTTTCGCCATGTTGTCCAGGCTGGTCTCGAACTCCTGGGCTCAAACGATGACCTTGGCCTTCCGAGGTGCTGGAATCAACAGGTGTGAGCCACTGCGCCTGGCCCTAAATACTCTTAACATAAGTATGCCCCTTTGAATTTTGGTATCACTTATCTCTAATAATAATTGTGGCACAAAATGTATCTCAAATTAGATTATAATCCTGTAAAGAGCTGAAAGTTTATTTTTAGGTTTCTGTGTGCATGTAAATATATTACTCAGTTCATAGATAATAGATTTAATTTATATGAGGAAAGTCTGAAAGTCCCTTGAACCTTTCAGTTGTATAGAAAAATAAGTAATTTGGAATTTGGATGCAGAATATTCAGATTTTAGGTTTGCCAAGATTTTTTTTTTTTAAATAAATTCTTTTATTTATTCAGATTTATCATTTACCAGGGGATATTGCAAATAAAAAATGAGTAGGACATTATTCTTACATTTGGTGATTTTATGTATAATGTACAGAATAATCCAAGTAACAGTAATATAAAATAGTATATGTTCAATATGAGGACTCCCTGGCCTGAGAAATTACATTTATTTGAGGAAAATACAGAAAGCCTTCACAAAGCAGGTGCTTTTGAGCTGAGCTTTGAAAGATTTAAAGATAGTAGGCAAAGCTTCACTAGAGGAAACAAAAAAATAGGTTAAAAAAAATAGCATGCCTGTAATCCCAGCACTTTGGGAGGCCGAGACAGGCAGATCACAAGGTCAGGAGATCGAGACCATTCTGGCTAACACGGTGAAACCCTGTCTCTACTAAAAACACAAAAAATTAGCTGGGCGTGGTGGCGGGCGCCTGTAGTCCCAGCTACTCAGGAGGCCAAGGCAGGAGAATGATGTGAACCCGGAAGACGGAGCTTGCAGTGAGCCGAGATCATGCCACTGCACTCCAGCCTGGGCAACAGAGCAAGACTCCGTCTCAAAAAAAAAGGAATGGGTTTGTTCACGGAACTATTTGCTCTGGGAATCCATTTTGGCTAAATATTACATGTGAGTCGGAGAATAATAGAAAATATACCTGTGAACATAATTTGATTCTAGGGTGGAAGGGTCTTTAAAAGTTCACCTAAAGAATTTGGGCATAATTCTGCAGAGAATTTTCCAGAAGAGTGATGTTATTTGAGCTACATGTTTAGGAATGTGAATGAAGAATGGCATGTTACTAGAAAGACTGGAGGTGGCAGGAATCTATTTGAAGGCCATTAAATAGTTCATAGGTGAGGTAATTAGACCTTGGATTATGCCTATTCATCCTTTAAAATTTACTTTAAGCTTTTCCTGCCATACCTTTTCCTTGCCCAGGTTAGGCAAAATCTCCCTCCTCAATGTTTTCATATTATTAAGTGCTAGTGGTATCACTGTACTTATCCTCCATTGTGTTCTTTTTGTGCATCTTTTTATGTTTGCCCCTCCAGTACACTGTTAGCTCCTTGAGGGTTGGCACGGCTATATTATTAGTCTAATAATTACCAGCACCTAGCAAACAAACAAAAAATACTTCCATCTGGTGTTAAGACAGCTGATGTGACTGCCAAGAATATTCAATTATCTGGATATACACTGTTCAGTATGATAACCATGAACCATGTGTGGCCATTTAAGTTTAAATGTAACTTAATTAAAATAAAATAGAATTAAAAACTCAGTCTCTCAGTTGCACCAGCCACATTTCAAGTGTTTAGCACCATGTGACTCACTGCCACTGTATAGGGCAGTGCAGATACAGAACATTTCCATCAGTGCACAAAGGTCTGTGAATGGTGCTGGAATGTAGCAGAGAGAGGCTAGCATTAGGGAGAGCATGAGCAGATACATTTAAGCAATTTTTTAAAAATAAGAAGTTCTATAAAGGATACAGAGATTATTTACCAATGATACTGTTAAGATACTATTTTCAGAAGTTAAGAAATTAAAAAGTTCTTTGTTCATGTTTTAACTTGTTTTAATTACTAACGATTGTATATATCTTGGTTAAAAAAGGTAACATAGATTTTTTTTTTTATGACCAGATTTCAAAAAATTCTTATTCAAGTATATTTTTAAAAATTATATGCCAAATTTTCATCACAGATTATACAATTTAGTTTTTGACAATAATTTAGCTTAGAATAAATCCTGATATTTTTAAAGTGCTGGTCACATTTTAATTTATATTTCTTTTCTTTTTGAAATGGGGTCTTACTCTGTCGCCCAGGCTGGAGTGCAGTGTCGTGATCTTGGCTTACTGCAGCGTCCATCTCCTGGGATGAACTGATGTTACCATCCCAGCTTTTTGAGTAGCTGGGACTATAGGCACACACCACCACACCAGGCTAATTTTTGGTATTTTTGGTAGAGACAGTGTCTCACTATGCCACCCAGGCTGGTCTTGAACTCCTGAGCTCAAGCTATCTGTCCACCTTGACCTCCCAAAGTGCTGGGATTACATGCATGAGTCACTAGACCTGGCCCTGTATTTCATTAATTATTCATTTTATAATCTAATGACTATGGATAAAATAAATTTCTAGACAACCAATATGCTAAACAAAATATATAAGGGTATCTTTTTTTGTATGTAATTCCTTAATAATAGGGGCTATTTATAATGAAGCTGTTTTTTGTAAAAGATGATCTATCTGAGAAGTTAGGGGATCCAGAATTGTTCTTTTGAAAAATATTCTTTTTCTGAGCACAGGAAATAGGAATCAATCTGTTCTTATTTTATATTTCAGGTAATATCTCCCAGCTGTAATGATGACATCACAGTGAAAAAGGATCAGTGTTTAGTTCGATCATTTATTGATTCTAAATTGTGAGTAATGAATTCTTTAATGATGTTACATGGGAGGAAAAAATATGGAATTACAATGATAGAGCGCTCCCCCACCAAAACTTTATTTTTAATAGTCTAATCATTCATGAACTGAGAATTTGTTACCTAATACATTTTGACTTTTTGTAATGTAGGGTATTTTTCACTAACACATTTTGTATAAAATCTGTGAACAACATTATGTGAGAACAATATTAAGGTTTTTTTTTAGCAAAGCATGGTATTTATTTTTTTCCTTAATTGTAAAATTCTATATTTTCATCATGTGTAGTATGTGACATTTATTATTAACTCTGAAGCTTATTTTTATTTTTTATTTTTTTTATTTTTTTTTGAGACAGAGTCTCGCTCTGTTGCCCAGGCTGGAGTGCAGTGGCGCGATCTCGGCTCACTGCAAGCTCCATCTCCTGGTTTCATGCCATTCTCATGCCTCTGTCTCCGGAGTTGCTGGGACTACAAGCGCCCGCCACCACGCCTGGCTAATTTTTTGTATTTTCAGTAGAGATGGGGTTTCACCGTGTTAACCAGGATGGTCTCGATCTCCTGACCTTGTGATCTGCCTGTCTCGGCCTCCCAAAGTGCTGGGATTACAAGCGTGAGCCACTTTGCCCGGCCTGAAGCTTATTTTTTAAATCTACATTACAAGGGCAATTATTTTGACTTTTTTCATGATTAAAATCCAGACTTTTGGGCCGGGCGTGGTTGCTGACGCCCAGCCAAGGCGGGCAGATCATGAGCTCAGGAGATCGAGACCATCCTGGCCAACATGGTGAAACCCCGTCTCTACTAAAATATCAAAAATTAGCCGGGTATGGTGGTGCATGCCTGTAGTTCTAGCTACTTGGGAGGCTGAGGCAAGGGAATCACTTGAACCTGGGAGGCAGAGGTTGCAGTGAGCTGAGATCGCACCACTGCACTCCAGCCTGGCAACAGAGCGAGACTCTGTCTCAAAAAAAATAAAATCCAGACTTATAAAAACTTTTTCCTAACCTCATCTCTGCTTTGTGATCAAAAAAGTGAAATTAAAAAAGTTTTTGGCCGGGCGGGGTGGCTCAAGCCTGTAATCCCAGTACTTTGGGAGGCCGAGATGGGTGGATCACGAGGTCAGCAGATCGAGACCATCCTGGCTAACACAGTGAAACCCCGTCTCTACTGAAAATACAAAAAACTAGCCGGGCGTGGTGGCGGGCGCCTGTAGTCCCAGCTACTCGGGAGGCTGAGGCAGGAGAATGGCGTAAACCCGGGAGGCGGAGCTTGCAGTGAGCTGAGATCCGGCCACTGCACTCCAGCCTGGGTGACAGAGCAAGACTTCGTCTCAAAAAAAAAAAAAAAAAATTTTTTTTGAGTTATAGTTCTCTGTGAAAAATTTAATACTATAATATATCTTATAGTGGTAAAAATATTTCAGTATTACTATCTAGTAAATGTGCTTTTTTACTAAAATGAAAAATAAATTTCACAAATATTAAAGTAGACATTGTTGTCTACAAGTGTTGAAAACATCATGCTGATATAAATTACCCCGTACTATCTGTAGGAGGAATGTATAGATTGAAATATTGTGAATGTGAGGCCCTCAATGTACTTTGAGTATATAAAACTTCAGAATTAAGATAACTAGCTTTGCCTGTATTACCTCTTCTTGCCTTTTATTAAGGAGTAAGTTAAAAACATTTTATAGGCAATATTTTGATTTTGAGGTTTTTATTTTTCTATATGTCAACATGTACTATTTAAGTAATAATTTGTATTGAATAATATTTTCCTCCCCTTCTTCTTGATAATTAGTTACTCTATAGCAAGAAAGGACATTAAGGAAGTAGACATTCTCAATCTACCGGAATCTGAGCTCTCCAGTAAACCAGGTAAAATAAGGATGAATTACCCTATTATTTTATGTTGTGGCTCTATATGGAAAATAGCAAATAAAGCACGACTGATACTCTCTGGTGCCACCATTTTAAGTGTTTAGAGTTGATAACCACTCTTACTTGATTTTTTTTTAATATCTAGATATATTTGATGTGTGATTATTAGATAAGTTTAATTTTTCATATTTTACCATTAAGATGTCTCACAGTATTCTGTAAAGTAATAACAAATTTTATATAACATTGTAACTTATGAAATATGTTCAAGCTTACTGTATCATTTTATAAATGACAGCTGAATTTGAATTCAGATCTTCTGATTCTGAATGCCATGCCTTTTCTTTTGTTCTATGCTGCTAATTCCAAGCAACTGCTGAAGTACATTTTCACTCTTAGGGCTTCAGAAAGCAAGCATCTTCTTAAAAACTAGAGTTGTTCCTGATAATTGGAAAATGGATATAAGTGAAATCCTTGAGTCATCCAGTAGTGATGATGAAGATGGCGCAGCTGAAGAAAATGATGAAGAAAAGGAAAAGGAAGTCAAAAAGACAGAAGAAGAGGTGGTAGGTGTAATTTCATGTTTGTAACAAATAAAAACATCTTAATATTCTCTAGTGAAAATAATACCTTCATATATTTTTCCCTCTGTTTAGATTCTCTATTATTTGTTTCCATTTCTAGCATTGCTTGATTTGGGTGTTGAGGAAGGTTTTTGGCTCGTAGTATAGTGTGCAAATCAGAACTAATTTTTAGTAAGAGGTTACAAGAAAATACTTTTCAGGTTAGTTAATCAACAAGTGCACACTGGTTTTTTCGGGGTGTTTTCCAAAACAACCCAGGAGGAAAAAAAAAAAAGTTTTAGGTATTTTATATGTGTTAACTCATTTAAACTACTACCGTATAAAGTAACTGTTGTTATCCTACTTTAAAGGTAAGGAAAGGGAGATTCAGAAAAGTTAAGTAACTTTCACAAGGTGGCACAACTAAAATGGGAAGGATAGGGATTTGCACCCAGGTCTGGCCTGTCTCAACTTTAAAACCTCTTTCAGACATTTCACAATATTTCAAGGATAATTAGGGAAAAAAAAAAATCCTATCCAAACCCCAAAGACAATTTCATTTGGCAATTTGGTAAATCGTAGAAAAGATTTAGATTGTATGTTCTAAGTCCTAATGGTTTTCTTAGTAATATTGCCATGTCATTTATAATGTACATATAATTGTAGGAAATCATCCATGGAATACTGCATGATTGCTTATATGAATACTGTTGTCTATTCTGCAGTGTTGTATCAAATGGGGTAAACTGTCTAGTATATTTTTGGTTGTTATGGGGTAAAAGGGCTTAGGGGCAAGACAAAGACAATGAATTTACTGAAAAGGGGGACCTATTTGAGCATGAAAAATATTTGCCTGGAAAAATGTGGGATGTTTCTGTTTTAAATACACAAATACGAATTTATGAAATGAAATGAGTATACTCGTATGTGATGAAGGGCATACGCTATTTCCTTCCTTTTACTTCCCCTGCAGTATTTGGTTATTTTACACTCTGAAATCAGAATGGCGGTTCATACTTACAGGCTGCCTACAGAGTTGCCATAGTAACATGCTGTTGGTTTTAAGTGAGCATGCTCGGAAAGACAGGAAGGTTTAGCAGAGGCTTGGCAGGTTGCCAATGGAGGTTTGCCAGATGCTTTGAAATGGGCTGTCTTTCTTTTCCTTTCATGTAATGTCTGATTTTTATGTGGAAGAGAATGTAAGTAGTGCTGTATAACCCTGCGGATGCTATGCCCTAAGAGGGAAAGCAAATATTTGCAAGTCAGACTGAAAAATGTCCAGACCCTGTACTGATTAAGTAGAAGGGGAATCTAACCACTTTGCATTTGAAAGAAAATGCAGCATATAGGTAAGATTTTTTTTTGTATGTTTAGTTACCATTTTGATTGCCAAAGACGGGATTAAATAAGAATTTTAGGTATTGATGATGTAGCTGATATGGAAGGACTCAGAACCAAGAAATATTCTTTCTTGTAAAAAAGACAGTAGGAGTCTATTTTTAGAATATCAATGGATGAAGGCTATTTTTCTGAAACAAGATAGATTTTGAAATGAAAATGATAATGAGATAGTTTGGCAAAATTCAGGATTTAAAGTCAGAATATTAAATGTGAATTTTGTATTTTATCTGTATTTATTTATAGATTATATATTTTCAGGGTAATTAGGCCACATTTTCAGGGTGTGAACTGTTGCAAATCTGTGATTTAGCTTTTGTTTTTTAAATTAACATTAGTTAGGATCTTATATTGTCCAATATTGAAGAAAGATTAGCCTCTTTATTTTTGCTAATACTTTTAATTGCTGTCCCTTCCGGAATGCATTTTCCCTACCCCCCCCCCACCCTCTAAAAACCCTGAAATTTTAAACAAAGAGGGTTAAAAGAGCTTTGTAGAAAGTTGCAGAGGGAGACTATAAAATAGTAAATTGTAAGTAGTGGTCTTATTACAATGATTCATTTCATAAATATTGTAATGTTTTATTCAAGCTGTGAGTATACATTAGTATAAAAGAAAGAAGAGCAGAGGCAAAGCTCTGTTACCTATTGTTTGCAGGTAATAGTAAATAAATTTTTAAAGGTAAGAAAGCTTACAAGGATAGTATCTTCTTAAAATGTGTCATGTAAATTATGAGCCTGTTAAAATTAAGTGGATCAGGATGCTTTTCATTTACTGAAAAATAACAGCAAAATTACAGAATTTAGGCACTGATTCATATAATTATTTATTTTTCAGATGGTCAATTTCATAGCATATGTTTTATTGAATTATTGAACTAATTCTTTTTCTCTGACTATACAGGAAGATTTTCTTGAGTGAAATTTTGTTGCTTTAGAAAAATATCAGCTGCATTTCTTGCTCCTGGGTTTAAGATTTAGTTGCTGAATCATTGTAGCTTGTCTTGAACAGTTATTTTTTAAAAGTGTAATATACTGATAAACTGAAAAGCACTGTATACAATAAAGAGGAGGGGAATGACTATGGTATAAAATGAATAAAAATCTGATAAGCCATGGCCTACCTGGCTTAGTCATTATGGGCCTTTACCATGTAGGTGAGGCCACGCTGTTGTATTACATTACAGATCAGAGTCTTCCCAAAATGTAATGATGCTATGCTTTTCATGAAGATTCAATGTTACATTACAATAATCAAAAAGATCTTTTGTGAGATTCTCTAAACCACTGTAACAATACTCTAGTCTGTCATTTGGTGTTTTTAGTATAGCAAGCAAATTTTATGCAGTAGAATCATACAAGTGTTAGATACTTCTGCAGTGTTAATGGGCAGTGAACATTGTTTTTATATTTGATGCTTTGGGTATCCTAAGTAGCCTTAATGAGATTTGAGATTCTATGACGTTACAGAAAGAGCACCTTTTCCCCTTAATATTAATTTGAATTCCTAAGTATTGATAGTTCAGGATTTGAGTACAAGATATAGATCTCATGCTGTTACTATGTGGGAAAAGATTGAGGATCTGACAGAAAGTAGGTTTTATGTATATTGATTACTTTAAACTTGAACTCAATAATTATATTGAAAAAATCCCTGGGGGATATTTTTATGGGTATTACTTAAATGTTTTTGTTAAGAAAATTTTGTATTAGAAAATATATTACTGGATTTTTCACCTTTAAAATTGATCAAAAAGTTCATGTAAACATAAGTAATCGTCTCAATTATTCATTTATTCCTGATTTATATTTACTTTGGATAAATATAGGAGAGTTTTCTAAGGGTAAAAAAAATGGATTGTTGTTTAGAAAACTGAGCATTAAGGGGAATGTGACCAGTCTTAGCTTTTTAAATCATTTTGGCTTATAATAAGTAGGCTTATAGGTTGGGCGCTTTTAAAAATTTCCTATTTAGTAATGAAAATTTGAATTCAGTGAATTTTTAAATAACTACTGCCATTTCTGTAATATTGGGAATTGTTTAGGGACCACTGACATATTAATGCCTAAGGTTATATTCTACTATTGTAAAAAATCATAAGTACTTGAGTTTGTTTATTCATGGAAACATAAATATTATTTTTGATGTTTAAATCGTGTTATTTGTGCATATTTATGCCTTTTTGTAGATGGTAAAGGCATTTGTTGGTGGTCGTTCAAGATTACTTTAGGTATAAACTTACAGTAAATCCTTGATAACTTAAGAAAACCATGCTAAATTGGTAGAATGTAAAGAATATTTTAAATGTAATGTGAACATTTTGCATTTCTAAGCAGATCCTAAAAAGCCAACCTTCCATGAATAATTGAGACTTTAGCTTGCAATCATATAACAACTGACTTGCTAAAATCTTCAAGTTTAGCCCATTAAACAAACAAAAATGCCCCTATGTATTTAGCAGAGTCTTGCTTCATGGTGATAGTATAAGAAAGAGTCTAGCCCAATTAGGATCATCTAATCAGATTAATAAGGATTCCACATTTGTACACACAAATGTAGCTACATACAGCTATGTTTTTATGTATTTAAAAAAACACTTTTATATCAATTCATTTTTTAGTTGTGGTCATATGAAATAGTTGACTTGTACTAAAAATCTTGGATTTGATAGCATTTAAATGACATCTTGATGATTAAAATGTGTACCTTTTCAAATGGGGAAAAATTACTAGGCTCAGTTAACTGATAAAATACAAGAATCATGTAATCATTTATTTTAGGCAGCTATTGTTAAAACTGTTCTCTGAAATTATAAGTGCCTTACTATGAATATATCATCTCTTATGTGAGCCCTGAAATTTTCTGAAGGTGTACAATAGGGAAGAATAGTACCACTCTAAATTTTATGATTACCAAATTTCACTGGGCCTTCAGCACTATTGGTCAGTTCCCAATTTCTGTAGGCAAATCATTATTTCCTCCATTAAACCGATAATCCTATATCCACTCCACACAACTTTATAAAGAAATTGGGAGCTTCAGATGTGAGCATGCTGTAAACCTGTTTGCCTGCTCTCTTTCGCTTGAGGCACAATTGATAGTGTTTTGTCTTCCTCTATAAGATGAATCTCTCAGGTTATGCTCTGGATCTCATTCCCTTCCTCCTTTCAGGAAAAGAGAGACTATCGACTCTCTCTTTTCTTTCTTCCATCTTTAACTTACTCCTTTCAGTTGTATCCTTCTCATCAGCTTTTTAAAACATGCTTACATCTCTCCCAGCCTTCTGACAACCCCTCCATATTTCCTCGACAAGTCTTCAGACAACCTCTGTGCTTTCCTCTCCAGGTAACTACATTTCTTCTTCATCCACTCATGGCCAGATCACTTAGAGTTACATACACTGTTCATAACCTCTCCTTTACTCTTAATTCACTATAGTGTATCTTGCTTTCCCACAACTAAAACAACTTTACTAAGGTTAGCAGTGACTCCAACAAAGTTTTGTACTAAACCAAACACATTTTTATCTTGATCTTACTTGACTACTGAGTAGTAGTCAGTACCTCTGACATACCTAACTTCTTAGAATGCTTGGTATCCATGACATCACAGTTTTTTGGCCTACTTCCTATCTAAAATGATATAATGACTCGATATCTATATGTACATCAAAGATGTCTCTTCTTAGCTCAAGACATTTATAACAAACTGCCAATGAAGATTTCATCTTTTTTTTTTTTTTTTTGGAGACAGAGTTTTGCTCTTGTTAGCTAGGCTGGAGTGCAATGGCATGATCTCAGCTCACTGCAACTTCCGCCTCCTGGATTCAAGCAATTCTCCTGCCTCAGCCTCCTGAGTAGCTGAGATTATGGCATGCACCTCCGTGCCTGGCTAATTTTGTATTGTTAGTAGAGATAGGGTTTCTCCATGTTGGTCAGGCTGGTCTCGAACTCCCGACCTCAGGTGATCCGCCCATCTCGGCCTCCCAAAGTGCTGGGATTACAGGCGTGAGCCACTGCGCCCGGCCGAGGATTTCATCTTAACTTGTACATATTCAGACTCAGTATGTGCAAGACTGCATTCATCATCTTTTTCCCCTAAACCTGTCCTTTCCCTGGCTGTCCTTAATTCATTTTAATAGAAGCAGCATCTGCTCAGCTGTCCAAGCCAGATACACAGAAGTCACCTTGATTATTCTTAACCCCCTGTCCAATCAGATACCCAGTCCATTCTCTTCTACCCACTGGAATAGCTCTCAAATTTGCCCACTTCCTTTGGTTTCTTTTCTTCTTTCTGCCAATCTTACTCCAAGCTACTGTTCTCTTTTACCCCTAGACTAATGCAATAACAATAATAACTTAATTGTTCTTTCAACATCCATGCTTGCCCTCCTCCAATCTATTCTCTGTACTGGATCTACAGTAGTTTTTTTTTTCCTCTAACTGAAGATATATATATGTGATTCTTTTAGTAATAAAATAATTTTAGGGAACAAAAGAGGTTGTGGTTTTTATTCTTTTGGATTAAAATGTTTCTAAAGCATATTGCACAATACCACCTTTTTCTAAACGCAGTATAATGTACATTATTTAATGTAATATTTACTCAAGATTTAATTATTGCATTCTTGTAAATCACATACTGTCTTGGCTCTTAGCCCTTACACTAAGTGACATAAGTCTGTAAAGATTGTGAATTTTTTCCCAGTTTTCTTTCTTCTAATCTATATATTGTCAATTGTTAGTTTTTACATATGATAACTTTCTGGACAGTTCTTCAGAATTCCACTTGGGGTGAGTCTTATTGATAACCTACGTAGTCATTTTGACCTGTGGCTCACCTGAGTTACCAGACTTACTATTTGTTTTGTTTGCTTTTCACTTTAAGTTAAACCTAAAGTTAAACCTGAAGTTTAACTGAAAGTTTAAAATTTTAAGCTTTCTTTTTAAATTCGTCTTTATTTGCTGTTTCACTAAGGTGTTGTGACAACAAAATACATCTGTTGTACCGGAACATACATCAAGATGTACCTTTCATAATACCACTATTAAAATGTTTACCTTTTGTAGGAGATACAAACAAGTAAAGATGACCACGCTAAATAATGTTCTCAGTTTATTTATGGAGACTTGGTGGTTTTTAAAGTAAGACTGTTTGTTTAGTCCTTGCAACAGTCTATGTAAATATGTATATAAATAAATATATACATATGGAATTGCCTCAGAGTGCATTGCCTGAGAAAAGAGAGATTATGAAGGGGAGTTAGATACCTTATCCCATAGTTCCTCCCAAAGTGGACTTTCTTTTTCTTTTTTTCCTTTTTCTTTTTTCCCTTTTTCTCTTTTTTTTTTGAGACAGTTTCACACTGTCACTCAGACTGGAGTATGATTTCCACTCACTGCAATCTCTGCCTCCCAAGTTCAGATGGTTTTCATGCCTCAGCCTTCCCAGTAGCTGGAATTACAGGCATGTGCCACCAGGCCCAGCTAATTTTTGTACTTTTAGTAGGGAAAAGGTTTCACCATGTTGGCCAGGCTGGTCTCGAACTCCTGGCCTCAAGCGATACGCCCACCTTGGCCTCCCAAAGTGCTGGGATTATAGGCGTGAGCCACTGCGCGCAGCCCCAAAGTGAACTTTCTAGAACCTTACAATAAATCTCCTAGAACCTTCTCTTTATATATTTGTGTGTGTGTATATATATATATATCTTTGTGTGTGTATATATATAAAAAAAAATTAAGAAAACCAAGGTTTAGAGAGGTTTCAGAATTTTTTACAGGCTTTTAAGAAAATGTTCTCTCCTCCTCTAGATTGTAAGATCTGTGAAAGCAGGGGATTTCAGGGTTTTTGTTTTTTCCTTTTCCTACCAGTATGTGTAGCTAACAGCTATCAACACAGAGCTTGCTTAGCTGATATTAAACCTTCATTAAATGAATGGATATGGGTTATGTAATTGTTGTAGCAAATTACTCTTTGAAACAAGGTGGTGGGAAATTTGTTATAAGGTTCTAGAAAGTTCACCTTGGCAGGGGAACTAAGGGATAAGATATCTAACTTCCCTTTATAGTATCTGTTTTCTCAGGCTGTGTACACTGTAGGCAATCTCAATTTCTTGCATAATTTTGTGAGTTTATAAAATAAATTATTTTTTGCTTAAGTCATCTTGGGATAGTTTTCAGTCACTTGTAGTAAAAGTTCTTGATTTTCAGTGCTCTTTGTTTGTATTTTGTTCCACTTACACTTCTTTATTCTCCCTTCCACGATATGGGACTTCTTACATCTCCCCTGCTGCCACTTAGATATTGTTCAGAAGCTGTGTTGATATTACATTGAATATTGCCTTTGTGTTGCCCATTCCCTTTGTTAGTATTAAGTATAACAGGAAAGATAAAATGAAAGTTTTAAAAACTCAGAAAATAAGTGACAACAGCTGAGATTTTAAAAATTCAACAGATATTTGTAGGAACAACGAGGTGGGCACGGGTCAAATCATGATGGGGCAGACTTCTAAAGGCCTGTGATGAAAAACCCAGACCTTGTCCTGAAGGTGCTGAAAGCCAATAAAGGGTTACCAGCAGGAACCACCTATGTTTTATAAAGATGTTTATGGATAATGAATTCAAAGGGAAAACACCAAAGGGAAGACATCTGGAGTAAGTGGTGATTATAGCTCACGGCAGCCTCAACCTCCCAGGCTTATGCCATCCTCCCACCTTAACCTCCTGAGTAGCGGGACTAGGATTATAGGCACGCACCACCATACCCAGCTAATTTATTATTACTATTTTTTTATAGAGACAAGGTTTCGCTCTGTTGCCCAATCTGGTCTAAAACCCCTAGGGTCAAGTGATCCTCCTGCCTGGCCCTCCCAAAGTGCTGGGATTACAGGCAGGAGCCACTGCGCCTGACCAAAAATTCTAAGGGATTCCCATAGGGGTTCTTGAAACCTGAGAATACCCATCAATAATATGTACTGTTACATACAAAACACAGTACAGGGAAACCACAAAGATCAAGTTTAGTTATACCTTTCCTCACTTTAAAAATGTCAATTTTTGTGGCTCCAATATGTTATACGCTAGGAAACTATCCCAAGCCACCAATTAGAACTGTGTACAAGTTACATGAGTCTGAGGAGCTTTGGGTAAAGTTCATCATCTTTTACTGACATATTTTGACAATTTGGACACTGTCCACCTTCCTAATGTGTATTGGAAAGTAGAGTTTCTAGCTAAGAAAGTTAATAGCTCCTACAAAAGTAAGATATGATCTTATTTTTCGAATTGCATTTGTCTCTGTATTACTCTGTTCTCACGTTGTCATAAAGAACTACATTAGACTGGGTATTTTATAAAGAAAGAGGTTTAATTGACTCACAGTTCCACAGGCTGTACAGGAGGCACGGCTGAGGAGGCCTCAGGAAACTTATAATGAGGAGAAAAGGTGAAGGGGAAGCAAGCACATCTTCATGTGGCAACAGGAGAGAGAGAGAGAGAGAGAGAGAGCGCACAAAGGGGGAAGTGCTCTACACTTTCAAACAACCAGATCTCATGAGACCACACCATCATGAGAATAGCAAGGGAGAAATCTGCCCCCATGATCCAATCACCTCCCACCAGTTCCCTCCCCCAGTATTTGGGATTGCAATTCAACATGAGATTTGGATGGGGACACAGAGCCAAACCATATCAGTTTCCCATCCCACTAAAATGGTAAGAAGTCTGTTTACTAGAATTTGTGCCATTTCCAAATGCATAATCATTCATTTTCTGATTAATATATCTGGACAAGGGACAAGGTGAATGCCAGCAAGTCATGGGCCATAACCACCTGTGTCATTTTTTTTTTTTCTTCTTTTTTTTTGAGACGGAGTCTCGCTCATTTTGCCCAGGCTGGAGTGCAGTGGCACAGTCTTAGCTGGGATTACAGGTGCTGCACGCCAGCATGCCCAGCTAATTTTGTTTTTTGTTTTTTGTTTTTTGTTTTTTTGAGACGGAGTCTTGCTCTGTCGCCCAGGCTGGAGTGCAGTGGCACAATCTCGTCTCACTACAACCTCCGCCTCCTTGGTTCAAGTGATTCTCCTGTCTCAGCCTCCTTAGTAGCTGGGATTACAGGCGCATGCTGTCACGCCCGGCTAATTTTTTGTATTTTAGTAGAGACGGGGTTTTACCGTATTGCCCAGGCTGGTCTGGAACTCCTGAGCTCAGGCAATCTGCCCATCTCGGCCTCCCACAGTGCTGGGATTACAGGCATGAGCCATTGCGCCCGGCCTAATTTTGTATTTTTAGTAGAGACGGGACTTCACCATGTTTGCCAGGCTGGTCTCGAACTCCTGACCTCAGGTAATCTGCCTGCCTCGGCCTTCTAAAGTGCTGGGATTACAGGCGTGAGCCACCACGCCCGGCCCCAACTGTGTCTTAGAATATCCTCAACTATTCTTATTTCCTCTCTTTCCCTGACTCTTGCATTTATATTATCATAAATCTTAGCTCTCATACTCAATGAATGTGAAACAAGAAAACTCTACACAATTCATTTGCATAGATACCATTTTCATTCACATGAGTGTCTAAACTAAATGCCAGTCATTAGTGGTAAAGTTATGAGTAAGCCAGGCACAGTGGTTCTCTCTGCTTCCCTCTTCCCTTCTCTCTCCCTCTCCCCATCCCTCCATCAGTCTGTCTGTCTTTCTCTCTCTCTCTTCCTCTTCCTTTCATGCCAGTTTCCGTCCCAGCTGGCAAGACTAATTCAGGCATGCATTCTCTTCCTTGTGGACTGTTATAATGGCTTCCTTTTCCCTTCCAATCCATCAAACTCATTCTTGGCTGAGAAATTTTAAATATACAAATCTGATCTAATTATCTTTCCCTGTCTCAAATTTCACATTTGACCACAGTATCAAGTTTTGATTCTTTAGCATACTATTACAGAGTCCTTTCCTAATCCCAGCCTGCCTTTGTCAGTCTCATGCTTATGCTGTTTGCTCTAGCTCCAGGGCTGTCTACTATTTATATTTTGAAGCTGCCTAATACTACCACTGCCAGTTCATCTCAAGGAGAACCATTCATTTCCTCACTTGCTCCTCCTGTATTCTTTTATGTATTTTACAACACTTATCACATCGTGTTATATTGGCTTCTTTTACCTTTCTACACCTCCTGCCAAACTCAGAGCAGCAAAAATAGAAAGGAACCATGTGTTCTCATTTTAATCCACAGTGCTTTTGAACAATCTCTGATTCATGGTAACCATCAGTAGATGTTTGAGCTTAATCTGAAGACATGTGCCTAAAGTCAGAAAATTCACAATCTAGTAGTGTAGATAGATATACAACTACTTATAATACTAGGCAGTATATACTAATACTAAATAAATTGGAACTTTCTTGAACTTATGATCATGAATGTGACTCTTGGATCTCTGGCATTTTACTGGGTACATAGTTATTCTTATGTATAAATGTAAATGACTAAATGAAGGGAAGAAGTCTCCTCAGCATGGTCTAGTGGACCTCTACCTCCCATTCTTATAACCCTCTCGCACTCCAAAACCCTTGAAAGATGCAACAGTCCCAGGCCTTGACCAGGAGGGAAATTGCTATGAAAATGCCATGGATAGAGAAAGCAAACCGTGATAGCAATTAAGAGCCCCATACAAAGTCATAAAGGCACATTCTTCTCATTGGAGGCGTTTTCTAGCGTATGCAGTTTTACTGCAAGGTGACTAGCAGCAAGGCTATTTTCAAGAATAATTATGAGGAGTGGCTTATTGTAAGAGAAGCAATTTTAAGTTTCACAGAAACATCAGATAAGTTTAAAACTTTGTTTATAGCATCATCTTTTATTTATTCTTGGTAGAAAATAAATTTCCCCTCAAGGCATATGTCTGTAAGTAGAATTCTTTATTCATTTATGTCTTGTTTAACTGTACCAAAACTACAATTTTTTGGCCATAGTTTCTCATGAAACCTAAAGCATTCTTGGTTACCCACTAACTTTTAAATAAAATACACATAAATCAAATTTTATCTATAAAAATATATTCTTAACATTAAAAATTTATCAAATGTTGGGTACAACCTAATTTTTCAGTTGATGAGTTGATTTTGTTTACTTGTATTGGGGAGCAACTTTGATTTTAAATTACTGCCTTTTTAAAGAATTGCTTTTACATATATTGGATACAGAAGGGATCCCTGAATTCTGTAGCATCATAAATACTGGAATGAGGCCGGGTGTAGTGGCTCACATCTGTAATCCCAGCACTTTGGGAGGCCAAGGTGGGTGGATCACCTGAGGTCAGGGGTTTGACACCAGCCTGGCCAATGTGGCAAAACCCAGTCTCTACTAAAAATACAAAAATTAGCCAGGTGTGGTGGTGCATGCCTGTAATCCCAGCTACTCAGGAGCCTGAGGAAGGAGAATCACTTGAACTCAGGAGGCAGAGGGTTGCAGTGAGCTGAGATTGTGCCATTGCACTCCAGCCTGGGTGACAACAAGACTGTCTTTAAAAAAATATATACTGGAATGAAGTTTTCGTCTGAAAAGAGAATATTATGATTACAGGGCACAGGCAAAGCATAGAGCCAGTCTGGCATAAGTGGTTTTTGGTTTTGATTTTTTTTTCCCCACACTAGAAGTTCTTAAAATTAATGCGTGAAGTGGTTCTTGGGCTATTGAATTACTTTTTTTCTTGAGTTAACTCATTGGCAGTTAACTTTGTAAAAGCAATATTTTTAAATTCACATGGGGAAAAAACTGCCATCTCTTAATTTGAGCTTTAAGTAATCACCTCTACTAACTACTTTATAGTGATCATTAACTTTGTAAATTGCTGATTTTGGACACATGTTAGAACTTAGATTTAAATTTCTTCATATTTGGTAAAAGTATTTTAGTGTTATAAATCATTATGAATGAATGTACTAAAAGAAAAAAGAATGTAATAAAAGATCTTACTCCCTTTCTCTTGATTGTCTCATGGTTTTTTATTATATATTTTAATCAACTACATACTTATTGATCCTGGCTGTATTATCAGCTATTAGATAACACAATTTTAAAGTGCCTCTTGCCCTCTGGACACCAAAGACTCAACATTTATTGCTTGAGCATTGCCTTTGTTTTGAATATGGCTTTGTAAAGACAAAAATCCAGGCCAGGTGCTGTGGCTCACGCCTGTAATCCCAGCACTTTGTGAGACTGGGGTGGGCGGATCACCTGAGGTCAGGAGTTCGAGACTAGCTTGGCCAAAATGGTGAGACCCCTCTCTATTAAAAATACAAAAAAACTAGCCAGGTGTAGTGGCACACTGCTGTAGTCCCAGCTACTCAGGAGGCTGAGTCAGCAGAATTGCTTGAACCCAGGAGGCAGAGGCTTCAGTGAGCTGAGATCGTCCCATTGCACTCCAGCCTAGGCAGCAAGAGCAAAACTCCATCTAAAAAAAAAAAAAAAGATTCTGAGCTCTTTTAGAACAGAGGAGAGGAATAGTCTGAGTTATGATCATTTATATGGAGGAAACATATCAGTGTTTCGTTTCTCTGTAATATTGCTAAACTTTAAGAATTTTTAAAGGAGCTAAATCAGTAATTATGTATCTTGTTTCCTTCCCTAAGAATTACTTCTGGAATTATTTTGTTATCTTATTTTTAGGTGTTGCAAAGTCAACCAAAGGGGCCATACTAGAAAGGCAAAAGAGAAAACCAGGTTATTGTGAGATGAGGGGGTGATGAGGTCTGGGGTGAAATAGAATGTATATGACTCACTTAAATGTATTCAGATTTCTTTAAAACATTGTGCCATCTAAACAAAAATCCTTTGCCACTGTGACTTTGCAATCCCTGGTTTATATTCATCTGACAATAACAAAACCTATCATATTTATATGAAAGTTACTTTTAGATATAAATATATGATATAATGAACATCTGTCATGATTGTGCTCATCTGCCAGTATATTTGCGTGGGCCACATAGTATTTTTAATGGGCTTAAAAAAAAATACCAGGTGAGGTGAAAACATAACACTCCCATTTTATTCCTGAATGTTTTCCTCTTGGCTAATCTTAGTCCTTACAGTGATACTCAAAGGTAGAGTTAGACTGGTAAATGGAGTGAAGGGTAGACATTTTATATCTTCATAAATATGACTTAAAATCTGGCATCGTAGGATATTGAGAAAATTCAGATTTTTCAGCTTTATTAAAATTTGATGACTTTACATTGGGTTCACAAAAGTAAAAGAAGACATGTATCTTTTCTAGTTCACTGCGCCATACATTTATATATTTTATCTTTACAGCCTGAGGAAGAACTTGATCCTGAAGAGAGGGACAACTTCCTCCAGCAGCTTTATAAGTTTATGGAAGACAGAGGTATTGTCATGCTCATTATTTTAAAGTAGTCATTTATTTTACATGTTTACATTCTAGGTATATGCATTGTTTTTGTTAGTATTGCAGATAAACAGTTTTGGATTTTATAATTTATTTATTTATTTTGAGACAGGTTCTTGCTTTGATGCCCAGGCTGGAGTGCAGTGATTTGCTCCTGGCTTACTGCAGCCTTGACCTCCTGGGCTCAAGTGATCCTCCTGCCTCAGCCTCTCAAGTAGCTGGGACTACAGGCACGTGCCACCATACTCAGCTAATTTTTTATTTTTCTATTTTTTGTAGAGACAGGTTTGGCCATATTGCCCAGGCTGGTCTCAAACTCCTGGCCTCAAGTGATCCTCTTACTTCTGCCTCCTAAAGTGCTGAGATTACAGCTGTGAACCACCACGCCTGTCTAGTTTTGGATTTTAAATAAATCCTAGAATCAGTTACACCTGACAGTAGTAAAATATTTGGAATTAAACTGTTAATACCTATTTTACATAGAAACAAGTGAGAAAGTATTTTAATACAATTTAGTTTTCCCTGTCACTTATAAAACTAAAGAATATTCTGATATTTCAGAAATAGAAAGTGACCAGTTATAATGTTAATCTGCATATCCACTAATTGCTAATGCTGTATTTGTGGTAAATAAACTAGATAAACTAGCCTGATCCTTGTTCTCAGCAAATTAAACATAATAGGAGACCCATTGTTATCTGAAAAGGATGAGATTTCTAATATAGGTAGACTAATAGAACAATTATAAACCATCCTACTCCTTGGCATTTGTTAGTCCTGGAAAATCTTAAGATAAATTGGTCCTAAACATTCTGTGTGGCCTTCAGAAATCATCCTTCAGATTACTGCTAACAGTCTTAACATTTGTGTCAAAGCAGTGAAAATGGAACCAGGGTGTAAATCTTATCTTTTCTATTGTGTTTGTTTATGTCTAAACTTTTTTTTTTTTTTTTTTTTTTTTTTTTTGAGACAGAGTCTTGCTCTGTCACTCAAGCTGGAGTGCAGTGGCATGAATATGGCTCCCTCCAGCCTCCACTTCCTGGACTCAAGCAATCCTCCCACTTCAGGCTCTCGAGTACCTGGGACCACAGGTGCACACCACCACACTCAGCTAATGTTTTCCTTTTAATTTTTGTAGAAACAGGATATTGCCATGTTGCCCAGGCTGGTCTCAAACTCCTGAGCCCAAGTGATCTTCCTGCCTTAAGCTCCCAAAGTGCTGGGGTTGCAGGTGTGAGCCGCTGCACCCAGCCCTATGCCCAAGCTTCTTGAACCAGCAACATTGTTGGCCACACCATGTAGTGTTTAGTTTTACTCAATTCATTCACAGTTAAAGAGGTGGCTTTATTAGTTTTAGAAGTATAACACCTAAAATCTGAAGATCCCCACAAAGGCTATATAAATAATGGAGAGCATATCTTATGTTGTCTTACATTGTTTAAGGCTCTTTAAATATGTGCCTCTAATTAATGAAATTTGGGAAATTAGAAGTTGACAGCTTTGTTTTCAAATTAGTATTTCTCATTTGAATAAACATTTTATTTCTACCTACTTACATTGAAAAGGTACTCCAATCAACAAACCACCTGTTTTGGGCTATAAAGATCTCAATCTCTTCAAACTCTTCAGACTGGTTTATCATCAGGGTGGATGTGACAATGTAAGTATAACATTGCTATTTGAAACATGTATTGATGTCATAAAAAGGTAAATTATCTTATATTGCATTATATGCACATTGGATAATAAATACATTTCCTTAATGAACATAGAATATTAGGGTAAAGATTATTTCCTGGCCAGGCATGGTGGCTCACACCTGTAATCCCAGCATTTTGGGAGGCTGAGGCGGGGTGGATTGCTTGAGCTCAGGAGTTCGAGACCAGCCTGGGCAACATGGCGAAACCCTATCTCAACAAAAATTAGCCAGGTGTGGTGTCGCATGCCTGTGGTCCCAACTACTCGGGAAGCTGAGGTGGGAGGATCACTTGAGCCCAGGAAGTCGAGGCTGCAGTGAGCCCTTATTGCGCCACTGCACTCCAGCTTGGGCAACAGAGTGAGACCCTGACTCAAAAAAAAAAAAAAAAAAAAGATTAATTCCCTTTGCAAATGTTAACATAAAAACTTAATTTTCCAGATTGATAGTGGTGCTGTATGGAAGCAAATTTATATGGACCTTGGCATTCCTATTTTGAATTCAGCTGCTTCCTACAATGTAAAAACTGCTTATAGAAAGTAAGTAGTATAGTTTATTCATCAAAGAATATATATTTATAGGAAATATTTTCCATTTACTTTGTTAACAAGAATACATCAATCTAGGAACATTAAAGTTAGAGAAAGTGTATAAAAAGGTTTAGGTTGACAGATACTTGTGACTGAAAGTTATTTCATTGCATCAAATCTTATTTACTCCATTTCTTATGTTGTCCTGATTTCCTTTCCAAAAGCAAGACGCAGACAGTGTCTGCGATTATGATACATATTATAGAGCTACATCTTTTGGGGTGAACAGCCTTCATATCAAAACTTACGATAGTTATGTTTAGTTATCACAAGCTGAGACGTCTCAGGACAGCGTTTTATGATCAGTTTTTCTGTTTATAATTCTATCTAAAATACCAAGAAAATAGTAACACAGAAAATAGCAACACAAAATTTTTTTTAAATTACTGGGCTTTACTTTTTAAAAATGTGTTTAATAACATGTGAATTCAAGTTAAATGCAAAGACTGTAAGATTTCTTAAATGAAATATTGTTCGTTTAGGTATCTGTATGGTTTTGAGGAGTACTGCCGTTCGGCAAATATTCAGTTCAGAACTATTCATCACCATGAACCAAAAGTAAAAGAGGAAAAAAAAGATTTAGAAGAATCAATGGAAGAGGCTCTCAAATTAGATCAAGAAATGCCTTTAACAGAAGTGAAGAGTGAACCTGAGGAAAATATTGATTCAAACAGTGAAAGTGAAAGAGAAGAGATAGAATTAAAATCTCCGAGGGTGAGTTCTTAATACTAGTTTTATCTGGTTTAAGTATTACTTAAAATTTTTTATTATAGCCATTTTCATATATACATAGAAGTACTACAGTGAACCTAGCTTATTTTCCAGTATTTAATGCTGCTTAGCTAACTACTTTTTTCTAAATATATTGTATATTATTTTCTCTACCTGAAAACCCTTCCTTCTGTTTTCTGTTTATGTTCGATCAAGTCATTCTCATCTGGGATGAATCTCAGATATTCCTTTTCCAAGTCTTTTGCTAAAGTATCACCTCATTGAAGGTTATCTCGGTCACCTTATCTGAAATTGTAACCTGCCTCCTCTCTTTGGAACTCTCAGTTCCTGTAATGTTGCTCCTATTTGTAATTTACTTATTCTATTTATTGTGATTATCTATTTTGCCCCACTCTACACAAGAATTACACTCCACGAGGTCAGGGATTAGTGTTTATTTCGTTTATTGACAGATCCCAGGCATTTAGAATAGTGCCTGGCACATAATAAAGGCTTATTAAATAGATGTTGAATAAATGAATCACCTCTTTATAGTGCCTGTGCCCTGAACTAGATGGTATCTTGTCTTTCTCTGTAACTTTATAGCACACTGTGTGGCTCTAGTGATGTGTACATGTACGCTGGTTGTATCTTCCAACTCTGCTCCTTCTTTCCTTTAATATATAAAGTCTGTTTAGGAATTATCATCTAGCATTTGGATCAGTGTCCAGTGATGTTTACATAGTAGGATTTATCAAGTTTTAGAAAGAGAAAGGAATTTACCTCACCATCAAAGAAGTTTAATTAGTATAATATGTCTTATTTTTTGGTGGAATCATATTTAATGAAAAAGAATGTGAAATTTCTTTGTCTTATAGTCCAGAAACCAGTTGTTAAAACTGTTCATTCTTTCATGTAGTAAATGGAATCTTTTAGTGAATGTCATGAAGTTTCCAAATTGGTTTTCTTTTCTTTTTTTAATTTTTTTAAAAATTGCGGTAAGTACATATAACATAAAATTTGCCACCTTAACTCTTTTCAAGTGTACATTTCATTGGCATTGAGTACATTCTCACTGTTGCATAAGTGTCACCACCATCCAGTTCCAGAACATTTTTACCTTGCAAAACTGAAATTCTGTACCCATTAAACAGTAACTCCTCATTCTTCCCCCAACCCCTAGCAACCACAATTTTACTTTCTGTACCTATGAATTTGATATTCTAGGTATCTTTATATAAGTGAAATCATACAGTGTTTGTCTTTTTTACTGGCTTATTCACTCAGCATAATATCTGCAAGACATTATGTTGTAGCACGTATCAGAATTTCCTTCCTTTTTAAAGGTGAATAATATTTTATTGTGTGTATTGTGGACATACTTTCTTGTCATGACCTAAAAACCTTCCTCGTCCTACATAAAATATCTGCAATGTGCTGTCTAGTATAGATGAACCATAAATTTACATTCTCCAAAATTTTCTCCTAATTTTTTACTATTTTAAAAAGTGCTGTAATACATTTGCTTGTAAAAATATCCTCATCACTTATCCACATATATAAGCCAAGCTTCTAAAAATGGCATTTCTCACCTGTAGTCCCAGCTACTCAGGAGGCTGAGGCAGGAGGATCACTTGAAACCAGGAGGCAGAGGTTGTAGCGAGCCAAGATCGCACCACTGCACTCTAGCCTAGGTGATAGAGTGAGACTCCATCTCAAATTGAATAAATAAATAAAAATGGTACTTCTGAGAAAAAGGCATACAGACCCAAGTTTTAGAGCAGTTGTTTTCATTCATTTACCTACAGATATTTTAAAAGCACCTGCTAGGCCGGGCGCGGTGGCTCACGCCTGTAATCCCAGCACTTTGGGAGGCCGAGGCGGGCGGATCACGAGGTCAAGAGATCAAGACCATCCTGGCCACATGGTGAAACCCCATCTCTACTAAAAATACAAAAATTAGATGGGCGTGGTGGCGTGCGCCTGTAGTCCCAGCTACTCATGAGGCTGAGGCTGGAGAATCGCTTGAACCTGGGAGGTAGAGGTTGCAGTGAGCTGAGATCACACCACTGCACTCCAGCCTGGTGACACAGTGAGATTCTGTCTCAAAAAAAAAAAAAAAAAAAAAAACACCTGCTATGTGCCAGCCACTGTGTAGATCTGAGGAGATGGAAGTGCCATCTTGGAACTTGCATGCTAGTACTTTATGATAGAAAAAAATTTCTTCTTTTTCTGCCTTTGAAGTATAAATAGCACATAGCCAGCAACTAGGGAAAACATTTGTTTACTGAGATATTAATTGTATCCTAATGCTCCCTAAGTTGCCAGCTGTTTATCTGCTTTATTCCAAGAAGAGGAGAATTCTGCCAGTGTATAAAAGTTGTCTTGAAATAGAACCTAGGAGATAGTGAAATTGCTCACAGTCATGGTCACTTCAGCATTCAGTGGGCTAGATAGAAGCTAGTGGGGGTAAAACATATTGCTGTTGGCCCAGCGAACTCTCCAGATACTCATTCAAAGAAGTCTCCTCACTTTTTTTGCCATTGATGCAATTCAATCCTTTTAAAATGTAGTCATCCACAAATACAGTGACAATGTAAATTTTGTCTTACTAAGCTGTAGAATTAGAGACCACAGAGCTTTTAAAGAAGCAAAATTCAGGGGATTGGCTTCATTATTGTTATGTTTTATCATTAACATTAGATAATTTATTTTAAATTTTTATTATAGTTGAGAATAAAAGTGAGATAAAATGACGTAGTAAACAAAGGAGACAACTTTTATTTCTTTTTTGTTGTTGTTTCCTTTTTTTACTCAAACAGATTCTGACAGATATTTCTTAAGTAGTATGTAGCCAAAGTAGACCTGGACATAATTAAGTAATTTATATTAGTTATTCTTTTACTTTCAAAAGGAAGAGAAATGTACCTTTGAGTTGGTTTTCAGGGCCGTGTTTCAAGCCAGAGTCATTGCTGTGAAGGCTAAAGGAAAAGATGTTTTTTCCTGCTTTTTTCCCCTTTATAGTGATAGCTATTTTAAAGCTTTTATCACCTCTACTAGGGACGAAGGAGAATTGCTCGAGATGTAAATTCTATTAAAAAAGAAATTGAAGAAGAGAAAACAGAAGACAAATTAAAAGACAATGATACAGAAAATAAGGATGCAGATGACTATGAAACTGCAGAGAAAAAAGAAAATGAGCTACTACTGGGGAGAAAAAATACACCAAAGCAAAAAGAGAAGAAAATTAAAAAACAGGAGGATTCTGACAAAGATTCAGATGAAGAGGAAGATAAAAGCCAAGAGAGGTACATTATCTTATGTTTGTTCTCCAGAAGCACCTGTCTGGGGTACAACAGCACTTTGTTCCTGCTTAGAGATTCAGGTTTAAGGGAATGTTTTCTTATTGGGACTTCCGTTCCTCTTGTCTAATGAAGGTGAGACACATTGTGAAGATGATGTGTATTGCCTTTCGGAATCGGAGAATATACTGGTCGCACCATTTTAATAGCACTTGTGCCCTAAACAGTGGCCTCAAAGAAGGCTGCGCCACCCAGTCAAAAGAAAGGTCCTGCAGTTGACAGCAGGGAAGGGAGCTGGAGAAAAATGGAGGAAGTGGACAAGAGGAAACAGCGACAGCAAAAATTCCATTTTAAAAAAGGTACAATGTGGGAAAGCTAACAAACAAACACATGGGTGCACAGTACTAGCAGATGTTTCTGTGTGTTAGCTTTAAGACATTTTTCTTTTTCAAGTTATTGTATTAGATTAAGTGGCATGCACCCCTGATTCTAGTTTGGAAAATACATTCTTGCCCCACATCACAACAATAAATTTTAGATTTTTTAATGTCCATCCTGTTTACTGTTGAGTAAAACCTGTATTCTTTTTTTCTATGTATTAGACAAGTATGGACTGAACTGACTTAAAAATAGTCAAAGATTAGGCAGTCCAGCAAGATCAAGGTAGTCTGTCACCAAGGTATTAGCTGTTTCTGTAAGCATTGAGAAATGGATTTACTAATTTTAGGACACTACTAAAAATGAATTTTAACTGAGCAACAACATAACACACTTACTTGTAATACCAGCTCTCTTCTATAGTTATTTTTCTGTTATTATGTGATGTTAATTTTTCTAGAAATTTGAGTTGTTAAGCCAAATTTGGGAAAACTGACCTGCCATTGAGATAATAAATATTTGGAAAAACAGGATGATTAGTGAATGGGAGAGGTAATTTGATTTAATACAAATAGGCACAGGAGCTATCACAATTACGTATGAACTAGGTTAGTGAGTAAGAAAAGGTTCTGTAATGAAATATAGTTAGGATTAGGAAAAGTAGGAGGAAATAATTGGAGTTGAGTATAATGAGTGTAGAATTTTAAATATTTGGACAAAAAAATTTAAGCAAAGGTGAACCACTTAAAAAGTAGAGCCTAATTGGCCGGGCGCAGTGTCTCACCCCTGTAATCCCAGCATTTTGGGAGGCCGAGGCAGGCGGATCACGAGGTCAGGAGATCAAGACCATCCTGGCTAACACGGTGAAACCCCATCTCTACTAAAAATACAAAAATTAGCCAGGCGTGGTGGTGGGCACCTATATTCCCAGCTACTCGGGAGGCTGAGGCAGGAGAATGGCGTGAACCCGGGAGGCGGAGCTTGCAGTGAACCAAGATTGTACCGCTGCACTCCATCCAGCCTAGGTAACAGAGTGAGACTCTGTCTCAAAAAAAAAAAGGAAGGCCTAATTATAGTTTGAAGCTTTGTGAAAAGCTTTGAAGCTTTTTGTGAAAAACATCAAAATATGTATATTGAAATATGTATATAAAACATATAATACATCTATGTAAAAATATGATTTTAAAAGACTATAACTGCTATGTAAATGGGGATTTATTTTAGAGAAAATTTCACAGACTTGAATATGAAGAACAATATTATCTTTAAGTAGTTTTTCTCATAATGTTTTGAATTTACCTCATCAGTCTAATATTGGAAGGTGTCCTCCAAGAGAAAACATTCCCACTGCAAATGGGCTGTCAAAGCTTCATGTCAGGACCCCCAGGGGTCACTAAAATAATGCCCTATATTTATTACAGAGAACAATACTACTTGTTGAGCTTTTAATGCTTGTGACACTAGAATGATCTTTGATGCAGTTCTCTTGTGAGTCTTTACAGCATTGATACACAATGTTTTGTTATAAAAATATTAAAAGTATTTTTAGACCTCCCTGTTTTAATCTTTATACCTGATTATCAATACAAAGAAAAGCTGATGGAATATGAGTAAACAAATAGAATTCAACACAAATGTAAAGCTTTGTTCTTGTGGTGCTATCCTACAGTGTCAGCGAGTGACCTAATACTCAAATTTCTTTTCTTTGTTAGGGTTGGGAAACCTTTAAAATATAAATTAGTTTACATGGTTACTAAGGTAGATAGCCCTTGCTTATTATTTTGCCCACTAAAAAAACTAGTCTTGCCAAGAACTATTCTAATTGTGGTAGTAAAGCAGATTTAAGAAAATTCAGTTGCAGGAAGTTACAAAATATCCTTAGATCTTTTTTTACATATAAGGTGGCACTTAAATATGAATTCTGAAGAATTTTTTCAGAGCATATTTTTCTTATTTTGTTTTGTCAAAAGTGATTTGTTTGATTACAGATCATCGTTAGCTGGCACTTAAATACGAATTCTAAAGAATTTTTTCAGAGCTTATTTTTCTTATTTTGTTTTGTCAGAAGTGATTTGTTTGATTACAGATCATCATTAGCTGTGACTTGATTGGCTTTTAAAAAGTATGGATTTACTTTGGGTACAGTGCACCTTCACGTAATAAATTCCTTAGTAAGTAGGCCACAGAAATCTTCTCCTTCTCCTCCTTCTTCTCCTCCTCCACTGATATGTTATTAAGGTAATATTTAGGTTGTGAATAATCTACCTGTTGAATTCTTTTAGCATATTTTGTTCTCCATTAAGTTATTAGTAGCATTATCAATATTATAACTTACTGCAGGGAAGAAACTGAAAGCAAATGTGACTCTGAGGGAGAGGAAGATGAGGAAGACATGGAACCCTGCCTAACGGGAACCAAAGTGAAAGTAAAATACGGACGAGGGAAGACTCAGAAAATTTATGAAGCCAGTATTAAAAGCACTGAAATTGATGATGGAGAAGTTTTATATTTGGTACATTACTATGGATGGAATGTCAGGTAAGCAAGAAAGTATTTTCTTACTGTTGAAATTTTTTCAGTGGTTAAATAGAACATCAACTTAATGTTGTGAAGAGTGAAAGCAAATGATGGTATATATTTACAAAGCACACCTTGATTCTGAATTTTCCAAGACTTTGACATTCCTGCTGTTATACTGGCAGTGTCAATGCTTCTAGCCGGAGACTACCAGGATCACACCTGTAGTTAGAACAAGTTATATTTAGTACTCATTTATAGTGAGGGAGAACACACAGCAAGGGAAACCATAGGGCACCTTAGTAATAAGGTGTTAAATGAATCAACAGAGGCTCAAGGCACCACCTTTGGAAAACAATAATTCATAATTCTGTGGAGACATATTACTGAATATGAGCAGGGAGCCAGGCCCACAGCTTCCAACTGTGCAGTGTTTGTTTGTTTCATTAATCAGAAATCAAGCCTGTGTCAAGCACTGTAATAATTCTAAGTCGACTAATTAATAAAACAGAACATTAGAACTTAGATTTGATATTCCATTAGATTATTTTGGGGAGGGTTTAAGAAAGGCAGGGCATGGTGGCTCATGCCTGTAGTACCAGCACTTGGGGAGGTGGAGGCGGAAGGACTGCTTGAGGCCAGGAGTTCGAGAGCAGACCTGGCAACATAGTTAGACCCCCATCTCTACAAAAAATTAAAATTAAAAATTAGCCTGGCATTGTGGCACGTACCTGTAGTCCAGCTACCCAGAAGGCTGAGGTGAGAGGATCACCGGAGCCCAGGAGTTGGAGACTGCAATGAGCTATGATCATGCCACTGCACTCCAGCCTGGACGATGGAGCAAAACCCTGTCTCTTATTAAAAAAAGAGAGAAAAAAAAAAAAAGGGATTTTGCTCCATATTGGATCCTGTCGGGAAGCTGGGGTAATTATAATTGGTTTTCTTAATAAATCTTATCTAGAAGGAGAGACAGACCAAGGTAACACTATAACTGGTAAAGAAACAGCAATCACTCACATTAGTCAAGAAAAAAAAGATGTTTGGTCGTTTTTGTGACTTGGACAATGTTCCTGTTTTTTCTTTGTTCAGACATGATTAGGAAGCGGTCTTGTTTTTGTTTTGATACATCATGATCACAGAATGGACTTGTCTGATGTTGATGCTCTTTGAAATTGTTCATATTTCAACAGCAGGACAGTGTGGCCTAGCTATGAGTGCCAGACTAGCTCCAAGCAACACCAAGGCCCAACTGATAGTGCCAGGCAAATTCCTAAATGTCGGGGGCTGCCTTTCTTGTTGTCTTTGACAAAATCTGGCATGTTTAATATCTCTAGTTGCCCTGTATTTATTTGGAGCCAGACTGCTCCTGGGTTTCTCTATACACTAGATGTGTGCTCTGTTATGACTCAAATCCCTCATCTCTAAACTGGGAAAAATACGGTTCCTATTTTGTAGAGGTGTTGTATAATGCAGTAGTTCCCTCTCATCTGCTGGAGATGTGTTCCAAGACCCCCAGTGGATGCTGAAACCTCAGATAGTACTGAATCCTATATATCCTATCATTTTTCCTATACATACATACCTACAATAAAGTTTAATTTATAAATTAAGCACAGTAAGAGATTAACAATAGTAATAAAATACAGCAATTATAACAATATATTGTAATAAAAGTTATATGAATGTAGTCTTTCTTTCTCTCAAAATATCTTAATATTTTTGGATCATGGGTAATTGAACTATGCTGTGGCTAAGCAGGGACTACTGTAGTGATAATATTTGTATTAAGATATAAATGCTTAGAATCATGCCTGGCACTTAGTGCTCCATGAATGTTAACTGTTTTGTTTTCTTTACAATGTATTGCTGAATTCAGGGGAAAAGGACTATATCTTACCAACTTTCAGTCATTATATTTCCCGTTGCATCACATGATAGCCTTCTTTCTTCTTCAGATTCTTATTTAGTTCACAACTCTCCACTCCTGTTTCACATCTGTATATGTCTGTGTTCTGCTTTCTAGAATTTCCCGTATCATCTTTCTTTCTCATCTCTTTAATGTTTTACTTTATGACTCTTCTCAGCAGTCATTTTATTATACACTCAGGTTTTGGATTGGTCATCTCCCTAATTCGTTACTTAACTGGTACTCTCCTGGTTCATGTTTTTTCATTGTTCTTGTCTACTCCTAAAAGCTGGTATAATTCTGGTCTGTTCGTTGAGATGAAGCCACCATGGTTCCTAAAGAATTTAGCCAGATTCCTGAAAGGGAGTATCTGCAAGTGTAAGAAGTGTGAGAAGAGTCCTGGTCTCTCACTGAGAAATCCTGGGACTGTCCTTGGTTAGTAGTATTAGTGCTAGAAGTACCTACATGGCATACTGCTTTGTCCAGTGTCGCCAGGACCAAGTACACTAAAAATCAGGCTTGCACTTCTTGGTTGTCTGATACCTCCTTTGGAATTGTGGAATTGGATAGAGTTATCCCTTTGTTAGCCCTGGATCAGATACATAACTCTCTTATTGCACTTACCAGACTATACTTGATTTTACCCTATGTCTGTCTTTTATAACAGACTATGGGTTGCTTGAGAGCATGGGCCATGTTTATTCTCTACGTACTTCCTGATACAGTGCATACTAGTAGGCCCTCAGTATATGTTCAGATGAATGAACATTTCCATATAAGTTAACAAAGTACGGATATTTAAAGGCCTAGTACAATGCTCATAGCCAGTCCCATTTTAGAAACTAGCTACTGGGTTAATGAGGTGGAGATCGTTTTCAAATCATAGTACAGGTAGTTCCTAACTTACAGTGGTTCAACTTCAATTTTTTTTAATTTAAAATGGTTCAAAAGCTATATGTATTCAGTAGAAGCCATACTTAGAAGTTTGATTTTTTTTTTTTTTAAGACGGAGTCTTGCTTTGTCACCAGGCTGGAGTGCAGTGGTGCGATCTGGGCTCACTGCAACCTCTGCCTCCTGGGTTCAAGTGATTCTCCTGCCTCAGCATCCCCAGCCTCCCAGGTAGCTGGGATTACAGATGCATGCCACCACGCCCAGCTAATTTTTGTATTTTTAGTAGAGATGGGGTTTCGCCATGTTGGCCAGGATGGTCTCGATCTCTTGACCTTGTGATCCGCCCGCGTCGGCCTCCCAAAGTGCTGGGATTACAGGCGTGAGCCACTGTACCCGGCCTGAATTTTGATTTTTTTTTTTTTACTGATCTAGTGATATGCAGTATGATACTCTCTCATCAGACTGTGCAGTGGTGGCAAGCCACATCAAGCAGCGAAGAAACCATGAGACTAATCAACCAATATTGTACAGCGTATTCAATAAATTACATGAGATATTTTAGACTTTATTACAGAACTAGACTTCGTGTTAGATGATTTTGCTCAACTGTAGGCTAATATAAGTGTTCTGAGCATGTTTAAGGTAGGCTAAGCTAAGCTGTGATGTTCAGTAGGCTAGATGTATTAAATGCATTTTTCGACTTACGATATTTTCAGTTTGTGATGAGTTTATCAAGACATAATGGCATCATAAGTAAAGGAGCATCTGTATAGGTAGTCATGGTACCATGTCAGCTGAAATACATGCATACAGGAACCATGTCCTTACTTTATACATCTCCATGGTAACTGGTTTACAAAGCAAGAATATCGTTTCCAGATACATGAGTTTCTATTAACACGCTACAGTCTAAAGCAAGTTTGTCCAACCCGTGGCCCACAGGCCATATGCAGCCCGGGATGGCCTTGAATGTGGCTCAACATAAATTCATAAACTTTCTTAAAACATGAGAGTTTTTTTGTTTGTGTGGTTTTTTTTTTCTTTTTCTTTTTTCTTTTTCCCTTTTTTTTTTTTTTTTTTTTTTTTTTTTTTTTGCTCATCAGCTATCGTTAGTGTTATTTTATGTGTGGCCCAAGACAGTTCTTCTTCCAGTGTGACCCAGAGAAGCCAAAAGATTGGACACTCCTGGTCTAAAGCAAGGATTGCCTGTAGTTTCTTCAATTAAGTGTACATATTTTTAGATTTTGACTTAATTCTATAAATACTTGTATATTTATATAATGTAAAAACTGTTATTTAGTTCCAGAAAACTTAATTTCTTATTTGCCCCTGATTAGTCACTTGGACTATAGACATTCAGCAGTGATAGTAATCATTTGAGAAGGCCAGGTGCAGTGGCTCATACCTATAATCCTAGCACTTTGGGAGGCTGAGGTGGGCAGATCACTTGAGCTCTGAAATTCAAGACCAGCCTGGGCAACATGGCAAAACCCCCGTCTCTATAAAAAATACAAAAATTAGCTTGATGCAATGGTGTACACCCATGGTCTCAGCTACTCAGGAGGCTGAGGTGGGAGGATCATCTGAGCCCAGGGGATCATGCCTCTGCACTCCATCCTGGCAACAGAGTGAGACCCTCTTTCAAAAAAATTGCTGGGTCCAGTGGCTCACCCCTGTAATGCCAGCCCTTTGGGAGGCCAAGGTGAGCAGATCACCTGAGGTCAGGAGTTCAAGACCAGCCTGGTCAACATGGCGAAACCCTGTCTCTACGAAAAATAAAAAATTAGCTGGGTGTGGTGGGCACCTGTAATCCCAGATACTCGGGAGGCTGAGGCATGAGAATCACTTGAACCCAGGAAGCAGAGGTTGCAGTGAGCCAAGATGGCACCATTGCATGCCAGTCTGGGCAACAATATTGAAACTGTCCCCCAGAAAATAAAAATTAAATTAAAAATAAATTTAAAAATAAAAATTTTAAGTAAAAGTTTAGGGGAAATGAGTTTTCAACTTGAGCTAAACAGAATAAACTTAGATAAAGGAGGTGAAATACAGATATCTCTAAAAAATTTCAGAGTCCTAAAGGCAATGTAGTTCAGAAGAAAATTTTATTGGAAATACTAGACTAGAGACTAATTTTTTATATTTTTACTAGAGACTAGAGAGAGTGTTGAGGAAGAAAAGGAAGTTGAAATGGACTTGATAAAATAACCTGAAACTGATCACCTTGCAAATCTGAATTTATCTGACTAGCTTTCTATTATTCATTCAGTAGAGCGAATTCTAGTGCAGAATCTGATTATAAGCTCAGGTCTGTAAAAGCTGTAGAAAACAAAGCAGTTCAGATTGTCTTGAATCTAGAGTTTGCTTTCCAAGACCTCCTTCTAAACCTGTTAACTCTTAAATCCTCTTGCCTTTCCCTAGTGGTTATGCAAAATACCTAGTACAGTTACTGGCACATGTTACCAGCAAACCAGCCCCTGTGCCCTTCATATTCTTGCCAATACTAAGAACAAACTATTTAGTCTGTCTCACTGTTGTTTTTGTTTGGTGAATACATTTCAAAAAGGTTATAATTTATAAACTTTGTACATATTTTTTTTTTTTTTAAGGTATGATGAGTGGGTGAAGGCTGACAGGATAATCTGGCCTTTGGACAAAGGTGGACCAAAGAAAAAACAGAAGAAAAAAGCGAAAGTATGTTTGTAGATTTATGTCCCTTATAATATGTATAGGAATTATTCAAATTGTATTGTGTGTTTTTTAAGACTTCTTAGTTTTAGGTTTATACCAAGATTGAGAACAAGGTATATAGACCTTCCATATACTCTCTGCCCCTACATGCATAGTCTTCCCAAATTGTCAACATCCCCCACCAGAGTGGGGTATTTGTTACAACTGATGTGCCTACATTGACACATTATTGTCACCCAGAGTACATCGTTTACATTAGGGTTCACTGTTGGTGGTGTGTATTCTATGGATTTTGACAAATATATAATGACATGGATCCACCACTATAGTATCATATAGAGTAACTTTACTGCCCTAAAAGTCCTTTATGTTTTGTTTATTCTTACCCCCACCCCAACCCCTGACAACTACTGACATTTTACTCTCTCCATCGTTTTTTCCATTTCGAGATTATCGTATAATTGGAATCATACACCATATAGGCTTTTTAGATTGGCTTCTTTTGCTTAGTAATATGCATATACGATATTGTGTTTGTCTAATAAATCTTCTTATTGTAATAATCATCTTGGCCGGGTGTGGTGGCTCACGCCTGTAATCCTAGCACTTTGGGAGGCTGAGGCGGGCAGATCACGAGGTCAGGAGATCAAGACCATCCTGGCTAACACGGTGAAACTCCGTCTCTACTAAAAATACAAAAAATTAGCCAGGCGTGGTGGCAGGCACCTGTAGTCCCAGCTACTCAGAAGGCTGAGGCAGGAGAATGGCGTGAACCCAGGAGGCGGAGCTTGCAGTGAGCCGAGATCGCGCCACTGGACTCCAGCCTGGGCAACAGAGCAAGACTCTGTCTCAAAAAAAAAAAAAATCTTGATTCTTGAAAGTTAATTGTGATTTTTTCTTTATAACCCAGGAGCTTAAAAGTAACACATTACCACATTGTTTCGGCAAAGGTGAAAACCAGCAACCCTTAGGACATGACTTTCAGACTCATATTCCTGTAGGGGCTTTATAGGAGAAGGATAAAGTAGGACTAACCGTGACAAACGAGAGGACACATTCCTCATTTAGACAGAATGGAACTAACCACTCTGCTGTGGGAATGCAGACCCAGGGTTGCCAGATTTTAGGATTTTTCAAGACCACTGTATTTCTTAAAATGTGAAATTTGACTTTTAAACGCTAGAAGCCAATACTAAAATTTTAAAACACATATATACTGGCCAGTTGTACCCTTACCCACACCCTCAGTTGTCAAGCTTTGCTGTAGAGATTTGCCCATGGTTTTGTCTACTGGATGATAGGTATCTTTCTTTTCTGCAGGGGATAGTAGGGAACAGTGGGGAGTGTGAATGGTTGTATAGCCTTCTAATGCTCTGATGCTGACCATCACAATATAATTCCAGTATTACAAATTGTACAATATTGTATTTACGTAAATACAAAATACGTTTGAAATTCAGAAGTGGAGGATTATATACCAATTTCAGTGACACTAATGTTAATAAGTGCCGATAACCTCTCAGACCAGCCAGAAAACTCTTGATCCTTCTATAAGCACAGACTAGGAAGTGACATATAAAATATCAAACCTTTTTTGAGATGTAGTTTTCTTTGGATAAGTAGAATGTTCATTTTTCATAAAGCATTGGCCCTTCTCATACATTTTGTTGTTGTTGCCCAGAATAAAGAAGATAGTGAAAAGGACGAAAAGAGAGATGAGGAGAGGCAGAAGTCAAAACGGGGACGACCTCCTTTAAAATCAACCCTTTCATCAAACATGCCGTATGGCTTATCTAAGACAGCAAACAGTGAAGGAAAATCAGGTACCAGAAGTGCTCGCAGCAATATACCAGACAGCTCACCTCTGTCAAATGGAATGGAAGGTGCTCGATTTTGAGGATGGCTGACTTTAAAAAAAAATAACATAAATAATAAAACTTCCATTGTGTGAAATATTCACAGTACAGGTTGAGTATCCCTTGCCCAAAATGCTTGGGACTAGAAGTGTTTTGGATTTTTGGATTTTTTTTTTATTATTTTTGAATATTGCATATACATAATGAGCTATCCTGGGGATAGGACCCAAGTCTAAACATGAAAATTAGTGCTTCATATACACCTTATACACATAGCCTGAAAGTAATTTTATACCATATTTTTAATAGTTTTGTTCATGAAATAAAGATTGTGTACTTCGAACCATCAGAAATCAAAGGTATAACTGTCTCAGCCACCCATATGAACAGTCTGTGATTGTTTGGCATCACTGTTATTCTTGACTCTGAATTTATATGCCACCTACTGATAAGTAATTTTCTTACACATAATTACATAACAGTAAAACATATGACTTACAATTAATACAGTGGAAAAATAGTGTGTGTGAGGAAACTAAGCAGCAAGGTAGCATCACCAGAATATCTGTATTGGCTGCTAAACAACAATGACAACAAACAGCAGGCTTTCAATCTCCACCTACGATGCCGTGTTTTCATTAAAAGGTTACCTGTACACTAGGTAACCTGGGGCTGCCGAAGACAGTTGTGCACCTGTGTTTGGATGCAATCTGTCCCATGAGGTCAGGTGTGGAATTTTCTACTTGGGGCATCATGTTGGTGCTCAAAAAGTTTTGGAATTTGGAGCATTTTAGATTTCAGGTTTTTGGACTAGGGGTGTTCAACCTGTAAATCACCTAGGTTTTTAATCTCATATGATTTAAACTATAAATTTGATTTGAAGAAAATATTTTGCTGTATCATTTTTATTTGAAATTTAGTGATGTTTTCATTTAGGAATACTTTTTCTCATAAATATCTTAAAAATAATATATTTTAATAGAAGGTGAATTGACAATCCATGCATCCTAATGTGTGCTACACTTTCCCTCAAAGCCTGTACCAGTGTCTCCTATAAATTCAGTGCTGTTCACCTGGGATCTTTCAGCAAAGCTGAAACCATGTGGTTCTAAGAGAACACAGACTCTTGTGGTACAGGCATGTTTTATAATGAGTATAGGTGAACATATTTTATTCTGCTTATACTCATTTTCCCCACTTTTCTACCTCTGTATACTTTTAAATGTAATTAAGAAATTATAGGCTGAGCGCAGTGGTGGTTCATGCCTGTAATCCAGCACCTTGGGAGGCTGAGGCAGAAGGATCACTTGAGCCCAGGAGTTCCAGACCAGCCAGGACAATATAGTGAGACTCCATCTTTATGAAAAAAATTTAAAAATTAGCCCGGCATGGTGGTGTGCACCTGTGGTCCCAGCTACTCAGAAGGCTGAGGTGGGAGGATTGCTTGAGTCTGGGAGGTCAAGGCTACAGCAAGTGTAATCATAGCATTGCACTCCACCCTGGGTAGCAGAGTGAGACCCTACCTCACTCTGTCGCCCAGGCTGGAGTGTAGTGGCGCAATCTCAGCTCCCTGCAACCTCCACCTCCTGGGTTCAAGCAGTTTTCCCGCCTCAGCCTCCCAAGTAGCTGGGACCACAGGTGTGCACCACCATACCTGGCTGATTTTTGTATTTTTAGTAGCAACGGGGTTTTACTGTGTTAACCAGGCTGGTCTCGCACTCTTGACTTCAAGTGATCTACCCGCCTCAGCCTCCTAAAGTGCTGGAATTACAGGCATGAGCCACTGTGCCCAGACCCGAAAAAAGAAATTTTAAATGGTTGTCTTACATAAAAATTTCTCTTCTTTCAAGAAAAAAGCTATACTGAACTACATGTTTGCTATTAGTACATGTGGTGCTTGTGTGCAAATTATAAAAGGACATCCTTCCTCTTTACTGCCATCTGCTGACAAACGAAAGATGTCCACAAAGTGAAAGGTACCTAGACGGCATAACTGTGTTTAGTGTCCAGTCTACAAAACTACATACCAGCCTTATTAAACTACCACTGAAAGGGATTTTTTAAAACATGAAAATGAATTCTACATTCTGTTTATGATAAAACCACAAAATAAAATTGTATACACCTTTTCACTTAAAAATTCGTGTTTGCAGTTTTGAACTTCTTGAGGATATGAGCACCATGTGGACAAGATTTTTATATTTTTTAGATCCTATACAGTCTTAGAACCCTACTTTATTATTTTACAAGTTCCCTTACTTACAGGGAATAATTTTTGTTTCCTGTACTTTCTTGTTTGTTAAGAATATTTAAAGTTTTGAGTCCCGTTGCCCATTTTAAAAACTTTTCTTGCTGGGCGCCATGGCTCATGCCTGTAATCCCAGCACTTTGGGAGGCTGACACAGGCGGATCACTTGAGGTCAGGAGTTTGAGACCAGCCTGGCCAACATGACAAAACCCCGTCTCTACTAAAAATACAAAAATTAGCCGGGTGTGGTGGCCCGCGCCTATCCCAGCTCCTCAGGAGGCTGAGGCAGGAGAATGGCTTGAACCTGGGAGGCAGAACTTGCAGTGAGCCGAGATCACGCCACTGCACTCCAGCCTGGGCGACCGAGTGAGACTGTGTCTTAAAAAGAAAAAAGAAAGAAAAGGAAAGGAAAGGAAAGAAAAAAAACTTTTCTTTCCACAATTATTTTAAGTAGAATGTCATATTCCTTTCTTAGGATACAAAATGCCCATCACATGTCCCTCCTAGATACTATCTCAAACCACTTAACAAATTAACTTCATGTCTAGGATGTCTAGGTACTGATCCTTTGATGTTTTTTTAAGGACTCTTGTACCTAAATACGATACTGGGGAATATTGCAAAATAGCTTTTCATGTAGATTTGAGTCAGTAATACGCAATATAATATATTTTTACTTGGAGCTTAATGTAGTTTCCCCTCCCCCTCAAATTCTTGGCACAAATGTTATGATTTGTTTTATATCAGAACTTTCTACAGGGAGGTATTCAGAGGTACATGATTAATATTTTTATTGTTATTGTTGGTAAGATTTTTATTATAAAATTACATTGGTAATATAAAAACCTGCATAATATAATAATATTTTCTCTTACAGACTCTTGTTCATCTGATAGTGAAACAGAAGATGCTTTAGAAAAGAATCTAATAAATGAAGAACTTTCTTTTAAAGATGAACTAGAAAAAAATGAAAATTTGAATGATGATAAGCTAGATGAAGAAAATCCAAAGATTTCTGCACACATATTAAAAGAAAATGATAGGACTCAGATGCAGCCTTTAGAAACCCTGAAGTTAGAAGTTGGAGAGAATGAACAAATAGTACAGATTTTTGGAAACAAAATGGAACAAGCAGAAGAAGTTAAGAAAGAAGCCGAAAAATCTCCAAAAGGAAAGGGAAGACGAAGCAAGACAAAAGATCTTTCTTTAGAAATTATAAAGATTTCATCATTTGGCCAGAATGAAGCAGGAAGTGAACCTCATATAGAGGCTCGTAGTCTTGAATTGTCTTCATTAGACAATAAGAACTTCTCTTCTGCTACAGAAGATGAAATTGACCAATGTGTGAAAGAAAAGAAGTTGAAACGGAAAATACTAGGACAATCATCACCAGAGAAAAAAATAAGAATTGAGAATGGAATGGAAATGACAACTACTGTATCTCAAGAAAGGACCAGTGATTGTATTGGATCTGAGGGAATGAAAAAGTTAAATTTTGAACAGCACTTTGAAAGAGAAAATGAAGGAATGCCATCATTGATAGCAGAGTCAAACCAATGCATCCAACAACTGACTAGTGAAAGATTTGATAGTCCAGCTGAAGAAACTGTAAATATTCCACTAAAAGAAGATGAGGATGCAATGCCTCTGATTGGGCCTGAAACCTTGGTTTGCCATGAAGTAGATTTGGATGATTTGGATGAAAAGGATAAGACCAGCATTGAGGATGTAGCAGTTGAAAGCTCTGAGTCTAACTCTCTTGTTTCTATTCCACCTGCCCTACCTCCTGTAGTCCAACATAACTTTTCAGTAGCTTCACCACTTACTCTTAGTCAAGATGAGTCTCGAAGCGTAAAAAGTGAGAGTGATATAACGATTGAAGTTGATAGTATTGCTGAAGAATCTCAAGAAGGTCTCTGTGAGAGGGAATCGGCAAATGGATTTGAAACTAATGTTGCCTCTGGTACCTGTAGTATAATTGTACAAGAGAGAGAGAGCAGAGAGAAGGGTAAGGACTTTCTAGGGAAAAGTCATTGTTTATATGAAAACCAAAAATTTGAGTTTTAGGTACTGTTGATCTGTAAAGTAGTTTCTTTTTCTTTTCTCTCTTTTTAAAAAAAGAAATGTCAGTGTAGTCTGTTGAATAAATATATTTCCTCTTGGGTTTTGTTATTTTTTTTACATTCCCTTTTTCACCTTATTTCAGGTCAGAAAAGACCAAGTGATGGCAATAGTGGATTAATGACAAAA
Organism: Chlorocebus sabaeus; assembly: GCF_047675955.1. Classification (NCBI taxonomy): domain Eukaryota; kingdom Metazoa; phylum Chordata; class Mammalia; order Primates; family Cercopithecidae; genus Chlorocebus; species Chlorocebus sabaeus. The sequence continues at coordinate 34,782,666 of NC_132927.1, forward strand.
AAGCAAAAGCGTACCCCAAAGCGAACAAATGCTGCAGCCAAAAATGAAAAGAATGGAACAGGTTGGTGTTATTCAATGCTAGCTTTAGTCTTATAGTGTTAGTATTTTTAGCAGTTTGTTGGCTTGTTTTAAACATAAATGGAGCAATACTATATTGTTTTATAACTTTGCATTTTCATTTAACAGTATTATACTAGATATTTTGCCATTTTTATTCTTAGGAACTCTAGCTCATTCTTTTTAACAACTTTAGGAAAGTATCAAAAAGTTTATCATTTTTAACCATTTCTCTGTTGGTGAGCATTTAGGTTTTGTTTTTTTTTTTATACTGTTATAAACTTTGTGCATTTGTGCACATATTTCTGGAGGTAGGATACCAAGAAATGTAATTGTTAGGTCTGTTGCATTTTGATATTTAAGAATTTTATCATTTATAATCTGAGTTAACCTTTTTCATTATAGGACAAAGCAGTGATAGTGAAGATCTTCCTGTCCTAGACAATTCAAGTAAATGTACCCCAGTAAAGCATCTTAATGTATCTAAGCCACAGAAACTTGCACGATCTCCTGCAAGAATATCCCCACACATCAAAGATGGAGAGAAAGATAAACACAGAGAAAAACATCCAAATTCATCCCCTAGGACATATAAATGGAGCTTTCAACTCAGTAAGAAGCTTATTGAAAACTTGATAAATGAATACTGTAAAGTGGAATATATCTTAAAATATCAACTTGGATTAATGTTAATAAAATAAGGAATAATGATTAACTATTTAGATATTCCAAATATTGCCTTAGCAATAATCACTACATGTTGTCTTAAGTATAAATCTGTGTCTTTTCATAAAATTAACTTGATAAATATTGACTTACAGGAAGGTCTCCATTAAGAAGACATGTATGATTTATATAAATCAGTGAAACTGAAGTGCCCTTTGTAGCACTAACTACTGTATAACTAGTAGTAGTGAAGAAAATGCCAATACAGGGAAACTATTCTGATAACTATAATTATAGATAGGTCAGGGTTGGTTTGTTTCTTATGTTTCTTATGTTGGATGTTTTCTTATGTTTTTCTGATCATTTAAGTAATAAATGTTTAGTATAGAACATTTGGGATCTAAAAATAATTCTTAATCATGAATTTAATTCACATCTTCCCTGTTTACAATCTTATTTAGCTTACTGTACTAGGTTTTAATAAACTAAAGCTTTTGTTGATTTATGAGTTAGATGTTTGATAGAACTGCCATCATTTTTCTCAAAGAATTATTTTAAAATGCAAATTAACTTTTTTCCCCCCTTTTAGATGAATTAGATAATATGAACAGTACGGAGAGAATCTCATTTCTCCAAGAAAAACTACAGGAAATCAGAAAATATTATATGTCTTTGAAGTCTGAAGTTGCAACCATAGACAGGAGGAGAAAAAGATTAAAAAAGAAAGACAGGGAAGGTAATTTTATTATAATTTTTCTCCTCTTATATTTCAAAACTATATCCTATCATTTTAGAAGATTTAAATTTGATACTCATTGAATATAGCACACATTCATTAACTGCTGTTTTTAAATTCCTAGTGTTTTCTTTTGTTGAAATGAGTAGGTCAGCAACTGAGTTAATCAGAATGACACCCTTAAAAGGGAGTATGAACTGTCTTTCAAAATGTGTGGTTGTACTAAATGTGATGGATTCTCAGGTAGAGCATACTCCTGAAATTCACTCTTTGCTCAAACATTTATTGGCACCTATTAATAGGCACTGTATTATGGGGTTCACCAAAATGAATGAATCATAAGGCTTATTCTCAAGGAGATTATCTTGTTGGGATTAGAAATCATTCCCTAAACAACTAAAAGATAAGATAGTGCCGCCCAGCAACTTTAATGAGCATGTGCTGTGCGCCAGGCACTGCCAGGTGGTGGAAGTGCAGAAATGAGTTAGACACAGATTTTCATCTCAGAGATCTTAACATCTAGTGGAACAATGTGTGCCCTAAGAATGATATTAGCAAGTATAGGAGTTAGTGGAAGGAGAGGTTACTTTGGAGCAATCACAGAGAGGCAGTAGTGTCTGAGCTAGCCCTTCGGGGGTTATAGGATTAACTTCTAGTTAAACATGAACATATCCATATACAATCCATCCCCAAGCCCTGTTAAAATAACATTAAAGGAAATTAAGAGCCCTAAACTCTAAAGGACGAGAGAATGACCACTGCAGACAAGAAATGTCAACAGTATATCTTTTGGAAGCTGCATAACTGATGGACTACTGTAACTGTCCTAGCAGATGAGATACTGCTGAAACTAAGCTTGCTTGTCCTCATAGTGAGACAAAACAACAAGAAGGAAGACAATTCATACCATGTAACCCCAGAAAAGCCCTCAGAAGGGATATGGGACAATGCTGAGAAATGGGATTGGTTGAAAATGAAAGGAGAAATTAGATCTCCTCTTCCCATCAGTGAAGCAAGTCTACCTCACCCCCAACTCAAGCAGAAAATAGATTAACTTAACAGAGAATGAGGAAATCTGTAGGCTTGTAGACTTGGGGGCACCAGCCACAGCTGAGGGTAATGATTAAGTGCTAAGCCAAAATAGTGGATGGAGTGAAAGTTTGCATACTGAATAGTTAGATTGCTGTGCCTCTTCGTTAGAAGAGGCCTAGTCCTCTTGGCTTCCTGAAAGCTGGCAGCCAAGCTTATGCTTATTCCTGGGAGGAGACTGGAAGATTCTTCTAAAGAAAATGACCAGCCCAAGAAAAACTACCTACTATTTGGATGTTCCTGAAACAAAAATCAAGATCCTTGCCAATCACTACATGTGCACTGTCCATATTTAAAAGCCCTGATGCTCATACACAGCTTTCAGTCAGCTTTTTAATGTTAAATATGGAAGCCACATGACCAGACATTTGAGGAAAACCCCTACATAAAGGCAGAAGCCAAAGTTAAAAAAAAGGAACTGGAAAAAAACAGATAATATACCATATTAAAAAAAAAAAAAAACACACAACTATTCTTAATAGTTAATCCAAGTTGAGTATCCTTTATTTGAAATGCTTGGGTCTAGAAGTGTTTGGGTTTTTTATTTTTTCAGATTTTGGAATATTTGTACATAATGAAATATCTTGGTGATGGGACCCAGGTCTAAACACAAAATTCATTTATGTTTCATAGACACTTTATACACATAGCCTGAAGGTAATTTTATATAATACTTTAAATAATTTTGTGCATGAAACAAAGTTTGTGGTAAGTGCTTATGTGTGGAATTTTCCACTTGTGGCATCACACTGATGCTCTAAAGTTTCAGATTTTGGATTTTGGGATTAGGGATGTTCGATTTGTATCCAGAGGTAAAGGGAAAGATACTGCTACCTTGAAACAAAAGCATAGTAACTATTTTAAAAATTGAGAGAACAAGAAGGATATCTTTAAAATATGATAGCAGGAATTTAGAAAAATTAATAAGGCAGTAAAGCCGAAGAAATTCCTTCTATTGTCAAAAAGACAATAGGAGAGAAGAAATATAGAAATACGGAAATTGGTGAGGAGCTCCAACTTCTGAATCATAGGATTTCTAGAAGAGTTGAATAAACAAGAGGAAGTTGTCGTCAGAGAAATAGTTTTAAAATTCTAGAACTGAAGGATGTGAGTTAGAAAATTGAAAGGACTCACTGTGCCCTCTATAAATAATGGGGGTGAAAATCACCAAAGCATATGAAATTTCAGAATCCTGTGGATAAAGAGTAGATTCTAGGCCTGGCACAGTGGCTCATGCCTGTAATCCCAGCATTTTGGGAGGCAGAGGCAAGTAGATCACTGCAGGCCGGGAGTTTAAGACCAACCTGGCCAACATGACAAAACCCCATCTCTACTAAAACTACAAAAGTCAGCCGGGCGTGGTGGCAGATGCCTGTAATCCCAGCCACTCAGGAGGCTGAGGCTTAAGAATCACTTGAACCCGGAAGCAGAGGCCGCTGTGAGCGCCGAGATCGCGCCAGTGCACTCCAGCCTGGGTGACAGAGTGAGACTCTGCCTCAAAAAAAACAAAAAGTAGATTCGAAAAATTTACCATATAAAGATACATATATAAAAAGAAATGGATCTCAGAACAGCATCAAGAGTCTTACATCTGATTTCTCAGTGGTAGTACTAGACACTAGAAGCCAAGCTAAGAAGACATGGGATCTGGCAAACAAGGAATCCTACGTAGGAAAATAGAGAAGGAATATCTGAAGGTGATGGTGAATGGAAGCTGTAGGATGACCACTGCATAGCAGACCTAGAAAGCAACTATTCCAGGAGTAGGATGGAACAGGAGGGGAAAGCTCCAGAAGGGATGTCTCATAAAAAACAAATAAAAGGTAAATTACCTGATAGAGTTCATCATGTTGAGAGAAGTTTTCTGCCTCTAGTAGAGATTTAGAGGATGACTTTGTGGTAGAGTGACCTGTCATGTGTGGTCTTGACCATTGTGCTCCAAGTCCAGCAGTTTTTAATTCCTACAAATAGGAACAGGGTGGAGCAAATGGAAAGAGATCAGACTTCTCATGTTCATCCTTTTCTTTTAAAAGCTGTAAATACCAAGATGTATTTACAGAACTTTTGAATATCAAAAGAAGAAAAGAACAAATTAGCAAATTAAAATTTCTTCAGAGAACCCACCACTGCTCTGGGGTCAGTTTCCTAAAGGTGACATACATTTCAGACAATTAGAATTTTTTTTTTTTTTTTTTTTTGAGACGGAGTTTCGCTCTTGTCGCCCAGGCTGGAGTGCAATGGCACGATCTTGGCTCACTGCAACCTCCGCCTCCCGGGTTCAAGCCATTCTGCCTCAGCCTCCCGAGTAGCTGGGATTACAGGTGCCTGCTACCATGCCTGGCTAATTTTTGTATTTTTAGTAGAGATGGGGTTTCACCATGTTGACCAGGCTGGTCTCCAACTCCTGACCCCTAGTAATCCACCCACCTCGACCTCCCAAAGTGTTGGGATTACAGGCGTGAGCCACAGCGCCCGGCCAAAAAGATTTTTTTATTGCCATCTTTTTTTGGGGGGCAGGGGGACAGTCTGTCACCCAGACTGGAGTGCAGTGGCGTGATCACTGCTTACTGCAGCATCAGACTCCTGGGCTCAAGCGACCCTACCACCTCAGCCTCCCAAGTTACTGGTATCACAGGTGCCTGGGACCACTGTTGCCTGCCACCACACCCAGTTAACTTTTTAGGTTTTTTTGTAGAGACACATTCTCACTATGTGGTTCAGGCGGGTCTTGAACCCCTGTTCTAAAGCAGTCCTCTTGCTTTGGCCTCCTAAAGTACTGAGATTATAGGCATGAGCCAACATGCCCGGCTTATTATAGTCTTTTCCCCATTTTTATTTGCTTAGGTTTTCATAATGAGTTATTAAACTGAGATGTGAGTGATTTCTGGCATATATATAAGAATTTGTTGCCTGGGCATGGGGCTCACGCTTATAATTCCAGCATTTAGGAGGCTGGAGCAGGAGGATGGCTTGAGCCCAGGAATTGGAGACCAGCCTGGGCAACATAGCAAAATCCCGTCTCTACAAAAAATTAAAAATTTAGCTGGGTGCAGTGGCATGCACCCATAGTCTCAGCTACTTGGAAGGCTGATGCGGGAGTGTCGCTTGAGCCCCAGAAGTTGTAATGATACTTGAATAAACAAAAATTAAAACTTCAAATAAAATAGGAACAATCAGGGAAAGATTGGCAGAAGACAAGAGTTTTGCAAGGAAAGAGAAGATAAAAGCAAAGAACTTAAAAAGTGGCAAAACATCTAATGCTCAAAGTACTGATCCCTAATCTGTGTTATGTCCTCCTGGAGAAAATTACATTAAAACCATTTGAGGACTTTTTGCTTGTCACACATTACTTCTGTCCTGATCTCCATGATTCTGATACCTGTCAGAGGAAATCCTCTGAGTTAAGTTAATTCTTTTATGGTCCTATGACCCGTAGATAAAGCAGAAATTCCCTATGGTTCTGTGTTTATCTCAGGTTGACCTTGTTTCTGATTGAGCTAAGTTCCTTCGGGGGATCCCCCAACTAGAGGTTTAAGAGTTTTTGTCTCTTTAATCTTTATATTTTATGATGTCTTTTTAAGTGTTGAGTAGTACTTAACTGACCAAAGACTAACTCTAACTTAATTGAGCCAAACAAAATTTTTGCTGACAATTTGTTACTCCTTCATGTGACATATAAGAGGCCTGTGATTAAGGTGAATAATGTTAAGAATTTTATTTCTAATTTGCTGTTAGCTAGGTATCTTTGTGTTAACAGGTTTTGGATCTAACATAGTTGTTTTGATTCCACAGTGTCTCATGCGGGAGCCTCCATGTCATCTGCTTCATCAGACACTGGAATGAGTCCCTCATCATCATCTCCCCCACAAAATGTACTTGCTGTAGAATGCAGGTGATAAACATTTTCTCTACCTTCCCAGCAATTTGCTGCCATGGACATAAATCCCCAGACCGTGAATTACAACCACAGAAAGCACTCAACTGGTTTGACATTGCTAAGTATATCCTGTATACTTTTCCAGGCCGGATTGTATCTATTCCCCTCTCTCTTCTTTTTTCTTGTTGCAAAAAATAAGCTGATTAATAAGTGAAGGTTAAGCAGCCTGCCATATTTGTCATAATTTTTCCTCTTTACTTTTTTTTTCATTTGTTGTGATATAGAACAAAGGGCACTTAGCAAATTTGAATTTGTATAATAAAGCTTTCAGGTGTTATAGAAATCATAGACAAGCAAGTGCACATGATAAACATCAAAATATTACCCAGCTGAATAGTTACTGCTGCACTTTCACTAAGATGTATTTGAACACTTGGTGAGTAGGGGGTTTATGTTGTGTTTTTTTCATTATTGTTGTTTTTTTTTATTTTTGTGGAAGCACTTGCTATTTAGAACTGCCAAAGTATATGTTCAGCAGTGTGCCCAGGATTAAAGGTGTAAATGGGACAAAATAAATTGTGAAAGGAAGTGTAGTTGACTGAAAACTACAGTTGTAATAAGTCTTCCACTTTTTATAGGATTTTTGAGCACACAATTATGCAAATATTTTAATGTTTATTAATGTTTACAGTGGAATTGTGAATAAGTTTTCAGTGGACTATCTTATCCCTTGACAAAAATATTTTGTCTTTTTTCTATGTAATTTCAGAGTTTTTATTTTGTTACAAAAAGACAAAAATGAAATATATAACAACAATGAAGTTATTTAACAAGATTTCTAAAGCTGAAAATTTTGTGTAAAATAAGGTATTATCTTGCAACTTGTTAAATATATTTATTCAGACATTGGATGTTGTATTTTTATGTATTTTTTAAAATATTAATAAAATTGAAAAAAAGAAAGTTCTAGGTTAATTCACTCTTTGGATGACAATAGCTCTCAGCTGTCCTTTTTACAGGAGGTTGCATCCTGCAGCCTTGCCTGTGTTAAAGGGAGTCTGTCTCAGTCCGTCAAACAGTATAGAACTATAAATGGGCATCTGGATCATTAAAGTATGTCCTTGTTCAGAAACTTTGGCAGTCCTAGTATTTAAACTGTTTTGAGGATCAAATTTTTGGTTGCCCTTAAGATACTTTGTCACAGTTTTTATGTTTGCTATACTGCCGAATGAATTTATATCTCCCAAAGTTGAGATGCAACAACTAAGTAAAGCAACTATGTATGCTTCGTCTGTGAATTGTTCCACAGACTGATACATTTTGTAAATAATTCTTCCAAAATCATGTATTTAAAGCAGTTTTGCATATACATTATGTAAAAAGGTGATTTTTTAAAAGCAATTTTTAAATTCATGTTTGTACATTGAAAGGGGTTTTTTTTTAAAACCTCCTTTTCTGTGTTTAATATGCTGTAGAATAATAACCTAGATGCTCTAGACTGTATATCAGGATCTGATTTACAAGAAGAAGTCAGAGCTAAACACTAGTGATGGCATAGCATTACTGAAATCATTGTTTCTTAATTTCATTTTACCACATTGTGAACTTGTGATTCAGATTCCATTTTCTCAGAGAATTAAAAACAAAAAAAGTACTCTTGTAAAATGCACTTTTCTGTCTTTTCTTTGCAAAGCAGAAGTATTTCAATGTAAAATAAAAATGGAGCTCAGTGGGCAGTATTAATAAAGGCCATGTTTTAAACATAGGCTTTATACTTTTAGTTTTATTTTAAGTGATTGCTTTTTTCCTAAGTGCTAATAACTTACAGTTGGAAAATCAGACGTCACAAAACCAAGCATTTTAGTATATTCTTCAGCCTTTACAATAAAATATTTCTACTAATTATAAAAATGAAAAAAAAAAAGTGTCATTTAAATCCAGTTGGACCTAGGAGGCAACCTTAGATTTTTACATTAAATATTTTAATGATTTCCTTCTGTAGCAATTCAATAAATGTGAGATAAATAAGTTATCAGCTTGAGTACTGTCCCTTCTAATTGATACAAATTTGGTCACGAAGTATTGGGATGTTGCTACAGAGAACAAAACTGTGTATTCATTGAATAGATACACACTGTTAAAATCCTTTTATCTGGAAGCTGGAAAGGATTATGAAATTAAGTGAATATTGACTAAGTATGACATTTCAAATATTGAGCATATTTTGAGTTTAGGTAAACTTTGAATAGATACCTCTTACATGTGACTAAGAAGGTAAAAATATAGGCCGGGCACGGTGGCTCACACCTGTAATCCCAGCACCTTGGGAGGCCGAGGCAGGTGGATCACAAGGTCAAGAGATCGAGACCATCCTGATCAACATGGTGAAACCCCGACTCTGCTAAAAATACAAAAATTAGCCAGGCGTGGTGGCGTGCGCTTGTAATCCCAGCTACCCAGGAAGCTGAGGCAGAAGAATCACTTGAACCCGGGAGATGAAGGTTGCAGTGAGCCCAGATCATGCCACCGCACTCCAACCTGATGACAAAACAAGACTTTGTCTAAAAAAAAAAAAAGTAAAAATATAAAGACACTCTAATATAATGGAAGTTGCCATCTATAAAATTGTTATTTAAAAGATGATGGAGCTTTCTGTTTTAATATTGCATTGCATGCTTTTATTTATTTCAATTTTTGAAACAGGGTCTTGCTCTGTCACCTAGGTTGGAGTGCAGTGATGTGAACACGGCTCACTTCAGCCTTGAGCTCCTGGGCTGAAGCGATCCTCCCACCTCAGCCTCCTGAGCAGCTAGGACTGCAGGCATGTACCATGACACCTGGCTAATTTTTAAATGTTTTGTAGAGACAGGGTCTTGCTATGTTGTCCAGGCTGGTGTTGAACTCCTGGGCTTAAGCGATCCTTCTGCCTCGGCCTCCCAAAGTGCAAGGATTATAGGCGTGAGTCATTGTGCCCAGCTGGCCATTGTGTGCTTTTATTGTTTGTTGTTTTGTGTTAAATTTCTAGTTTTCTTCTCTTTCGGTAAGAAAGATGGTTGCACTTAGCATATTAAAAGACTACTACATACTATGCCTTCTATGAAATTGCTTTAAGTTATGAAAATCTATGTGGATTGCCCAGTTAATTTGCTTATACACCTTTCTTTTCTTATAAGCCCTGTAATTTTTTTTTGTTTGTTTGTTTGTTTTGAGACAGAGTCTTGCTGTGTTGCCCAGGCTGGAGTGCAGTGGTGCGATCTCCACTCACTGAAAGCTCCGCCTCCCGGGTTCATGCCATTTTCCTGCCTCAGCCTCCCAAGTAGCTGGGACTACAGGCACCTACCACCACGCCCGGCAAATTTTTTATATTTTTAGTAGAGACAGGGTTTCACCGTGTTAGCCAGGATGTTCTCAATCTCCTGACCTCGTGATCCGCCCGCCTCAGCCTCCCAAAGTGAGCCACCGCACCCGGCCTGTAATTTAACATAGCTATCAGGATTGTGAAAGCTTTCAAAGCTATATTCAACCATATATGAAACCTATTAACAGAATTCATTCATTGATGATTTATTATCTTCTATGTGCCAGGCATAAGCTTAAGGCCCAGGAGCCACAACGGTGAACAAGACAGAATAAAGTCCTTCTCTTCATGGAATGTATAATCGTGGTATAATAATATGATAGATGTAAACAGTTAACTCATGTAATTATTATTTTTTTATTACAGTCTCTGCTTATCCAAACTCATGTAATTGTAAGTGCAGGTATAATAAGCATATGAAGTTATGGTGTGCCGTGAGATAATGATACAGAGCCCACTAGTTTGACGGCAGGGGTGGTATGGGAAGGCTTTGCAGAGAAAGCAACAGTATAACTGAACTCCAGTGAAGATTATGAATTGGCTGGGGAAGTAGAAGGAGAGCTATGGAGAGTATAGTGTTCCAAGGACATGGGGGAGGAGAGATTGGTAGAAATGGTCCAGGTAATGAGCCAAGGCAAGAGTAGACCTGATGCAGGATCCGAGTCAAGTAGGACTCAGAGTGGTAGGGGAACAGGAGCAAAGGGACAGGTGGTCAAGGTTTGAGCAGTTCCCTACCACTCTCAGCCCTACTTGTCCGGAGCTGTCTCAAGAGCCACTTTTCCATGAAGCTTTTGCTGACTTCTCACTACCACCAGAATAGTGCCCTCTTCAGTCTGTGTTATTTTACGTGACAACTTAACCAGATGTTTACTTGTGCATGTGTGTTTCTACCCTACTAGATGATTGAGTTCTTAAAGCCAGACATTTGTTTGTTTTTTAGTAGAGACAGGGTTTCACCACGTTGGCCAGGCTGGTTTCAAACTCTTGACCTCAAATGATCCACCCGCCTTGGCCACCCAAAGTGCTGGGATTACAGGTGTGAGCCACCATGCCCTGCCTAAAGCCAGACATTTAAAAGAGGTGTTTAGGGTAATTTTTTTGTTTGAGACAGGGTCTTACGTTTTACTACCGTCACCCAGCCTGGAGTGCAGGGGTGTGATCATGGCTCACTGCAGCCTCTATTTCCCTGGCTCAGGTGATTCTCCCACCTCAGCCTCCCAAGTAGCTGGAACTACAGGCGTTCACCACTTTGCCTGGTTAATTTTTTTATATTTTTAGTAGAGACGGGGTTTTGCCATGTTCCCCAGGCTAGTCTTCCAATTCCTGGGCTCAAGCGGTCCGCCTGCCTCGGCCTTCCAAAGTGCTAGGATTATAGGCGTAAGCCATTGTGCCAGCCAATGTTTTTTCCACAAAGTAATTTAAAAAAATCATTTCAAAAGTGTTAAAGTAGATTTGTTTAACAGTCTGATCTGAAAATATTCCTAAATTGATGAGCTTTTTTTCCCTTCTCTCCTTGTTCTTCCTTTTCCCCCTTACTTTCATGTGGTTACACACAGATTTTTATCACATTAAAGGAAGAGTACAATAAGTGATGACATCCATCATTAGTGAAGGTTGGTTGACTCTTAGAATGGAGTTCGCCCTAATGAGGAATTTGTAACAAATACATGCTTAAGAGTAGAAATTTTTTTAGTTCTTTAAATTTTATTACAAAATCAAATGTTTTCCATGTTGACAAGCACAAAAAACATCTTTTATTCATATAGCTCCATTATGTATCTCTTTAAACAGAACAAGGGCAGTGCTTATAATTTTGGTATTTGTACTTAACATAATTATGAAGCTATCTTCATTTTGTAATCTGTGTCATGCAGAATTCATGTTGAAAAGTTCTTTTGTAAAAAGCTTAAGGAACTTCCACACAGATACAATAGATGATTACTCTGTACAAGTAACTGGATTTCTTCTCGAGGCTAAATTACATTAAACAAGACAATCTGATTCAAGAATCCCATCATTTTAGGGTTGCCAGAGTGAGCAAATAAAAATACAGGATACCCAGTTAAATGTGAATTTCAGAAAACAAGATACTTTCCTCATATAAAGATGTCCCATGTAAAAATGGTTATTTATTAAAACACACTTAGGCTGTGCATGGTGGCTCACGCCTGTAATCCCAACACTTTGGGAGGCTGAGGTGGGTGGATCACCTAAGGTTAGCAGTTCAAGACCAGCCTGGCCAACATGGCAAAACCTCATCTCTACAAAAAATACAAAAATTAGTGGAATGTGGTGGTGCATGCCTGTATTCCCAGTTACTTAGGAGGCTAAGGCAGGAGAATCACGTGAACCTGGGATGCGGAGATTGCAGTGAGCCAAGATAGTGCCACTGCATTCCAGCCTGGGCAATAGAGCAAGACTCCATCTCCAAAAAACAAAAGGCCGGGCACAGTAGCTCACACCGGTAATCCCAGCACTTTCGGAGGCCGAGGTGGGCAGATCACAAGGTCAGGAGATTGAGACCATCCTGGCCAACATGGTGAAACTCCATCTCTACTAAAAAGACAAAAATTAGTTGGGTATGGTGGCACGTGTCTATAATCCCAGCTACTTGAGAGGCTGAAGCAGGAGAATCGCTTTAACTAGGAGGTTGCAGTGAGCTGAGATCGTGCCACTGCACTCCAGCCTGGCAAGAGAGCAAGACTCCGTCTCAAAAAACAAACACAAAAACCTCAGACTTAACTGGGTATCCTGTATTTTATTTGTAAACCCTATACTAGTTGCCCTTCTGCTATAACACAAAACATATATTTATTATCCTTAAAGAACTTTTTTGGTCCCAGTTGGTGGGTAACAAATTGCTCAGGTTTGCTCTTGGTTTCCAGGAATGAATGTGCATGGGCAGCCCATCACTGATTTCTTTTTTTCCAGTAAGTTTTTGGGGAACAGGTGGTGGTTGGTTACATGAATAAGTTCTTTGGTGGTGATTTCTGAGATTCTGGTGCACTCATCACCTGAGCAGTGTACACTGTACCCATTGTATAGTCTTTTTTCCTTCATCCCCCTCCCACCCCTTCCCCCAAGTCCTCAAAGTCCAATGTATCATTCTTATGCCTTTGCATCCTCATAGCTTAGCTCCCACTTACGAGTGAGAACATACAATGTTTGGTTTTCCATTCCTGAATTCCTTCACTTAGAATAAGTCTCCAGCCTTATTCTTCACTTAGAATAAGGCTGCAGTGGCTCACGCCTGTAATCCCAGCACTTTGGGAGGCCGAGGCAGGTGGATCACCTGAGGTCAGGAGTTCGAGACCAGCCTGGCCAACATGGTGAAACCCTGTCTATACTAAAATAAAAATTAGCCAGGTTTGGCGATGCATACCTATAATCCCAGCTACCTGGGAGGCCCAGGTGAGAGAATCACTTGAACCTGGAAGGCGAGGTTCCACTGAGCCAAGATCACACCACCACACTCAAACGTGGGCAATAGAGCAAGACTGTGTCTCCGAAAAGGAAAAAAAAAAAAAGAATGGTCTCCAATTCCGTCCAGGTTGCTGCGAATGCCATTATTTCATTCATTTTTATGGCTGAGTAGTATTCCATAGTATGTATGTACTGTAGTTTCTTTATCCACTAGTTGACTGATAGACATTTGGGCTGGTTCCATATTTTTTGCAATTGTGCATTGTGCTGCTATAAACATGCATGTGCAAGTATCTTTCATATAATGACTTCTTTTACTCTGAGTAGATACCCAGTACTGGGATTACTGGATCAAATGGTAGTTCTACTTTTAGTTCTTTAAGGAATCTCCACACTGTTTTCCATGGTGGTTGTACTAGTTTACATTCCCATCAGCTGTGTAAAAGTGTTCCCTGTTCACCACATCCTTGCCAACATCTATTAATATTTTTAATTTTTTGATTATGACCATTCTTGCAGGAGTGAGGTGGTATCATATTGTGTTTTGATTTGCATTTCCCTGAAAATCAATTCTAGGGTACCAACTTTTAGGTATTTCTTTGAACCATCCATTCTTCAGCATTTTGTAGAATAAATTCATAGGAGTGGAATTACTACCAAGTCAAAAAGTATGCAAACTTCTAATGGTATTTTCTGAAACTTTTTGAGTACTGATGGGAGTATAAATTTAGAGTACCTTTGTGGGGGATATTCTGGCAGTATTTACTGAGATTAAGAATGCACATATATCTGACCCAGTAATTCCACCTCCAGGAATTTATCCTATAGGTATTCTCAGCCATGTGTATAATAATATATGTTCAAGGCTATTAGTGGCAGGACTGTTTGTCATAAAAATTAGAATTAACCAAAATGGCATCTCTACAGGATACCTAAATAAATTGTGGCACACTGATAAAATAGATTGCTATGTATCTGAAAAAAGAATGAGAAAGCATACCGTATCTGTAGAAAGATAACTGATAACACTGGTTGCCTTTGGGAAGGGGAAACTGTAACTGGGGAACAGAGGTGGGAGAATTTTCATTGTAGTCATTTGTGTCCTTTGTTTTGAACCAAAAGAAGGTATTATCCACTCAAAAATAGATTTGAAACTTCTTAAATGTCACTGAAATGAAAACAATAATTAAAAACACGATTTTAGAATCTAAACCTTTCACTTTACATAAAAAAACTGACACAGCGGTAAAGTGATTTGTCCATGTACAAAGAGTTAAGTTATAAATGACTGTATTTATAAATTCCAATAAGAAGAATCCCAGATCCCAAAGGTTCTTTGCCCACACCAAGGGTTGAGGATGATGTGGAGGAACTAGAACTGTCATAGCCTGCTGGTGAGAATGCAAAATTGTACAACTACTTTGGAAAATGTTGTTTTGTTTTCCTTTTGATTCAATTCAGGGAAGAGTTAACGCTTTGGAAAATTTTTGACAATTTCTTAAAAAGTTAAACATGTGACCCAGTCATTCCACTTCTGGGTACTTACCCAAGAAATGAAAGCATATGTCTACATACAGCAGCTTTATAAATCACGGCAAAAATTTGAAACAACCCAAATTTCCATCAACAAGTGAATGGATAAGTAAATTGTTGCATAGCCATACAATGGGATACAACTCACCAACAAAAGGAACAAATTGATAACATAAGCAACAAAATAGATGAATCTCAAAATACTTATGTTGAGTGAAAGAAGTCAAAAAGTATACACTCTGATTCCATGTATACAAAAATAGAAAATACAAACTAATGTATAGTAAAAAAATAAATCAGTGGTTCCCTGGAAACTTGGAGTGGGGTATGTGGAGGAGGTGGAATGAAAGGGAAAGATTACAAAGGGGCCCGAGGAAACCTTGGGGGTGATTCATGTGGTTTCATAGGTGAATACATATAGGAAAATTAATAAAAGTATGTACTTCTATAAAGAAATACCTGAAGGTAGGGGGCAAAAAAGTATATACTTCTAAATGTGTGCAGTTTGAACATTAAAGGAAAAAAAACTTCCAAAATACAAACAGCACAGGAGACATGCAAACCCAAGGCCACTGTGGTTGGCTGGTACTGAGACTAGAACTCAAGTTTAATCAAGTTGGTGATTTTTTAGCCTGGTGAATACAATGAGAGATTTCTACTTTTCGCCACCTAGGTATGTCATGGTCCTTTTGCACTTCCTTCATTTCACTAGAAATCTTAAAATCTTCCCTTTGGCCGGGCGCGGTGGCTCAAGCCTGTATCCCAGCACTTTGGGAGGCCGAGACGGGCGGATCACAAGGTCAGGAGCTGGAGACCATCCTGGCTAACACGGTGAAACCCCCCTCTACTAAAAAATACAAAAAACTAGCCGGGCGAGGTGGTGGGCGCCTGTAGTCCCAGCTACTCAGGAGGCTGAGGCAGGAGAATGGTATAAACCCGGGAGGCGGAGCTTGCAGTGAGCTGAGATCGGGCCACTGGACTCTAGCCTGGGTGACAGAGCGAGACTCCGTCTCAAAAGAAAAAAAAAAAATCTTCCCTTTAACATTGGTCAGGAAGTAGATAGGCCCAGTATATTACTTTTCAGTGTTAAATATAAATGGAAATCCTACTTTTAACAATTTACCTAAGTCAATTTATGTACCCCTTCTCCTTTAATATCTGAGCATTTCTCACGTAACTTTTTGAAACACCAATGCTATTAAGTTGAAATTTTTACTGTAATGACTGAGGTAGTCATCACTCTTGGGTATGACCTTCATTTGTTATTAAACTCTTTCATATACCTTTAATATCCCATAGTTTTATTACGCTTTCTCTGATCCACTGTGTCTCCAGCCTCCCCATCTGTTTTCTTCTCAAGGTTCCCTCCCTCCCTCATTGCCCATAGCAAGTTTCATCTCCTTTTAGTCTTCTCTTGGGGCACTTCCTCAAACCTTTCATTTCACTTGGCCTCTGAAGGTTCTACTGAGCTCTATCTTACTAGTAATAAAGACATAAATAAGAGATAAGGAAATTGCTGATTTCAAAATCGATTGGTCTCATGTCTAAAGACTAACTGCTGTTGTCTAAGACAGTCCTAAAAGGACTTTACATGGAGAAATCGGTGGTTCCTTTTTTTTCATTCACTGGCTCCTTCAATGAATACTGATAGAGTGCTTTCTATATACATACACTGCTCTGGCATAGTAGCATTTTAGCACAATGGACTCAATATAATAGTAACAATAGACTTCAAAAATAAACCATAGTTCTTTGAGGAGATCAATAAAATTGATAAACCTGTATCCAGGCTGATCAGGAAATAAAGAAGAAGACATAAACTACCAGTATCAGGAATGAGGGTCGTGATCACTACATACTGTATCTATAGCTATTATAAAGATAGGGCGGCCAGGCGTGATGGCTCATGCCTGTAGTCCCACCACTTTGGGAGGCTGAGGCAGGCAGATCACCTGACGTGAGCAGAGTTTGAGACCAACCTGGCCAATCTGGCAAAACCCCATCTCTACTAAAATTACAAAAATTAGCTGTGCATGGTGGCATGTGCCTGTAGTCCCAGCTACTTGGGAGGCTGAGACACAAGAATCACTTGAACCCAAGAGGTGGAGGTTGCAATAAGCTGAGATGGCCCCACTGCACTCCAGCCTGCGCAACAGAGTGAGACTCTGTCTAAAAAAAAAAAGGGGGGGGGGGAATATCATGATATCATGTCATGAACATCTTTATGCCAATATATTTGCCAACTTAGCTGAAATAGAAAAATTCCTTGAAAGACACAAATTACCAAAGCTCACTCGAGGAGTTGATAACCTGAATAGCCCTATATCTATAAAGAAATGGAATTGATGTTAATAAAAACTTCCCACAAAATAACTCCAGATCCAGCTGGCTTCAGTAGTGAAGTCTACCAAACACTTAATGAAGGCATAATGTGATTCAAACTGAAGAAGATTGCTTCTAAGTCACTCTACAAGACCAGCATTACTGTGACACTAAAACCAGACAAAGGCATTTCAAGAGAAGAAAACTAAAGACCAATATCTTTCACGAAATACATGCAAACATTTTAAACAAAATTTCTTTTTTTTTTTTTTTTTTTGAGACAGAGTCTCGCTGTGTCACCCAGGCTGGAGTGCAGTGGCGCGATCTCGGCTCACTGCAAGCTCCGCCTCCCGGGTTTTACGCCATTCTCCTGCCTCAGCCTCCGAGTAGCTGGGACTACAGGCGCCCGCCACCACGCCCGGCTAGTTTTTTGTATTTTTTAGTAGAGACGGGGTTTCACTGTGTTAGCCAGGATGGTCTCGATCTCCTGACCTCGTGATCCACCCGCCTCGGCCTCCCAAAGTGCTGGGATTACAGGCTTGAGCCACCGCGCCCGGCCTAAACAAAATTTCAGTAAATAAAAGTCAACAACATATTAAAAGGATAATACAACATGGGCCAAGTGGGATTTATTCCAGGAATACAGGATTGGTTTAATATTTTTTAAAAATCAGTGAGGCATAGTGGTTCACGCCTGGCATTCCAGCATTCTGGGAGGCTGAGGAAGGAGGATCACTTGAGCCCAGGAGTTCAGGGCCAGCCTGGGCAGCATAATGAGAATGAGTCTCTACAAAAAAAATTTTTTAATTAGCCAGGTGTGGTGGTGCATGTCTGTGGTCCCAGCTACCTGGGAGCCTGAGGTGGGAGGATTGCTTGAGCTCAGGAGTTCAAGGCTGCAGTGAGCTATGGTCATGCCTCTGCATTCCAACCAGGGCAACAGAGTGAGACCCTGTCTCAAAAACAAAATAAAAATCAATGTAATTTACCATATTAATAAGTTAAAAAAGAAAAACCTTATGAGGCAGAAAAAACATTTGACAAAATCTATCTGTTCTCAATAAATACTCTCAACAAAGTAAGCAAGCATAGAATGGAACTTCTTCAACTGATAAAGGACACCTATGAAAAACCTATAGTTAACATCATATTTAATGATGAAAGACTGAATGTTTTTCCTCAAGTTATTGATTGATTGATTGATTGACTGAGATGGAGTCTCACTCTGCTGCCCAGGCTGGAGGGCAGTGGTACAATCTTGGCTTACTGCAACCTCTGCCTCCCTGGTTCAAGTGATTCTCCTGCCTTGGCCTCCCAAGTAGCTGGGATTACAGGTACCTGCCACTACGCCCTATTTTTTAGCACTACGGCTAATTTTTGTATTTTTTTTTTTTTAGAAGAGACGGGGCTTCACCACGTTGGTCAGACTGGTCTCGAACTCCTAACGTCAAGTGATCTGCCCGTCTTGGCCTCCCAAAGAGTTGGGATTACAGGCATGAGCCACCATGCAGGCCTTCCTCAAGATTAGGAATGAGACAGATACCTACTCTAACTGGCTGCTGCCTTTCTTTCTTTTTCTTTTTTTTTTTTTTTTTTTTTTTGGCTTTTTTTCTTTCCCTGAGACAGGGTCTGACTCTGTTACCCAGGCTGTAGTGCAGTTGTTGGATCACAGCTCACTGCAGCCTCCATCTCCTGAGCTGATGCCATCCACCCACCTCAGCTTCCCAAGTACCTGTGAGTACAGGCCCGCGCCACCATGCCTGGCTAATTTTTGTAGTTTTTATAGTTATAGGGTCCCACTATGTTGCCCAGGATGGGTTTGAACTCCTATGCCCAAGTAATCCTCCCATCTTGACCTCCCAAAGTGCTGAGATTACAGGCATGAGCCACTACGCCTGGCCTCTCACCACTTCCATTCAACATTGTACTAGGAGTTCTAGCCAGAGCATTCAGGTAAGAAAAAGAAACCATATAGGTATCTGGCAAGTTTAGCAAGATTGTGGGATGCAAGTTTAATATACAGAAATCAATTGGATTTCTATGCACTAGCAATAAAGAGTGAATAATTGGAAATTTTAAAATACCATTTACAGTACCATAAAAATATGAAATATATTGGGATAAATCTGACAGGATGGGAAAGACCTCTATATTGAAAACTGCAAGATATTGCTGAGACAAAGACAGTCTTTATGAAGGACTATACCTTTGTTCATGGATCATAAAACTTAGTATTGTTGAGATTCTTTGCTCCTCAAATTCAGTGCAATGCCAATAAAAATACCAGCAGGCATCTTGTAGAAATTGACAAGCTAATTATAAAATTCTTTTGGAAATACAAAGGACCTAGAGGAGCCGAAAAGAACTTTGAATAAGAACTAAGTTGAAAGCCTAGCATTACCTAATTTCAATAATTATCATCAAGCTATAGTAATCAACAACAGGGTGGTACTGGAATAAGATGGACAAATAGAGCAATAGAACCGAATAGCCAAAAATAAGCTCTCATATATATGGATAAGTGATTTTTGACAAAGGTGCCCAGGCAATATGGTAAAGATAAGTCAGTCTTTTAAGGAAATGGTACAGGGCGGGCGCGGTGGCTCACGCCTGTAATCCTAACACTTTGGGAGCCCAAGGCAGGCGGATCACTTGAGGTCAGGAGTTAGAAACCAGCCTGGCCGATATGGTGAAACCCTGTCTCTACTAAAAAAAACACAAATATTAGCCGGGCATTGTAGTGGGCACCTGTTATCCCAGCTACTCAGGAGGCGGAGGCAGGAGAATCGCTTGAACCTGGGAGGCTGAGGTTGCAGCAAGCTGAGATCAGGCCATTGCACTCCAGCATGTGCAACAGAGCGAGACTCCGCCTCAAAAAGAAAAAGAGAGAAAGAGGGAGGGAGGGAGGGAGGGAAGGAAGGAAGGGAGAGAGGGAAGGAGGGAGGGAGGGAGGGAGGGAAACAGTTGTACATACATATGCAAAAAAAATTGAGGGAGGGAGGGGAAACAGTTGGACATCCATATGCAAAAAAATTAATTTGGATCCCTACCTTGCAAGATATATGAAAACAAAGTGGATCACAAACTTAAATAGATCACAACATGGATCAGAAAACCTAAAACTATAACATGTCTAAAAGAAAATAGGAGAAAATATTTGTGACCTTTTGCCTAACTGGGTTAGGCAAAGATTACTGGATACAACATCAAAAGCATAAAGTAACAAATTGATAAACTGGACTTTACCAAAATGTAAAACTTTGGTACTTTAAAAGACACTGTTAAAAGAATAAAAACACAAGAAACAGACTGGGAGAAACTATTTGCATATTACACATCACATAAGGACTTCAGAATATATAAAGAACTATCAAAACAGGGAAAAAATGCAATTTCTAAAAAATAGACCAAGGATGTGAACATATACTTCAACTAAGAAGATATATGGATGGCAATTATGCACATTAAAAAAAGATGTTCATCAAGAGAATGAGAAGACAAACCACAAACTGGGAAAAAATATTCGTAACAGACATACCTGATAAAGGATTGTTATCCAAAATATACAAAGCTTAAAATACAACACTAAGAAAACAAACCTGATTTAAAAATTGGCAAAAGATCTCAACAGGCATCTCACCCAAGAAGATATACAAATGGCAAAAAAGCATAGGAAACAATGTTCAATATCATATGTATATGTCATTTGAGAACTGCAGATGAAAACCCTGAGATACTACCACACACCTATTAGAATGCAAAAAACTAAAACACTGACAATACCAAATGCTGGGGAAGATGTGGAGCAACGGGAACTCTCATTGCTGGTAGGAATGCAAAAATGCTACAGCCACTTTGGAAGACAGTGTGACTGTCTTCAGTCTTTCTTTTCTTTTCTCTTTTTTTTTTTTTTTTTTTTTTTGAGATGGGAGTCTCGCTGTGTCGCTCAGGCTGGAGTGCACTGGTGGGATCTCTGCTCACTACAAGCTCTGCCTCCCGCGTTCACGCCATTCTCCTGCCTCAGCCTCCCGAGTAGCTGGGACTGCAGGTGCCCACCACCACGCCCGGCTAGTTTTTCGTATTTTTAGTGGAGACGGGGTTTCACCGCGTTAGCCACGATGGTCAACCTCGTGACTTCCTGACCTCGTCATCCGCCCACCTCAGCCTCCCAAAGTGCTGGGTTTACAGGCGTGAGCCACCGCGCCCGGCCTTCAGTTTCTTATAAAACTAAACATAGGTTGGGGAGTACGGGCTGGTGTTAGACAATGTGAACTAGGAGGTGACCAAAGTTGACCTTAGAGTCAACTTAATTTTGCAGGTGAGGGAACAGAGGCCTAAACGACCACCGGCTCCCAGTAAAGCAGATTCGCGGCATACTGTGCTTTGCCCAAATCGGTATTGTAGACACAGGGGCAGAGGCATGTTTGGAGAAAGGATTCAGAATTTGGAGTGCGACAGACGTAGGTTCGAACAGAGCTCTGCTACTCGGTGGCTGCGCGGGCTCCCGCACACATCCTCCCGAACGCTCGGCTTCCTCACCAGTCCACAGGCCTGGGTGCGAGGCGTCAACGCGCCGCTGAGTGCGCAGGAGGCCGCGAGGCCGGATGGGCCGCCGCGCCGACGCCCCCTGCCGGCCGGCCCGCGCCCAACGCTCCGCTTGTGGGACGCCCGCGGCCGGATGCCCTCCGTCCGCTCCCTTCTCGGCCTCTTGGCGGCCGCGGCGGTCTGTGGCGCCTTCGCCTTCCTAGGCTACTGTGTTTACCTCGACCGGAAGCGGCGCGGGGACCCCGCGTTCAAGCGTCGCCTGCGGGACAGTGAGTGGGACCGAGGCGGAGGCGCGGCCGGGTCGGGCAGCGCGGGCGGGCTGCCGGCCGGGAGGGCCCCCCTGTGAGAGGCCGGGCGGTGAGTGCCGCAGCTTCTGCTGAGGGGCCCGCGGCGCCCGGGCGAGCAGGACCACTGGGCCCACG
The DNA here is from genome assembly GCF_047675955.1 of Chlorocebus sabaeus. NCBI lineage: Eukaryota > Metazoa > Chordata > Mammalia > Primates > Cercopithecidae > Chlorocebus > Chlorocebus sabaeus. Next base: position 34,804,691 of record NC_132927.1, read on the forward strand.
CCTCCCAGCCAGCACGTGCTGTGTTGTGTTCGCAGAAAGAAGAGCCGAGCCTCAAAAGCCTGAGGAGCGGGGCACGCAGGTAGCTCAGTAGACGGAGGTCCGGGCTCGCTGGGTTTCTTGGCTCCTGGCGGGCTCGGCAGCAAGTAGTTCCCTCAGCCGCCCGCCGCCCGCACCGGGGAAGAGGCCTGCCCTCGCGCCCCAAGCACCGCCCCAAGCACCGCCCCAAGCACCGCCCCAAGCTCAGGCTCAGGCACTCTCCTCTCACAAAAGGGAGGGAAGGAAGGAGGGAGAAGTTGGAGTTGTAAAAGGGCAGCTGTAAAGCAAAACATTGTACAGCAGGCACTTCTTTTAATTGGAAGAAGGAAGAGGAGGCTTTTGCCCTTTCAGAGCCGCGCAGGACACTTAGAAACCTAGACTGGCCTCGGTCACATGGCGGTACCTTCTAGATTGTTCTCCCGCAGGGCCTTTCTTGTAGCTCGGAAGCAGAAGGCATCTTCGTGTTTTCTAAGTCTGCGGCAAAATTTGATTAGTCCCTTTTTTGTTGTTTTTAAGAGACAGGCGGGGCGCACGCCTGTAATCCCAGCACTTTGAGAGGCGAGGCGGGCATATTACATGGGGTCAGGAGTGCGAGACCAGCCTGGCCAACATGGTGAAAGCCTATGTCTACTAAAAATACAAAAATTAACCGGGAGTCGTGGTGTGTGCCTGTATCTCACCTACTCGGGAGACTGAGGCAGGAGAATTGCTTGAGTCCAGGAGGCGGCAGTTGCAGCCTGGGCGACAGAGCAAGACACTGCCTATAAAAAAAGAAAGACACAAGGGTGTTCCTGTGTTGCCCAGGCTGATCTCGAAATCCTGGCCACAAGCAATCCGCAGTTGATTCTCGATGTTTACTTCGCTGAGATTGTTAGCCAGAGCACCTACACGTGTGTGATCTGAGATTCATTTGTGTGGTGGGCTGTGTCCCAAGGGGCAAGCAAACACATATATGTGTGTGTATAGAGAGCACGCACATGCATGTGAACTAGAACATGTGCTCATGTGGGAGAGCAGATGGTACCACTTCTGGCAACACTGAAGCCTACTCAATTTAAAGGGAGAAGAAATAGATTCTGCCTCTCAACAGGGATGGCAAGGTTCTGAAAGCACTTGTGTGACCGGGAATATTGCGGTAGCCATTTTTGAAACATGCAGTTTTTCCGGAGAAGACTTTGTAGCGGAAGTGACATTGAACTGAGCCTGGAAGGATGATGAATTTGTGGCTTGGTTTCAGGGGAGAGGACACAGGATGGAGGGAACAGCATGTGCATAAAGATGCAAAGTGGAGCATCTGCCAAGCACATTCAGTAAACCAGTTTGGCAAAGGAGTCATACTGAGGAATAGTGGGTGGTAAGGTTGGAAAGCGAAAGTAGGGATTGAATTAAGGAAGGCTTGCTTTGAAGGCCGGGTTAAGGAATTGAGATTCAATGGAGGAATTACTGAAGATTTCTAAGCAGGAATTTTTTAAAAATAAGGAAAGAAAGGCAGAAGATAACCATTCTTAGATTGATCAGGCAGGAGTGTACTTAATGGACAAGAAGAGAAAACAAGCTATTGCAGCGATTTAGATGAGAGGTAATAAAAATCCTAAACTATGGTGGTGGTAGTGGGAACTGGGAAGAATACAGTTCATGCCGACTGAGTAAGGGTAATGGAGAGGCAAAATCAAAGACACTTCTGGGGTTTCAAAATGGAATCACAGTAGAGAATAAAAGCCCATTTGACATAGTTAGCTGGATAGGGAGTGTCCAAAGAGCTGGACATGGGAGTGGAGTTCCCTTCCTGACTTGACTGGGACAGAGCCTGTTACAGCTGCATGTCCCTCTTCATTGTCTATGGTTTCACTTGCACATTTATGTAATTATTTAATTAATGCTTTCTGTTTATTACACTAAACTCTGTGAGGGCAGACTTTGTTTTTTACTCTCCATTGTTTCCAGTGCCTAGAACGGAGTCTAGTGCGGTAGGTGCCCAGCAAATGTTTGTTGAATATTGTTATTCATTGTAGGCAGAGGGAAATACCTTGTGCAGAGGCAAAGAACATGAAATTGTAGTATTCAAGGAGTGTTATGGCCAGAGAGATAGCTGAGGGTCAGTTTAGTGTCTTATTGTGGAGGACTTTGCATGCCAAACTGAAAAGTCAGGACATTTTTCTGTTGTGGTGGATAACTAATGATGGTGACTTTATTTCAGAGAAAAGACACAATTATTTTGGTTTTATTTTAAAAATAAGACAATTCTGGTTCTAGTGTGGAGAAAGGAAGTTGAAGACAGGAAAATCAGTCAATGACAGTTCATATGGGAAATAATGAATGATTTATATTAATATAATCATATTTTAATTATAATATAATTTAATTATATTCATATTAAGCCATAACTAAGTCATACTATAATTTATTGATATAAATCAATAATTATTAATAATAAATTGTTAATATTATATTATTTCCCATATAGGAAATAAATTATTTCAAGTGAGGAAGCAGCACAAGCAGGATTTTTCAAATGTTCTTTCATGTAATTGTCACAACTCTATTCTAATTTTTTTTTTTTTTTGACACGGAGTCTCACTGTGTTGCCCAGGCTGGAGTACAGTGGCATGATCACAGCTCACTGCAGCCTCAACCCTTTTGGGTTTAGGTGATTCTCCTACCTCAGTCTCCTAAATAGCTGGGACTATAGGTGCACACCATGTCCAGCTAGTTTTTGTACTTGTACAGTGACGGGTTTTGCAACATTGCCCAAGCTGGTCTTGAACTCCTGAGCTCAGGCAGTCTGCCCGCCTTGGCATCCTGAAGTGTTGGGATTACAGGAGGGAGCCACTGTGCCTGGCCTCTATTCTCATTTTACAGATGAATAAACCAAAGCAGAGAAAGTTGTCTCTTCTCACCTTTTCTAGGGTCTTTCTTCCTCTTCTTCCCAGGACTTTCCCAAAGTATGGTCCATTGCTGCATTAGATTTACCTGGAGCTTTTGTTAAAATATGGATTATTTGACCCTGATCCCAGCAATTCTGATCCAGTAGCCCGGGGAATTCTTACTGGCACAGTGACTGTCAGACTTTAGGATCCATAAGAATCACCTGAAGAGCTTGTTTAAAAATGCAAATTCCTGGGCCCTACTCCCGGAGATTGATTCAGTAGGTCTGGGTGGAGCCCAAGAAACTGCAGTTTTAACAGCTCCTTCAGGTGATGCTTTGTGAAACATGGGCCTTGGGTTCTGTACTCTTTCCCCTCTCCCTAGAAGATCCTTGCCTTCTCCAAAAGTGATTTCAAATGTGCTCCTCTAGACCTGGTGTCCCAAGTTTCATCTTTCTACCAGACTCTGTCATCTGGACGTTCTATTGGCACCTCACCTTAGTGTGTCCAGAAGTAAGTTCATCATCTCCCCTCTTGCCACTGCACCTACTCCTGTTTCCTTACGATGCTCCTGGTGTCACTAGCCTCCCTGTTATGACCCTGACTCATCTTGTTTAAATGTCAGCTTCATCCATCATAAACAATGACCAATTCTTATTTTCAAATGCTCTATTTCATATATATATATATATATCCCACTTGTCTATTTCTATTGCTTCCCTGCGACTAAAGGCTTTTATTACCTTTTACCCAGGTTATTGAAATCGTTTCCTAACTTGTCGCCCTGCCTGTATTCTTATGCTGTTAGAGTAAATTTCTTCTAAATGGCAGCTCTGAATATGTAATTCCTTGCAGTAGCTCCCTACTCTGCAGATTAAAGACCAGCTTTGCTGGGTGCAGTGGCTCACACCTGTAATCCCAGCACTTTGCAAGGCCGAGGTGGTCTGATCACCTGAGGTCAGGAGTTCAAGACCAGTCTGGCCAACATGGTGAAACCCCATCTCTACTAAAAATACAAAATTAGTCGGGCATGGTGGCACATGCCTATAGTCCCAGCTACCTGGGAGGCTGAGACAAGGGAATCGCTTGAACCTGGGAGGCAGAGGTTGCAGTAAACCAAAAGTTGCAGTGAGCCAGGATCATGCCACTGTACTCCAGCCTGGGCAACAGAGTGAAACGCCGTCTCAAAAACAACAAAAACAAAAAACAAAACCAGCCTCAGCTTGGTGCTGTGCCTTTGATGGGTGCCTATTCCAATTGACTGCCTTATTTTCCTAGGGATTGGAAATAATATATGTAAAGTTCCTAGTTTATAGCTGGCCTTCAATAATGGTTATATTGTTGCTACATTTACCCTATCATGGCCGGCACAGTGGCTCACGCCGGTAATTCCAGCACTTTGAGAGGCCGAGGCGGGTGGATCACGAGGTCAGGAGTTCGAGACCAGCCATGGCGAACATGGTAAAACCCCATCTCTACTAAAAATACAAAAATTAGCTGGGCGTGGTGGTGTGCACCTATAATTCCAACTACTCAGGAGGCTGAGGCAGGAGAATCACTTGAACCCAGGAGGCGGAGGTGGCAGTGAGCCGAGATTGTGCCACTGTACTCCAGCAAACAAACATTTACCCTACCATAATCCAGCTAATTAAGTTCACTTGGTATATTCCCTGCAATTTTGCGTTGCTTATACTTTCCTCATCAAACTTTCACTGAACCTCTCCACATCTCAAACACTATCTTTTCTGAGAAGCCTTTGACAATTCTCCAACTAGATGTAATGTCTCTGTACTTTGAGCCCCAGAGGACATTGGACTTCTTGTTGTACCTACATGATCCCTTTCCCTTTATTAGACTGTGAGTCCTTCCAGCTTTTCCTGGAGTGTCCTGCCCTTGCCAGTCCTCACTAAACATCTATTGAGTAAAACCTCTGATGTTACTGATTATTAGTATATTTGATGATACAAGCTTAAAAAATGACCCCTAGCTGGGCACGGTGGCTCATGCCTGTAATCCCAGCACTTTGGGAGGTTGAGGCAGGCAGATTACAAGGTCAGGAGATCAAGACCATCCTGGCTAACAAGGTGAAACCCCGTCTCTACTAAAAATACAAAAATTAGCTGGGCGTGGTGGTGGGTGCCTATAGTCCCAGCTACTTGGGAGGCTGTGGGAGGAGAATGGCCTGACCCCGGGAGGTGGAGCTTGCGGTGAGCCAAGATTGCGCCACTGCACTCCAGCCTGGGCAAGAGAGGGAGACTCTGTCTCAAAAAAAAAAAAAGGTGACCCCTTTCCAGGCTCATTGCATTTTAAAAAGAAAATTCTTGGGGGAAAACAAAAACAAAAACCTTACAGATTTGAAACACTGGAGCTGAAGTAAATGGCAGTGGAGTTGATATTTTGGGCTAGGGTTTGCTCAGTGTACCTTGAAAGATTAGCCCTAGATGTAGTACCAATGATGATGCCATCTTGTGGCCATGGTAGCCTTCATGAACCAACCACAGGAAACCAAAGCATCCTTCTGAACACTCACTCCCCTGCCAACCCCCTACCAGGTCCTTTGTCCCTTTCCTTTTGAGGGTGTGAGTACAGAAGGCTTAGCATAGTTTCTTATTTCCCCTAATAGAGAATTACTGTTGCATGAACAGGTTTCACTACTAAAAAGACCAAAATGACCTTGTAAGCCAGAGAAATCATTGCAACCAAATCAACAGGCACTGTTAATATCCCGGGCAAGAAAATAATTTTGCAACATACAAAACTACCTTTGTTATATTAATTACAGTAGGATTTCTGCTATATGTGGGTGGGTAAAATATGGGATGAGAGTTACTTATTATAAGCATCTCAACCTAACAAATATGTCATGTTTTTTTAAATCACTTAAAATAATCCCATTTTAGAAAATTGGTTTAAATATTATAAAGAACAACTACATTTGTCATAACTTTAGATTTAGAGACTAGGTTCAAGATGTCATTTTTTTTTTTCTTCCTTTTTTTTGTGACAGAGTTTCGCTCTTGTTGTCCAGGCTAGAGTGCAATGGTGTGATCTCAGCCAATTGCAACCTCCGCCTCCCAGGTTCAAGCGATTCTCCTGCCTGCGCCACTATGACTGCTAATTTTGTATTTTTAGTAGAGACGGGGTTTCTCCATGTTGGTCAGGCTGTTCTCGAACTCCTGACCTCAGGTGATCTGCCTGCCTCGGCCTCCCAAAGTGCTGGGATTACAGGCGTGAGCCACCGCATCCAGCCCAAGATGTCCTTTATAAATAAAAAATAATTTGATCAGTAACCATATACCTTACATTCATTACTCATTGTTAAATATTTTATGAATATTTTAGTTGTGGGATCCAGCGAAGAATAAAAAATTGCAAGAACTTTTCTTGCAAGAGGTACGGATGGGAGAACTTTGGTTATCTAGAGGTAAGAATGTAAATGTTCTTTTGTGAGTTACTTACGACAGTTTATTCTTAAGAAATATTTATTGATTAGTATTTGTATGTCAAATAACTAGCTGGATGTGTTAGCCAACTTCCCTCACTAAAGAAAAACTATCCCAGCATGTTCACTTCATCACACTGTACTCTTGCATTATGTTAAGAGTTTCGTGTTCAAGTTGCAGACTTGGAAGTGGGCAAACAGAGTAGCAAAGCCAAATACAAAAATACCTCATTTATTGTTATATAAAATTCTAAGTCAGTGAGTTTTCCAAGTGACTAAATGTTAAGAATAAAAACTTTTTGCCAGGTGTGGTGGCTTATACCGGTAATCCCAACACTTTGGGAGGCCAAGGCAAGAGGATTGCTTGAGGCCAACAGTTTAAAAACAGCCTGGGCAACAAAGCAAGACCCTGTCTCTACAAAAAATTTCAAAAATTAGTTGGGTACCATGGCATGTGCCTGTAGTCCCAGCTACTCAGGAGGCTGAGGTGAGAGGATCACTTGAGCCCAGGAGTTTGAGGTTGCAGTGAGCCATCATCTTGCCACTATACTCCAGCCTGGGAGACAGAGACTCTGTCTCAGGAAAACAAACAAAACAATTTTTAAAAATTCTAACTGCTTTATAAAAATGTTCCAGCTTTCTTAGAATATTCTTAATACTTATTTACTTTGTTGATAAATAAATTCCCTATGAATGTCCATTCTTTTACTGTGTTTAATGGAGTGATGCCTGTCGGGGCTATCTTACACTTAATGGTCATATTTTGAGTTATAATTTATTCCTACCTAATTCCAGATGGATTTGAGAAAACTTCATAATATTGTTAGGCAAAATGATGGTAGATAATATTGTTATTGTATAAATATTATAATCATAATGTCCTTATTCTGGTGTTAAACCCTGGAAAGGAAAATTTGTCTTGAGGCTTCTTAATTTAAGAAGTAACTGATGTTGCTGGATAAATCAGCATTACAAAACCCATCAGTACAATGTATATATATTTTTTAAGTGTTGCAAACTCCCTTGCATATCACAGTGCCTGTACCTGTTTTTGCCTCTTTCTGTTTTTTTTTTTTTTCAAAAGGTTTTGTTTTTCAATCTGTAAGCAGCCTCCTCCAGGATTTAGAAAAACAAAGAGGAAGTCAAAATCCTAGGCAACTCACAGCAATAGCCAAGATTTTTATTCAGTGTCTTAAAACCATTATAAAGGTTTTCAGAAATGAAAAAGTTGCAGGCATTCAAAATCATTGCACATTAATCACTATAATTTGTATTTTAGTATTTTATTTAGTATTGATCTTTGCTTTCAGATGGAGTAATTTTTAAAATAGATTAAAAATACCTGCTAAATATTAATGATTTTTGCTTTTAGATGGAGTAATTTTTGAAATGGACTAAAAATGCCTGCTAAATATTGATGACAAAATGTACAGTTAGAACTGACTTAAATGATATAAACAGAAGTGACTTTACATAAACCAGTGAAGCTTATGTCTAAAGACCTTTATATGCATAGGCCTCTAAGGCCCCCTAAAAATTTTTTTTTTTCTTTTGAGATGGAGTTTCACTCTTGTTGCCCAAGCTGGAGTGCAATGGCGCAATCTCAGCCCATTGCAACCTCTGCCTTTCAGGTTCAAGCGATTCTCCTGCCTCAGCCTCCCAAGTAGCTGGGATTACAGGCATGCACCACCACACCCAGCTAATTTTGTATTCTTAGTAGACACAGGGTTTCATCATGTGGGTCAGGCTGGTCTCAAACTCCTGACCTCAAGTGATCTAACTGCCTTGGCCTCCCAAAGTGCTGGGATTACAAGCATGAGCCACCATGCCCAGCCACCCCTAGTAATTTTGTACTCATAATTTTATATTCTTTTTTGTAAACAAGGGCCGTCAAATTGTGGGAAAGAAAGTTCTGAATTATAAGTCAAAAGAAAAAAGATAACATATTTTATCACATTTTATTCCTATTCACTTTATGCTTAAGAGCTATGATGTAATGTTCAATTAGATTTAGAGGTGATCTGAACACATGTTGCAAACTTGGGTTTTTAAATTTTTAACTGCTATTTAATAGCTTTTTTATTTTGGGGGGACAGTGTCTCACTCTGTCACCCAAGCTGGAGTGCAGTGGTGTGATCTTGGCTCAGCCTTCTGGGTTCAAGCAATTCTCGTGTCTCAGCCTCCCAAGTAGCTGGGATTATATAAGTGTGTGCCACCATGCCTGGCTAATTTTTCCATTTTTAGTAGAGACTGGGTTTTGCCATGTTGGCTAGGCCGGTCTCGAAGTGGCGTCAAGTGATCTGCCCTCCTCAGCCTCCCAAAGTGTTGGGATTACAGGTGTGAGCCGCCGCGCCCAGCCCCCAATAGCTCTTTACAGAAGTTTTATACTTGCATATTTTACATACACTGCAGTTCTCGGTCTTGGCTGCTTATTCTTTAATTCTTCATCAAACCCCAAACCAATTAAATCAGAATCTATGGGACTGGAACCCAGATGTCAATATTTTTTTAAAAATCTCCCTAGGGTTCTAAAACATTGAGAACCAACCAGTACAGTATTCTATCCAATGTGGCAATTTTTCACCCAGTTTTCTGCAGTCTTCTTAACTTTCTCCACTCTCCTTTGCCATCACCCACAATTTTCATCATTTTGCTGTCAGGTAAAATATAGTTCTGTAGCCATCTCAATGGTGGCTCTGTCTGTATGAGACCATAGGGCCAATAATTTTGATTGAAATTTCTGAGGAGCTGGTATGATTTAATTTATTGGTTGGTTAAATTATTTGACCAAATTGATTGTTTTGTATTGTTAGCACCACCAATCTTGAGAACAGGCACTATTATATCTTATGTTGAAAATGTAAAATTAATGTATTTAAGTCAGGACATATCCCTGTTGTTTTTTAGTTTAAGCTTAATATGAATCTTTGGAAAGCATTTTTTTCTGTCATGCACTGTTCTCTTCATATGACCATGTATTTCAACCGATAAATGGAAAACTAGTTTCAGCTAATAAAAATCTATTATTATATTTACTTGTAGGGCCATATTTTATTTTCTACCTAGTTATATGAAGTATGTCAAGATTTCAACTCCTGTGATTACCGAATACCTGAAGAGACGCAGTACTCTAGTCTCAAGGGTCAAAAAATTAGATTATATTCCTAATGCTGACATTAATCAGCATTGAAACTATACATCATTTCACTGATCTTTGCCTCAGTTTCCTTAAGTAAAACAAGGGAGACTAAAGTCATTCCATGTTCTAACTTAAACAGAAATGCTATGATTTTCACTCTTCACATATTTTCATTCTTTGTTACTTCAAAGCCAGTTATCGTAAAACTCATTTTAAAACTGTGCTTAAAAATCAGAGTTCATAAATCTCTTATTTTTTTCCTCGGGGTATGTAATTCATGGTACACTAAATCTTGTTTCAATTCTTTGATAGTGAAATCTTTTTTTTTTACGTTCTATTTAGCTGGAACATGTTTATCCTATTTTATCAATCACACATGTAAAGATAACCTTCAGATATTAATAAAAGCAGACAACTGCTTACAAAAAAACTCAGTATCCTCTTCCCTCCATACCCAAATTATAGAGCACGAGCATTTCCAATGCAAAAGTGCACTTCTAAACAGTAAGAGTATACTTGCTGTAATTTGGCTCAAAATTATTAATATTGCAGCTTCACCACTAAGAAACTCAATGTCTTCTCTCATATTTTTACTGTACTCTTCACAAGACTTGTCTAAGTAGTCTTTAGTTTGATATGCTTTTAATTTTTAATGCTTGTTGCTTTCTTGGATTTGTAGAATGTCTTGTTTTAAAGAACTTTAAAATTTTGCTCAAAACTTGTCATTCTGTTTCAGGAGAGCATAGAATGGGGGTTCAGCACCTCAGCAATGCCCTTTTGGTGTGTGGTCAACCACAGGAACTTCTGAAGGTTTTCAAACACACACTCCCTCCCAAGGTATTTGAGATGCTGTTGCACAAAATTCCCCTTATTTGCCAGGTGAGCACATATTTAATTATCTTTGTGAAATGTACACAGTAAATAGCTATGTTATGCTTGACTACACAGAAATATCAAAGTATGTGTGTGAATTGCCCAGAATCTTAAATAAGTGAAATCTCTGACTTTTTGGCTGCTTTAACATGAAGCAAGCCTATTCTTTCAGGTTCCTTTGATTATAATAAATTGTATATTTTCTTGAGTATTATCTGCATTTCAACACTTCAGTTTTAAAGCAGAACAATACTTCTACTTCCATTAACATACAAAACATAAAAATCGCTTTGGTAAATTTAAACATACAGGCTAATTAGCATTCTCTTAAATATAGGTTTAAAATGGTATCGAATGAAATCCATTCATAAGCCAATTGATTAGTAAGTTTTAGTCCACTTGCATTTTACTAAACTACTTGGTATACATATGCATCAACTAGAATTTCCTGCAAATGCTTGGATTCGTTTCAGGATTCATTAGCCATAAGACATTAACTTTGGTTCACTTTTTATCATTGGCAAGCCTTGGAATCTATCATATTTAACTGTCAGCTTTTGAACAAAACACAAACATGAACTTAACAGTCAACTCTTAAACATTCCCAAACTAGGGCAGATGGGATGGTTTCCTGAAGATATATGAAAATGTAGGTAAGATAAGAATATGTGGCCGGGCGCAGTGGCTCATGCCTGTAATCCTAGCACTTTGGGAGGCTGAGGTGGGCGGATCACTGGAGGTCAGGAGTTTGACACCAGCCTGACCAACATGGTGAAACCCCATCTCTACTAAAAATACAAAAATTAGCCAGGCATGGTGGCATACACCTGTAATCCCAGTTACTTGGGAGGCTGAGGCAGGAGAATTGCTTGAACCTGGGAGGTAGAGGTTGCAGTGAGCCAAGATCGCACCATTGCACTCCATCCTGGGTGACGAAAGCAAAACTCCATCTCAAAAAAAAAAAAAGGAATAATGCCCACCCTGACACAAGGGAGGCAAGAAAAGGATCATGCATTGAAATGAGTAGCAAGTAACTGTTTTATGTATTCACCAGCAATTTGAGGCAGACATGAATGAACAGGAATGCTTGGAGGATGATCCTGATTGAAAAACATTTCAACGTATCCACAGTCCAGTGAGAATACTATGGTACCATACAGTATAAACAACTGCTCAATGATATTTCCATTTATTTTACTTTTAGTAATAAAAATTTGTCTATCTCATACATGATTGAACACATAAGTTGCTTTAAAATTAACAGTCACAATTGAAGAAACAATGGTTTATTTTTCTAATCAAGTGACCAAGCTGCTGAATCATAAGGCCTCAACAAATGTTGCATCTTATTATTTCATTGAACAATAAGACCTTCTAGTTTGATTATTCCTGGTAAATAGCAATTTTGTTTCTCCAGTGGTTTCCATTTGCCAAAGTCATGACAGATGGTTTAACATTGTGGCTACTGCTTTCAGGGGATTCTATCAGATGAGTCCTCATTTCCAATAAAGCAGCTGTTGGCAATCTTTCATCAAAAGTTCATCCATCAGGACTTCTCTATCGTGGTTGGCCAAGGAGTCCTGCTTTGGCTGCCAGGGCTTCATTCTGCTGAATATGATATTCCTGAAATCTCATGGATATTCTTTGTGTCATTTTTAAATATTTCTGTAGGCAATGTTCTGAACAGGTGGTCTAGGAATGAAAAGGGAAGATCCAAGAGGCAACACAAAAATATGAATTTTTAAAAATGCATGTATTCTAAAAGAACAGTGTGTAGTTTGCTTTTCTTTGAATATATCTGATAATTAAATAGTATTAATTGGCAGCAACTGACCATAGCTTTTAATTGATACTTTCATCCACTGACAAGCATTAATATATATTGAATGCCTGCCAGTTTGTAGTCACTAAGAGCAGTAGTAAGTCTCTGCTTTCAAGAAGCTTCTGGACTAGATTTTCTGCAAGTGTATTAAGTGAAAGTCCACATTCCTATCCTCTTGTTTCGATTGTTAAAATGTAGACCCAGTAGTAAGTTTGTTCCTTTTTAATGAGAAACAACATTCTTAATCCTCAACCTTTTACTTTTTATTTATTTAATTAACTTATTTATTTTTTGAGATGGAATCTCGCTCTGTCGCCCAGGCCGGAGTGCAGTGGCATGATCTTGGCTCACTGCAAGCTCTGCCTCCTGGGTTCAGGCCATTCTCCTGCCTCAGCCTCCCGAGTAGCTGGGACTACAGGTGCCTGCCACCATGCCTGGCTAATTTTTTGTATTTTTAGTAGAGACGGGGTTTCACTGTGTTAGCCAGGATGGTCTCGATCTCCTGACCTCATGATCCACCCGCCTCGGCCTCCCAAAGTGCTGAGATTACAGGCATGAGCCACTGTGCCTGGCATATTTATTTTTTTGAGACAGGTTCTCTCTCTGTTGCCCAGGGTGGAGTGCAGTGGCTTACTGCGGCCTCAACCTCCTGGGCTTAAGTTATCCTCCTACCTTAGTCCCTGGAGTAGCTGAGACTACAGGCACACACCACCATGCCTGGCTAGTATTTCATTTTATTTTTTAGTAGAGACGAGGACTGTTTTTTTTGTTTTTGTTTTTGTTGACAGGGTCTTGCTCCGTCGCCCAGGCTAGAGTGCAGTGGTGCAATCACAGCTCACTGCAGCCTCTGCCTCCCGGGCTCAGGTGACCCTCTTACCTCAGCTCCCGAGTAGCTGGGACCACAGGCATGTGCCAACATGTCCAGCTACTTTTTTTTTTTTTTTGTAAAGACAGCGTTTCACCATGTTGCTGAGGCTGGTTTTGAACTCCTGGGCTCAAGTGATCCACCTGCCTTGGCCTCCCAAAGTGCTGGGAGTTCAAAGTTACAGGGAGCTATGATTATGCCATTGTACTCCAGCCTGGGTGACAGAGCAAGACCCTGTCTTAGAAAAAAAAAGTTAAGACTTCTAATAGGATTAGGTTTTCAATATGAGCCATCAAAGTCAAGCTTTGCTTTTTCCAAAGCCAACCAGAATTCCCAGGGCCATACAGAAAGGCTGTGCCAAGTTTCTCTAGGTAGGCCATCTTGACTGAAAGCTAATTAGTAAGAATCTTTGTTGTGAAACAGTAACTCAGCAGCTGCAGCCATCTTCTCTAAAATGGTCTGACTTGGTACAATGTAACTATCATATTAAATTTGGCACTGTTAAACTCAATGCCGTGGTTCAGTGGCTGCTTCAGTTCTTCTAAGCAATGGAACATAAAAGGTAGTCTAAATTCCTGTAATAAGTAGGAACAAGTGAAATGCTACTTACAGTGTTTATGACAGGCCTGGAGAATTTCAGTGAGTAACACTTTTCTTACCTCTTCAGGTTTTACTTCTCTTGTTGTGAAGTCTTTAACACAGTCCAAAAAGCAGGTCTCTGTAAGTTTATTGTAGGTCCCCAGAAATTCCTTAAACTACAAACAAACCAGAATGTTCTTTAGTATTTGGTTTTTAAAATAAAGATGCTTTGAAACTTCAATTACTAGTATTTTATATTTAGACAAAATATACTATAACACTTGAAATCATAATAGCATAATAACTTAAATGGGTACAATATGATCTACAGAACAGTTTTATTTTCTAGTTGAATATTTAATTTTTTCTTGATTATCAGTCAGATGAAAAATACATATGCTTGCCTGGGCGCGGTGGCTCATGCCTGTAATCCCAGCACTTTGGGAGGCTGGGGTGGGCGGATTACCTGAGGTCAGGAGTTTGAGACCAGCCTGGCCAACACGGTGAAACCCCGTCTCTAATAAAAATACAAAAATTAGCTGGGCATGGTGGCACATGCCTGTAATCCCAGCTACTCGGGAGGCTTAGGCAGGAGAATTGCTTGGGCTCAGGAGATGGAGGTTGCAGTGAGCCAAGATTGTGCCACTGCACTCCAGCCTGGCTGACAGAGCAAGACTGTCTCAAAAAAAAAAAAAAAAAAAAAAAAAGAAAAATACACACACTTTATAACATTTAATATCCATTTTGGAAATGAAATAGAAACAATTGTTTTGTGAAACCACTGACTGACATGTTTTTTTTTTTTTTTTTTTTTGAGATGGAGTCTTGCTCTATTGCCCAGGCTGGAGTGCAATGGCGCAATCTCGACTCACTTCAGCCTCTGCCTCCTGGGTCAAGCAATTCCCGTGCCTCCCAAGTATGCTGCGACTAGAGGTGTGCGCCAGCATACCCAGCTAATTTTTGTATTTTTAGGAGATGGGAGTTTTACCACATTGGCCAGGCCGGTCTTGCCTGACTTCAAGTGATCCACCCATTGGGGCCTCCCAACATGCTGGGATTACAGATGTGAGCCACTGCACCCAACCTGACACAGTGGCATTAATAGCATCTTACATTTTTTTGCAAAATATTTTCCCCTTATTAAGAATACCTTACCTGTTTTATCTGATCAGATTCTGGTATTTGTGCAGCCATATTCTTCTGGTACCTTTATTAGTCACCTAATTTAAAAATTCAAAAAAAAGTTTGTCAATCTTTAAACAGATGTTTTTAGTCTAACTGAAGTTAGGGAATCACTGCTCATATTTTATAAATCTGTGTATGTAACTGTATGCCACCCCTAATTTCTCAGATCATTAATGACCATAGAACCTTACAGTTGAGAATTAGATTTTTTTTTTTTTTTTGAGACGGAGTCTCACTCTGTCACCAGGCTGGAGCACAGTGGCATGATCTTGGCTCACTGCAACCTCCACCTCCGGGTTCAAGCAATTCTCCTGCCTCAGCCTCCCAAGTAGCTGGGACTACAGGTGCACACCACCACACCCAGCTGATTTTTGTATTTTTAGTAGAGATGGGGTTTTACCCATGTTGGCCAGGATGGTCTCGATCTCTTAACCTTGTGATCCGTCCGCCTTGGCTTCCCAAAGTGAATTACAGGTGTAAGCCACTGCCCCCAGCCAGAGAATTATATTTTCTAATGCTACTTTGGGACTCAAAGGCCCTGTCTATCAAAATCTCCAGTTTTAAGATAGTTTGCTCTGCTGCCTTGCTAAGCTACTTGTTTAAAGCCCCATTCCTAGGAGGATTACAAAGGAAACCAAGATGGTGAGGTTTGGGCTTAAAAAAAAACAATAAAAAAAGCTGGGAGTGGTGGCTCATGCCTGTAATCCCAGCACTTTGGGAGGCCGAGGCAGGTGGATCACTTGAGGTCAGGAGTTCAAAACCAGCCTGGCCAACACAGTGAAACCCTATCTCTACTAAATATACAAAAATTGGCCAGACGTGATGGCATATGCCTATGGTCCCAGCTACTCGGAAAGCTGAGGCAGGAGAATCACTTGAACTCAGAATGTTGAGGTTACAGTGAGCCGAGATCACGCCACTGCAATACAGCCTGGGCGACAAAGTAAGACTCCATCTCAAATAATAATAATAATAGCCGGGCGCGGTGGCTCAAACCTGTAATCCCAGCACTTTGGGAGGCCGAGATGGGTGGATCACGAGGTCAGGAGATCGAGACCATCCTGGCTAACACGGTGAAACCCCACCTCTACTAAAAATACAAAAAAATTAGCCGGGCGTAGTGGCAGGCGCCTGTAGTCCCAGCTACTCGGGAGGCTGAGGCAGGAGAATGGCGTGAACCCAGGAGGCGGAGCTTGCAGTGAGCCGAGATAGTGCCACTGCACTCCAGCCTGGGCGACAGAGCAAGACTCCGCCTCAAAAAAAAAATAAAAAATAAAAATAAAAAAAAAAATTAAAAATAAATAAATAAATAAATAAATAAATAATAATAATAAAAAGAAAAATAAAGGAAATCGAGATTTTTGCTGTTTTCTTAAAATTACTTAACTATTCCACTAGTCACCAATTTGCTTATTTTAAATCTTTTACTATTACACTTAATCGAATATATCAAAAATATCAAAAATTTTCACATTTCAACATGCAATCAACATAAAAAGTATTAATAAGACATTTTACATTCCTTTTCTTGTAGTAAGTCTTTGATTTTGGTGAGCATTTTACACTTATACCACATCTCAATTTGAATGCTAAATTTTCATCACAAATACTTGGCCTATATTTAGGTTTAATAAAATCTATAAATGAAAAAGTGGATTCACATATCTGAGCCACTCCAAATACACTTAAAATTAGTTGCTAATTTAACTCTGACCCTTACTACTAATGATCCTTTTACAATATAAATACAAACGTTCTATTAATAGTTAACAAACACCAGTTAACAAACACCATTTGCTTAGAAATAGACAACCCTCATGAAAGATATTCAGAGTTTTAAAAGAAAGTTATAGGAATTATACATTCTACTACACATTCTATAGTTCAGAAAGGGCAATCACAGAGACTAATCAGAAACTTCTAATTATAATCCAACCTGGCGGCAACAGGGAAGAGGAGACAAGTAAGTAAAAAAGCCTCTCTGAATTACTGAGATTTCCACATATCTTAAATGTAGGACTTAGGTTCAGTTAATCTAGATGTAAGAATGTGTGTCACATTATTTATTTACTATATCCTGGCTAGTTCTAAAAAGGTTGAGCATTTCATATAAAAGATTTGTACAGGCTGGACGTGGCAGCTCACGCCTATAATCCCAGCACTTTGGGAGGCTGAGGCAGGCAGATCAAGAGGTCAGGAGATTGAGACCATCCTGGCTAACACAGTGAAACCCCATCTTTACTAAAAATACAAAAAATTAGTTGGGAGTGGTGGCGGGCGCCTGTAGTCCCAGCTACTTGGGAGGCTGAGGCAGGAGAATGGCGGGAACCCGGGAGGCGGAGCTTGCAGTGAGCTGATGCTGCACCACTGCACTCCAGCCTGGGCGACAGAGCCAGACTCTGTCTTAAAAAAAAAAAAAAAGATTTGTATAAAATAAATCTGTTTAAAATAGAAATTAAACAGCATGTAAAAGGAAAACATGAATCATGTACACTGTAGACTAACATAAATGCTACACATTTTATTTAGTTCAGAGTTTTCTGATAAGCAAGACAAAAATGATAAACTGGATGTGCAAATCTTTATTAGCTTATCAATTATTAACGTCTGTGAAACACATAAAATTTTTATGAAGCTTTGTTGAAACTAATTTTTATGAAGCTTTGTTGAAACTAGTAGTAAATTCAAGTTTAGGACAAAGTGTATGCCACCATCATGAAAAAAATTAACATTCAGCTTTTGATTAACACATACAATCAACAGTAATTCCATTCCACCAGTCTCAATCATACCTATACTTGCCTCCTTTTTGCATTTATTCTTCCCTCCTCTTTTTTCCTTATCCTATAAAATCACAATAACTAGGCTCACGCTTGTAATCCCAGCACTTTAGGAGGCTGGGGCAGGTGGACCACCTGAGGTCAAGAGTTGGAGACAAGCCTGGACAGCATAGTGAAACCCCGTCTCTACTAAAAATACAAAAATTAGCCGGGCGTGGTGGCTCATGCCTGTAATCCCAGCTACTCAGGAGGCTGAGGCAGAAGACCTGCTTGAACCCTTGGGTGGAGGTTGCAGTGAGCCAAGATTGCAGCACTGCACTCCAGCCTGCGCCACATAGTGAGACTCTGTCTCAAAAAAAAAAAAAAGTCACGATAACTACTGATATTTAAAAAAATGTGATTTCCTTCATATGCACTGAAAAGCCTCCCCGCTCCCCAGTGAGTGTCAGTGGAAACCACACAGGGAGCCTGGTTTCCGCCCCAATTGGCAGTAATGAGGTGCCCATGTCCATCTACTCTGGAGTGGTATCAAAGGAGGCCTACTTGACATTCAGGACTTGCATTACTGCCTCATGACAATTAGGCCACATGCCCTACTAATGTCAGTGGAGGCCACATGGGGAGAGTAATGAAGCACTGTAGTCCTTCCCAGCCAGGGAGTTACCAGTGGAAGCCTGGTGAGGAGCCAGAATGCCCACTCTACCCAGCAGTAACAAGAAACTCCCTGCCCCTCCCCTCAAGTGTCAGAGTGAGGAACATGAATTTCTACTTCATCTGGCAGTAATGAAGTGGTACCTCCCACCACTTCCCCTCATGGAGCATTGTCAAAAGGAGCCAGATAAAAGGATTAAATAAAATCTAGAGCCTCATAACATGATATGCAAGATGTCCAGTCTGCAATGTATTAAAAAATCACTCATCACACCAAGAACTAGGAAGATCTCAAACTGAATTAAAAAAAAAGACAATCAGCAGATGCTCAACATTGAGGAACATGTGTTGGGATTATCTGACAAAGATTTTTAAACAGGACCTTGTCAATACTTCAGTGAGCAATTATGAACACACTTGAAAGAAATGAAAAAAATAGAAGGTCTCAGCAAAGAAACAGAAATATCAAGACCCAAATGGAAAGTTTAAGAAGTGAAAAATACAATAACCAAAATAAACTAAATGAATAAAATCAATAGGAGAATGGAGGGGACAGAGGAATCAGAGAATTGGAAGCCAGAAAATAGAATTCTTCAATCCCGCCGGGTGCTATGGCTCACGCCTGTAATCCCAGCACTTTGGGAGGCTGAGGTGGGTGGATGATCTGAGGTCAGGAGTTCAAGACCAGCCTGGCCAACACGGTGAAACCTCGTCTCTACTAAAAATACAAAAAAAATTAGCTGGGCGTGGTGGCGTGTGCCTGTAATCCCAGCTACTCAGGAGGCTAAAGCAGAATTGCTTGAACCCAGGAGGGGTTGTTTGTAATATTCCTGTATCCTTTTGATATCTGTAAAACCTGTAATAATGTACACCATTTCATTCCTGATAGTGTAATTTGTAACTTCTCTCTTGCTAGTAAGTTTGTCAGTTTTATTAATCTTTTCAAAGAACCAGCTCTTTTTTTCTCTTTTCATTTAAATTGATTTTTGCTCTTTATTTCCTTCATCGGGTTCATTCTGCTGTTCTTTTTTAGGTGCTTGAGGTAGGAGGAGCTTGGATTACTGATTTAAGACCCTTCTTCCTTTCCCTTCCCTTTCCCTTCCCTTTCCCCTCTATAGTTCACATCAAGAAAGAACACAGATTTGATTTCCTTCCTATAATGCCAAAATTTGTTGTTCTTTTTTTTTTTTTTTTTTCAGACGGAGTCTCCCTCTGTCGCCCAGGCTGGAGTGCAGTGGCCCGATCTCGGCTCACTGCAAGCTCCGCCTCCCGGGTTTACGCCATTCTCCTGCCTCAGCCTCCTGAGTAGCTGGGACTACAGGCGCCCGCCACCTCGCCCGGCTAGTTTTTTGTATTTTTTAGTAGAGACGGGGTTTCACTGTGTTCGCCAGGATGGTCTCGATCTCCTGACCTCGTGATCCGCCCCTCTCGGCCTCCCAAAGTGCTGGGATTACAGGCTTGAGCCACCGCGCCCGGCCTGTTGTTCTTTTTTTTAAAAAATTCCATTCTTGTATTTCTTTGGGTTATCAACCAGAGGTCAGAGAGACAAAGTATGAATTTTTTTTTTTTTTTTTTTGAGACGGAGTTTTCACTCTTATTGCCCAGGCTGGAGTGCTATGGCACAATCTCAGCTCACCGCAACCTCCACCTCCCAGGTTCAAGCGATTCTCCTGCCTCAGCCTCCCAAGCAGTTGGGATCACAGGCATGTGCCACACCTGGCTAATTTTGTATTTTTAGTAGAGACGGGGGTTTCTCCACGTTGATCAGGCTGGTCTCGAACTCCTGACCTCAGGTGATCCTCCTGCCTTGGCTTCCCAAAGTGCTGGGATTACAGGCATAAGCCACCGTGCCTGGCCAAAAGTGTGAAATCTTTAACTGTTCTCTAAGTTTTAGACTGGAACCCTGTGTTGCCTCTACACACATCTTGTCCTTATTATACACCTCATGGTGACAAATGATGGTTGTTACTAAAAAATCTGAAAAGACATGTATGAGGAATGCCCAAGTGCTTTTGGTATGGATCTTCTTTATTCATTAGATAATGTATTAATATATATTACTTAAACAGTATATGTTTCCTCTTTTCAGTGAAATAAAGTTTATCATACTATAAAAGTAATATATTTATTGAGAATTTGAAAAACAAAAGATAAATAGTTCTACCGTTCACAGACCACTATGTTAACATTATGATTTTTCTTTAGAATCACTCAATTGTGTATTTTATTTATTTATTTTTGAGATTTATTTATTTATTTATTTTTGAGACAGAGTCTCACTCTGTGACCCAGGCTGGAGTGCAATGGCGCAATCTCAGCTCACTACATCTTCTGCCTCCTGAGTAGCTGGGATTACAGGCATGCACTACCACACCTGGCTAATTTTTGTTTAGTAGAGACAGGGTTTCACCCTGTTGGCCAGGTTGGTCTTGAACTCTCGATCTTAGGTAATCCGCCCGCCTCAGCCTCCCAAAGTGCTGGGATTACAGGCATGAGCCACCGCGCCCAGATCAATTTCATTTTTTTTTTTTTTTTTCCCAGACCTACAGTTGAACTCAAGAGCTAATAATCAGCAGTTTTCTTATGTCTGCTTAAATCTCTAAAGCTATCCTCTGTAGTCACCAGTATCTATCAAGATTACGGTATAGGCCAGGCACAGTAGCTCACACCTGTAATCCCAGCACATTGGGAGGCTGAGGCGGGTGGATCATTTGAGGTCAGGAGTTCGAGACCAGCCTGGTCAACATGGTGAAACCCCGTCTCTACTAAAAATACAAAAGTTAGCCGGGCATGGTGGTGGGCGCCTATAGTCCCAGCTACTCAGGAGGCTGAGGCAGAATTGCTTGAACCTGGGAGGCAGAGGCTGCAGTGAGCTGAGATTGTGCCATTGCACTCCAGCCTGGGTGACAGAGCGAGACTCTGTCTCAAAAAAAAAAAAAAAAGATTATGGTATACATAATTGTAGGCAACTGGTTCAGAGAAAATACTGGAGATGACTGAGTAAATAAATGATTTTCAGAGTTACTTGCTAATTTGAGATCTTCTAAATCTTTCACTATTCACTTTGCAGTTATTTAATAGTAAGCTTAGACTGACAAATTCCACCAGCCACATAAACCACCTGATGGTAAGAACAGATAGCAGTAATGTGGTTGTCCTTTTATTTGATCCTAGTTTCCAGATATTACAGCAAATGTTTGTTGTTATAGCGGCAAAGACCCATCAGGGGTTACCTTCTGATTATATCCCTGAAACCTGGAGAAGGAGAGAAGAAAGAAGCGAATTCAAGAATCACTGGCTTAGATCTCGGGAATGACTACAATGATGCTGTTATTCTTGTGACAAACAAAATATATCATAGAACCAGGGAACTTAAGAATAATGGGAGATCTTTTCAGTCATCAAGCTCAAACCTTTTCTGATGCATGAGTTTCCTTTCTGTTCTGGAAAAGTAGTTGTCCAACCTTTGCTTGAATGTCTCCAGTAAGGCCTGATTCTTACCTGAAAAATGAGGTAATATGATTACTAAGTCCCCTTCAAGTTCTTTTTTTTTGGTCCTTTTTTTTTTTTTTTCTTTTTTGTGGAGAACGGGGTCTCGCTATATTACCCAGGCAGGTCTCGAACTCCTGGGCTCAAGCTATCCTCCTGCCTCTGCCTCCCTGAGAGCTGGGATTACAGGCGTGAGCCACCGCGCCCAGCTCCTTCAAGTTCTAATAGTCTTTTCAATGAAATGTAAACTTCTATTGGCTAATCTTTTTTTCTTTTTTAAGTTTCTTCCTTTTTAGTAAGTGAAATTAGTTTCCTCTAGTCTGAGGTTACAATTCTTTGGCATATGTGTTACTATTAAAAAAAATACTTAATGTCATGCTATCCTTATTTGTCCAGGTATAAGTATACATTACACTTCCCTTATGATTTTCCTACTAATTCTGGGAGGGATGGTTCAGAAATCTTAAGAAACTTACATGAGGTCACTTATACAGATAGTAACTGGGCAGCTGCAGCCTAACTAAGGTGTTTGGACTTCAAAATCCAGTATTTTCCCCATTGCACCTATAAAATGACCTATTTAAGACCTATGAAATGTCTTATAAGCTATTATGGCATATATCATATATCTAAAAATATTTTCCAAATAGCCAAATATGTTATAAGCTAAGTGACTGACCAGGTGCAGTGGCTCAATCCCAGCATTTTGGGAGGCTGAGTTGGGTGGACAGCTTGAGCCCATAAGTTCTACACCAGCCTGGGCAACATGGCAAAACCCCATCTCTACAAAAAATACAAAAATGAGCCAGCATGGTGGTGTGTGCCTGTAGTCCCAGCTACTCAGGAGGCTGAGGCAGGAGGATCACTTGAGCCCAGGAGCTCGAGGCTGCAGTGAGCCATGATCAAGCCACTGCTCTCTTGCCTGGGTGACAGATCAAGAGACCCTGTCTCAAAGAAAAAAAGTATAAGCTAAGTCATAAAACCTAGCATCACAAACATGGGTGCCAACATTAGGTGTTTCCTGGTGAGATGCAGTAAGATAGCATCACCTATGTGGTATTCTGGCCAAAAGTTTGATACGCTCTCATCATGAGGGAATAATTAGGAAAATCTACAACATGGAACAATTTGTTAAGACAACCTGACTGGTCTTTTGAAAAGTATCAGTCATAAAGAAAAGGGGTTGAGAGGGCTGATTTAGGGTAAGAAAATAAAGCCAGGCACGATGGTTCATGCATGTAATCCCAGCACTTTGGGAGGCCGAGGTGGGCAGATCACATGCGGTCAGGAGTTCCAGACCCAGCCTGGCCAACATGGTGAAACCCCATCTTAATAAAAACACAAAAATTAGCTGGGCGGAGTGGCGGGTGCCTGTAATCCCAGCTATTTGGGAGGCTGAGGCAGAAGAATCGCTTGAACCCGGGAGGCAGAGGTTGCAGTGAGCTGAGATTGTGCCACTGCACTCCAGCCTTTGCGACAAAAATCCATCTCAAAAAAAAACAAAAAAACCAAACACACAAAGGAAAGAAAAAAGAAAATAAGCCTGGGCAATAAGGCAAGACCTAGTCTCTACCAAAAAGTAAAAAATTAGCCAGTGTGGTAGCAAGTGCTTGTAGTCCTAGGCACTCAGGAGGCTGAGACAGGAGGATTGCCTGAGCTCAGGAGTTCAAGGCTGCAGTGAGCTATGATCATGACAGAGCAAGACCCAGTCTCTGGGCGGGGGGGGCGGGGGAAGAGGAACTAAAGAGTCATGACAAAGAGCTGTAAGATCCAAATTAAGTTGTCATTTTAATAATTCAGAGTGCCTACACTCAGATCTTAGGTACTGTTTCTTTCAAATAAGTATCACCTAGAAAGTAAGAGTTTAACTATCTCCAAGGTCTCTGGCAGCTATGACATTGTAGTTCTTTCAGTACACTCATAATATGCAATAAATTGTGAACAAACAGGTACCAGCTATGAGCCCAATTAAGAAGGGAAAATGTAACTAAAATAAAAAGTAATGGCTGGGCGCGGTGGCTCACGCCTGTAATACCAGCACTTTGGGAGGCCGAGGCTGGTGGATCACCAAGTCAAGAGTTCGAGACCAGCCTGGCCACCATGGTGAAACCCCGTCTCTAATAAAAATACAAAAAAAATTAGCTGGGCATGGTGGCGGGCGCCTGTAATTCCAGCTACTCAGGAGGCCTGAGGCAGAAGAATCTCTTGAACCTGAGAGGCAGAGGTTGCAGTGAGCCAAGATTGTGCCACTGCAATCCAGCCTGTGCGACAGAGCAAGACTTTGTCTCCAAAAAAAAACAAAACAAAACAAAACAAAAAAAACCTCATTAATTAGAGAAACTCAGCAAGGTACAAATAGTTAAAAGGTTCTTTAACGCTGAGCCCTTAAAGTTTTTTCTTCTTTTTTTTTTTTTGAGACAGTCTTGCTCTCTCACTCAGGCTGGAGCGCAATGGCGCGATCTCGGCTCACTGCAACCTCCACCTGCCGGGTTCAAGCAATTCTCCTGCCTCAGCCTCCTGCGTAGCTGGGACTACAGGCGCGCGCCACCATGCCCAGTTAATTTTTTGTATTTTCATTAGAAACGGAGTTTCACCATGCTGGCCAGGCTGGTCTCGAACCCCTGACCTCAGGTGATTCGCCCGCCTTGGCCTCCCAAAGTACTGGGATTACAGGCGTGAGCTACCGCGCTCGGACTTGAAAGTCCATTTTAAGTCTAGACTTCTATGAAACTAGATCGCCGAGATGTAACAGAAATAAAATTCGTCATTTAGCTTTTAGATCGGATTACATTTTTTGCTTTGATTATTCTAAAGCCTCTAGTAAGGCATAAAGGGAAAACTCTAAGTAGCGCATGCTGGGAAATGAACAGATCAGGTAAGGGCTGTTAGACTGGTATGTCTAGAGACGATTTTCATTTAAAGGAGGATCATCCACCGGGCAGCTCAAGGTCACAGCGTAAATATCTTATAGTCTAATTCAGTGACCCCCGACTCCCCAGATCCAGGTTGGGGGTGGCTCAGGGCCTAAAGTTCCTACCCTCGCCCAGGTGACACCATCCCCAGGAAGGTCTGCACCGGACCTGGCGAAGCGCTGTCCCGCTTCGCACCCCCCCACTGCCCCAAGTACATGCGGCGGCCGCCTCGGGAGACCCCGCCAATTTTCTGGAGCTGTAGCCTGCCACCCCCCGCCCGGGAACCCCGGATTCTCACGGCAGAGAACAGGCACCATACTTAAGCACAGGCTCTCGCATCCGACATCAATGCAAGGCTGTGGGGCGCTGCGGGACGGCTGAGCCTCGGGAGGGCGGGTCAGGGTCAGGACAGGAGCCGCGGCCGCCAGATGGGAAAGAACACGTGGGAGCAGTGATGTCAAGTGACACTTAAACCCTTAGACGCCGATTCGTTATAACGACAGGAAATCTAGAAGAAAATGCACGTACCATCAGCGAATTCTAAAATCTGCTAAGGATTGATCTCTGTGATTGTCTGCTTAGACAATGCTTTCTATTCCCGACTTCCTCTCCAATAACGACCCGAATCTGTCGAAACTCTTTAGAAGCCTAATTTACCTAATCCCACGTCCCTAACGGTCTTCGGAAGCGAAGCAGTGTAAACAGCCCCCGATAAACACAAGTAGTATTACAAGTCGGGAGCTCTTCAAGTTTCAGATAAGACTGTAGCGCGGTCTTGTGCGGCAATGTGCTACTTTTAAATAAATAAATGAATGCATGAATGCATGAATGAATGAATGAATGAATGAATGAATGAATAAATAAATAAATAAATAAATAAGCCTCCGTTATGTCCGGAGTTTGTTTCCACCCGGAGAGGGATGGAAGAGCACCAGCGAGCGCTTAGCTTTCTGGTTGGATGTTTTGGGTGAGTTTGTTGGCGCGCATGCGTGTTGTGTCTCAAGGGCGGGTTTGAAGGCAAGTGGGTGTTGACCTGCGGGCAACTGAAGTTGATGTCAGATTATACCCGTGACTGCGCGGGTCTTGGGCGTCCTGGAGACACGTAGGGATGAATTTATGTTTCCGACGATTGCATCTGGAGGGGTGTGTAAGACTCTGTGGCTGAAGAAAGCTATTACGCTTCTTATGTAGGTCATTATTTTTAAAATAGCATTTCGGTTTTATCTGCTTGACTGCCTCTTAACAAATTTTAAGCCCTCCTCTACATCTATTTGGTTTTGCCCTACCAGCTCTGGGATTGGGGAGTGCACTGTTCATGGTTATTGTTGCTCCTGTGGCCATTCTCTTGGCATCCCCACTTTCACATTTTGGCGTGGTGTATTAATAGACTAAGTGGGATTAATGGGTAAATAGGACTTTATAGTCGTCTCTAATCCTGGATTCAATACCAAAATTTAGATTTTCAGCTTTGTGGATGTTCTATTTCGACATTTTAAGAACAGTTCATTGCAAAGAGGTGAAAATTTTGTTCTGAAGTCTTAAGGACACAGAGAAAGTTTTTCCGTCCATAAGTGTGGGACTTGTTTTGTGACCAACAATATGAAAGGCTCTGAGGTCAGCTTGGAGAAGAAAAAAAGGATTAAGATGCCAGCGAAGAGACTTCGTGAGGTAGTTTCTCAAAATCATGGAGATCATTTGGTTTTGCTGAGAGATGAGTTGCCCTGTGTTCCTCCGGCATTGTCTGCAAATAAACGTCTTCCTGTTGGAACGGGGACTAGCTTAAATGGAACATCATGTGGTATGTGATTCCATGTAATTTTTCAACCAGTTTTAGTTTAGTGAATCTTTAGTCCTTATTTGTTTAAATTTCCAGACGTAAGATATAAGTCTAGTTTGTGCAGATGTTTGAAAACTGACCCTGTTTCCCGGGAAAATGGCCAGGAAGCCTATAAAATGTTTGAATAGATCTAATGAATGAAACTTTAACGTCTCTAGTTGTGCTTTTTTTTTTTTTTTGGCATTGACTTTTGCATATTGTTTTTGTTTATATCTATGGTGGATACACTTAACTTGTATAATTTGCTTTATTTTCCCCGCTAGTGTTTTTTATAGTTTTCCCCCAAAGTAGTACTTTTTACCTAATGCACTACTTTCCGTTAATAGTGGGAAAAGCAGGACTTCTGCCAGTTGATGGCTTCTATATTCCAATTCACTTAATCTGTCTAAACCTCAGTGAAAATAAGGATAACATATGCTTTACCCACTTCGCTGCTAATTGTGAGGATCAAATTAATGAATATGTGAGCAAAAACAGCAAAATGCTTTTATAATGCTGCTTTTTAGGGGATACAGCGGTGACACTCAAATAGTCCTGCGGTTAAATTAGACCTTTACATCGTATACATATTTCTACCCAGATTGTCCACATCCAATAGTGTATGGTTATATTTTAAAATATTTCATGCTTATCTCACTTTATTGTCAGTACCGAACCTTATTTTCCCAAATATCAACTGTAAAAGCCTTCATTCAGATATGTTTAAATACATTTTCTTAACTTTCTTTGCACGCAAATTGTCCTTCCAACGTCTGCATTATATGGAGTTTATAGGTCTTGAATCATGCCTATACAGTTTCTAAAGCTAAGGATCTGATTTTTAAAATCACTAAAATTTATTCCTTTGTTTTGTTAGGTTCATCAGACTTAACTTCTGCTAGAAATTGTCACCAGCCTCTAAAAGAAAATCCCATGGTGTCAGAAAGTGTAAGCAAAAGGATTCCTAATTATGCTCACATTAAAATTTTCAGTGTTGTCAAATAATGTATTCTTAAATTATGTTTGATTAGCAACATGCCTTGTTTTTATTTAAATATCACTTACCAAACCAATGTTTTATATACTACAATTGTGACTTTGAATGGTGTTTGAGACATTAAACAAAAGACCCTCCCTAGAATCAAAAATACCCGTTATTAAAATAATGGCCGCTTAAAGAGATATGATAACTGAAAAGAAGCTCTCTTACTATTCAGGGAAAAAGTGTTCTTGCCCAGAGACTTAACATATTTTTAGGTAAAAGAAAAGGAACAACTAACAGTACAATTTTCTTTAACATGAGGTGTGCTTGCATGTCATTCTAACACTTGTGAGGTGTTTTGGTTTTTTTAGAAGAGAGGTTCTTTAAGAATAACATGAAATTATCATCTTAACTTTATAATGCCGAACGTATTTGATAAATATAATGTTTTGGTTATGAGATCTAATTAGACTTTGATAGCTAATCATAGTGTTGACCTATGTATTGTCAGTTTAATAAGTCTGTATAATGAGAGTTTCACAATATACTATTTTGAAAATTGAAGCAGGTAAACTAATAATTCAATTAAAACTGTATGACAATTTTGTCAAAAGCTCACAATAAAATGTATAATTTTGTGCTGTACTTGGTCCCTATGTAAATGCCTAGACTTTGGAGTGGTTTTTTGTTGTTGTTGTTTTGCCTTTTTTTTTTTTTCTTTTAAGCAGGCCTTATTTAATGATATCTAAACTTCTCAAATGTATGGATACACTGTTATTGTATAATTGAGGATAAATCTGTGATCTTCCTGATATTGTGCCATCCTTATCTACTCCATTTGACTCACAGTGAGTCAGATTTTTACGTTTCACTGAAGGAACTGAGATGTTAAATGACTTGCTCTGCTAGAATTGGTATACTGGTTTGGGTCTGAATCTCAGTGCTACATTTGCTTGCTGCTTCATTTACTCATTCATTTGCTTGTCTGATAGTGTGTTACCCATTCAACAAATCTTTGAGTAGCTTTAAGGTACATCAGCATTGCGTGGTGATGGAAATGAAGCATATGAAATACACAGTCCTGCCCTCCCAGAACGCAGTAGTCACATAGCTAGTAAATGTTTCTTGATAAATAATAAATCCAAGTTTATTTATCCTATTTCTTCCTTTCATATCCCAAAGGATTTTTCTAAAGACGTTGCAGTGCAAGTGTTGCCTTTGGATAAAATAGAAGAGAACAACAAACAAATAGGTAAACGAATAATATTGATTTTTTGTTGTTATAAAATATACTTAACATAAAGTTTACCACTTTAGCTCTTTTGAAATGTACAGTTCTGTGACGGTAAGCACATTCACATTGTTGTACAATCATCACCACCTTTCATATCCAGAGCTTTGTCATCTCTCCCGACTCTACCCATTAAACACTGACTGCTCATTTTTTGTCCCCTCAGCCCTGGGCATCCTACTTTTTGTCTCTATGAATCTGACTACCCTAGGTACCTTATATAAGTAGAATCATATAGTATTTGACCTTTTGTGACTGGCCTATTTCGCTTAGCATAATGTTTTCAAGGTTCATCCATGTTGTAGCATGTGTCAGAATTTTCTTCTTAAGGGTAGAATTTATTTTTAAGAATTTATTACATAGTCTTACAGTTTTTATTATTTTCATTTTAAATTAGTTTTTCTTCCCAAATTAAGCTATTCCTAGAATCTGTAAAAATCCAGAATAAGGTTTGCAATGGTGAAGGTTATCTTGTTATTACCAATCTATTGCATAGGTTTAGTATTAGATATGTTTATAAATTTTTTTTTTTTTGAGACGGAGTCTCCCTCTGTTGTCCAGGCTGGAGTGCAGTGGCGTGATCTTGGCTCACTGCAACCTCCGGCTCCCAGATTCAAGCAATTCTTCTGCCTTAGCCTCCTGAGTAGCTGGGATTACAGGTGCACGCCACCACACCCAGCTAATTTTTGTATTTTTTTTTTTTTTTTGTAGAGACAGGGTTTCACCATCTTGACCAGGCTGGTCTCAAACTCCTGACGTCAAGTGATCTGCCTGTCTCAGCCTCCTAAAGTGCTGGAAATACAGGGCCACCGTGTCTGACCCCATATGAATTTTAAAATAGTTTTTTCTAATTCTTTGAAAAATGATGTTGGTAATTCGATAGGAATTACATTGAATCTGTAGATGTCTTTGGGCAGTATGGTCATTTTAATGATATTGATTTTTCCAATTGATGAGCATGGAATGTTTTCCACTTGTTTGTGTCATCTGTGATTTTTTTTCATCAGTGTTTTGTAGTTCTCCTTGTAGAGATCTTTCACCTTCTTGATTAAATGTATTCCTAGGAATTTTATGTTTTGTGTGCCACTATTGTAAATGGCATTGAGTTCTTGATTTGATTCTCAGCTTGAACATTATTAGTGTATAGAAACGCTACTGATTTTTGTACATTGATTTTGTATCCTGAAACTTTACGTAAGTAATTTATCAGATCTAGGGGCATTTTAGAGGAATCTTTAGGGTTTTCTCGGTATAGGACCATGTCATCAGTGAACAGAGATAATTGGACTTCCTCTTTTACTTTTTGGATGCCTTTTATTTCTTTCTCTGTCTGATTGCTCTGGCTGAGACTTCCACTACTATGTTGAAAAGAGTGGTGAGAGTGGGCATCCTTGTCTTGTTCTAGTTCTTAGGGGGAATGTGTTCAACTTTTGCCCGTTCAGTATGATGTTGGCTGTGGGTTTGGAATTATGAGGATTATATTATTACTTAATCACTTAATTTGTTCCTTGTCCTTTTCAATTGTGGAGTGCTATGGCTGAGTTCCTAAACATTCTTTTAGTTAAAAAAGATTTTTTTAGTAGCTTATTAAAATTGAATAAATATTCAGGAATTTAATATATATTGTTGTGTCTTGATTTTGCAGCAAATGACATCTTCATTTCTCAGTATACAGTGGGACAGAAAGATGCTCTAAGAACAGTTTTAAAGCAAAAGTAAGTTTCATTTACAGAAAATAATTGGACCATTTCTTATGTTTAAAATCAGCTTCATTTGTACTTTGGACATATGAAAAACTGTCTTTTCACCATGTGAAATATATATTGTGTGATGATATGTATAAAGCGTTTCTCATGGTGCTAGACACATTTAAAATACTCAGTAGCAGTTAGCAGTTATTATGGAAGTGCTATAGTATTAACTCATTTAACACACCTATAAAATAGATTTCATTACTATCCCAATTTTATAGAATCCCCATTTTCTTTTATTTATTTATTTATTTAGAGATGGAGTCTCACATTGCCCAGGCTGGAGTGCAGTGGCATGATCTCGGCTCACTGCAACCTCCGCCTCCCAGCTTCAAGGGATTCTCCTGCCACAGTCTCCCGAGTAGCTGGGATTACAGGCACCTGCCATTATGCTGAGCTAATTTTTGTATATTTCTAGAGATGGGGTTTCACCATGTTGGCCAGGCTGGTCTTGAACTCCTGGCCTCAGGTGATTCACCTGCCTAAGCCCCCCAAAGTGCTGGGGTTACAGGCGTGAGCCACCATGCCCGGCCAGAATCCCCATTTTATAGATAAGGAAACTAAGGCATTGGGAGATTGAGAGGTTGATTTTCCCAAAGTCCAGGTTGTTACTGGACTGGAATTTGAATGTGCAAGTCTGCCTTTAGAGCCATCTCTCTTAACCACTTTACTATACTGCTTATAGCAGTGCTCAATAGTTCCGTATACATATTACTTATTATTTATTGTCTGAAGACATTTAGACTTTTCCTGGTCAAAATCTCAGAAAGAGATGAGTTTAGCACCTGGATGCAGTGAAGAGAGACCATGGTTACTCCACCTAAATGCCCCCTCCCAACTTTATCTTAAACACCAATGAAATCTAAAACTAACCTTGACAACAGCACATGAGAAACATGAAGGAAGAATAAATTCACTAGTCTGGAGGCAATTAATGTTATCTTTATCATATACCTAGGCTAGATGTATTCTACTCCTGAACCAGAGCACTGCAGAAGGCCTCTTAGGAAATAGAAAAAAATTTTACTTACTTTTGAATTCTCATTTTATTCAAAAGGAAATTATATATTAGTTCTATAAATGGAAAACTGGTATTGTTTAGAATACATTTAAAAATAAATATACAGGCCAGGTGTGGTGGCTCACGAAGGGGTGGCCTGCCCCTCCACACCTGTGGGTGTTTCTCGTTAGGTGGAACGAGAGACTTGAGAAAAGAAATAAGACCACAGAGGCAAAGTATAGAGAAAGAAAAGCGGGGGCCCAGGGGACCGGCGCTCAACTTACAGAAGGACCCACTCGGGCACCGGTCTCTGAGTTCCCTTAGTATTTATAGATAATTATCTTTACCATCTTAAAGATAAGGGAGTGGCAGGACAATAGGATCGTTTTTAGGGAGGAAATCAGCAGTAAGACATAAGAACAAGGATCTCTGTGACATGAATAAGTTTAAAGGAAAATCCTGTGCCTTGAGATAAACCTTTTAGCAGCATTGTTTCATCCTATCACATGGGGATAAACCTTGGACAATACCTAGCTTTTTCTAGGAACAAAGACACACCCTGCACGCCCAAAATCCATTAAACCTTGAGTTACCACAGCACATGTCTCTTGCAAGGACAAGGTTGGGGGTAGGGTCACAGATTAACAGCATCTCAAATACAGAGCAAAATGGAGTCTCTTATGTCTACTTCTTTCTATATAGACACAGTAACAGGCTGATCTCTTTCTTTTCCCCACAGGCTCACACCTATAATCCCAGCATTTTGGGAGGCTGAAGTGGGTGGATCACTTGAGTCCAGGAGTTTGAGACCAGCCTGGACAACATGGCAAAACCCCATCTGTACCCAAAAAATATACAAAAATTAGCCAGGTGTGGTGGCATGCGCCTGTAGTCCCAATAACTTGGGAGGCAGGAGATAGGAGGATTTCTTGAGCCTGGGAGGCAGAGCATGGCGCAGTGAGCTGAGATGGTGCCACTCACACCACTGCACTCCAGCCTGGGCAACAGAGCTAGACCTGTCTCAAATAAATTAAATAACTATACAACTATTAAAATACAACATTTATTCTTTTTCCACCAACAGTTTTCCATAGTATACATACTATGTTCTGGGAAGCACCGGAATAACAAAAAATAAATACCCCTAAATTGCAAAGGTATAATCTGAGCCACCCAGAGTTTCACAGCTGGTTCTTTGGTCCTATCAGGTTTTTACTTTTTATATTTGTTCACACTAAAATTCTCAATACATAATATAGCAGTTAGGAGAGGCATTTGAATGGTAAATTATATCAGAAGGTTTCTAAATATATAAGAAAAAGCCCTAGTGAGGGCATGGTGTTATCTGTCATCTTCTCTACTTGAACTAAAAATTGCAGATTACGTCTGACTCAGTTGGATAGAAAGCAATCACCACTTCTATCCAGCAGACCCTTAGTGGATGAAGTAGCTGCTTGCAACCACAACAGGGACTTTGTAAAGTTCCCTTCCAGTCAGAACTCTCAGAACTAAAATTTCTCAGAACTTTCAAATCTGAGAGGGAGAAGTTGTTAATAAACAAGTGGACAGTGAGAGAAAATTGCAAACACTGCCTCTTTTATCTGTTGCTAGATCTCTCCCTAACTAAGGATGAATGAACATAATTTTTTTTTTTTTTTTTTTGAGATGGAGTCTTGCACTGTCACCCGGGCTGGAGTGCGGTGGCGCAGTCTGGGCTCACTGCAACCTCCGCCTCCCAGGTTCACACCGTTCTCCTGCCTCAGCCTCCTTAGTAGCTGGGACTACAGGTGCCCGCTACCATGCCTGGCTAATTTTTTGTATTTTTAGTAGAGATGGGGTTTCACTGTGTTAGCCAGGATGGTCTCGATCTCCTGACCTCATAATCTGCCTGCCTCAGCCTCCCAAAGTGTTGGGATTACAGGCGTGAGCCACCGTGCCCGGCCCTGAACAGAATTTTTTAAAAGACAATACAACTAAGGAGCCTCTATGGGAAGGTAATTGCAATGTAGAGAATAATAACTGAATCAAACTATAGAAATGACTCTCATGTCTAATTATGTCCCAAGAGATATACCTTTAAAATGAAGCAGGCTGAAAATAAAAATACAACAAAAGTATTTTGAGGAGAAAACAAATAAAAAGAAATAAGAATTAGCAATATTAATTCTAGTTGAAGTAAAATTCAAGGCATATCTGCTAAATAGACTAAATAGGACCAATTTTTTTGGCAAAGTTAATTTTTTAGTTAGTTTTAAAAATCTTTAATGTAGCTGCCAGGCGCAGTGACTCACGCCTGTAATCACGGCACTTTGGGAGGCTGAGGCGGGCAGATCACCAGTTCAGGAGATTGAGATCAGCCTGGCCAACACGGTGAAACCCCGTCTCTACTAAAAATACAAAAAATTAGCCGGGCTTGGTGGCGTGCACCTGTAGTCCCAGCTACTTGGGAGGCTGAGGCAGGAGACTCACTTGAACCTGGGAGGCAGAGGTTGCAGTGAGCAGAGATTGTGCCACTGCACATCAGCTTGGGGGACAGAGCGGGACTCTGTCTCAAAAACAAAACAAAACAAAACAAAAAATAAATAATAAATGTAAAGAGTTTAAAAAAATCAAATACTATGAAAAGCTTATAATGAGAAACCACCATCTTCTACCCCACTATTTCCTTAACCACTAGGCCTGTTCCCCAGTGGCAGCTGCTTTTGATTCTTTTACCTCTTTCCTCTGAGAGGTGATTTCATAAATCAAAGTAATATGCTTACAGTACTATTTTTGATTTATTAAATTTAAGTCAAGCACAGTGGCACATGCCTGCAGTCCTCTCTACTTGAGAGACCAAGGCAGGAGGGTCGCTTGAGCTCAGGAGTTTATTTACAGCTGGGGCAACATGGTGAGACCCCTTCTCTTAAAAAAAAAAAAATCTGTCTATACTGGGTTGTGAAAAAATACAAAAAACAACAACGAATAAATGTAGACTGCACTTATTCTACTATGATAAACTTTAGCTGTCTTAAGTTACTTTTTCTCTCTTCCTCTAATTATAGTTACTCTGTATTGATATATATAACAGCCATAAACAGAAAAAACTTTTTTACTTTATAAAGTTTCAGTGTTTACAGAAGTAGAGAGGATAATTTGTTAAACTCCCATGTTCTCATAGCTTAGCTTCAATTATTAGCATTTTGTTTCATTCATAACCGCCCCACATACCCATGAATTATTATAAAACAAATCCCAGAAGTCATTTCATTTTATCTTTACATATTTTAATATATGTACCTGAAAGATAATTTTTTAAAAAGGTATTGCCATAATGCTACTATCATACTGAAACATAATAATTAATAATTTCTTAATATTATAAAATATTAAGTCAGTATCCAAGTTTCTGTCACTGTCTCATAATTTTTTTATGGTTACTTTTTGTTTTGTTTTGGGATTGGTTTTTGTTTTTGTTTTTTGAGACAAGGTTTCAAACTCTTATCACCCGCAGTGGAGTGCAGTGATGTGATTGTAGTTCACTGCAACCTCAAACTTCAGGCTCAGGCAGTCTTCCTCCCTCGGCCTCCTGAGTAGCTGGGACTACAGGTATGCACCACCATGCCTGGCTAATTTTTTTTTTTTTTTTTTTTTATGTTTTGTAGAGACTGGCCTCACGGTGTTGCCCAGGCTGGTCTCAAACTGCTGGGCTCAAGTGATCCACAGCCTTGGCCACCCAAAGTGCTGGGATTATAGGCGTGAGCCACGGCACCCTGTGGTTAATTTAATTTTGCATTAGAATCTAAGGAAAAGCCACACTTTACATTTGAATGATGTGTCTCTTAAATTTTTTTTTTTTTTTTTTTAAGACAAAGTCTCGCTCTGTTGCCTAGGCTGGAGTGCAGTGGTGCGATCTTGGCTCACTGCAACTTCCACCTCCTGGGTTCAAACAATTCTCCTGCCTCAGCCTCCTAAGTAGCTGGGATTACAGGCATGCACTACCATGCCTAGCTATTTTTTTGTAGTTTTAGTAGAGACGAGGTTTCACCATGTTGATTAGGCTGGTCTCAAACTCCTGACCTCAGGTGATCCCGCCCACCTCGGCCTCCCAAAGTGCTGGGATTACAGGTATGAGCTACCATGCTGAGCCTTCAGTTTGTTTTAATTTACAGATTTACCCTCATTTTGTTTTTGTTATAATTTATTTGTCTTAAGAAATTTTCTACCTTCTGGATTTTGCTGAATGTATCCTTTTTTTGTCTTTAATATGTTTCTCTCAACCTTGAATTTCTGTCAAGTGGCAAGAATGCTTGATAGTTTTTTGTATTTTTTAGTAGAGACGGGGTTTCACCGTGTTAGCCAGGATGGTCTCGATCTCCTGACCTCGTGATCCGCCCGTCTCGGCCTCCCAAAGTGCTGGGATTGCAGGCATGAGAGATCACGCCACTTCACTCCAGCCTGGGCGACAGAGCGAGACTCCGTCTCAAAAAAAAAAAAAAAAAAAAAAAAAAAAGAATGCTTGATAGGTGATGTTATATACTTCCTGTGTAATACATCAGGATACATAGATGTCTGATTATATCTCTTATTGTGAAATTAGGATTGATCTGTTAATATACCATCTTTTTGTATCAGATTACAGCATATGGAAATTTGAGGACAAAGAGTCTAAACAGTCAATTTTAGAAATTTAGCAGGAAAATAATTTCTTATAAAAGCTAAAGGAAGCTGGGCATAGTGTCTCATGCCTGTAGTCTTAGCTCTTTGGGAGTCCAAGACAGGAGGATCACTTGAGCCCAGCAGTTTGAGACCAGTCTGGGCCATATAGCAAAATTTTTTTAATTAGCTGGGTATGGTAGCATGTGCCTGTAGTCCCAGGTACTTGGAAGGCTGAGGTGGAAGGATCACTCGGGCCTGGGAGCTTGAGGCTGCCATGAGCCATGTTCATGCCATTGCACTCCAGCCTGGGTGACAGAATGAGACCCCGTCTCAACAGAAAAATAGAGAGACAGATAGTCAGACAGATGCTGAATGATAGGAAAAAAAAGCAGGGAAAGCAGAAGAAATCAAGTATATCAGATAAAAGAAAACATAAAACACAGTAGAATGTTTTCAACTAGTTCTAGAAGTATGTCAGTGTAATAAGCAAATCCTAGACAAGTCTAAGTCAGAAAATTAGTGAGAAAATGCATGTTATAAATAAAAAGAGGGCATAATGATAGAAGATATTAAGAATACTGTGTATTAAGAATACTGTGTACTTGAATGCTACAAATTAAGAAATCTAGATGAAAGACATAACTCACCAAAAATAACCATATAACTAAGAAGATTTTAGTACACCAGTTACTGGGAAATAAATTGAAAAAAAAAAAAAAAAAAAAACCTTCAAAGAGCAATCTCCAAAAGCAGTCATGATTTTCTTTGAGTTCTTGAAAAATTTTAAGAAACAGATTATGATCATGCTATATATTCTGCTCCAGAGCAATGAAAAGCAAAGAATGCCACTCATGTCATTTTATGATGCTAACCTAGCCCAAGTATCCATACCTAACATTAGTTCCATCAGAGATATTTTCATCATAATATTGTAATTTAAACAAATGTAGTTCTTGAAATACAATAACTAAATCTAATACTATTCTAATAGTTAAAGAAAAAGATACAATTGTATGATATATCATTATTATAAATAAGTTATGAGTAAATTATATCTTATCATATGTTAAAAGATAATACACAATGATTAAGTAGAGTTTAGCCCAGGAATGCAGCAATGTTTTAAAAACGGTAATAGCAAATTCTGTTGTAATGCTTATGCACCAGGCACTGTTCTCTGCACTTTTTTAGTTTATTTTTGTTTTACTTTTTGTTTTTTATTTTGTTGAGACAGGATCTCGCTCTGTCACCCAGCCTGGAGTTCAGGGGCAGGTTCACAGTTTGCTTCAGCCTTGACCTCCCAGACTCAAGTAATCCTCCCACCTGAGGTCCCCCTAACCCCACCCCAGAGTAGCTAGGACTACAGGCATTTGCCACCACGTCTAGCTAACGTTTTTACTTTTTGTAGATACAGGGTCTCACTATATTTCCCAGGCTGGTGTCAAACTCCTGGGCATAAGAAGTCCTGCCTCAGCCTTTGAAAGTGCTTGAATTACAGGCATGAGCCAACATACCTGGCTGCACTTCTACTCAATCTTTACAAAAACCCGGCATGTCTAATAACGTTTCAAGCTTACAAATAAGGAATAGAAGGGTTTAAGTCACCCATGCAGTCTGTCTCCAGAGGTAGTGTTCTTAACTATTGCGCCACTATAATAATTCATGATCTATTAATATATTTATATCATTTGATCAAATAAGAAAGTATATGTGACAAGCACTACAGTCACATTTAGTGACATTTTATGCCCATATCTTCTTAATTTTTTTATTTTTTAAATTGACAAATAATTGTACATATTTGTAGGGTACATAGTGCTGTACTTATAATGTATAGTGATCAGATCATCGTAATTAGCATATCCATCATCTGAAACATTTATCATTTCTTTGTGTTAGGAACCCTCAATATCCTCCTTTTAGCTATTTGAAACCGTGTAACACGTTATCCTTAACTATACTCATCTTACTGTAGTCATTCCTCCTATCTAGCTGTGACATATTCCTGACTTATTCCTCCTATGTAGCTGTAATTTTGTATCCTTTCACAAATCTCTCCATATGCCTCCCTTCCATACCCATTTTATACTCAGTCACCACACACACACACGCATAATACCTACAAACTTCTTTAAGAATAAAATGATACATTCTTTTTTTTTTTTTGAGATGGAGTTTCACTCTTGTCACCCAGGCTGGAGTGCAATGGTGTGATCTTGGCTCACTGCAACCCCTGCCTCCCGAGTTCAAGTGATTCTCCTGCCTCAGCCTCCTGAGTAACTGGTATTACAGGCATGTGCCACCACGCACAGCTGATTTTTTGTGTTTTTAGTAGAGATGGGGTTTCACCACATTGGCTAGGCTGGTCTCAAACTCCTGACCTCAGGTGATCTGCCCACCTTGGCCTTCTAAAGTGCTGGGATTACAGGCTTGACCCATCGTGCCCAGCCAGAATGATACATTCTTAACGTGAAGGACGATGTTTATTATAAACCTATAGTCAATACCCTGTTTAACGGTAAAATTGGGAACAGGACAAGATGTCCATTATTTTTTAAACTTAATTTGGAAGCCTTAGTTGGAGCAGTTAGATAAGAAAATGAAATCAGGTATGGATATTGAAAAAGAGGAGACAAAGTTATAATTTATAGAAAATATTGTATATTCAGAATATCCAAGAGACCACTAACTCAGAAATTTTTACACTAATGAAAGTTCAGGAAGGTGACCAGATAATCAGCATATTATTCAATTATAAAATGGAATAACAATTACCATAGCAATGTCCCCATGCCCCCCCAAAAAAGTTGGGAATACTCATAACCAGAAGTCTATAGAATCTATCTGAAGAAGTATGAAATTTTGTCAAGGGAAATAACCAAAGGCTAAGATAAATTAAGAGACTCAACATGGTCTTGGATGGGAAGACTAAGCACTGTAAAAATATAAGTTATAACAAAATTAGCATATGTTTTGCTGTGGTCAGTCTTAAAATTTTTTGTTATTTTGAGAATAAGTGGTAGATGTAAATTGGAAACATAATTCTAAACCTTACCTGGAAGAACATACTGTTGAGAAAAAAATGTGTGTGCCTGTGTGTATACTGTATGTATAAATTTATGCTATATGTGTGTGTATATACATACACACAAAATTAAGAATACATCCATATAGAATACATTCAGTTTGGAATAGCTAAGATGAATTTGGAAAAGCAAAAACAAAAATGGAATGATGGAGAAGTTGCCTTAATTGATAGTATAATGTACTCTAAAGCCTTAGAGGAATGAAGAATCTGGCCAGTGTGTCTAGAACAAGGGGAGAACACCCTTATGTGTGACTGGAGAGATAAGCAAGGGACTAGGTTATGAACTCCTGTAAAGGAATTTGGTCATTAATGTAAGATAAATGGCAAATCATTTAAAAGTTTTAAAGAATTAGATATATTTCTTAAAATACTCACTCTGGTAGCCATATGAAAAAATGGATTGGAAGAGGGGTAGACTATAGTCCAGCAAATGAATTGGCTCTGGAGTTTTCAGGGAGGAGTGAATTAGATTGGTCCTGAATACACTGGGAAGTGGTGGTATAGTAGTGGGAATCATGCTCAGTTGGAGAGGAAAAGACCAATTTGGAAGATGATTAGGAGATTGAATTGACAGGAATTGTTAATTAGATACGAGGGTAAGGAAGGCACTAAGGTTGAATCCCAGATTTTTGGCTTTCACAAATACATGGTCAGTAGTATATTCATTGAGAAAGGAAATTCTTGTGGCGGATAGCTTATTCTGGGCATGGTCAAGGGTTTGAGGTTCCTATGAGAAATGTGGGTAAGAAATGTTCGGGAAAAAATGGAATATAAAGGTCAAGTTGCCAAGCGGTGGCTCATGCCTATAATCCCAGCACTTTGGGAGGTCAAGGTGGGAGAATGGCTTGAGCCTAGGAGTTTGAGATCACCCTGGGCAACATAGCAAGACCCCATCTCTAAAAACAATAAATTAGCCAGGCAGGGTGGCATGTGCTTGTACTCCTCACTACTTGGGAGGCTGAGGCAGGAGGATCAGTTGAGCCTAGGAGGTTGAGGCTGCAGTGAGCTGTGGTTGTGCTACTGCACTACATCCTGGGTGACAGTGAGATCCTGTCTCGAAAAAAAAAAAAAAGGCCAAGTTCACAAAAGGGATCTAAGCTGGAAATTAAGATGCAGAAGTCATCATTATGTAAGTGGCAGTCTAAGTCTAAGCTCTGGGAATAGTTGAAGTGATTCAATGAGGTTAGATAGTGAAAAGAAAGTTGGCTAGGGCTGGATGGACTCTGAGAATACCAAACATTGAAGGAGTATGTGGAGAAAGCAAGCTAGCTTCTAAATGCTGCTCAGAAAGTTTGGCCAGAGATGTAGGGGGTATGGTGTTAACAAAGCCGAGGGGAATTAGGTTCCAAGTGTGATGTGCTGCTCCAAGGTAATGGAAGGTGAGGACTGAAAAATGTACACTGAATTGAGCAAGCAAGATTCTTAGTGGCCTTGGTGAGAATAGTTGCAGCACAGCTCTGGGATATTCAGTGGATTTAAGAATAAAGAAAAACTGGCTGAAAAAGAAGACTATAATGAAATAATTGCTTCTTAATGGTAGGGTTATGTGCATTTTTTTGACATTTGTATTTCATAGCTCTTTATATTTGCCACATTGAGCATTTATTAATTTAATAATTGAAAAAATAAAATTTAAAAGCCTATAAAGAAATTTATGTCTAGCCTTATAATGTTGTTTCTCTTGTTGGGCAAAGGTAAGTCACTTTCAGACTTCAGGCAGAAACCTTAAAGATAAGGAATTCCTGAATTATATTTTCATACTCTACCCCTCAATCAGTTAAATATATATATTGAGCAGTTACTACATACCTAATCCTTTGTTAGTTGCTATTTGCTATGAAAGAAGTCCCACTACTACCATTCCCAACCCCGGAGGAATTAGTGATTAATTACATTCAATATATTATTAAATTGTCCTGTACAGATGTGTAAACGCTGGGGTGGCTGAGTAGTAAGCCTCCATTGATAGGTGGCAAATGCAAAAGGAGTTAATGAAGGGAGGGATCAAGAGGAAGTGTTAGAAGAACAGACTTCTTGAAGAAGATAATACTTGCATTGCACCTTAAAGGAGGAGAAGGATGTAATAAGTTGTGTGGAAGAAGGGTGAGAGAGCAGAGTGAGGACAAGCGTGGAGTCACTTGTGGGCGTGACATGGTATGTGTAGTTAGTGAGGACAGCCTTATGTATGGAAAGCCAAACAGAGGAAATTAGCCAACTCAGTTGTTTTTAGGGAATAATTTTAGATTTTTGAATGGTGACGTATGTGTTGGAAGCTTTTAAGCAAGTAGAAACTGGAAGAATGGAATAGTTAGTAATGGGTGATGAAACTTTACAGTTGAGAGAGAAAAGTGAGAAGAGAAAAGTGCCAAACTGAGAGAAAAAGCTCTGGTGTCATGGTAAGACCTCTGGGAATTGGGCCCTAACTCTACCACTTAATAAATAGTTCTATGACAATGATCAAGTGAATCCTGTTAACCTCTGTGGACTGCCATTTCTTCATCTGTAAAATTAGGAAATTAGGATATCCTGTGACCTCTGTGGACTGCAATTTTTTCATCTATAAAATTAGGAAATTAGGATGGTTGACCTATAAGTTTCTCCCAGCTCTATAATTCTGTGACACTCTTCATGCAATTGTGATGAAATAATTGACAACACTTTATGACTCAATTGGATATGAGAAGGTAAGCAAGTAGAGAAGTCAAGGTGACTTCAACATTTTGAGACTGAGAGAAAAATGTTATTCTTAGTAGAAATGGGGAAATATCAAAGAGGAGTAAGTTTAATAGTTCTGTAATGCTTTTAAAAGTCAAGGGGGAAGTCCAGCAGGTGGAGATGGAACATATTGCTAACGATTTTACTTAGGCTTTCTTAGGGACTCTTCAGTTTTGTCAGTGGTTCCTTTCATTGTTTTCTTTGAGGCCACATATCAAGCAAATTGACTAGGCTTCTTTTTTGTTTTAGTATTTAATCAAATGCCTTATTGCAAATATGTATCCATTTACTGGACTTGTTTTTATTTCAGGGTCTTTTTTTATTTTTAACTTTTAATGTTTTTTTTTTTGTAGAGACAGGGTTTGCCATATTGCCCAGGCTGGTCTTGAACTCCTGGGCTCAAGCAATCCTCCGGCCTTGGCCTCCCACAGTGCTAGGATTACAGGCGTGTAGCACTATACCCAGCTAATTCAGGCTTCTTAATAGTGTATTTTGTGAACATTTTAATAAATAGAGTGACCTTCCTTTCTTTCTGTCTTACTTTGCTCTGCTCTGCTCTGCTCTTCTTTCTCTTTCTCTCTGTCTCCCTCTCTCTCTCTTCCTCCTTCCCTCCCTCCCTCTTTCCTCTCCTGTCTTGTCCTTTCTTTAGACTGAGCTTATTATCCAGGCTGGAATGCAATGGTTCGATCTCTGCTCACTGCAACCTTTGTCTCCTGGGTTCAAGCAATTCTCCTGCCTCAGCCTCCCACGTAGCTGGTATTACAGGCGCCCGCCATCATGCCTGGCTAATTTTTTGTATTTTTAGTAGAGACAGTGTTTCACCATGTTGGTCAAGCTGGTCTCAAACTCCTGACCCAGGTGATCCACCCGCCTTGGCCTCCCAAAGTGCTGGGAGTGCCTGGCCTGCCTGAGTGACATTTATTAAGTAAATCTAAATGAGCTAGAATTCAGAAAATTCTCTTCAGCATTGTTAACAATCCCTCTTGGAGACATTATGCTAAGTGAAATAAGCCAGGCACAGAAAGATGAATATCATGTATTCTCATTTACATGTGGAATCTGAAAAAGTCAGATTTACGGAAGCAGAAGGTAGAATGGTAGTTGCCAGGGGTTGGGGGTGGGGAGGAAGTGGGAGATAGAGGTTAAAAGGTACAATTTCTCTTAAACAGGATTAATACATCCTAGAGATCTACTGCACAGCATGTAACTATGGTTAATAATGAATTGTATGCTTGAAAATTGCTAAGACAGTAGATCTTAAATGTTCTCATCACATAAAAAGATGATTATATGAGGTGATAGATATGCTAGTAGCTTGACTGTAATCATTTTACAATGTATACATATATCAAAATATCACATTGTAAATATATATAATTTTTTTCAATTTTACCTCAATAAAGTAGGAGAAAAAATAGTCACAAAGTGTACATCAATAGTGCTATAATTCTTATAATTCTTTTTTTTTTTTTTCTTCTGAGACAATGTCTCACTTTGTCTCACATGCTGGAGTGGAGTGGAGTGGTCATGACACACTGCACTCTCTATCTCCTTAGGCTCATGAGATCCTCCCACCTCAGCCTCCTGAGTAACTGGGACTACAGGTGTGTGCCACCACGCCTGGCTAATTTTTGTATTCTTTGTAGGGACAGGATTTTGCCATGTTGCCCAGGCTGGTCTTGAACTCCTGGCCTTAAGCTATCTGCCCATCTCAGCCTCCCAAAGTGCTGGGATAACAGGTGCGAATCGCTGCACCTGGCCAATAATTTTGTAATTCTTATATAAATATTTGGAGGATAAAATTATCAATAATTTAAAAACCACAGCAGCTTGTCTGGAAGTAATACGTTATCTCAATGGA
This sequence comes from Chlorocebus sabaeus, assembly GCF_047675955.1. Lineage (NCBI taxonomy): Eukaryota > Metazoa > Chordata > Mammalia > Primates > Cercopithecidae > Chlorocebus > Chlorocebus sabaeus. The sequence goes on from NC_132927.1 coordinate 34,848,470, forward strand.
TTGTTCACAGTAAGTTACAGACCAAACTTTTCTTTTTATTTTATTTTTCTGGAGACAGAGTCTCGCTGTGTCACCCAGGCTAGAGTGCAGTGGTGCCATCTAGGCTCACTGCAACCTCCGCTGCCCGGGTTCAAGCGATTCTCCTGCCTCAGCCTCCCGAGTTGCTGGAATTACAGTCATATACCACCATGCCCAGCAAATTTTTTGTATTTTAGTAGAGATGGGGTTTCACCATGTTGCCTAGGCTAGTCTCAAACTCCTGAGCTCTGGCAATCCACCTGCCTTGGCCTCCCAAAGTGCTAGCATTATAGGCCTGAGCCACCACACCCAGCCCAGATCAAACTTATTGCACTTTTTCTCCCCTTCTCACTACTGTACTTGACTAGTCTTTAAATAAATAATAAAAGAAAAAAGAAAACCATAATGTTTCTTGGGTTGTCTGCCTTTAGGAGTAAAGCTTGGTACTTTTAATTCTTGGAGCCTTTTCTGAGTCTTTTTTTTTTTTTTGAGATGAAGTCTCACTCTGTCACCCAGGCTGGAGTGCAGTGGTGCGATCCTGGCTCACTGCAACCTTCGCCTCCCGGGTTCAAGCAATTCTCCTGCCTCAGCCTCCTGAGTGGCTAGGACTACAGGCACATGCCATCTCGCTCGGCTAATTTTTGTATTTTTAATAGAGACGGGGTTTCACCATGTTAACCAGGCTGGTCTCTAACTTCTGACCTGGTGATCCTCCCGCCTCGGCCTCCCAAAGTCCTGGGATTACAGGCGTGAGCCACCGTGCCCAGCCTTCTGAGTGTTTTAAATTTGTACTTCTTGATAATGTATCTTTATAATTGTGCTATACCTTTTTCATATGTTTAATTCTTATTTTCCAAAATAATATTGCTACCTTCAAGGAATTATCTTCTTATTTCTTTAGCCCTTAGTGACCTGGACCTTGATAAATTTTGTTAACCAAATGACCTTGTTTGATAGGTGATTTAATTTAAAAAAAATCAAAACCACCTTCAGCAGATTACCATTTGTTCAATGTAGTTTACTGAATACATTTTTACTGCTTTTTTGATTATAGAGCTCAAAGCATGCCTGTTGTTAAGGAAGTAAAGGTACATCTGTTAGAAGATGCAGGCATAGAGAGGGATGCTGTTACTCAGGAGACCAGAATTTCACCCAGTGGAATTGATTCAGCTACAACTGTGGCTGCAGCAACTGCTGCTGCCATTGCAACCGCAGCTCCATTGATAAAGGTATATTTTTCTTCCCAGATATTCATAACTACTTTGTGAAATACAGAAGTACTTATTAAGAACTGATTCTATAAATGGTTGTATATATTTATAGACTAGCAACATTGTTGCTCTCAATTTGAAAACATTTTCCCATTTGTGGTTGTATGTTACTTCTCAGGAATTGTGAAAGTTACCCTCTAATACTGTGATGGCACTAGCGAATTCAGAACTTCCCCAGTTTTAGCACTGAGAGTCCTACATCCTGGGAAGCACCTTGGTCCTGGCAACCTGGATAATCAGTTATTCTTATTTGAGAGCTAGAGGAACCTTAGGAACCTTAGAGATAATCTATGCCTTAGCTGTCACTTTGTAAATGGGGAAGCAGAGAAATAGGTCAGAGTAGGCACGTAAGTCTGGAACAAGTAACTGACAGAGCCAAAACTAGAACTCAAGGCTGCTGACCTAACTCAGCCTTAAGTTAGTAAAGTATCAAAAGCTACTTTGTTTTTCTGTTTTCTTCTTTTTAATTTCCATTTAAGTATCTTGTTTTAGGCATCGTAAAATTCTTTGTGGCAGATTTGTTTGAGACAGAGTCTCGCTCTGTTGCCCAAACTGAAATACAGTGGTGTGATTTCGGCTCACTGCAACCTCCGCCTCCCAGGTTCAAGTGATTCCTCTGCCTCAGCCTCCTGAGTAGCTGGGACTACAGGGCATGCGCCACCATGCCTGGCTAATTTTGTATTTAAGTGGAGACGGGGTTTCACCGTGTTGGTCAGGATGGTCTCGATCTCCTGACCTCATGATCTACCCGCCTCAGCCTCCCAAAGTGCTGGCTTTTCACTCCCAAAGTGATTACAGGCATGAGTCACCACACCTGGCCTATTTATTTATTTATTTGTTTATTTATTTATTTATTTTTTGAGAGGAAATATTTACCTAAGGATAGCTATCATCTGCCTTTCATTTCTGTGACTCTAAAAATAAAGGCATTAAATCATTAGACATTTAGTGAGTATAAGCTCAAATTTGATCACATCTCAATGCCAATCGATTTAAATAACATTTCTAGTAATTAGACATATTTTTGGTATCCTATAATGTGAATTTTTAAAAATACTTTTATTGTTTTAGGTGCAGAGTGATTTGGAAGCAAAAGTCAATTCTGTTACAGAATTACTTAGTAAATTACAGGAGACTGATAAACACCTGCAACGTGTTACAGAGCAGCAAACAAGCATTCAGAGTAAACAAGAGAAACTACATTGTCATGATCATGAAAAGCAAATGAATGTGTTTATGGAGCAGCACATAAGGCGTCTTGAAAAATTACAACAACAACAAATAGATATTCAGGTATCTGTAATAAAGCCAGTACAGATTCTGTAATCTTTTATCATTTGGCTCTCTCAGCTAATATTCATTGATAATTGCAGTAGCTTGTTAGATTGTAACAGTTTTAGTTCTGAAATCATGATTTGCTTATCTTTCTTCTCCTGTACTGTGGGTAACTCTGCATTTTATATCTCAAATGTTACTAGTTGTGTGAGACCTCTCCCTCTAGTTGGCTTTTCCTCCTCCTACACTATTTTTGTTTATATCATTTTTATTTTTTATTTTTATTTATTTTTTGAGATGGAATCTTGCTATGGTTGCCCAGGCTGAAGTACAGTGGTGCAGTCTCCACTCAACTGGTTTCAAGAGATTCTCCTGCCTCAGCCTCCCATGTAGCTGGGATTACAGGCGCACACCACCACGCCCAGCTAATTTTTGTATTTTTAGTAAAGGTGGGGTTTCACTATGTTGTTCAGGCTGGTCTCGAACTTCTGACCTCAAGTGATCTTCCTTCCTCGGCCTCCCAAAGTGCTAGTGTTACATGCGTGAGCTGCCATACGCAGCCACATTTTTAAGTGCTTATATCACATTGCAACTATTGGTTTACATCAGCAGTTTTTAGTCTGGGAATGTGCACTAGAATTACTTGAACAGCTTTATAAAAATATTTGTGCTTGGGATCTTGGCAGGCCAAGCTAAGAGGATAGCTTGAGGCCAAGAGTCCAAGATCAGCCTGGTTAATGTAGCAAGACCTCATCTCTTAAAAAAAAAAAAAAAATTTAGCCTGGCATGGTGGCATGTGCCTGTAGTCCCAGATACTTGAGAGGCTGAGACTGCAGGAGACCATGAGTCCAGGAGTTTGCAGTTGCAGTGAACTATGATAATATATCTGCACTTCATCCCAGATGATAGAGTGAGACCTTATTTCAAAAAAAAAAAAATTGTGTATATACACACACACGCGCGCACACACACATACATATTCACAAGCACACACACTTAGGCCTTTCAGAGATTTTGACCTAGTGATTCTGAGGTAGTGTCTGGCAATCATTGAAAGCTTCATAATGATTCTGATGCACACCCTTGGATAAGAACTACCTGGTGTACATATTTGCTTTTGCATTTAATTAATTAAAATAATGAACATTTTTTAATGCCTTTTGAGAATAAGGCACTGGGCTATTATAAAAAGCGTTATCCTCACAAGGAGCTGATAGCATACTTTCGTATTTATTTTGGAATTTCTTTTTTTTTCTTTTTCTTTTTTTTGAGACGGAGTCTAACTCTGTCGCCCAGGCTGGAGTGCAGTGGTGTGATTTCGGCTCACTGCAATCTCCACCTCCCAGGTTCAGTGATTTTCATGTTTCAGCTTCCCGAGTAGCTGAGATTGCCGGCCTGCGCCACCACACCTAGCTAATTTTTGTATTTTCAGTAGAAACAGATTTTTACTGTGTTGGCCAGACCACTGGCCTCAAGTGATCCACCCATCTTGGCCTCCCATAGTGCTGGAATTACGGACGTGAGCCACCGTGCTCAGCCTATTTTGGAATTTCTAATTCCTAGAACACTACTTAGCACTCAGTAAACTTTTTTTTTTTTTTTTTTTTTTTTTTGAGTGAGTGAGGGAATGATCAGCATTGTAAATGTGTTGGTTTTAATTTACTTTTTTTTCTAATTAATATGAAATTTCTTTTTTTTTTTTTTGAGATGGAGTTTCGCTCTTGTCGCCCAAGCTGGAGTGCAGTGGTGAGATCTCAGTTCATTGCAACCTCCACCTCCCAGATTCAAGCGATTCTCTTGCCTCAGCCTCCTGAATAGCTGGGATTACAGATGCCCACCACCATGCCCAGCTAGCTTTCTATATTTTTAGTTGAGATGGGGTTTCACCATATTGGCCAGGTTGGTCTCAAACTCCTGACCTCAGGCGATCTGCCTGCCTTGGCCTCCCAAAGTGCTGGGATTACAGGCGTGAGTCACCGTGCCTGGCCTACTGTGCAATTTAAAACCTTTAAAAAATTAAAATATAACATTCAGGCTGGGCACGGTGGCTCATCCCTATAATCCCAGCACTTTGGGCAGCTGAGGTGGGTGGATCACTTGAGGTCAGGAGTTCAAGACCAGCCTGGCCAACATGGTGAAACCTTGGCTCTACCAAAGATACAAAAAATTAGCTGGGCATGGTGGCACATGCCTGTAGTCCCAGCTACTCAGGAGGCTGAGGCAGGAGAATCACTTGAACCTGGAAGGCGGAGGTTGCAGTGAGTTGAGATTGTGCCACTGTACTCCAGCCTGGGTGACAGAGCGAGACTCTGTCTTAACAACAATAACAACAGTGACGAATATATATTTATTGTATATCTATATACATGTATATCTATACATATATGTATATGTCTATTAATGATTTTCTAAATTATATATTTTTTGTTAAGACAAAAATTCAGAAGAATATACTAAAATAAGTTTATACTTAATATATCATCATAAAGTAGACATTAATTTGCTCTAATTTTCAAGACTTAACACAGTTTATCTTGAGCTTTTCATGTGGTCAAAGATAATATTTTATTGGAATGATTATATGCATACCAAGTAAAGTTTAGTAAGTACTCCCTGCATGACTAAAATTGAGTATGCAGCAAATTATCTAGTGAGAGACCAGGAATGAGTCTATAAATTATCTGTTAGTTTATAGATAACTTTACTATTTTAAGCCTCAATTTCTTTACCTAGAAAATATTTTCTGTTGTTCAGGATAAAACGAGATGATACATTTGAAAAGCACATTGATTCCTTAAGGAGAGACTCCTACTAGTCCTAAGTACTTATCTGCCATCATCCGTCCTTCCATAACTAAATCTATAACTTAATGACTTTCTAATTTTAGAAGAACAGAATCTTTGCTAATTTAGATGTCTTATTTATAAAGCTTATAATTACAGAGAGAGTTGAAGTTTTGGTTACATACTAGATATATTAGTTGTTCAGTAAATGCTTAATGAAATGAAATTAGTTGAGTCTGTTTCATCTGTTTTATGTAGAGGGATCTCAACACACTTTTAGAAATTCTGTAGAACTATGAATCTTTTTAAGTTTTTCTTGGCCTGGCATAAAATTCTGTTTGGATTATTACTCATTGCATGCCTGTATCAAAATATTTCATGTGCTCCATAAATATATACACCTACTATGTACCCACAAAAATTAAAACAATAAAACCCTCTCTTTTGAAACCAGTTTTATTAGTTAAGATACTTGCTTATTTTAGATATTTTATTTTATTTTTGAGATAGAGTCTCGCTCTGTCACCCAGGCTGGAGTGTAGTGACACCATCTCGGCTTACTGCCACCTCCGTGTCCCGGGTTCAAGTGATTCTCATGCCTCAGCCTCCTGGGTAGCTGGGATTACAGGCTCCCGCCACCACGCTCAGCTGATTTTTGTATTTTTAGGAGAGACGGGTGGAACTCCTGACCTCAGGTGATCCACTTGCCTTGGCCTCCCAAAGTGCTGGGATTACAGGCGTGAGCCACTGTGCCTGGCCCCATTTCAGGTATTTTAATAAATAGTGCTGAAAACTGTGTTGTCACTGTAGTTTCCATTTATATACAAACACATATTTTATTGCTGCTGCTAAGCATGGATATTTATTTGAGTACTCACTATCAATGATTTTCAAACCTTGACCTCGAACAAAATCCTACCATTTAGGATATAGAAGATAGGATGTTTTGGTTTAAAATTCTCTGATTCAAGTAGAGGTTTAGGGCAAGGGCCTCTCCTTCCTGGTCTTCTCTTAGCCGGCTGTAGTGGCCCCTGAGCCATGTCTAAGGTAGAAAGAACAACACTGAGGTTTAGAATGGTTAGGGAAAATGATTAAGGTCACACAGCAGAGTCAGGCTTAGTCACATCTTTGTGATTCTACATCTTTCCAATGGCATCGCTGCTGCTACTATAGTGGATAGTTGCAATGTAATATATATTTTTTCATTGTTTATTAAATGTAGTAAATTATGTTTAACTCTAATATTTCAATGTATTTTATCATCTAACTCTTTCAAATGATATCTGAAAATAATAAAATAATCTTATTTCTTTTAGACGCATTTTATTAGTGCTGCACTCAAGACTAGTAGTTTTCAGCCTGTTAGTATGCCCTCCTCCAGAGCTGTGGAAAAGTATTCTGTAAAACCAGAACATTCTAATCTTGGTAGCTGTAATGCATCTTTATATAACACATTTGCTTCCAAACAAGGTAAAAATATGTAGTTCTCTATGAATAAAAAATGTCAGCTATGAATTTTCTTTGTGCTGCATAAACTGAAAACATATTTCCTGAGCAGTAGGAGTTTTTGTTTTATAAAATTTATTTATAGGAGTTTTTGTTTTATAAAACTATTTGGTGTTTTTTTTTAATGTTCTTTTTTTAAAAATTTTCTTTCTCAGGCTACCTTGTCTTAGATAAAACGAGTTCTTTTTTTTGTCAAGTAATTTTTAGGTTATTTTGAAATTTTTTAAAATTATGGATTATGTTCTTATCTGTGGTTTTAATTAATAACCTTCATAAATTATCAGAAGCACTTATAAATTTAGGAAAAATTTACTTGTTTACTATAAAAATGCTTGTAAATAAATCAATTCTCCTGTTCTCTGACAAACTGCATATTTGCTCTTTCTTGATTCTGTCAGAGTGACTACCTAACAAAGGAATACATAGCTTATTTGTTAAAACTTTAGTATTTAAAATAAATTAATAAATGTGTTTCTAAGTTATTGATATTTGAATAATGAACTAAAGAAAATCGAGGGACTATCCCTTTAATGATATACAACTCTATATAGTACAATATTTTCAACACTTGATTTGTTAGAACATTGTTGTATTACAGTCATTAAAGATTGCTCATGCTTATAAGGTGCTTTACATTTTGCAGTAAATGAGTGGTCCTTACAAAACTGTTGTGCCCAGCACATTGAGAGGCCAGGATGAGAGGATCACTTGAGCCCAGGAGTTCGAGACCAACCTGGGAAATATAGTGAGATCCTGTCTCTAAAAGTAAAAATAAAAAAATTAGCCAGGTGTGGTAGCACATGCCTGTAGTCCTAGTTACTTCGGAGGCTGAGGTCAGAGGATTGCCTGAGCCCAGGAGGTTGAGGCTTCAGTGAGCTGTGGTCATGCAACTACACTCCAACCTGGGTGACAGAGCAAGACGCTGTTTCAAAAACAAAAAAGCAAACAACAACAACAAAGAACTGTTGTGAAGTAATATGAGTCCATTTTTAAGTTATGAAGAGAGGACAATGAAGCACAGAATGGTATGACTTGCCTGCTCAAGGTAAGTCATACCATTCTGTGCTTCATTGTTAACAACAACAACAAAGAACTGTTGTGAAGTAATATGAGTCCTTTTTTAAGTTATGAAGAGAGGACAATGAAGCATAGAATGATATGACTTGCCTGCTCAAGGTTACCTGACATGAGCGGGAGGATGTCAGAGCTAGGGCCAGAACTCATGTTTCAGTATGACCCAGCTGAGTGCCTTCAATAGCAGTGGACACTTTTTTCATAACTCACTTCCAGAGAATTTCTTGCTTATAATTTTGTTTTTCTTAAACTCGAGTTTTCATGAAAAAGGTGTCTGTTTTATTGTTTGTAAATTGAATTTGTTTCTTTGTATATATGTTACAGTAATAAATAAAAGAAGTAAATTAAAAATTCAGTAAATTAAACTGTTAATTTTTCTATGCTTTTTCTTGGGCATATATCATGTTTACATAATTGTAACTGTAGCATTTTATACAGCTTTTTTACTAGTACATAAAAACATCTGCCATATTTTATATAGTTGTCTTCATAATTTTAACTTGTAATGACTAAAGGGTAGCCTATTGAATAACTATTTCACAGTCTACTTGACCGTTATCCGGTTTCAGATACTCAGACAGTTTTTAGGTTTGCGTCTTCATAAATAATACTGTAATAAACATCATCATATTTTAAGCACATTTTCTTTTATGTTATTTCCTTATAATAATTTCACAAGATTAAGATTACTAAGTTAAATTATATAAAACTTTAATTCTTCCTATACTTTTTGCCACAGTGAAAAGTATCTGGCTATTCCTGTTTCATCACTGCTTCAATAGTTCTGAATATTATCATATAGATTCATATTTACTAGATGTAAGTGTAAAATGTTTGTAGTCTTCATTTCTTTTGATTTTTAATGGGGTGAAGTTATTTCTCTACACTTGTTAATAATTTATAATTTATAATTTTGGCTTTATTTTTAAAGTATAGGGAAGAGTAATATGCTATAATTTTTAGAGCTTTTTAAAAGCAAGTTAATTTTTAAAAAAATTTTCTGTTAAAGCATCTTTAAAAGAAGTTGAAGATACGAGTTTTGATAAACAGAAATCTCCTTTGGAGACACCAGCACCTCGCAGATTTGCTCCTGTACCTGTTTCAAGGGATGATGAACTATCAAAGAGGGAAAATCTTTTGGAAGAAAAGGAAAATATGGAAGTGTCCTGTCACAGAGGTAATAGAGACTTTTACTAGACCTATCCCAAATTAGGAAATTGTCATGAGATTTTCTGTGCCTAGTAGAAACTGAAGTGGGATCTGTATTTGTAGTATTTTACTTTAAATGATACTTGCTGGGAAAATCAAGCTTCTTTAGATTCCTTGTGAAAGGAGTTGGAGGTATACATTTATAATTAATTATTCTATCTCTTACAGGTTATTACTTAAACTTTTAATTAACAAGTTTTGTTAATTTTTATTTATTTTTTGTGAGACAGGGTCTCACTCTGTCACCCAGACTGGAGTACAATGGTGTGATCATGGCTCACTGCAGCCTCTACCTCCCCGGGCTCAATTGATCTTCCCACTTCAGCCTCCTGAGTAGCTGGGACTACAGGTGCACGCCACCACACCAGGCTAATTTTTGTATTTTTCTTAGAGATGGGGTTTCACTATGTTTCCCACGCTGGTCACAAACTCCTGGGCTCAAGCGATCTACCCACCTCAGCCTCCCAAAGTGCTGGGATTACAGATGTGAGCCATTGCGCTTGGCCAAGTTTTGTTATTAATAAACAAAAAACAATGCTTTACTGAAGGTAAGGCTGATCATTTTTAGAGTGTGCTTCCTCATACTGTTTTTAGGTGTGAATTTCAATAATAAAACGTAGAGAAACAACATCTATCACCATGTTCACTTGGAAAAAGTGCTAATATATGAACTTTTTTTGAGACGAAGTCTCTCTGTCACCCAGCCTGGTGTGCAGTGGCACGATCTCGACTTGCTGCAACCTCCGCCTCCTAGGGTCAAGCAGTTCTCCTGCCTCAGCCTCCTGAGTAGCTGGGACTACAGGCGCATGTCACCATACCAGGCTAATTTTTTGTATTTTTAGTAGAGACAGGATTTCACCGTGTTAGCCAGCATGGTCTCGATCTCCTGACCTTGTGATCCGCCCACCTTGGCCTCCCAAAGTGCTGGGATTATAGGCGTGAGCCACTGTGCCCGGCCATATATGAACTTTTTAACACAGAACAGGAACTTTTATAAGGGACGTGTATTAACCAAACATCATATATTCTCACTCATAAATGGGAGCTAAGCTATGAGAATGCAGAGCCATAGGAATGATACAATGGACTTTGGGGACTTGTGGGGAAAGGGTGGGAAAGGGGTGAGGGATAAAAGACTACACATTGGGTTCAGTGTATACTGCTCAGATGATGGGTGCACCAAAATCTCACAAATCACCAATAAAGAACTTACTTATGTAACCAAATACCACCTGTTCCCCAAAAATCTATGGAAATAAATTAAAAGAAAATAGTATATTACAGTCTTAAAATGTACCCCTTCTAACAAAAGTAAGTGAAATATTAAACTAAACACTTTTATTCTTGGAATCATTTAAATGCATGCAAGTCTTAGGCACATTTAAAGAATTTTAAGAAAGTCACAAAGTGATAAAATCTTTAATAAAGAAGGCAACCTTACACCAAAAATTACTATGTAGTCTTACTACATACAAACAAGGCTAAAGGATAGATCCACTTAATTCGTACTTTGAAGAAATAGGTAAATCTCTTCTTTACTAATTTATAAAAATCATCTATTTTGCTGGACTTTGTGATGATGACACTTCTCAAATTCCTTTTTTCTGTGATGGAAATAAATTTAGGGGTTTTTCTATTAATTCAAACTTTTACTTACTTGTTTATGTATTTTTCTTTATAGAGACAGGGTCTTGCTTTGTTGCCCAGGCTGGTCTCAAACTCCTGGCCTCAAGCAATCCTCCTGCCTCGGCCTCCCAGAATGCTGGGATTACAGGCATGAGCCATTGCGCCTGGTTGCGGTATAGTTTTTATGAGGTATAAATATTTAGTTTTATTTGATGAGTATATTTATAGCCTAAATTGTAGGCTACATTGTAGGCTATAATTTTTTTTTTTTTTTTTTTTTTGAGATGGAGTTTCACTCTTGTTGCCCAGGCTGAAGTGTGATGGCACGATCTCGGCTCACTGCAACCTCCGCATCCCAGGTTCAAGCAATTCTCCTGCCTCAGCCTCCCAAGTAGCTGAGATTACAGGCACGCACCACCACGCCCAGCTAATTTTTTCTATTTTTAGTAGAGACGGGTTTCTCCATGTTAGTCAGGCTGGTCTCAAACTCCTGACCTCAGGTGATCCACCCACCTCAGCCTCCCAAAGTGCTGTGATTACAGGCGTGAGCCACCACGCCCAGCTTGTAGGCTATAAACTGAGTAGATAATCATCATAGGAAGCTAACTTAGGCCAGAATACGAATATATGAGATGTTATATACAAGATAAATGAATTAGTATTTGGAAAATGATACTACATCTCTTCTATTTCAGGAAATGTAAGACTATTGGAACAAATTTTGAATAATAATGATTCTTTGACAAGAAAAAGTGAATCATCAAATACCACCTCACTAACTAGGTCAAAAATAGGATGGACTCCTGAGAAGACAAACAGGTGAAAACAAGAGATTGGAATGAAAACTAGATTGAAAAGAGCTTTGTTCAGATTTTTTACATTTCTTTGGGACTTTTAATAAATTATAGCATTGCTTCTTAAATTTAACTTAGATTTAGTTACTATTTTCTGATGCTAATATATCTTCCCACTTTCTATAATATAGCTATGAAATGAATATCTCATTTTTTCAAAATGCAGATTATTGATTTCTAATGTATGCAGATTATTCATTTCTGATTAAATGATATCTAGGATTTGTTTCAAAAAATAATCCAATATAGGGTAGGGGCAAGTAGGTTGGGGAGTATAGATAAAATGAGGTCAACCAAAAGTTAATGATTTTTGTAGTTAAATATTGGGTATATGAGGTTCATTTTAGTATTTTCTATATATTTGTGTATATTTGAAATTTTACAGAATAAAAAGTTTTTAAAAAATCAAATCTGGGCCATGATAATTATATTTATCTTCAACATCTTGAAAACTACAGTAATAAAAACTAGAGGAGCCATATGTTGAGTAATTTTGTATGGAGATATTGTATAATTTCAGTCTATTTAATGTAATCACTGATAAGGTAGGATTTATGTCTACCATGTTGCTTTCTATATGCCTTAGGTCTTTTAGGTTCACTGTTCCTCCCTTAGTGCCTTCTTTTGTATTGGACATTTTTTAGTTGCACCATTTTAATTCTTTTGTCATTTACTATTATTTTTTGAGTTATTTTCTTAGTGGTCACTCTAGGAATTACAATTAACATATTAACTTAAAGCAATCTAATTTGGATTGATAGTGATTTAATTTCAGTATTATTCAGAAACTTTGCTCCTGTAAAGCCTCGTTCCCTCCCCTTTTCTTTCTTCTATTATTATCATACAAATTACATCTTTATACATTATAAGCTCATCTATGTAGTCTGATAATTATTACTTGATGCAGCTGTCTTTTAAATCAGATAGGAAAAGAAAAGAGATACCAACAAAAATATGTATACTAGCTTTTATATTCACCTATATAGTTCATCTTTACCAGTACTCTATTTCTTCATATGGATTCAGGTTAGCCTGGTGTCCTTTTATTCCACCCTGAAGGACTCCTGATAGTATTTCTTATAGGGTAGGTCTGTTAGCAGTGAATTGTCTCAGTTTTTGTTTATCTGGTATTGTCTTAATTTTTTTTTTCACTTTTTTTTGTTGTTTAAACAGACATTTGGTTTCTCATAGTTGTGGAAGCTGGAAGTTCAAGATCAAGGTGCTAGCTGGGTTGGTTTCTTTTGAGGCCTTTCTTCTTGACTTACAGGTGGCCTCCCTCTTGCTGTCTCTTCACATGGTCATCCCTCTCTGCACACACACCCCTGGTGTCCCCTCCTTCACTTTTGAAGGATAGTTTTGCTACATGTAGAATTTTTGGTAGATGTTCTTTTTCTTTCAGCATTTTGAATATGTCACCTGACTGCCTTCTGGACTCTATGGTTTCTGATGAGGAGTTGTATGTTGGTGTGCTTGATGGTGTCCCACAGGTCTCTAAGACTTAATTTTTCTTCCATTTTTCTTTCCATTTCTCAGACTGGATAATCTCAATTAGCCTGTCTTAAAGTTTGTTGATTCTTTCTTCTGCCAACTCAAATATGGTGTTGAGCCCCTCTAGTGAATTATACATTTCGGTTATTGTATTTTTCAGCTGCAGAATTTCTGTTTGTCTTTTAAAAAATATTTTCTGTGTCTTTATTGATCATTCTATATTTGGCAAGACTTCATTCTTATACTTTCTTTTAATTTTAAAACTGGTTTCTTTTAGTAATAGCTGATTTATAGTCTTTGCCTAGTAAGTCTCATATCTGGGATTCCTCAACAGTGGTTTCTTTTGACTGTGCTTTTTTCTGTGTTTGGGCTCTACTTTCCTGTTTCTTTGTATGTCTCATAAATCTTTGTTGAAAACGGCATTTTAAATAATACAGTGTGGCAGCTCTGGAAATTAGATTCTTTCACCTCCCAGAGTTTATTGTTGTTGCTGTTTGTTTAGTGACTTTCCTGGACTAATTCTGTGAAGTCTGTGTTCTTTGTCATGTGCTCCCACTGAAGTCTCTGTTTTGTTAGCTTAGTCTGCTAATGATTGGAAAGAGATTTCCTTAACTGCCTTGAACTGATAACTCTCCCTCTCTTTGCCATGGAGTGTGTGTGTGTGTGTGTGTGTATATGCATGCACGCCGCGCACACACATGTGCTAGAGCATGCCTCCAGTGCCTGGCAGATTATGAGTCTGTTTTAGCCTTTCACTTCCTACTTGCACAGAGCCTCAAGGTCAGCCAGAAGTGAGTGATTAGGAACTTCCCAGGTCTCTCTTGGACATGTACATAGCCCTGTATGTGGACTAGAAGGCATGACTTTCTAGATTCCTAGCAATACGTTGGAGCTTTTCAAAACTCCACTATGGACATCTTATTACCTAGATTTTTAACATCTGTTGACCAGTCTTGTTTGCCCCAACCAGTATCACTACCTCAGGCTGCTGAGATGTTAAACAGTTGCCACTGTTTTTGAAAAATGCCCTGGGGATAGTTTCTCACTGCGCTAAAGTTGAGTAAGGTCAAATAAAGACAAATACTATGAATGAGACTTTTAGGAGAGCTTGAAACCATTCTATTGTCTTTAGTGGTTGTGAGGCTGTTGGTTTTCAAGGCCACCACAGAGTTGGGAATAGGGTCCTGAAGATGAGGCAAGTTAAAAAAATTCCATAAAACTTGCTTTTCTTGCCTAGAGTCAGCCATTTTTCTTGAATAAATGCTCCTCAGGTTCTTGCAAGTGTTTAATTTCCAGAGGTTAGAAAAACTTGATTTCGATGATTTTTGCTAGGGTTCTCATTGTGCTTATGGAGAAGCAGATTTTCAGAAGTTCTTCACCAATCTGGAAGTGCTTCTGGATGTTAGCTTCTTGAAAGCATAACCTTTTCCTCTTCCTTTTCTGCTACGTCTAAACTTTTCTGGTTAGATCATTTTGTCTCTTGTGATTTTTTGTTTCATTTGTTTAATCACGTAACTGATTAATTCCATGGTTCAATTTTTTAATAGGATACCATTTAGTAATCTGTAGCTAAGACTGTATCAAAGATTTGTGTAATAAAATGTTTACTGAATTTACAACAATTTAGGAAACTTTTAAAAAAAATCTTCTATAGCGTTGAAACTCTACATTCTCAAAGATTTCCTTCCTGTGAAGAGCTAGGAACAACTAAAGTGACTCTACAGAAGTCTGATGATGTTCTTCATGACCTTGGCCAAAAGGAGAAAGAAACAAATAGCATGGTCCAGGTAAAATGGGAATGGTCTTAAAATTGATGATTAGTTAAGATAAAAATTAAAAAGGAATAAAAAAGTTATAAAGATAGAAATTAGGAGGAAGGATGAAGAAAAAGCACTGAAAAAGACATGTCAGCCATGTCTGTTCCATTTATAAAGTATTTCCAGAGGCCTTCACCAAGTGATTTCTGCTTATCGCTCCTTGACCAGGACTGAGTCATATAGCCACTTCTGGCTTCCCAGCTTCTGTTGGAAAGGGAGGAAGGGGAAAAGAGACCTGTAAATGAATGGACATCATTTATCCAATCCACAGTGTCTGCCCTACCTTCCATACATAAAGAGCCAACTTGCTTTTATTTTATTTTAGCTTTCTTCAGCAGAGAGAGAAATTATTATTGGTTGCTGGACTGCTTAGCACTGCTATGGATTTCCCACCTCTATTTTACTTAACACTCACATTAGTTTGTTGTTGAGACGTAGTCTCACTCTGTTGCCCAGACTGGAGTGCAATGGTGCAATCTCGGCTTACTGCAACCTCCATCTCCCGGGTTCAAGCACTTCTTCTGCCTCAGCCTCCTGAGCAGCTGGGATTACAAGCGTGTGCTACCACACCCGGCTAATTTTTGTATTTTTAGTAGAGACAGGGTTTCACCATGTTGGCCAGGCTGGTCTCAAACTCCTGACCTCAGGTGATCCACCTGAGGAGTCCTTGGCCTCCCAAAAGTGTTGGGATTACAGGTGTGAGCCACCACGCCTGGCCCATATTAATATTTCTAAATGGAGGAAAAACACTTTGATTGCCAAGTATTCTTTTGTAAGTCTTCAGTTTGACAAATTGAGTCCTTAGTATATATTGGTATAATGTATGGTCTCAACAATAGTGATAGCTGTTTTTTTGATTAAAGGAATCAACGTGAGTTTAGTAACTTTCTGGTCTTTTTTTCTTTTAAGCCAAAAGAATCTCTGAGTATGTTGAAGCTTCCAGATCTTCCACAGAATTCTGTTAAGCTTCCCACAACCAATACAACACGATCTGTATTGAAAGATGCTGAGAAGATTTTGAGAGGAGTACAAAACAATAAAAAAGTACTTGAAGAAAACCTGGAAGCTATTATTCGTGCAAAAGATGGAGCTGCCATGTATTCGCTTATTAATGCTTTATCTACCAACAGGTAAGAGGATGTTGGCAGCCAAGGCTATTTATGAGTCTGCCAGTTCTGCTTTCTTCACAATTTTTTTCAAAGCACTTTGTTTTCCTTAATATGTTTTAATATTTTTAAAAGGTGCTTTATTGCCTTCGAAGATGTGGAACTTATTATAAAGTTGGAATTTGGATATATATATGGTGGTACTACTTTTTTCTGGTGGAAATTTTTCTTTTGATTTTTTCTTTCTTTGGTACACATCTTCTTGGGTCCACATGTGCTTTTCAAACATTTATCCTTCAAATGTTTGATGAAAACTAATACCATTGGTTTTTCCTTTGCAGATGAAGGATGTTCGGCCCCCATCCTACTATCCTAATATCCTTTCCTTTTCAGATGAAGGATATTAGGATAGCAGGTTCACAACTACATAAGAGTTAGATCTGATCCAAGTCCTGCTCAGGACAGTAAGTGCTAATTTAAGAAAATTCATTTTTCTCTTTCGTAGAGAGATGTCAGAGAAAATCAGGATCAGAAAGACAGTGGATGAATGGATTAAAACTATCTCTGTGGAAATTCAGGTATGTCTTGGAAAAAAACTGAAAATTAAGTGAATTCTCAGAAGATAATATTGATTCCAATTTATAGGCATTACATTTGTTCTCAAAATATTTCTTATATAAAAATCTACTTATTTTTAATTTCACTGTCACTCTTTATATTTACTTAGTAATAAGTTTAGCTTTGTTTAACAAGTACATTATCTTCAATTATATTCTGGCTCTTATTTGGCAAATTGTTGGACAAAAACTAAAACGTGAATAATCTGAAAGAAAATTAAGCAAAAGTGTTTGGAAAAAGAATTATATTTTCAAAGATATTTGAAAACAACAGATTTAGAAGCATTGGCCTGGCAAAGTAAAAATACCAGAGTAATGCAAAGAGAAAAATAACAGCTAGATTTACTAAGTTTACAGAAGTCAATACCAGATGGAAAAACTGCCTCTTTCTCACATCCACAATGGGCATGGTACATCTTCAAACATCCGCATTGAAAAAGTCTGGGAGTTATCTTTCTTAGAGGGTCCATAATGTAGAGGAAATTTAAAATATTTTTATATTTGAGTGAGCAGAACTAGACAGGCTAAGCTGTTATTTTGTCCTGGAGTGCAAGGTGTGTTTTTTTGACCGTGAATGTGCTTATATGCTACTTACAATGGTAGCAAGGTGAATTATCAGTACTGTTTCCACAGCAATAAACACAGAAATATATTTTAAAACCTTGTTGTTTAAAAATATATATTTCTAATGAACTTATGAAAAATTTATTTTAGGTACTATGTGGTACACACAAAAAAGTTGAACTAAGAGTCAGAAGATTTGGAGTCTAGTTTGCACTCTATAGCTAGCTGGCAATGTATCTTACTCTTTTGCCACGAATCCCATGTAAAATGTATTTGTTTAAACTTTCACATAATTTTAATTTATATTTATCTCAGAGTTTTGGTACAAAATTGTTTGCCTTTTTTAAAACGTATTTTTAATTTTTTAAACTGTTAGCAAAATTCATATGGTTCAATCATCAAAAAGTGTAAAAAGGTTTGTCATGCAAAGTTGTCCTCTTACCCCTGCAACCCTTCTATTATTTCCATTCCCTGCTCCAAAAGATACTAGTATTTTTAGGGTTTTGTTTATTTTTCCAGAGAATTTTTATTTTTATATATCCAATAAAGCCAATATCCTTTATTTTTAACACATTTAAAACTGCTAAACTGTATTTATAAAACAGCAAAAAATAAATTATTATAGTTTCTGATGTGAAAGCATTACTATTTGTATGTATTTTAAGTAATTTTAACTTTGGTTATGTTAAGGATGAACTGTCAAGAACAGATTATGAACAAAAAAGATTTGATCAGAAGAATCAGAGAACTAAGAAAGGTCAGAATATGACTAAAGATATTAGAACCAACACACAAGATAAAACTGTAAACAAATCTGTAATTCCAAGAAAACATTCTCAAAAGCAAATAGAAGAGCATTTTAGAAATCTACCTACAAGGGGCATGCCTACTTCAAGTTTACAGAAAGAGAGAAAGGAAGTAAGATCCTAATCTATTCTTTTAACATAATTATTGTGTTATAATCAATCATTTCCTTTAAGAGATAAATAATGAAGCGAATGTTAAAGGTGTTTTAAAAACATGAAGAACTATACAAATGTAAGTATCTTTACACTATTGATATTTAGGGTTTTGGATTTATGATGTGAAAAGCACTGAACAAAATAGATAGTTCCTTTCTTCTGAGATCTCACACCCTAACATCATCATTTTGTAGTTATAGCAAGTATAAAGGTATATCTAGAGATCATCTAGTCCAAAAAGTAGATTCTCTAGTTTATGGTACCCAAAATTGTGTTTCATTTGTGTGTGTGTGTGTGTGTGTGTGTGTGTGTGTGTGTAGTTTATGTTTCAGTTTAACAAATGCATGTTGAGTGCCTAGTATATGCAAGGCATGGTACTAGATGGTATGGAGGAAATTTTTTTGACTGCCCTAGGCTATAAGTTTCTAAGTGCCAAACATGGATTTTTGAGCAGATCAGTAAAGCATCTAATTCAATGCTTGGTACTTAGTAGATGCTCAGTAAATGCTACCTTTCTGTGACATTTAGATTATGGTTGAAGGTGGATTCAGAAATATATAAAATTATTTAAAGGTTAAGGTTACCGTATTTTTATTGTACTGGAGTAAATATGTAAAATGTGTTTAAATGTTTCTTATTGGTGCTGAAAATATACTTAGTAATGTAAAAATTTTCATGTTTCTTAGGTGGATGATTTTTGTATTTAAAGCTTTTCAAACTAATGCTTGAAACCTGTATCTAGAATTTAAGGGCTGTTTAAAATAGAGGTTATGTTTGACCTAATCATTCTTATTATAATACTTAAGCTAGCAAAAAGAGGCTTTAGAAAAATGAGATAAGTGTTTGATGACTATTTTCATGGTGAGTTGAATAACTTTTACACATAGGGGCTTTTGAAAGCAACCACAGTAATACAAGATGAAGATTATATGTTACAAGTCTATGGAAAGCCAGTTTATCAGGGCCATCGAAGCACTCTTAAAAAAGGACCATATCTCAGATTTAATTCTCCATCTCCTAAGTCCAAACCACAGAGACCAAAAGTAATAGAACGAGTTAAAGGTAAGGAATCTCATTTTCTATGTTTAATCTCATTTCTTAATAGTATCAGTTTAATATATAAAGTTTCTTTTCGTTTTTTATATTTATAGCTTATACTTGCCGTTCAAATTATATAATGCTTGGGGATGGAAAAATAGTTCCTCTTTGGAGAGGTGGGAAGAAATACACCAACATTTAAAAATCAGACACAACATAGGTATAATTGGGAAGAAATGTAGAATTAAATGGCATCTTCAGATAAAGCATCATAAAATTTTTATTTAGGAGAAAATGATTTTTTTTTCTTTTTTAAAGACAGGGTCTCACTCTATCCCCCAGGCTGGAGTGCAGTGGCACAATCATGGTTCATTGCAGCCTCAACTTACTGGACTCAAGCGATCCTCCCTCCTCAGCCTCCCAAGTAGCTGGGATGACAGACGCACACTACCACGCCTGGCTAATTGTTTTGTATTTTTTGTAGAGACAGGGTTTTGCCGCATTGCCCGGGCTGGGTGATGATGAATCTTGAGCATCTAAATTATAATCTAGGAAAGGAGACATTTCCCTGAAGACCTTGGTCCATTATGAACAGAAAGATCAACCATATACTGTTTATTATCGTAAAAGTATTGATGAACATTTTTGCAGTTTTGTTTGTTTTCAAAGAAACTTAGGTAGAAAGGTGAAAACTGTTTTGCTTTCATGCACAACTGAAAACATCTTCATTTATCACTGTGTGTTTTGAGTCACATCTACTGATTCACTGGTACTGTATATTTAAATACAACTCTTGGTTATATACTAAGTCTGTTGACTTTGGTTATGTATTATAGTTTCTCAGCTTCTACTTGGCAATCAGTAAGCTAAAGCTGACAATATGTGATAACTAGTAGATACAAACCCGTTTTCCTCTCTTAGCCTTTCTAGAAGTTGGAGCTCTGGTGGTTACTTTGGTTCCCTTTCCTTTCTAAAGGTTATGCGATCATATAGAGTGTTAGGTTATATAGAAATTTTACTAATTTAAAATAGAAAGCATATAGCTTATGGGTGATATTTATCCTAATGGATGATATTTACCCTAAAGTTTTCTCTTATTTAGTGTAGCTTTGCTTTTCTTTTTTTTTGGATGGAGTCTTGCTCTGTCATCCGGGCTGGAGTGCAGTGGCACGATCTTGGCTCACTGCAACTTCCACCTCCCAGGTTCAGATGATTCTCTTGCCTCAGCCTCCCGAGTAGCTGGGGTTACAGGCATGCGCCATGACACCCAACAAATCTTTTTTTGTATTTTTATTAGAGACAGGATTTCGCCATGTTGGCCAGGCTGGTCTTGAACTCTTTACTTCAGGTGATCCACCCGCCTCAGCCTCCCAGAGTGCTGGGATTACAGGCGTGAGCAAACCGTGCCCGGCCTAGTGTAGCTTTGCTATTAATTTATATGTGGGGTTTTGAAAGTCTTTGCAAAAAATAATTTGAGGTTTTAAAATGCTTTCACATCCAAAAATAACTTTATTCAGTAACCCTTTTAATGATCAGAAGTGATTGAGTGCGTGTATTAGTTCATTTTCACACTGCTATAAAGAACTACCTGAGACTGGGTAATTTATAAAGACAAGAAGGTAGAATTGACTCACAGTTCCACATCTCTGGGGAGGCCTCAGGAAACTTACAGTAATGGCAAAGGGAAGCAAGGCACATCTTACATGGCAGCAGGGGAGAGGGAGCAAAGGAAGCCATGCTCTTTTAAACTATCAGATCTCATGATAACTCACTCTCTATCACAATAAGAAATTAGGGGAAACTGCCCCCATGATCTAGTCGTCTCCCACCAGGTCTCTCCCGTGACACATGGGGATCAATTTGAGATGAGATTTGGGTAGGGACACAGAGCCAAGCCATACCAGAACCTAGGGACTTATGCTCATCCTAGGGCCTCAGTCCCTCTTTTTTCCTCCGTCTGGAGAGCTCTTCGTTCAGGCACTTGCGTGGTTCTCCCTCTCAATTCTTCCGTCTCTGCTCTTAGATGATAGCTCCTTGGAGAGCTCTACCCTGACCATTCTATTCTAAGAATTATCTTCTGTTCCTCTTTATCTCCTCACCCTGCCATATTGTTCTTCATAGCACTTCACACTTCCTGTGTTATATTTTTGTTTATTTGTTTGATTTATTATTTATTTATTTGTCACTACTAGACTATAAGCTCTATGAGTACAGTTGGTTTAGTCACCTCTGTATTCGTTGTGCCTGAAACAATGTTTAACACATATTAGATGCTGAACAAACATTTTAAATACTCAAGAAAAATATTCATTCAATAGAATGAATGAGTATCAGAGAACAAGATGAAAGAATATAGACATGGTATGACAATTTTTCTTCCTGGGATCATAAACAAAAGGAAACTATATTTAAAAGTCTGGGTGTGTAGGTTGGGCACAGTGGCTCATGCCTGTATTCCCAGCACTTTGGGAGGCTGAGGCAGGAAGATTGCTTGAGACTCGGTGTTCAAGACCAGCCTCAGCAACATAGCTAGATCCTGTCTCTACAATAAGTTAAAAAAATTAGCCGGGCATGCCTGTAGTCCCAGCTACTTGGGAGGCTGAGGTGGGATGATTGCTTCAGCACTTGAGCTTAGGAGTTCAAGTTTGCAGTGAGCTATGATAGTGTCACTGTACTCCAGCCTGGGCAACTGAGCAAGATCCTGTCTCTAAAAAACAATTAGATACATAAAAACACCCACACGTGAAGTGGAAGCATAGATGACGGTCTGAGACATCACCACCAACCTGGGCACTGGGGAGATGGCGAAGACTGACCCCAAGACCTTGCAGGACCTCACCTCGGTGGTATAGACACCCCTGCAGCAGATGCAAGATAAATTTCAGACTATGTCTGACCAGATCATTGGGAGAATTGATGATATGAGTAGTCACATTGGTGATCTGGAGAAGAACATCACAGACCCCATGACACAGGCTGGGGTGGAAGAACTGGAAGGTGAAAACAAGATACCTACCACACACAAGAGTTGAGAGTTGTTAATAATTTATAATGGAATCTGGAATATCATTTTTCTGATCCAAGAGAAGATTGAATGACTTTTTTCAGCTAACTACTGTGTGTAGACCGATTTTATATTATAAAGCATACATTCTTATCACATACTATATAGTTAGTTTATAGAGCAGTTTACCCACCACTTTCTTGAATGTGGTATCTTCACATCTTGGACCTTGGTCAGTTGTGCTATTAATTATTAAACACTAAAACTTTGGCAGTTCCTGCATTTTTTTTTTTTTTTAAAAGCACCCACATGTTAAAAGTAAAAATGTAATGTTAGGAAATTATTTAGAAAATATTTTAGCCTCTTTTCCTGTGCCCTTTTACTTTATTCTTTATTTTGTGTGTGTGTATGTGTTCCATAGACACTTACCCACTTCTCCAAAGAGAAATAAAATCAAATTTTTGTTTTTTTTAAGATTTAGGATATAATGACTATATGTGTATGTATAAATCATAGGAACAGAAAAAAAAATGTACAGTAGTCCCCCTTATTCATGGGAGATATGTTCCAATACCCTCAGTGGATGCCTAAAACTGTGGATAGTACCAAGCTCTAACATGTACTATGTTCTTTTAATCTGACAACTGAGACGGCAACTAAGTTATTAATGGGCAGGTAGTGTCTACAGTGTAGAGACCCTGGACAAAGGGATGATTCATGTCCTGGGCAGGATGGAGCAGGATGGCATGAGATTTTATGTGCTACTCAGAACAGTGTACACTGTAAAACTTATGACTTAGCCAGGTGTGGTGGCGCGCATCTGTGGTCTCAGCTACTCGGGAGGCTAGGGTGGCAAGATCACTTGAGCCTGGGAGGCAGAGGTTGCATTGAGCTGAGATCGCACCACTGTACTCCAGCCTGGGTGGAGTGAGACTCCATCTAAAAAAATAATAATAAATAATTTTTAAAAACTTATGAATTGTTTATTTCTCGAATTTTCCATTTAATATTTTCCAGCCAAGGTTGACCCTGGGTAACTGAGACAGGGAAAGAGAAACCACAGATAAGGAGAGACTACTGTATAATGATATTAGTAAGGTTTAAGTAAGTATAGAATCCAATTATCTGTACATATTTTAAAAGGATAAAAGCTGGTTATTCAGAATTATGTTGTGTGTAAAGGTGTAATGAGAAAATGAAAATCATCAATTCCAAAAATGATTGTTAACTTTTTCGTACCTTTGGAAAAAAATTTAAAGAATTCAAACGTTGTTGGAATATTCTTCAGAATCTTTAAAATTTTTTTCTAGTTATTGTATCTATTTTGTCATAGTAGCTGTACAAGTTGTATATCTATTCAGGAGCTGGCAACTGTGGCCTACACGTGAGCTGCCTGTTTTTATAAAGTTTCATTTGCCTCTAACTGTGTTCATTCATGTATATATTGTCCATGGCTTCTTTCATGATACAACAGCAGAACTGAGTCATTACAGCTGAGATCACGTGGCTTGCCAGACAGATATTTACTACCTGACCATTTAAGAAGTTTGCCACCTCTAGCCTATATATTACTTCTGTTTTGGGGCCTTGAAACCTTCTATATAGAATTAAGATTTTTCTGTGAAGAGCTGTTGTATTTCTAGATGTCTGAATAGTAGATATTCTAACAATATTTTAAAATATCTGCCATTGGTGATTATTTTAGGCACTAAGGTAAAGTCAATAAGAACACAGACTGACTCCTATGCAACGAAACCTATGAAGATAGATTCTAAAATGAAACATTCCGTTCCTATGTTACCTCATGGCGATCAGCAGTATTTGTTCAGCCCAAGTAGAGAAATGCCTACTTTTTCAGGTACACTGGAAGGTCATCTGATTCCTATGGCAATTCTTTTAGGTAAGAATCAACAAAATATGTGGGATGAATTTTATTTTATTTATTTATTTGTTTGTTTGTTTGTTTATTTATTAGAGACGGGGTTTCGCTATGTGGCTCAGGCTGGTCTGGAACTCCTGGACTCAAGCAATCCGCCCACCTCAACCTCTCAAAGTGCTGGGATTACAGGCATGAGCCACCATGCCCAGCCAGTGAATTTAAAATTCTTATCAGCAGTAGCAGAACTTACAAAATGGTACTAACATGATAGTCATCTACCTTTTCCTGTAAATGTTATTTGTTGTTTGGGGGAGGGCCTCAGAATATGTTTTATGCTGTGTAATAGCAATCTCTGAAATGATGGGTTCCTGCTATAGTTTCATCAACAGGAAAAATTCTTTTGGTGTGTTATAGTATATTATTGTAGATGAAATGAAATTTTAAACAATGTTTTGGCTGGGCACAGTGGCTCATGCCTTTAATCACAGTACTTTGGGAAGCTGAGATGGGAGGACTGCTTGAGACCAGGAGTTTGAGACCAGCCCGGGCAACATAGCAAGACCTTGTCTCAAAAAAAAAAAAAAAAAGCTGGGCTTGGTGGCTCACACCTGTAGTGCTAGCTACTCTGGAGGCTGAAGCAGGAGAATCCCTTCAGCCCAGGAGTTTGAGGCTACAGTGAGTGATGATTATGCCACCGTACTCCAGCCTGGACAACAGAACAAGACCCTGTCTCTTAAAAAAAAAAAAAGTTAAATATGTCATGGACATTCATAATAATTCAAGAAGTTTGATTGTCTTGTTAATATCATTATGTCTTTGGGGAAGTATTAAGGTACTTTTTTTTGGTACTTTTGAACTAGGCTATCATAAGTGAAAGCTGTGTGGGTGTGTAATCTAAGCCAATAGTTGTTTGTTTACTTACTTGCCTTCTCTCTGAGTCATCATGTTAAAAATTGAACAGATCATTTTTGTCCTCACACCAGCTCTTCAAGTCTAATTAGCTGTTTTTCCCCTTTAGTGTTATTGCTGTTCTTTTGTTTTGATTAACAATAAGTATGAATATTTTTTAACATAAGAGAATTTTTTATTTTTGATATTATGGGTTAATGGCATGTCAACATAATAGCTCTCTGTTTAAACATATATTCTAGTAATAAAATAGCTAACACTTTTAAAGTCCTTACTGTGTGCCAGGTACAGTTCTGAGCATTTTACATATATTCTTTCATTTAATCCACCCTATAAAGCACTTGGTAATATACAAATTGTATACCTAAGGAAACTGAAGCACAAAAGGTTTACATACTTTGTCAAAGGCCACACAGCTAGAGTGGTGCCAGGATTCTAACCCAGGCAGAGACAGTCTGGCTTTATAATCTGTGTTTTCAACAAGTACACTGTACTACCCCTCTTTACTTTGATGTGTAGAAAACAAATGGGACTTTGGAAGTGAAAGTTGTTGACATTTTAAAATGTGGATAATATTAATAGCTTTCTATTAGCCTTTATTTTGAGGATTAAATTAGATAGTGATGTGAAGTGTTTAGTACGTATAAGTGCCTAATAAAAGTCACTGGGTATGGTGAGTATGTCGACAATGCTGATGATGGAGGGAGAGGTGATTGTCAGATAGGGCTTTTTTTAATATGAGAATATAGCCATTAAGATCCAGCTGGTGTATTAGACTTTTCCCTTTTTTTCTGAACTAGTTGACTTATTTTTTCCCCTAAACTTCTTAGGACAAACCCAAAGTAATAGTGATACCATGCCACCTGCTGGAGTGATTGTCAGCAAGCCACACCCTGTAACTGTGACTACTTCTATTCCTCCATCATCTCGAAAAGTAGAAACTGGAGTAAAGAAACCTAACATAGCTGTTGTAGAAATGAAGTCAGAAAAAAAGGATCCTCCTCAGCTTACTGTACAGGTATGCCAGGGTGCATGAGTAGAAAATTTTAAGGAAGAAAAAATTTTTTTGCTTAATGTTAGTACAGAAATCCATTATATTACTTCATGAAAATATTGCTTTTTATCATGGCTCCTTTTATTTTAAAATTTATTTTTATTTTTTAGACAGAGTTTCGCTCTTGTCCCCCAGGCTGGAGGGCAATGGTGCAGTCTCGGCTCACTGCAACCTCTGCCTCCTGAGTTCAAGTGATTCTCCTGCCTCAGCCTCACGAGTAGCTGGGATTACAGGTGCCTGCCACCACGCCCGGCTAATTTTTTTGTATTTTTTTTCTGTAGAGATGTGGTTTCACAGGTTAGCCAGGCTTGTCTCAAACTCCTGACCTCAGGTGACCCACCTGCCTTGGCCTCCCAAAGTGCTGGGATTACAGACATGAGCCACTGTGCCCAGCCAGCTCTATTATTTTTTAAACTCTAATATTAATGTGATGTTTCTATCCTGTTTTGCATGATTTAAGCTGCTCTTCTAGGCCAATGACTTATATACAAGTGGCTTGATGATATTCCAAAGGGAACAATTTAACCGTGTATTATAATTAATTTTAAAAAGTTAATATATGTGACTTATATAATTAATACTTCAAACTTTACACTAGCATATGTTAGAGGATTTGAATGAATGCAAGACTTAAACAGCCTCATGTGGGAAGAAACCCTTTGACATTTCACATTCAAACATCTACCCTTCAGCCTGGGATCCAACTGTAGAAGCTGAGGTCTTCACCAGGTCTGGACAAAAATGAACAGGAGTGTTTACATGTGACTTTCTATTGACCAGTCAGGAGGCAACTGTAGGAAAGTGTTCATGAACTATGGTAAACTTTTTGGCTGATTTACTCCAACCCCTGTGTTCATCTTACCATCCTTGCTTACTTACAATTAATTAGAACACTCCAGTCCTTAGACTGCTCCTGGGTTCCTCTTGTGATTGAGCCAGGACAAATGAGTTTTCTTGGGCAACTTAGTATGCCCTCTGAGAAGAGAGAAGACTTGCCTCATTCTTGGATCCTGACCGCTGAGGAGAAGATAATCCTGGAGCTGTCAGATACCACCACATGAACAGTCAACAGCCTCTTAGTACTGATTTTTGACTGGACACTCCTCCCCGAACAAACGAACCATCCATTTCTTCTGCACAAATTTATACAGAACAACCTCAACCCACCAGCTTGAGAGATTCCCAGGGACTTAGAAATCGCCCATGTAGCTCCACAAACACTTCATTCTCATAGAGTGACTTCTGCCCTGCAGCTAAAATTGACAGTGTGTTTTCACAGCCAAGTTGTTAGGGCTGAGGCAGCCAGTGGGTCTCAGGAAGATTCCTGGCCCTGTGCTTGAGAGGAGCAAACGCACAATAAAGCCCTGGCCTGGAGCAGAACCTTTCAACTCCCAGTCATTTTTGCAGGGCAGGGAACTCCCAACATGAACCCAAATGTGTTCCTCGCTTCCAGCAGTCTTTGGGCATCCTTCTGACAGTGTAGGCTCACTAACCCAGTGGTGTAGCAGCTATGGAGGCTTTGGGAGACCTGGGGACACTTTAACCTGGACAGCAACCTGAGCCAAGTGCAAACCCAGTCAATGTGTATTGAATGAAGGAGCATCACTAACACAGTCAGTTCATGGAGGAAATTAAAGGATCTAGATCGGGGGAAAAAAATCCTAAATTAAAAGGCAAACAACACACAGTAAGAACATATGAAAGGGAGATGCTAGTAAAGCATTCATTTTTAAATATAAAGATCTCCATAAATTAATAAGAAAACACAGATCCAAGTCTAGAAATGTTCAAAGGACATGAATAAGACTCTACAAAAGAGGAAGTACAGTTTATCAGCAAGCAAACTAAATAAATTTTGCCAGTAACCAAGATAATGCAAATTAAAATAACAGTAATATGCATCCATTTAAAAACTGTTATTGCTGAAACAATCATATTATCTAATTTTGGTGAGGGTTGGATAAAACTTGGAATTAATTATGTTTTTGATGATATAAATAGAGGTTGTTAGGATTACATTTCACCAGTACTTCCAAGAAGCTTCAGTATTCGTGTCCTGTGGCCCAGAAAGTTAATCCAATATCTGGCTATCTAACATAGTGAATTAATTTAGAGTTTAGAGTTTAGAAAGAAAATTGTGTGTGTGTGTTTTTCTAGTGATATAGATATATAAAATAGTGAAAAAATTGGAAATTTCCTAAATTTTTCTAATTGAAACATAATTAAATAATTAAGACATGTTTGTTGAAATGTTATATAGTCATTTAAAAATATAATTATGAAGTCTATACAAAAGCATGATAAGTGTTTATGGTTCTTCATTGTAATCACAATGAAAAATCAAGAATGAAAACTATTTTAAATTTTAGTTATATATAAGTAGATAGTAAAAGACAAAGGGAATAGTGAAAATGAAGTTATCTTCAGATAGAATTTTGTGTTTTCCTTTTTTTCATATTTTATAAAATATGCTTTCATAATTTAAAAGTTTTGTTATCCATTGGCTTCACAATAAAATCTTAAAGGGCATGCTTTGTTTTTATGTATATGTATATATACACACACACATACTTGTACATTTGAGTAAAAATGATAAACAGAAAACTGAATGTTGTATTCTGTTTTAGGTATTACCCAGTGTAGATATTGACAGCATTTCAAATGGTAGCACTGATGTCGGTTCACCTCTGTCTAGTCCCAAAGAAGCATCTCTTCCTCCTGTGCAAACTTGGATAAAGGTATATTTCACAATTTTATATTATTTTGAGTAATGTAATATCTGACTGTAGATTTTAGCTAATGTTACTCCATTTAAAGCCTTTTGTCATAATGATAACATTATAATAATTTATATTTTGAGGGAAAGATTCAAAACAATTTTTTTTTTTTTTTTTTTAGACAGAGTCTTGCTCTGTTGCCCAGTCTAGAGTGCAGTGGTGAGATCTCGGCTCACTGCAACCTCCACCTCCTGGGTTTAACCAATTCTTCTGCCTCAGAGCTGGTATTACAGGTGCCCACCACCACGCCCAGCTCATTTTTGTATTTTTAGTAGAGATAGGGTTTGACCATGTTGGCCAGGCTGGTCTTGAACTCCTGACTTCAAGTGATCCCTCTACCTCGGCCTCCCAAGTTCTGGGATTACAGGCGTGAGCCACCACACCAGCCCAAAACAAATTTTGAGTTGTTTATGAACTTGTTTGTTTCAGATCCTTACATTTGTAACTATTTGGAAAGTAATAATCTTTAGTGTAAACTTTTTGGTAATTTAAGTTGTGAAACTCTCATGTGAAGAAAGAATTTCTGTCTCTTTGATGATGAATCTTTGATTTACATGGGAATTATAGATTTTCTAAGTGTGAATTTTATAGTGACAGGTGGAGTTTATATTTTGGAATGTTACCTTGTTATCCTACTGTTGACATGATACAAAAATACGCATTTCTTTCTGGTATTTATTTGCTTTTGAATAATGAAGTTATGGCTTTACTACACAGCAAAATAGCACTGTAACTTACCCCAGGTAAGTTTATTTATTTTATTTGTTTATTGTAAGCAAATTTGGCCGAGGATACAGTTTTAAAAGGAGAGAGAACACCAGCAATCTTTCATGATCACAAGTAATGAAATGGAACTGACCCTAAGTGACATTTGTGCTTAATTGAATTTTTTCATCAGTAATTTTTTTAGCCTTCTGTTTATTGAAACTTCTGTGATAACAAGTAATAAATTTTTAGACTGTTTATCATTCTGCTCTCAGTAAGAGGCTATTGCATGAGTACATTTTATATAATGAGGCCTAAAGGTTAGATTTGTAAAATGACTATTTTGGTTTTTTTTCCTGAATTATTTGATTCTGTATCTGTCTTCGTGTGAGTTTGTGTTTGTTTATACTTAGATATCTACACGTGTAAACACTTTTCTTTATCTCAATTCTAGAAGAGAAGTCTCAATTATATCAACCTGTTGACCAATTAAGTGATATTGCTGATGGAGTCCTTTACAGAAAAACAGCTGATTAATTTTTTAAAGCTATTGAAATGTTGACCTAATGGCTTGGGGACTAGCTTGGATTTCATTTACTAATTAAATCAATTCTGAATAGGGCATTAAAACGATAAAAAAAGGACCATGTAATTATAAGCTTATACTATAGGTGGAAATATGATAAATTACTTATAAATTTTAAAAGTGTTAAGCACAACAACCACTTTCTGAAAATGCTTTCTTAGACTCCAGAAATTATGAAGGTAGATGAAGAAGAGGTGAAGTTTCCAGGAACTAACTTTGATGAAATAATCGATGTCATACAGGTAACAAAGCTTAGAAACCATGAGAAATTATTTTTCTACCAGTATTTTTCCAGGTTGTTGACTATCTTTGAACTATCAATATCATGTTACAGTGCTTTGAGATACTTTTACTTTTGAGTTAAATATACTTTTATTTTAAAAATTATAAAGTTGTTATTCTAGAATGTCTTTCGTGTATATCACCTATCTGCCTTCATGAAGCTTCATGATTATCTGCCGTTTCCCACCTATATTTTGTCTATCTAGTTTCTTGTTTGCTTCTTTCTTTCCACTTCCTTTGGCTTCTTTTCCTCTAATTTGTCTTTTTTTTCATTCTATTACGTTTATCTATTTTGATTTTTGGATTTGTGGTGAAGTGGCCAGTTAATTAATATTGAGGGAAAAAAGTTGTGAGGAATCTGCAATCCAAAGGAATATCCCATATGGAAGAAAGAGTTATAGAAATGATAGAAATAATGAAACAGAGGGAAAAATAGGCAGAAGTAAATTAAAAAGGATGGGAGAAAAGATCATAGAACATTGAAACTTTGACTATTATGTCAGTAGACTTTAAAAAAGACATTTGATCATGTTTCTTTGACTTTTAGAGCTAAGATCAGTTTTGTTAATCATAAAATGAAATCCAATTTTAGAATATGCAGAGGTGTGCAGTATATTAATGTTATTTGCTCACCGATGTATCTTTTCTTATGTGAGTACCACATGAGAATTTTGAAGGCAGGGACCTTATTCATTTTTATATTCCTAATGCCTAGCAAAGGTACTTGGTAATTGTTTATGCAATATACAAGTGAAAGAAACGGTTATAGAAGTAGCAGAGGATTTAGCATTCAAAGACAAGTGTTCCTGTAGTAGCTCTGCCATTTATTAGCTGTGGACTTCATTTTTCAATGGAATAATATTACTGAGTTGTAGTATTTAGAGAGACCCAAAGTGTTTTTGATTGAATTATTTATAGATAAAATGATGTGATATCTGTGATTTGCTTCAAAATGATATGTGAAGGGGAAAGTGGCTAGATGAGACAAGATTGACCATAAGTTGATAATTGTTAAAGTTGGGGAGCAGATAAATGCAATTCATGTTATTTATGTAACAGATACAGTACATGGACACTGTTTACTTTTAAACACATGTGATATATTTTGTAATAAAAAATTTAACAATTCCAGAAATAACTCTATTGATTATGATGTGGTAATGCAAATAATTTGTAAGATGACTGACCTAATTGCATATTTAAATGTAAATTGTAAGTTATATAAGAGCAAATAGTGATTTTGGTAGTGTATTAGTCCATTTTGCATTGTTGTAAAGGAATTACTGGGTAATTTATAAAGAAAAGAGATTTAAGGCCAGGCGCAGTGGCTCATGCCTGTAATCCCAGTACTTTGGGAGGCCGAGGCAGGTGGATTACCTGAGGTCAGGAGTTCAGGACCAGCCTGGCCAACATGGTGAAACCCCGTCTCTACCAAAAAATGCAAAAATTAGCCGGGCATAGTGGTGGGCGCCTGTCATCCCAGCATCTTGGGAGGCCAAGACAGGGGAATTGCTTGAACACAGGAGGTAGAGGTTGCAGTGAGCTGAGATCGTACCATTGGACTCCAGCCTGGGTGACAAGAGTGAAACTATGTCTTAAAAAAAAAAAAAAAAGTGAAGAGATTTAATTGGCTCATGGCTCTGCAGGCTGTAAAAGAAGCATGGTGCCAGCAACTACTTCTGGTCAGGACCTCAGGAAGCTTTTACTCAGGTCGAAGGCTGTGAGGGTCCAGATGTGTCACAAAGCAACAGAGGGAGCAAGAGAGAGGGGAGGATGTGCCAGTCTCCTTTAAACAACCAGCTCTCTCACAAACTAACTTATTACCATGGGGAGGGCACCAAGCAATTCATGAGAGATCAGCCCCCATGACCCAAGCACCGCCCACCAGGCCCCATCTCCAACACTGGGGATCACACTTCAGCATGAGATTTGGAGGGGACAAATATCCAAACCATATCAGGAAGCATCAGTTTTTTAATGATAATTATTAAGTTCATACATTTCTTGAGAGAAGTAATAGTGTTTTATGCAGGAATACTTACGTTTTCTAGTTTATTTTATGATTGCATAAAATGAATATTGGATTCTAAAAAGACAAACTGATTGTGTAATTAAGGGTTCCTCAATATGATATGTCTGACTAATGTGTATATTATAATTAATGTGATACCACCTAATTAGAAATGCTGTTGGTTAACTTCGAAGTGTTTCTTAATTCACCTAGTTCCTTGCCTATAGTTGGTACTCAGTAAATGTTGAACAAATACATGAATATAATAGTTTTGGTTTTGTTACTATCAGGAAGAGGAAAAATGTGATGAAATTCCAGACTCTGAACCAATTCTGGAGTTTAACAGAAGTGTTAAAGCTGATTCTACAAAATATAATGGTCCTCCATTTCCGCCAGTTGCTTCTACTTTTCAGCCCACTGCCAATATTCTGGATAAAGTAATTGAGAGAAAAGAAACATTGGAAAATAGCTTAATTCAATGGTAAGTTTACAATGTTTTTGGTATGAATAGAACCATAGTAGCAAATATAAATGGAAAGTATTAAATTGGGGCTGGAAGTATTCCTTGTCTTCTTTTGTTTATTAAACTTTCTTTGCTTTAGTCACTGGAAAGTGTTTGATATAATGCTGGGGGCTTAACTATTGTTGGAGATACTGTTTTTGTCCTTGAATATTTGTACTCGGTCTGTCTACTCTGGCAAAGTAGACTATTAGGAAACCTTAAAAAATGTACATTTCTTTAATCCAGTGATTCATTTCCAGAAACTTATCCTAAGGAAGTAATTATGGTTTGCTACTAGGCCAGGGATCCCCAACCCCAGGGCCACGAACCAGTACCGGTCTGTGGCCTGTCAGGAACTAGGGAACTAAGCTGCACAGCAGGAGGTGAGCAGCGGGTGGGTGAGCATTACCACCTGAGCTCCACCTCCTGTCAGATCAGCCGTGGCATTAGATTTTATAGAAGCACAAACCCTATTGTGAACTGTGCATGCGAGGGTTCTAGGTTGCATGCTCCCTATGAGAATCTAATGCCTGATGATCTGAGCTGAAACAGTTTCATCCCAAATCCATGCCCCCACCCCCTACCCCACCACCCCTGCCCTGGTCTGTGGAAAAATTGTCTTCCACAAAACCAATCCCTGATGCCAAAAAGGTTGGGACTGCTATACTAGGCCATATAATACCTAGCACTACAAAAAAGGCACTGTTCAGGTTTGTTACATTCTGATAACAACAGTTGTAATATGTTACTGTTGTTACGTATTACAATAACAATTGTAACTTGTTACATATGAATATGAAATGAACTCTATTATTTGTATTTTTACTTGTAAGAAACCTTAAGGAAGTTATGGAATAGGTAAAACGGCTAAATATTAATATAATTATGAAAATTAGGTTTAGAATAAATTTAGTGATATAAAAAGATATTAATAATGTACTGGCATATAAACGAAGCAGAATACTAACAATGTAACCCCAGTTTACAAGATCTTACTCAAAAGTAAGTATATAGCCGGTGCAGTGGCTCACGCCTGTAATCCCAGCACTTCAAGAGGCCAAGGTGAGTGGGTCACCTGAGGTCAGGAGTTCGAGACCAGCCTGACCAACATGGTGAAACCCCGTCACTACTGAAAAAAAAAAATACAAAAATTAGACAGGTGCAATGGCACACACCTGTGGTCTCAGCTACTCACGATACTGAGACAGGAGAACCGCTTGAACCTGGGAGGTGGAGGTTGCAGTGAGCTGAGACTGCGCCACTGCACTCCAGACTGGGTGAAAGAGTGAGACTCTGTCTCAAAACAAAGCAAAACAAAACAAAAAAGGGTGCATAAAACAAAAGTTTGATAAAGCGTATGTACTAAATTGACTGTGTTTATCCCTGAACCTAGGATTATAGGCAAGCTTTATCCATTTTTTAAACTCTTAGATATTTTCTAAATTTTCTACAATGAACACCTATTATTTATATAATAATTTTTAAGAAATCTATTAGTTGCACTAAAGACATGTTCTAGAAGTCTCCTGTTCCCCTTTTCCTTCCTGAAGATGACCTTGGAAATAGATTTTTTCTTTACATTTTAAGAGGAAAACTACCTATAATATAGCCTATATGTGTATTGCCTTGAAGAGAGGGCAGCTAGACTTCTTTTCTAGCTCTGATCTTACATGGTTTTTATGTGTGCGCTCAGAGTGGAAATCAAACAGTTTAAGTACATGATATGCCACATAGTCATTGGTCCAAGTCTTATTTTGAGTTTAGGAGTTCTTTTAAGCTTTTCATTAGACTAATCTGGAAGATTTTTAATTTGATTTCATAAACTATCTCCCACAAGGAGATTCTGTTTACTGTGGTTTATCTTCTTCAGAGGCATTTTTTTGTTTGTTTGTTTGTTTTTTGAGGCAGAGTCTCACTCTATTGCCTAGGCTGTAGTGCAGTGGTGTGATCATGGCTCACTGCAGCCTCGACCTCCTGGGCTCAAGCCATCCTCCCACCTCAGCCTCCTGAGCAGCTGGGACTACAGACATGTACCACCATGCCTAGCTAATTTTTGTATTTTTTGTAGAGGCAGTGTTTTGCCCTGTTTCCCAGGATGGTCTTGAACTCCTGAGCTCAAGCAATCTGCCCAACCTGGCCTCCCAAAGTGCTGAGATTACAGGTGTGCGCCATGATGTCCAGCCCATTTTATTTTTTTTTCTTCTAGATTTAACTTTCAGAATGACTGCTTTCATGCCAACATGTTTGTGACATTGATAAAGGTTATTTTTAAGGGTGGTATGTCTGACATTTTTTACATTTCAATCAAATTGAGGAATCTTAACTTTTATCTACCCCACCATCCCCTCAGGGTAGAGCAAGAAATAATGTCAAGAATTATCTCTGGGCTCTTTCCAATCCAGCAACAGATTGCACCTAATATCAGTGTTTCAGTCAGTGAGACAAGTGAACCACTGACTTCTGACATTGGTAAGTGAAATGGAATCTTTTTTGTTTTTATTAGAAGACAAAAGCTTTAGTTCATTGTGGATTTATATATTCCAGAGGTCAAGTAAATTCTCCAGTAACAAAAAGTAAGTTCTTCTAACCTTACTTCCTAGTACTTCTTTGGTGATGGTTAGTTCTCTCTCATCCTCTTATTTCATATTGCAGCTTTCAGATTATTAAACCACTCTTCATACCTCCCACCCCAAATCTCTGTTATCCCCATAGTACTTTGTACATATTTTTGTTATAGTAATTATCAGATTATATTAAAGTTGGTTTCCATATCTGTCTCACCCTTTAGATTATAAATTACTTAGGATTTAAGGATGTTTCTCCTTTTGTGCCTAGTCCTTGCCTGAAACCCAACAAGAGTTTAATTATTCATTGAATGGTTAAAATGAACCTTTCTTTATGGAGCCTATGCCATTCTTTTTTTCCTTCCCTCCTTCCCTCTTCTTCTCCCCCTTTCTCTTCTCCATTTTTTTCTTTTCTTCCTCTTCTTTTTCTCCTTCCCCCTTTTCCTTTTTTTCTCCCCCTTCTCTTCCCCATTTTCTTCTCTTCCTCTTCTTTTTCTCTTTCCCCCTTTCCCTCTTCTTCTCCCCATTCTCTTCCCCATTTTTTCCTTCTCCCTCTTCCTCATATTTTTCTTCCTTTCCACCTCCTTCTTGTTTTTTTTGAGGTAAGTTTACTTGCCATAAAAGTCACCACTTCTAAGTGTACAGTTTGACAAGTTGTTTGTTTGTTTTAATTAGAGCCAGGGTCTCCTTCTGTCATCTAGGCTAGAGCCTGGACTGCAGTGACATGATCATAACCCACTGTATATCCTGTAACTCCTGGGCTCAAGCAGCTCTCCTGCCTCAGCCTCCCAAGTAATTAGGACCATAGGTATGCACCACCATGCCCACCTAAAAATAATTTTGGGGCCAGGCACAGTGGCTCATGCCTGTAATCCCAGCACTTTGGGAGGCCAAGGAGGGCAGATCACCTGAGGTGAGGAGTTCAAGATTAGCCTGGCCAATATGGTGAAATCCTGTCTCTATGAAAAATACAAAAATCAGCTGGGTATGGTGGCACACACCTATAATTCCAGCTACTCCGGAAGCTGAGACAGGAGGTGGAGGTTGCAGTGAGCCAAGATCACGTCACTGCACTCCAGCCTGGGCAATAAAGCGAGACTCTATCTCAGTCAGTCAGTCAGTACATTTTGTAGAGATGGGGTCTTGCTATATTGCCCAGGCTAATCTCAAACTCCTGGCCTTAAGTGGCCCTCCTGCCTCAGCGTCCCAAAGCACTGGGATTACAAGAGTGAGTAACTGCACCTGGCCCAGTTTGACAAGTTTTGAAAAGTTCACACAGCTATATATTAGCCACATAATCATGAGATAGAAACACATTTCTGTCTTCTCCAAAAGCTTCGTTATGCTATTTTGCAGTCAATTCCTAAACCTCACTCATGCCCACTGGCCTCAAACAACACTTACCTGCTTTCTATTACTGTATT
Organism: Chlorocebus sabaeus; assembly: GCF_047675955.1. NCBI lineage: Eukaryota > Metazoa > Chordata > Mammalia > Primates > Cercopithecidae > Chlorocebus > Chlorocebus sabaeus. The sequence goes on from NC_132927.1 coordinate 34,885,375, forward strand.
TTTACCTTTTCTAGAATTTCATACATATGTAATCATGCAATATGTAGCCTGTTGTTGGCTAGCTTCTTTTATTAGCACAATATTTTGACAATCATGCTATTGCATGTAGTAATACTATAATGTATAGATATACCATAATTTGTCAATCCATTTACCATCATCAATTATGAATTGATGGACATTCATAGTCTTTTCAGTTTTTGGCTATTATGAATAAAGCTGCTATGAACATTTGTAAGCAAATGTTTGTGTAGAAATCTTTTAATTTTGCTTGGTCATATGAGAAGTAAATGTTTAACTTTATAAGAAACTGCTAAACATTTCCAAAAGTGGGTGTACTATTTTGCATTCCACCTAGCAGTGTATGTAACTTTAGTTGCTCCACATCCACCCCAACACTTGGTGACTTGGTGTTGTCAGTGTTTATAACTCTAGCCATTTCTGAACATATGTGGAGGTATTTCCCTAACTGTGCTAATAACTGAGTAGTATAATTACTAATGATGTACAACTTTTTAATGTGTTTATTTGCCATCTGTATATTGACTTTGGTGAAATCTTTTTAAATCTTTTGACCATTTTTAAGTTTGAGTTGTGTCTTCATATTACTGAGTATGAAGTTTTTTATCTATTTTGGATACAAGTCCTTTATTGGATATGTTTTGTAAATATTTTCTTCTACTTTGTGTTTTGCCTTTTTGTTTTCTCAGCATTATATTTTGAAGACAAAAAGATTGATTTTGAAGAAGACTAATTTATCAGGTTTTTTTCTAGTAGTTTGTAGGGATTTTTGCATGCTGTTTTTAAAAAACTTTGCTAACCCAAGATCACTAAAATAGTTTCCTATGTTTTCTTCTAGAAGATGTATGGTTTTAGATTACACATTTAGGTTTTAGTTTATTTTGAGTTAAGTTTCATGGTGTGAAGTAAGGATCAAGTTCTTTTTTGTTTGGGTGTTTTTTGACATATGGATATCCAGCTGTTCTAGTATCATTTGTTGAAAAGATTATCCTTACTCCATTGAACTACCTTAACACCTTGGTTGAGCATCAATTGGTTATGTATGTATGTATCTTGTTTTTGGGCTTTGTATCCTATCCCATTCACCTGCAAGTTATACTAATACCATACTTATTGATTACTGTAATTTAATAGTAAGACTTGAAATTGGATAGTGAAAGTTTTTCTAACTTTGTTTTTGTTTTTTTTTTTTCATTCCTGTTTACCGTTATCTCTACTTTTTTTCTTCTTTCCAGCCTCAGGATAAGCTATTCTTTCCCCCTCATAGACTATCCTTTAACAGCCTGAATCCTAGACTTCAGAGTCTATATTCACCACTTTAATTTCTCATTATGCACTTCCTCTTTAATCCTTATGGGTTGGCCTTCTTTTGCCCTCCCCTTCAGGAAACTCCTTTCTCACAGCATTTGCTTGTCAAAAATGCTTCACATCCTTTTTCAAATCCTTGTTTTAGTGGATGGCTCAAGCATGGGCACTATTGACCATCTCTGATTCTTAAACTCTTCTCCTGGTGTTGGCTTCTTAAACTTCATTCTGTTATTCTTCCTCTTGTTTGTTTTTTTTTTTTTAAACTTCTTTAAGACCTTCATTTTCTCATTTTATTTTCTGCTACTTGAATAAATTTATTTCACTAGTTCCCATGCTTTGCCCTCTTTTCTGTTTTTTCCAGTTTCCTCCTGACATTAGTTATCCTGTGTCAGTTGATGAACCCTAAGCCATGTATTTGGGCCGACAACTTGCAGTTCTGCTGGTTGGTGAATATTCTGCTTGATGCTCCCCTGGCATCTCTTCATTAGTATGTCTAAAATGCTTCTCATTTTTGATATCACAATTCTCCTAGCACGCATAATCTCTAAAGCCTTGGAGTTACTATTTGTTCTATTTTCTTTGCTTTACTCTTCTTTATTCCCCACTCAGCCATACCCTGTATCCCAGCTTCATAGAGTTTATTGTTGCATTTGGTTAATTTGTCCTGTTTAGCATAGTTCACATGCCTCCTTCTGGTGTTACTATCCTGGTTTTCTTTATCATCTCATCTTTGAAGGAAGGACAAAAATGAACAACAAATTTATGAGAAAATTGTTTTCCTGGTGAAAATCAGACAATTTACAAATTGGGTATTTAGATCCTGTTTTCTTCCCTGTAAAAGATTTGTGTTTGCTTTTGTTTTGCCAGTGTCTGGGTAGGGATTTTGGGCCTTATAAAAAAGATGTTCTGATTTTTGGCCATGCTCAAAGAATGAATTATGGAAACTAAAAAGGAGATGTATCAACATATATTGTTGAATATAAATTTGGGATTGTGATAGTCTCTGCTATGGTAACTCAAGAGCAAATTGCTGTTACTTACCCCATCAACAAGTGATCCCACTACACTTCTACCCACTTTTTAGGGAATTCTGGATATTGTTACTATAGTTGTATTACTTAAGGAGTACTCTTTGGTGAGGTCACATCTCCATCAGGTTGTACAGATTAGTATCTACTTATTTTCCACATGGAGCTTTATAAATATCACTACTTTAAGTCAAGTAAAGTCTATTCAGGAAGTTTTACTTAATTTGATGTACATTAATGTAAGTGAAAAGTACAACCCATTCAGAAATTAATATACCTATAGGATATATGTTAACAAGCACCTCAGCTGCAGTAGATGTTAATAACTGATGTATCTGAAACTAGAAGGAAGGGAGATTTGCCTTCATATTTAGTGCATTTTTTGTTTTAGTCGAGATCTGTCAGAGTTTCCTGTTGTTATACTCTTGGAAATGTGAGTTGTATTCAGATGAGGGCATTTAATATGCCCATTTTTATCACTAAATTCTATAGTAGTAGAGAAGAGGCCACCTAAGTAAATTTTCATCTCCCTTTTTTTTTATGTACAGAGATTATTTGTTATGTAAGTTGTCCACTTAGTCTTTTTCATAATAAGTAGATATGTTTGTATTTTCATTTTTATTCCTCTTTCCACCCTCCCCCACTCATCTCCATACACATATATTGGCATCTCTAAACTTTTAAGAATGAAAGTTTGATCCAGGCGCGGTGGCTGTCGTCTATAATCCCAGCACTTTGGGAGGCCAAGGCAGGTAGATCGCCTGATGTCAGGAGTTCAAGACCAGCCTGGCCAACACGGCGAAACCCCCATCTCTACTAAAACTACAAAAATTAGCCAGGCATGGTAGCACATGCCTGTAGTCCCAGCTGTTCAGGAGGCTGAGGCAGGAGAATCGCTTGAACCTGGGAGGTGGCAGTTGCAGTGAGCCAAGATCATGTCACTGCACTCCAGCCTGGGTGACAGAGTGAGACTCCATCTCAAGAAAAGTAGTAATAATAATAATAATAATAATAATAATAATAATAATGAAAGTTTGAATTGCAAACATGTTTCTTGCCCACTCATTCTGATTTTTTTTTTACTTTTAGTGGAAGGAACAAGCAGTGGCGCCCTCCAGCTTTTTGTTGATGCTGGTGTTCCTGTGAACTCAGACATGATTAACCATTTTGTGAATGAAGCCCTTGCTGAGACCATAGAGGTCATGCTGGGTGACAGAGAAGCAAAGAAGCAAGGTCCTGTTGCTACAGGTGTTTCTGGGGATGCTTCAACAAATGAAACATATTTGCCGGTATGGGGAATTTTGGATGCATTTATTGAAGAATAGTAAAATAGATGAATTTTAAGCCGCATACCGTAAGATCATGGTTTGTGGTAGAAGTATTATCATTTTTAGAGACATGGTCTTTATATATTGCCCTGGCTGGTCTTGAACTTCTGGGCTTAAGTGATCCTCCTGCCTCAGCCTCCTGAGTAGCTGGGATTGCAGGCACCAGCCACCATGCCCAACTTGTGGTAGAATTTTATTCCTTGTTGCTATAATTAAAGTAACATTTCCCCCAGCATTTTATTTTAAAAACTTTTAAATCTATAGAATAGTTGAAAATATGATACAATGAACATCTGTACACCCTTTACCTATACAGTTGTCCATTGGTATACGTGGAGAATTGGCCAGTCCTTGCATACTCAAGTCTCATAGTTGGCCCTGTAAAACTGAAGAATATGAAACATCAGCCCTCTATATATATGCATTTCTTATCTCATGAATACTGTTTTTGATTCACATTTGGTTGAAAATACCAAATTTGTATGATTGGCCTCTCGCAGTTCAAACCTATGTTTTTATTTAGTTACTTATTCAAAGGTCATTCGTATTTGTTTATTGATAATATTTTGGCACACTTATAAAAATCTCTTTATATCTGCTATATATTATATATCCTTTAAAAACCATTTGAAAGTTACAGACATCATGACACTTTACCTCAGAAGCATCAGCAGTATCACCACAGAACAAGTTGCTTTCTTACATAACCAAACATTATCAGACCCCCCAAATTTAACATTGACATGTTAATAATATAGAATATAGAGACCATATTTAGATTTCCCTAATTGGTTCAAAAATATCCTTTATAGTTTTTTTTAAATCAAGATATAGCCAAGGATCATATATTGCTTTGCATTATTATATAAACTGATATTTTTAATCTTTAAAAGAAAATACATTTCAGGAACTTTTATTGCTTGTTTAATCAACCTTATTGTGTTAAAAATAATTTATAATCTATTATATGAAGCCAAAATTTACTCTGTATTACCAGCTATTTAAAACTGTTACTTCATATCCTATAGATCACAAGGACATCATTTTACATACATGAAACATTTAAACATCATTCTATGTATAAACATAAAGTTATATACTGTATTTTACTTTTGTAGAGATTGTTGTGGTATAATGTGATTAGTGTGCCAAAGATTTGATCTGTAGTTTTGATCTGTGCTTTATGAGCTCATTGGGAATATATGCAGTACAGATGTGGTCAGGGTTATGGTTTTTTCTATGCCAATTACTTTGGTTTGCTTTTTGCCTATGTATTGCATATATTTTCAGGAGGGTGATTGGATGAGAAAATGTGGGAAAACCAGGGTAAAGAGCTTGGACTTTGTGGTTGCTAAAACTTGGAATTTGAATTCCAAGCTCCACTACTTTAGTTTTATCTCTGTAATAAAGATAGAATACTTAGTTTAAATGACCATGGCTTTGCCAAAATCTGCTTGCTGAATATCTAGTAGGGCAAGCACTCTCCCAGCCTGCGACTTATCACTCTTTATCTTCAGAATTGTCATGGCTGTTCTTGGCCTTTTAATCTCTTACATATATTTTAAAGTTAGTTCTTAAGTTCTATAAAAAATATTGTTGAGATTTCAGTGGGAATTAAACCAATTTTGACTGGTTTCATTTAAGAAGGATTGACATCTTTATGGTACTGTGTTTTCTTAGCCGAAGTTTTGTGGAAGATTAAGTGAGATGATATATGGACAGAGCTTAATCTAGTGCCTAGAACTTGGTAAATAAATACTCAGTTACTAATAGTTTATCATTTTTATTATCCATTACCAATACTAGAAGAATACCTTCGGATTCTTTAATCATGCAGAGTTATATATATTAAATATAGTGTTATATTTGAAAACAACACTTCCATGCTATATGTTTATGCAGTCAAGAAGAAAAAAAGACATAGTGTACTTCTTTCATTTTAAAATGAAGGCTAAGAGTACACTACTTATTAAGCAATGCTATAGAAATTCTAATATGCTTCATGGTTTTAAATTGCATCTTAATTTGAAACCCATAATACAGAATAAATAAAGTGTAATCACCTTATATAAAGACTTTTTAGAATGAAGAAAAAGTCAAATTATATATTGTATATATTATATATATATATATATATATATTTTTTTTTTTTTTTTGAGACAGAGTTTCGCTCATGTCGCCCAGGCTGGAGTGCAGTGGTACTGGCTCGGCTCACTGCAACTTCTGCCTCCCAGGTTCAAATGATTCTCCTGCCACAGCCTCCTAAGTAGCTGGGATTACGGTTGCCCACCACCACACCCAACTAATTTTTGCATTTTTAGTAGAAGCGAGGTTTCACCATGTTAGCCAGGCGGTCTCGAACTCCTGACCTCGTGATCTACCTGTCTCAGCCTCCAAAAGTGCTGGAATTACAGGCGTGAGCCACCGTGCCTGGCCCAAATAATGTATTTTTAAAGTGGTCAGAGGACAAGAGCAGATAGTTCATACACATAGAAGAAATACAAATCACCCATGTACATATAAAAAGATGAAGATGATCAACCTCATAGATAATAAGAAAACAAGTTATTGAAATTCAATTTTTACTTATCAAATTGGCAAAACTCTAAAAGTTTGATAATTCTGGGGGAAGTTATCATTTTCCTACCTTCTGGTGGTAGTGTAAAATAGTAAAATCCTGTAGCAGGAAATCTGGCAATATCTATTCAAATTAAAAACATAATTAGTTCTTTAATTGAGCAGTCCCACTTCTGGGAACTTAGTCCATAGATATATCCATATATCATACACATGAAATGAGTGAAGTCAAGATTATTTGATAACTCTGAGGAAGGGCTCTAGGTAGAAAGAACAAGAGCAGGAGAGACAATTTTCACTATCCTTTTGTACCTTTTGAAGTTTGAACCATTTGAATGATTACCTATTCAACAAATTAATATTAAATTGTTACATTTTTCCTTCTCCAGTACTTTCCATCTCCCTGCTGTCTTCGCTTCTCCCTAACTCCCACTTTTTCTTATCCTTCCATTACTTTTTATATACTCAATTTTTTGTATGTTCCAAAAGGCTGATTTTTTGTTTGGTATCTCGTCAATCAGTTAAAATGCTTCCTTTCTGTTTTATGCCTTTCTTTCATGTTTGTAATTGGGTTTGATCTTCAACTTTGTCTGTTTAATCTTTCTGTCTTCTTTATTTTTAAAATTTCAGCTTTTATTTTAGATATAGGGGGTACATGTGTAGGACTGTTATATGGATATATTGGACCCAGATAGTGAGCATAGTACCCAAAAGTAGTTTTTCAACCCATTCCCCCCTTCTTCCCTCCTGCCCCCTGCCATCATAGTCCAGTGTCTACTGTTCTCATGTTTATGTCTATGTGTGCTGAATGTTTAGCTCTCACTTATAAGTGAAAACATGTGGTATTTGTTTTTTTCTTCCTCAGTTTTTTCAGGATTATGGCCTCCAGCTCCATCCATGTTGCTGCAAATAACATGATTTTGTTCTTTTTTATGGCTGTGTGGTATTCCATGATGTATGTATACCACATTTTCTTTATTCGGTCCACCATTGATGGGCTCCTAGGTTGACTCCACATCTTTGCTGTTGTGAATAGTGTGGCAATGAACTTACCAGTGCATGTGTCTTTTTGGTATAATGATCCTTGGGGTATATACCCAGTATGGTCTCAAAAGAAGACATACAAGCCGTCAACAAACATATGAAAAAATGCTCATCATCACTAATCATCGGAAAAATGCAAATTAAAACCACAGTGAGATACCATTTCAGTCAGAATGGCTATTATTAAAAAGTCAAAAAAAAAAAAAAAACAGATCGCCATAAATATATACACTGCCTATGTACCCACAAAAATTAAAAATTAAAAATTTTAAAAACAAACTAATAACAACAAAATACAAACCAACAGATGCTAATGAGGCTGCAGAGAAAAGGGAATGTTTATACACTGTTGGTAGGAATGTAAATTACCTCTTCTCTATTTTAAAAGAGGGTGCCTTAGAATTCTGTGGAGACCACTTCAGAGGCAGAGTTATTTCAATTGCCTGCGACTTTCTGCAGGCCAGTTGTAGACTAACAGGTAGAGGTTCAAGAGGTAGGGTACTTAACCCCACCATCAATTTAAATTATATGTAGCCTATGAATGAGTTCATGTTATTATTTCAAATTACTTTTATTTGGGTGATTATAAACACAGTTTATCTTATTGTATTAATTTATTTTAGGCAAGAGTGTGTACCCCACTGGCTACTCCACAGCCTACGCCTCCTTGCTCGCCTTCATCACCTACTAAGGAGTGTGTTTTGGTAAAGACTCCAGATTCTTCTCCCTGTGATTCAGATCATGATATGGCTTTTCCTGTGAAAGAAATATATGCTGAAAAAGGTAGAAACTTTATTTCTATAACTCAGTTTTAATATTAGCAACTATTAAATACAGTTTCTTGATTGTCTTATAAGATGCTTTTTGAGATTATTGTATATGTACTTGTTGCTTACTAGGTTTTAGTAAATCATTTTTTTCTCGCAAGGAAATTTAGGAATTGATTGCAACTTCTTTAAGTCTGTAATTGAGGCCAGGCATGGTGGCTCACACCTGTAATCCCAGCAGTTTGGGAGGCTGAGGCAGGTGGATCACGAGATCAAGAGTTTGAGACCAGCCTGAAAAACATGGTGAAACCCCTGTCTACTAAAAATACAAAAATTAGCCAGGCGTGGTGGCATGTGCCTGTAATCCCAGCTACTCAGGAGGCTGAGGCAGGAGAATTGCTTGATCCGGGAGGCAGAGGTTGCAGTGAGCCGATATCGCAGCGTTGCACTCCACCCTGGGTGATAGAGTGAGACTCTGTCTCAAAAAAAAAAAGTATATAATTGAATAGATGCTTAGACTACTTTAAGTATTAAAAATTATATCTTCTCAAGGGTATTTTTTAATGCTTTATTAAATTTAGGGATTTTCACATTAATGGCTACCACCATTGTCATTATTATTATTAATTATAATTGCCATTATTTGTGTGCTAAAATGGTAAAGGATATCTGAAGCAATGTATCATGCCATCCTATGGAGTTCTTTACTGACTACTATCTTTTTCTGTCTTTTTTTTAAAAAAAAATCTTTAGGAGATGATATGCCTGCCATCATGCTTGTTAAAACTCCAACGGTTACCCCTACTACTACACCTCCTCCAGCGGTGGCAGTTTTTACCCCAACTTTGTCAGATATTTCCATTGATAAATTGAAGGTATCGAGCCCAGAGCTTCCCAAGCCATGGGGTGATGGAGACCTGCCACTGGAAGAAGACAACCCTAACTCACCTCAAGAAGAACTTCATCCAAGAGCTATGTAAATGAGAACATATTCACTAGTAACTGTACATTTCAACTTATGTTTGACTTCTGTAATCCATTGAAAACATAGAAATATTATACAAGGCTTTATAAACCACAGATAGTTTATAAACTACCTTATACTTTGAAAGAAAGAACTTTCATAAATTTTGAGTTTTGAAAAATTATCAAATTATACCTTCACCTTTTTTCTTAAAAGGTTTGAAACAGATAGAAATAAAGGTATCTATTACATTGTTAATAAAATAGAAAACAATTTCTCACTATTGTGGGTCATTATTTACTATCATCAGTTAACTTTTATATTTTTATATATCTCTATGTAGATTTATTTGATATCTGGAAGAGCTTTCAAGATGGCCTATGATTAAAGCATGAAAACAATCTTTAAAAATCTTGTTAATTATAGTAGTGCAGATTTAAGAAAATATTTCACTAAAGGAGACATAGTCTTCAAGTCTATTTTTTATATCAAAATGAATACAGGCCTTCAGTGACCTAACTAGCTCAAAATATGTGTTTATTTTCTTAGTGTAATGTCTGTGGCTAAGGATGAAGAACCAGAGAGTATGGATTTCCCTGCTCAGCTTCCACCTCCAGAGCCAGTTTCCTTTATGCCATTTCCTGCTGGCACCAAGGCCCCTTCCCCCTCACAGATGCCAGGTTCTGATTCATCAACACTGGAGAGCACATTGAGTGTTACTGTCACTGAAACTGAAACTTTAGATAAACCCGTCTCTGAAGGAGAGATTTTATTTAGCTGTGGTCAAAAATTGGCCCCCAAGAGTAAGTTAATTTGTATTAATTGATTTCACTTGTTAGATTATGGTAATCCCCTAAGTAATACTTTCCTGTTTAAAGTGTTTTTACTTAACTTTCAAGATTTAACATGGTACAGTAGAAAGAATGGGGGGCTCAATGCAATTTAGTTAACTTTTCTGGGTCTTAACTTCAGAAAGTAAAATCTTCCTCATAATCCCACCCTCCAGAAATAATATCACTATTAATGGTTTTGGGTAGATCTTTCCAGTCTTTTTTGTCTATGGATGTATGTTTCCCTTTAAAAATAGGATCTTATTATGCATATTGTTTTGAAACCTGGATTTTTTTTTTTTTTTTTTTTTTTTTTTTTTTTTTTGAGACAGGTTCTCACTCTGTCATCCAAGCTAGAGTGCAGTGGCATGATCATGGTTCACTGCAGCCTCAACTTCCCGGGCTCAAGCAATACTCCCACCTCAGCCTTCTGAGTAACTGGGACTATAGGCATGTGCCACCATGCCCGGCTAACTTTTATATTTTTTTGTAGAGATGAGGTTTCACCATTTTGCCCAGGTTGGTCTCAGACATCTGAGCTCAAGTGATCCGCACGCCTTGGCCTCCCAAAGGGCTGAAATTATAGGCCTGAAACATCACACACAGCCTGAAAGCTGAATTTTTTTTACCTAATAATGTATTGTGGATATCTTTTAATATGACTCCAGTTTTCTTATTTTTCTTTTATGGCCGTGTAGTCTATTTACTCCCTTAATAGAGGACATTTAGATTGTTTTCAGTGCTTTCAGTCTATACACAACTCTCTAATTACCATCCTTTCTTGTATATATATTTTTGGTGCACTTATCTAGTCTCTTCCTCAGAATACATGCCTTAAAGTGAAATTGCTTAGTCTACTTTATTGCTTTAAGTTCTAGAAAGGATTGTTAGCTCTTAATCTGTTTTAATTATATCAACAGTATATGAGAGTACCCGTTTCTCAATTTCATAACTACAATTGATATTTATAGTTTTTAATTTCTAACAAACTTGTAGGTTAAACAAAATTATCATCTTTGTTATAAATTGTACTTTTAAAAAACTGGTAAGATTGAGTAGTTTATGAATTACTTGTTTATAAACTTTGCCAATATTTCCATTGCAATATAATTTTGAATCTAATATGCTATGGCTTTGTGGTCAGATTATTTACTAAATTTGTGTTTCTTTTTTTTTTCTAAATTTTTATATTTTAATGTCTAGTTTTAGAAGATGTAGGACTGTACCTGACAAACCTTAATGATAGCTTATCCAGCACTCTGCATGATGCTGTTGAAATGGTAAGTAACGATCGACTCCAACACTGAATTCTGATAGGAAGAATATCTTTATGAATTGGTTGCCATTGATCAGGTTTTTTCTCAATTTTTTGAGTTATAGACACAAAATTTAGTAAAATAACCATGAAATAATTTAGGGCGTCTTGCACATTTCATTATATAATCTTATAATTGTGAGAATGAAAAAAGTTATTATTCACCCTTGTGGCTCTAGGGAAAAAAAATACATTTAATGTAATTAGGTAATGAAATCTAGCTTATTGCAAATTGTTACCTCTGTATGTTGTCTTTACAATATTTAAGCAGGATCTTACCTATTTCAACCAACTCTCTTATAATACATTTGTTATTTTTCCCTAACCATGATTATAATTCTTTGTGCTAATAAATGTTTAAATTTAATGGCTTAAAAAGAAAAATGAGGTCCAGGGATGCTAACCCTTTCTAGTTTTTATCTATCTCTGTAGAAGCAAAAGTTGGTATTTAAAAATATCACATTATATATAAATATATAGAAATGATAGTAAGAATTTTCTTTTGAAAAAACCATTAAGGAATAGAAATCTTTACTTTATATATTTTTAAACAACCTAAGCAAGGAAAGATAATTGTACTCAACTATCATCTATATTTATTCACATCTTTTTAAAGCATTGTTGCTGTTTTTTAAAGTTATTTCACATAGGCCTATGAAAATACTTCATTAATAAGTTTTTGATAAGATTTTAATGAAACAATTTTTAAACAGTAATTATTTATTGCAAGTAATTGGTTGAGTTAATTGTGAAGACAGCACAGCAATCACTTTTATGAAATAATATGGGAAGAAGGCATAAATGAGATATCTTTATTTTCAGAGAAGCATTACTAACATTTGGCCTATTTAGTGTACCATGATAGCATTTTTCTCCTTTCTTTGAACTTTTTCAAGTGGCAAAGCATGTTTAAATTTATTTAAAGTAAATAGCTAAACCGAACCAAGACTAAATTATAACTTGTTTCTGTTTTTCTACATTTGCAACTAAATTCTAATTTTGCTATTTTTACTACGCCTAAATCACATATGCTACAAATTCTTAATAAAGTCAAATACAAAAGTACAATCTGGAAAAACCCCAAATAACTCGAAGTCATGTACCAGTTGGCATTTATCTATACATAGCTAGGGGATAGGTACTTATAATTTAAAATCATGTTAATACCTGTATTTACAAGATAGTCTCCTTTGTTGGACTCTGAGGCCCACACTGTTCCTTATTGTTGAGACGAGCCTATTTTGAGGCACGAAGAAGCCTATACAGGGTGCTCCAGTGAGGGTCTTCAATACCAATGCCCTCGCCAAGTAAGCCGGACGTCAGCCCAAAGGCAAAGGGACATTGAGGTCTATTGCTGCCATACCATACTTCTGCAGTGTTTCATTTTTGCTTGTGGTCCAGGTTGCAGCATTACAATGCTTTGCCCCCATTGCCACACTGTGGCATTGCTTTACTGCAGAAATACGAAGAGGAGGCTGTGACCCAAAAACAGTGCTATCATAAAAAACATTTAAGATTCATAGTAGCTCAACTGCATGGGACAGACGGTTTGATTTTTATGTTTTTATAATCTCCAGTTTACGTGTTACCAAATTATACTGTGGTTTATATTTGAGGCAAAGGTAGAGGGCTTTTATTATAGACAAATGGAAATGAGAACTGGATGAAAATAAAGAGTTCATCTCCTTTCCAAAAATGCTAATACCATCATTTCATGACTGCTAAGTTTTTATTAATCTTAAATTGAGAAAAACGCAATTGTTCGAAATAATTTATTTTTATTAATTGTCTTTACGTTTCTTTTAGGAAGATGATCCTCCTAGTGAAGGGCAAGTGATTAGGATGCCCCATAAAAAATTTCATGCAGATACAATTCTTTCTGTTCTTGCTAAACAAAACCAGGAGTCAGCAGTTTCACAGCAAGCAGTCTGTCATTCAGAGGTACTTTTTAACTTTAATGACTTTTTTTTTTTGGTTAGATATAAATACAGGAAAAAAATTAAAATATTCTTACTACTAGTTAAAGCATGCTAGTATTTTGTTTTTTCAAGGGTCAGTGTTATAGCAATTTTAACTTGGAGTCATAGAACTGTAGAGTTTTATAACTGAATGGAATTTAGACCATCTGTTCCAACCACCTTATTCTACAGCTAAAAAAGCTAAAGCTTTGTGAGGATTATTCATTCATTATGCAATTATTTATTGAGTATTCGTTATATGCCAGACACAACCTGGGAAAAGATACAAAGATAAATAAGACATGACCCCTCCCTTTAAGCAGCTTACAGTCATGAAGGAAGATAAGGGCTTACACAAGTAATTATTCAACAGTGCAATAACTGATCAAATAGCTGTATTTACAAGCTGTATTTACAAGCTATATGAACACACAGGAGAAAAGACTCTGCTTGAAGTTAGATGACACTTCATACACAATATTACATTGATGTCAGTCTTTAAAGATGGAGTAGGACTTTGCAGGCAGCAATGAAAGTGGGGAAGGGCATTTCAGAAGCAGAAATACCATTTGTTAAGGGATGAGAGCCAAGAAATATTAAAGCATATTTGGAAAGTATTGAAAATTTCTGTGTGGCTAGAACTTTAGATAAAGAATCAGATATGTGTGGAGAAGTAGATTGAACCAGATGATCATAAAGAACATTTTATTTAGGCCATGTTAAGGCTTGGGCACTGTGGAGCCCATGAAGGTTTTTGGGCAAGGGAGTTGCCTTAGGAAGGAGTATGAAGCCATAAACAAATGAGGGAGACATGGGGGATCTGTCAGAACACCACTGTAGTAGACCCAGCAAGAGAGAATGATAATATGAACAAAGACAATTACAGCAGAAATAGAGAGGAGAGAGATTTAAATTTAAGGGCATAGGATTGACAGTAATTGGTCATTGGTTGAGAGAGGTAAAGAAGCTTTTTTTTTAAGGATAATCTTGAAGTTCCTACCTTGGGAGCCTGGGTATGTGATTGTAGAGTTGTTGGCTTAGAAGTGCAGAGAGAATAGTGCCAGATTTTATGGGGAAAGTAATGAGTTTGATATACACATCAAATTTAAAGTGCTTAAGGAAATTCCAGGTAGAAATATACAACATTGTCATTCAGACTGGTTAATGATGGAGCTGGGACTAGGATTCTTGATCTATAGTGCTGTTTCTATCATATCTGGTTGTCTTTGCATGAACAAATGTCAACCAGCTTTAGATGAGTTGGAGATCTAAAGACTATATAGGGCCCAAGGAGATGGTTGGTTTTATTTCCTATTTTTATTCTTAAAACTTTAAATGATTAGGAAAGATAGGAGAAGATATAAAATTTAGTAATGGGAAAAAATGAAAGCTTAACATATTCCTTAACATATTCCTTCTAAATTTAAAATAATTAAATTTTCTGTAACTTTAGTTAGCAACAGACCAAAAATTGATTTCACCGGAAAAATATTAGTTGTGATGTCTGTGTTGCTAAATTCAAAAACGTACTCTCATAGCTGCAGAAACTAAGGTGCTTAATATCGAAACCAGTAAGTTGAGAGAGAGAAAGAAGGGACGGGAGAGAGAGAAAGTGCATGTACAGAGAGAGAAAGTGCATGTACGCGGGAAAAGGAGAGAGAAAGAGGGAGAGGGAAGGAGGGAGAGAGAATGAGACAAGCAAATGGTACAAAAAGAGGTGGCAAATAGCAGAAGTGTCCGCATAATTTATAAATTCCACTGACTAATCCCAGTTTTCTTTTTGAAAATCACTAATATCTGTATTTATTTGTTCAATTTTATCAGACCTTTTTATCTTTTAGATGCTGGGAAATTTATCTTCATTATTTCTTTCTCCCTTTCATTTCCACCCCTCCCCCGCCTCCCAAACTCTTATTTCTAGATATTGACACTTCTATTTCTATTTTTATATCTTTAATTTTCTATCTCTTTTTTTTCTTCTCCATTCTGGGAGAGCTCCCCAATCTGATCTACTAACTATTAATTTGTTCTCTACCATACTGTTTATCCCATTTATTGTATTTTTCGTACTTGACATTCTTAGTTTTTTTTGCTTTGCATTTTAATGTATTTTCTTATCGCCTACTCTGTGTCTGTCTGTCTGATTAATATCATTCACTTTGTTGTCTGTTTTTCTTTCTTTTTAAAACTTATTGACTTCTCAGGTATCTGGTTCTTTTGACCTGTGAGTTCATATTTCACTGATGGGATCAACTATTCTGTCTGAGAATTTGGGTAAGGATAAAACCAGTCTATGGTCTGTTTCAGAGAGTTGAAGAAGAGGGGAGGAGAGAGCCCTAGGGAGGAGAGCCTCAGGCAGCACAGAGCCACCCTTGGTCACTGTCCCTGCTGTTTGCTGTTACTCCACTATATAGCTCTTCTGATAATTATTGTGTCTTTAAGCCCTTAGGAAGAAGTTGCTTTGAGAGGGTTTATAATCCACTAGTCCTGGGGTTTAGAGGGGAAGAAGGTGAAGGAATGAATGCCCACAGATGGGCTTCTGGACAGATTTCATCTATAGTTGTCACCATAGCTAGGCCTTCATGTTCCCTGATATTACTCTGGGGCGCCAGCATTTGCAGCTGGGGTTGTTGACAAGAAGACTTTTATGGTTGAGGGGCAAGCAGTGATCTCAAATTAATGGAGGAAGAAACAAGCACTTTTCTCCAGTCATTCCTGTCACGAAGCTCCTCCACACAGCCTCTTCCCTAGGATGCAGCCCCTTTCTTTCCACACATACCAGTTTAAGTTAACTGTCTGTCTTTCCAGCGGGCTTTCACAACTTTTACTTTAGTTCTCAGAATCTGTGCGTTCTTTTTCACCTCTGTAGTTACTCCAGTGTTGATTTTGAGAGCTGTCAGCCTATGTTATTGTGCTGTCCTGGCTAGACCAGCAATGCAGAAGTTAGAATTCTATTTTCTCCAGATCTTTTTCTAAGCATTAACCATTTGTATATGCATAAAAATATATTTATATATATGTATGAATTTTTTTGAGACAGAGTTTCAGTCTGTTGTTCATGCTGGAGTGCAGTGGCTGTCAGCTCACTGCAGCCTCGAACTCTTGGACTCAAGCAATCCTCCCACCTCAGCCCCCAGAATAGCTGGGACTATAGGCACGCACCATGCCTAGCTAATTTTTTATTTTTTGTAGAGATGGGGTCTCACTCTGTTGCCTAGGCTATCTCCAACTTCTGACCTCAAGTGATCCTCCTACCTCAGCTTTCCAAAGTCCTGGGATTATAGGTGCGAGCCACCATTTCTGGCTTAGTATGTAATTTTGAGGTGTGCATATATTTTGTTGTGCAATTTTAAATTTTAAAAAGCCAGTTACAAGGCTTTTTAAAATTTAACATAAATCCTGAAGATCTATATTCTTTTTACCTACCATGTAGTATACCATAGTTTAATTATTCTCCTATTGAAGGATTTTTAGATTGGTTCCAGTTATTCCCTAATCAAACTATACTAGGTATAAAATCCTTTTTTTTTACTCATGAGAAATTATTTTTCTAGCTTTAGATACTAAGGCATGGAATTGCTGGCTCAAAGATATAAGCATTCATAATTTAAGTAGGCACTGAAAAATTGCCCTAACATATGAGATCCCTTTCCCATGTCACACATAATGCTTTTAATCTTAAATTTTTGCCAGTCAGATTAACAGTGACATTTTGCATATTTTCCTGTCTAAAGGACTATTACATTTGTTTGTAATAAGAACTAGTAACAGTGATACTTTATAAGTTAAAATATTGTTTTGCTAAGAAAATAGTGGCTTTTCTTTGTGCTTGAAACTTCTTGCTCAGAGGGGCATTAGGTCAGTGAGAGCTGGCTGATGGCAAACTGTAATTTGTACATATATGTAGATGGGCTAGGTATATTACTCTGTATTATAGGCAGCCTGACTTAAATTGACATGAGTTTAAGCACTGAGTATAATCCAAAACTCAGAGATACTTGTGAGTATGAGGGCATTTTGTAAATAGGCAAGATAAGTCTTCAGTAGGGTCATAGAGTATTCTTAAGGTGTTAAATAGTTCAGCAGTTACAAGTATCCTAGAAAACAGATTCGCAACAGAGAAGTTACTGTAAATTGTCAGAGTAATATAGGCATTGTGAAATATTTCTCAATTTCTGGAGAAAATATAATTGCCATCATTCTAAACACTGCCCAAGAGTCTCCAAGGGATTTCATATTAATTATGAAACAGTATTTTTTAATTTAAAGGATGTTGAGGCAATCAGTATTCCTAAAGAAGAGTCAGGCTAAGAGAATAAGGAGAGATAGAGATGTACATAGGAGAATGAAGACAAATTAAAGAGAATCTTGAATGTTGAGCTAAGAAGTTTAGCTTTTATTTTATAGTCAATGGAATCATCAAAGATGTTTCAGCAGTGATTTCTTCATATATTCTAGTAAAAAAAAAACACTTGTTGGTTGAAATTAAACCCCTTTTAAATGAGAAACATGGGAGCTTTCAGATATTGGAATTTTTCTTCAGTTCTTAATTAGTAAATTCATTAATTAGAGTATCTCAAGTCATAAAATGTACTAGTGATTAGGATATATAATTTTTTAATACAGAAAGAAAATAGGAGTCTTATATTTTTTCAGTTATTCATTTATTTCATAGATTTCATTTAAAACAATTTTGTTTTGTTTTGTTTTGTTTTTGAGACAGAGTTTCACTCTTGTTGCCCAGGCTGGAGTGCAATGGTGGGATCTCGGCTCACTGCAACCTCCGCCTCCTGGGTTCAAGCGATTCTCCTGTTTCAGCCTCTCGAGTAGCTGGGATTACAGGCATGCGCTACCACGCCTGCTAATTTTGTATTTTTAGTAGAGATGGGTTTTTGCCATATTGGTCAGGCTTGTCTGGAACTCCTGACCTCAGGTGATCCGCTCGCCTTGGCCTCCCAAAGTGCTGAGATTACAGGCGTGACCCACCATGCCCGGCCAACAATTCTGTGCTTTTTGTATTTTTTATTTTTCCAAGGGAAAAGAGCATTATTAAATATGACTAAAGTAGTCTTCTATAATCTCTATACTTTTTTTTGAGACAGAGCGTCACTCTGTCGCCCAGGCTGGAGTGCAGTGGCTTGATCTTGGCTCACTGCAGCCTCTGCCTCCCGAGTTCAAGCGATTTTCCTACCTCAGCCTCCTGGGTAGCTGGAACTGCAGGTACCTGCCACCACGCTCAGCTAATTTTTTTTTTTTTTTTTTTTTTAGTAGAGGCAGGTTTTCACCATATTGGCCAAGCTGGTCTCAAACTCCTGATCTTGTGATCTGCCCACCTCGGCCTCCCAAAGTGCTGGGTGGTGTGATCCAGGCCTCTATACTTTTATAAAAATCTTATTATTGATATATGGGGTAACCTTTATGCTGTTTAAAGTATATTATTCTTATCAGTTGTTTAACTGTAAAGTTTCCACTAACAAACTTTAGGCAATTTTTATTCATGAAAGAATGAGAGAAATTTTCTGTTATTCCCATTTTAAGCTGTATGAACAATGTGTAATGCATACCAGCATTTAGTGGTTTTGATTTTTTGTCTTTTTTGACACGGTCTCCCTCTGTCACCCAGGCTGGAGTACAGTAGTGCAATCTCGCTCACTGCAGCCTCTGCCTCCTGGGTTCAAGCTAGCCTCCGCCTCCTGGGTTCAAGCTAGCCTCCTGCCTCAGCCCCCCAAGTAGCTGGGACTACAGGTGTGTGCTATGATGCCCAGCTAATTTTTGTATTTTTTGTCGAGATGGGGTTTTGCCATGTTGCCTAGGCTGGTCTTGAACTCCTGAGCTCAAGTGATCCACCCACCTCGGCCTCCCAAAGTGTTAAGATTATAGGCATGAGCCACCGTGCTGACCCCACTGAGTATTTTAAATTGTAATATAATTTTTATTTTATGTTTTATTGCTATTTAATTGGCACTTGAAAAATAGTGGTTAATTTCATAAAATATATGAAATTATTATGTTGAAAACAAAGCCTATCATTAGGCTTATTAGACTAACTTCTTGAACTTTTCTTGCATGTTACGTATATGTGGCATAGAAGGCAGTTTGTAAAATACCTTCCAAGGAGTCAAAGGGTATTGTTCATGATATTTGGCAAACATTTCCTGTGTTGACTTGATTTTAATATAATGGTTTTAACAATTGTTTCTACTTTTTAAAGGACTTGGAAAACAGTGTGGGTGAACTTAGTGAAGGACAAAGACCCCAGCTAACAGCGGCAGCGGAAAACATCTTTATGGGACATTCTCTCTATATGCAGCCACCTGTCACTAATGTACAGTCTTTGGATCAACAGTGTGATCCTAAACCATTATCTCGGCAGTTTGACGCAGTTTCAGGTATACACCAAAATATTTTTTCTTGATGTGTCATAGTAGTATCCCTAATCTAAGTTGAGAAAAGTATACCTATTTTCAGATGGGGGCTTGCAAAATTTCTTTATTAAAAGGGATTTTAATAATTGAAAAGTTTGGTGATAACTTTTTTTATAATATGTATAGCAGTGTTTCCCCAAATGTGATTCATATATCAATGTTGGTACTTGAACCATTGGGTGGTATGTGAATTAATTTTGGTAATACACATACATACACTTAAAACTTTTTAACTGTGATACTTTTATTTCATTTTATTTGCTTATTTGTTTATGTATTTATTTATTTAGAGACAGAGTCTCACTCTGTCACCCAGGCTGGAGTGCAGTGGCACAATCTCGGCTCACTGCAAGCTCCACTTCCCGAGTTCACGCCATTCTCCTGCCTCAACCTCCCGAGTAGCTGGGACTACAGGTACCCGCCACCACACCTGGCTAATTTTTTATATTTTTAGTACAGACGGGGTTTCACCGTGTTAGCCAGGATGGTCTTGATCTCCTGACCTCGTGATCCGCCTGTCTCGGCCTCCCAATGTACTGGGATTACAGGTGTGAGCCATCACACCTGGCCTATTTTATTTTATTTTATTTATTTATTTTTTTAGTTTTTTTGGAGATGGAGTCTTGCTATGTCACCCAGGCTGGAATGCAATGGTGTAATCTCGGCTCACTGCAACCCCTGCCTCCCGGGTTCAAGCTATTCTCCTGCCTCAGCCTCCTGAGTAGCTGGGATTACAGGCATGTGCCACCAAGCCCAGCTAGTTTTTGTATTTTCATAGAGACAGGGTTTCACTATGTTGGCCAGGCTGGTCTCGAACTCCTGACCTCAGGTATTCTGCCCGCCTCAGCTTCCCAAAGTGCTGGGGTTACAGACGTGAGCCACCATGCCCAGCCGATGCATTTATTTTAATATGTACTAGAAAAATATAACGAATCCATGAAAACTGACATAACAGATCTTTAGGACAAGGTTAAATTAGATAATACTGTAGACATTTATTCCTTATACTATATGGATTTCAGTAGCACTTAGTGCATTCAGGACTATTTTAGAATTTAAATAAACTTTCTGTTGTGACACATTGGAAATAAGGATAGAATAGAGAATACCAATCGCTAGCATATATAGTTGACTCTCATCTATGGACCATTGTTATATTCTGTGGTCACCACAAACATATTAACAAATATTGAACCATTGCTCCTAGGATAAATACAGGATTAGGTTTCTGTGAGCCTCTGGTCATAACATTTTTATCAACTGATCAATATATAACCTGGTTTTAATTATGTTTCTGTTTAAAGAAATCTTAATATATATTTTGGATTCATTAATATTGAACTCACAGCCATTGAACTATCCAGCAGTGTAACTTGTGCCTGAAGGAGGCCTATGTAACACATATATTTTCTCCATAAGACACAGCAGAAGAGCCTTTTCGTGCTTAGAAACACTAGACAGGCCGGGCGCGGTGGCTCACGCCTGTAATCCAGCACTTTGGGAGGCCAGGGTGGGCGGATCACCTGAGGTGAGGAGTTTAAGACCAGCCTGGCCAACATGGTGAAACCTCATCTCTACTGAAAATGCAAAAATTAG
Organism: Chlorocebus sabaeus; assembly: GCF_047675955.1. Lineage (NCBI taxonomy): Eukaryota > Metazoa > Chordata > Mammalia > Primates > Cercopithecidae > Chlorocebus > Chlorocebus sabaeus. The sequence continues at coordinate 34,906,536 of NC_132927.1, forward strand.
CCAGGCATAGTGGCAGGCGCCTGTAATCTCAGCTACTTGGGAAGCTGAGGCAGGAGAATTGCTTGAACTCGGGAGGTGCAGAGGGCAGAGGTTGCCATGAGCCGAAATCGCACCACTGCACTCCAGCCTGGGCAACAAGAGCGAGTCTTTGTCTCAAAAAAAAAAATAAAGAAAGAAAGAAACACTGGACAGTACCTCAGCGCTAAGGGGCCATTTTAAACAGTGAAATCACCAAAAAACAAAAAAACAAAACAAAAAAAACATGAAATGTGAAAAACACAGCTTTACATATACTGTGAAAAGGTTACTTGTTTACAGTATGAGAGCTGAAATAAGGTGGAATGTATCCTTGTTCACCATCAACTGGAAAAATGCATATAAGGCAATTTAAGTTTTTCGCCACTCTGTACATGTCCACAAATGACCACAAAGGTGCTGCAAGTATTGATTTGGGGATTATAAATACATTTTAGCAAGTAAGTAAATTTGCAAATATGTAATTTACAAATAAATGAGGATCTGCTATATTCTTATTATTGATTTTTAAATGCCCATTGCTTCTTTCTCTTAAGTGAAAAGAAACTTCTGGAGGCATGCAGATTTGCCAGAAATCGGAAAAGGAAAAACCTGAAGTTAAAGTATTTAGTTTCATATTGAGTGAATACCTTGTATCGTTCAGAATTGGGAGAAGTTCGAGACTGAATTTCCCATGTGAATAAATGTAAAGATTGGCCTTATTTCTCATTTTGTACACATAATGAGAGTATTAAATGTTTTACATTCTTTAAAATTTGTAGGATTCAAATAGCATGAAATGTGACTTACATTTTTGTCCAGCTAAATGTGCAGAATGCAATTAAACAGAGTTAACACTAGGTGGCTCTCGCAGATCACTTGAACTACTAGGTACTTAAGAGCTACTAGGTACCTGAGAGCAACTAGGCACTTAGTTGAAATGTTACAGATAAACTCCCTGAGGAGATAGCCTCTCTGGTCCTTTCTTAAATTTCTGGTAACCCTAGCAGATTACCTATAGGACATTGCATTTTTAATGTTAGATACATTGTAGGTATTTGTTTGATTGGAAAAAATAAGTAACATAGTATAACATAAGACTGAGCACATATGTAAGGCAGTATAGCAAAATAGCTAAGAGTTTAGGCTTTGAGAGTTTCCAAAATGGGTTTGAATTCCAGCTCTGTATATCTTTGGTCAAATAACTTAATGTTCCTGAACCCAAATTTCTTCATGTGTCAAGTGGGGATAATATTGCTATGTACAAAATTGCCCCACATTTAACAGCTGAAGGCAACAAATATTTATTATCTCACAGAACTCTGAAAGTCACAAATCCGGTAGTGGCTTACCTGGGTGGTTGTCAGGATGTCTTCTGACGTGGCAGTCAAGATGATGGCTTGGACTGAGGTCATCTGAAGGCTTGACTAGGGTTGAAGGATCCACTTTCCAAGCTCACTCATGTGCCTTTAGCAAGAGGCTTCACTTCCTCACCATGTTAAACAGTCCATAGGGCCATGAATGATGTGGTAGCAGGCATCTCCCAAGAGAAAGTAAGCAATCAAGATGGAAACCATAATGTCTTTTTTTTTTTTCTTCTTTTGAGAGAAAGTAGCTCCTTAGTAGCTGGGACTACAGATGCACACCACCATGCCTGGCTGATTTTTGTATGTTTTTATAGAGGTGGGGTTTTGCCGTGTTGGCCAGGCTGGTCTCAAACTTCTGAACTCAAGTGATCCACCTGCCACAGCCTCCCAAAGTGCTGGGATTACAGGTGTGAGCCACTGCGCCCAGCTGATAATGTCTTTTATAACCTAATCTCCAAAGTGACATGCCATCACTTCTGTCATATTCCATTGATAACACAGACCAATCATGGAAAAACTTAAGAGATGAGTTTAAAAAGGGGTGAATACCAAGAGGGCAGGGATCATTGGGGGCTATCTTGGAGGTAATAGTGTCTATCTCATTACGGTTATTAGGTACATGTATTTGACAATACATGTGAAGTAGTAAGCACGGTGCTTGGCACATGGTGTTGTTCTCTTTAATAATGCTTGGAGCATGAAAAGTACTATCTTATATGTACTTCATAGAATCAGAAACTATCAACAGTTGACTAAAAGGACTTTGCCTATAGAAAACTAATTTGTTCCTCTTGTTTCAAGATTTTCTCCTGGTGACCACAGAATATAACTGTGGTCCATAGATGAGAATCAACTATATATGCTAGTGATTGGTATTGCTTTTCATCAACGTTGCTTACAGAGGGTCATCTATTCTTACTTTGCCCCTCCCCACCCTTGCTAATTTTCAGGAAATGTCCTATTTCCTGTAGTTCTCTATCACTGTCTCCATTCCTTAGGCTCTCAGGTTGGGTTGAGTAACTGAATGATGCAAAATTGGCTTTGAGGAGTTGTCTTGGGGACCCTAAAATGTAAGCTATAATTTGAATGAATTATATGTGGACCCTGGGAGATACTACGAACTACAGCTTTTTATTTACTCAAAAAACCCGTATTGAATACCCACTGTATACCTAGAGCTGTGTAAGTACTACATTAAGCACTCAAGATTCAAAGATGATTGATGTCTGCTCTCAAGACATTTACTAACTAGTGTGGGAGAAATAAATAACAATTATAATATTGTATGACTAGTACAACATATGGCTGTGGGAGTGCAGAGGAGGAATTCAGCTCATTTGTGAGGGCTTAGAAAAGGTTTTCTGCAAGAGCCAATGTGAAATTGAATCTTAAGGGAATTAGCCAGATGGTAAATTATAAGAATATTCCAGTTTGTTCATTTACCTTATTCAGAAGACATTTTTGAGTGCCTGCTATGTGCTGAGCATGTGCTAGGTGCTAGGAATATGAAACTTGGTAAGGCCCTTTTCACAATGATTGTTTTTTCTCTAGTAGACATAGTAGATAAGAAAGCAAAAACATGCAATACTGTAGTTATTGTGAAGAAGTCCATATAGGATGGATGTTCAGGTCAATTGTAGTTGAAGGGATTCAGGAAAGACTTCATAGATGAGGGAAGTCTTGCTTGAAGTGACTCCTCAAAGATGAATAAATGCTTGCCATGTGGTGAGTGAGGAGGGACCTTTCAGGCAGAATATGCAATAAGACAGGGAACAAAGGCAAAAAAGCCCTCAAAAAAGCAAAAAAAACAAGGGTTAATCACAGAAATGTGGTGTTTTTGTCAAAGAAGTAGAGCTTAAGATGTAATGAAATTGCAGCAGGGAACAGAAACCAGGTCATGAAAAGCCTTGGATGATCTGTTAAGGAGTACAGTAAGGATCACTTTGTATACAAAATGGGAAATAGTAAGTCTTAGTTTATACTTATTCCCATGAACAGTTCAGTCTTAAGTTTCTGTCAATTCTGAATGTTGTGTGATATTTATCAGTCTGCTAAAGATTATAAATAAATATGATCATATTTACCTTTTATTTAGCAAGATCATCTGAGGTGCAATGTGATGGGTAGATTGGAAGAGTTAAGACTGGATGCAAGGAACCTGATTAGACAACCATTAAAGTTGACCTGATGAGATATTATTCAGTAGGGAGGATATATAAAAAGGGAGATTTGAGAGAGAATTAAGGAGATGGACAGGAATTCATTTGAGTGTGAGCAGTAAAAAAGTAGCAGAAAGTCTAAGAAATACCTAGGTTTCTGGCTAGAATTATTGGATAGATGGTCATCTCAGTCGCTGAGAGAGAGCGAATATGGAGGAAGGACAGAATTAGGAGGAAAGAGGTGGAGTGGAGTTTATACATACTGAATGTGTGATGCCTTTGACTTTCATACAAATGAAAAAAATCCGTTAGATATGCCAGACCAAAAATTCTTGCTGGACTGGCAATTTTAGGCAAATTTAGTGTTCTCTAAAAGTCTGCCATGGTTGCTCTCCACTACAATAAAATCCTAGGAAAACAAAATTAGGGATTTCTAGTTATGATTAATTAAATTAAATTTGACTTGATTGAAATAATATTTTAAAATCCCTCTTTTAAAGGTCTAACTTGCATTATACAGGTAAGACACCCACACTCAGTGAGCCTGCTTGTTAGAAGACACAGCAAATTCAGCACTGTTATGATTGTTGTCATGGAATCCTTTCCTGACCCTTATCACTGGGTTAAATACCTATCATATGTACTCTGTATAATTCTCTAATGTCACCTGCCTAATGTTGCTCTTACCACACTGATTTGTAATCTCACGTGAGGGTATGGACTTTATCTTGTTTACTGTCATATCCCTGTCACCTAGCAGGCTATGTAGTACACAGATCATAGTAAATATCTGTTAAATTATAGGATGGTGTATGATGTGAAAGCTATTATGCACGTTTTGAGTGCTCCCCACCACCACTTTTTTCCTGTCCCATGTATGCCTTATCCCAAGTAACCCATGTTAAGATTCTGGCATATAACCCTCCTGTTTTCTACCTCACACATATAATTTTATGCACACATGCATGTACAATATATGTAGTGTGTGTGATTGCCATTATTTTACAACTTGAAATCATATCTTGCACACTTGCCTGCATTTTGTGTTTTACCCAGTAAACCCTGTAGATTATTCCAGGTCAACTGGTATTACTTAAATTTGTTCATTTTAATGATTGCCTAAAACTTCATAGTGTTGATTTCTAATAATTTAGTTGTTTCTCTATTGATGGATGTTTATTACCATTTCCCTGCACTATAAACAATGCTAGAGTAAGTATCCACACACGTATCCTACCAGATTGTTGTGTTTTATATACTCCTCCTTACTCCAGTGTATGTACTCCTGGGAAGCTCTTCTATACATGAGCAAATATATCTTTAGTTTGGAAATAAATAATGCCAAGTTGCTTTCTTGAAAGTTTAAACCAATGTATTTTTATCAGCAATTTATTAGTGCCCTTTCCTTACATCCCCTCCTGAAATTGTGTTGAATAGTTTTTTTATATGCCTCAGTAGAAATATGAAGATATGTTTCTGACTCCTGGTGAGTTTATATGTCTTATCTATCTGATATCCAGTCACATTACCACATTCTCGTATTAGTTCTAATAGAGTTCTTTTGTTTTCGTTAGAGTCTCTGGGATTTTCTAGGCATATACCATATTATCAGCAAAAGAGTTTTCAATATCTTCGTTTTTAACATTATATATAATTCTTTTCTCTTAATTTATCTTAGAAAAATGTCAAAGAAGTCACATAGGAATAGAAAAAGGCATAACAGAATATAAAGAGGCAAATAAAGCCTGGAACATGAGTTACTTTAAATTATAGGTATTATTACCATTACTTAAATTAATCTCATGTTAGATAATTAAATGATAATTAATCAGGTAATAATTTTGATAAATTGTTTTATACAGATTTAATACTATAATAGTAAAAATCAAAACTCAATGCGTCTGGGCATGGTGGTGGCTCATGCCTGTAATCCCAGCACTTTGGGAGGCCAAGGCAAGTAGATCACTTGAGCACTTGAGGTCAGGAGTTCAAGACCAGCCTGGCCAATATGGTGAAATGCTGTCTCTACTAAAAATACAAAAATTAGATGGGTATGGTGGCACGTGCCTATAGTCTCTGCTCCTCGGGAGGCTGAGGCAGGAGAATCGCTTGAACCCTGGAGGCGGAGGTTGCAGTGAGCCGAGATTACACTACTGCACTCCAGCCTGGGTGAGTGAGTCTCCATCTCAAAAAAAAAAAAAAAAAAAAATTAGAACTCAATAGATGTATTTTGCTTTATGTAAAACCCCATTGAAAACCTATATTAACATAAAAGATCAATCAAAGTGATTATTTGCTATATCTAGGAAATTGTCAACAAAATGCCTTTAAATGGAAAATATCTATGGCGTCTTTAAAATATTTTTTCAGGCTGGGTGCAGTGCAGTGGCTCATGCCTGTAATCCCAGCACTTTCGGAGGCTGAGGCAGGAAGATCACTTGAGCCCAGGGGTTTCAGACCAGCTTTGGCAACGTGGCAAAACCCTGTCTCTATTAAAAATACAAAAAATTATCCAGGTGTGGTAGTGCACACCTGTAGTCCCACCCACTCGGGATGCTGAGGTGGAAGAATCACCTGAGCCTGGGAAGTCAATTATGCAGGGAGCCTTGATCATGCCATTGCACTCCAGCCTGGGCAACAGGAGTGAGACTCTGTCTTTAAAAAAATAAAATAAAATAAATATATAAATTTTAAATATATATATTTAAAACAACTTGATTTGCATATAACTCCAGGTCTATTTCTATTGATGATATTTTAAAAGATTATCTAGCAAGACTGTGAAACAGAGAGCAGTGACTTAATTCCTTTAATTCCTTAATTGCTTCTTACTAGCTCTCTGATTTTGGACAGTTAGTTAACTTCTCGGAACCTTAGTAATGTCTGTGAGAGACAGTTACAATACTGTAACCTGTCTATCTTACAGAATGATTGTAAAGTTCAAATGTAATAAGATAATTTACTCGTATATGAAAGTGCTTGGAGTATATAGTGCAATGCAAAGGTACAGTGATATTAGATACGTAGATATCTCTGCTCTTCTTTTTACTGATTTGACTGAGGTGCCATTTATTTATTTATTTGTTTGTTTATTTATTTTGAGACGAGGTCTCACTTTGTCACCCAGACTGGAGTGCAGTGATGCTATCTCAGCTCAGTGCAACCTCCACCTCCCGGGTTCAAGTGATTCTCCTGCCTCAGCCTCCTGAGTAGCTGAGATTACAGGCACATGCCACCACACCCAGCTAATTTTTGTATTTTTAGTAGAGACAGGTTTCATTATGTTGGCCAGGCTGGTCTCGAACTCCTTTCCTCAGGCGATCCACCTGCCTCAGCTTCCCAAGGTGCTGGATTACAGGCATGAGCTACTGCGCCCGGCCAGAGGTGCCATTTAGATTTAAAAAAAAAAAAAAAAAAAAAAAAGAAGAGCTTGATCACTTGAAGAAAAAATCCACAGAATAGAGCTAGGCAGTACCAACATTTTCCAGGCAGGAAATTGCCCTTTGCTTTAAGATTACCTCTTAGATAGAAAGTATTCTATTGACTCTTAGAGATAGGAACGGTAAGCAGGAGTGTTAAGAGTTCGTATGTGGGAAGGAGGCTTCAGATGAACTGCATGGACAACTTGTTGATTGAAACTTTACGTAGAATATTGCGTGGATTTGTTTGAACATAGGTACTTTTTGCATTCTCTCTGAGTTTTGGTTTTAACTGCAGTGAAGGCTTGCTCCAGGTGTTTTTGTTTGAAGTACACTGCTAGTTCTAATTCAGCAGGTGAGACATCTTGGTAGTTTTAGTCAACTACTTGTTCATTTTTGAAGATAAATTTAACAATTTATTTTAACTTTTTGTTTACATTTTTGATAACAGGTAGTATTTATGAAGATTCATGTGCTAGTCATGGTCCAATGAGTTTGGGAGAATTGGAGTTGGAGCCAAATTCTAACCTTGTTCTTCCCACAACACTTCTGACATTACAAGAAAATGATGTTAATTTACCAGTAGCCGCTGAAGATTTTTCCCAGGTACCAAATTAATAGCACTTATATTTTACTTAAAATGAGAATTGAAACAATATTGCCTTAGCATGGTACCCCGTCAAGAGCCAAGCCTCTGAAGTCAGATAGCTTCAAATCATGCCTCCTTTATTTCCTAACTCAAGCCTGAATATAAATCTTAGTTCACCTAAGCTATGCCCTTGAACATATTAGCCCCTTTTAAGCCTTAATTCCCTATCTTTAAATTAAAGAATAAAAGAAATGGCCAGGTGCAATATGGCTCACACCTGTAATCCCAGAAACTCTAGGAGGCCGAGACAGCGGATCACTTGAGTCCAGGAGTTTGAGACCAGCCTGGGCAATGTGACAAAACGCCGTCTCTACAAAAAATACAAAAATTAGCTAGGCTCCTGTAGTTCTAGCTACTTGGGAGGTTGATGTGGGCGGCAGATTGCTTGTGCCCAGGAGGCAGAGGTTGCAGTGAAAGCAGATTACACCACTGTACCATACTCCAGCTGGGTGACAGAGTGAGACTCTTGTCTCAAAAAAATGAATAAATAAATAAAACATAAAAATAATATATGTAAAAGTAAGGTAGCTATTTAATTTACATCTCTGTATCTGCATACACTACCTAGCTTAGTAATTTGCACATAGTAAGTGCTCGATAAGTGTTTATTACATTGAAATTTGTAAAAAGTGTTTCATAAGAAATGTATTGCGTAAGAAATTTAATACTGAGTGAAGCCAATGGCCCATGCAATCTCATGTACTGAAAAAATAGGTTAATTACTCACCAAGATGTTAATCTAAAAAAGTTCAATATTAAATAGTTTTTTATTTGTGTATTGGCAATTTATTACTCATTTTGAAGTAATTTATGAATAAGTATTCATGGTATTGTGCAGCAGTACATATGTTAAGGATGAAACCAAAAAATATGTAAGATAAAGATTGTGGAACACATGATTATGTGGGGTTCAGTATTACCAACCTGTGACCAAGCAATGATTAGGAAAAATTAGTTAACAATGAAAAAGTATCTGTTAATAACTTCTGTATGAAAAAATCTTTTGTGACCATGATTAGGCAAACATTTCTGGAATATGATACCAAAGGTACTATCTATGAATAATAATTTTTTTAATTGGTCTTATCAAAAATAAGAACTTCTGTTCTTCAAAACACAGTTAAGAGAATTAAAAGGCAAGCCACTGACTGGGAGAAAATATTTACAAATCTCTTACCTGATCAAAGGCTTGTGTTCAGAATATATAAGGAGCTCGCATAACTCAGTATTAAGAAAACAAACAATCCAGTTTAAAATGAACAATAGATTTGGACCAGTACTTTACCCAGATATATGAATGGCAAATAAACACATAAAAAGATTCTCAGCTGGGCGTGGTGGCTCACGCCTGTAAGCCCAACACTTTGGGAGGCCGAGGAAGGTGGATCATGAGGTAAAGAGATCGAGACCATCCTGGCCAACATGGTGAAACCCTGTCTCTACTAAAAATACAAAAATTAGCTGGGTGTGGTGGCTTGTACCTATAGTCCCAGCTACTTGGGAGGCTGAAGCAGGAGAATCCCTTGAACCCGGGAGGTGGAGGTTGCAGTGAGCCGAGATTGCGCCACTGCACTCCAGCCTGGTGACAGAGCAAGACTCTGTCTCAAAAAAAAAAAAAAAAAAAAAAAAAAGATTCTCAGCAGAGTTAGTCATTAGGAAAATGCAAAATAAAACCACAATGAGCTACCACTACACATCCATTAGAATATCTAAAATCTAAAAAAGACTGTCACGTCAAGTGTCGGCAAGGATGTGGAGCAACTGAACTCTTATACTTTGCTGATTGGGAATGTAAAACGATCCAACCCCTATGGAAAAGAGCTTGGCCATTTCTTAAAAAATACATACCCACCATATGAACCATGCATTTCACTCCTAGTTTCTCAAGAGAAACTAAAACATACATTTACACAAAGACATGTACATGAATGTTCATACAACTTTATATTTGTAGTAACCAAAAACTGGAAACAGGAAAGAGAAGAAAGAAAATCACACAATTTGTGATGTGTGATTATGAAGAGATTTGTGACTAATGTAAATTTCAAATTTGATTATGTTATAGGTAAGGGGGAGAGATGATAGTGCTTATGATGGAGCGTATGTTTCTTGAATGGCAAATGGAACATAACAATACCTACTCACACTTCTGAGAATTAAATGATGTTACTATATATAAAAGCTCTTCGAAAATTGCAGTGCATTATGCAGATTTTCATTTTATGCAAAAAGTGGTTATATGGAAGAGTTTGCTGCCAAATTAAGTTCTTATCCTGTCTAAATCCATTATATGTATATAAAGTAGTTTGATTCATAAGTAGCTCTGAATTTTCTAATAAAAATAGAAATGACTTGAATATTTGAAATCTGTATATATGATCCAAATCTTTTTAAAGTTTTTTTTTGCACCATCTTTTCTTTTGTGATATTTACCTCATCACCTATTTATCGGTAGAAGTGCTAATACATAAATGGCAATAAAAAGCAACTAGACAGCAAGCATATTATTAAAATTTTATAAACACTTGAATAATTTGACTTTTCAGATTTTTTAAGTAACTAAAAAATATTATGACTTCATATCTTAAATTATTTAGTACCAACAAAAGCGAAATCAGGATGTTAAGCAAGTTGAACACAAACCATCACAAAGTTACCTACATGTTACAAATAAATCTGATATTGCACCATCACAGCAACAAGGTAAGACTTGTTTTTATGTAGTAATATAATAGTTTGATACTTGTCTGGATATTGAACAAATATGAGAATTCTTTACTTTTGTATACATCCCACTGCTCTCTAGGTTTTTGTTTTCTTTAGTTTTCTCTCATTTAGTCCATTTAGATGAAGAATCGGTATTGTATTTGTCTGTAAATTAGTTTGTTCTTTTTACCAGTAAACACTATTTCTAGTGGATTTTTAAAACTCTTAGCTAGTGTCTTTCCTTTACCCTTACCTTTTAGTTCTTGTTCAATTGAATACCAAGGTCTTTTTATCTGTACATAGGTCTGTTTGAAATTATAATATGTTAAAGACAGGAATTATGGCTGTTAATATGCTTTGTAAAGCACATTATTTAGTGCATGGTGTTGTTGACCAAGTATAACTTAAAAACAATTGCCTCTCATGTTACATACTATTGATATGGATGACCTTAACTGTTATCAAACTTGTGTGGTTACCTTTCATTCCAGCATGCAAGCATTTTGATATTGTCTCTATGTTTCTGCAAGGCTGTTGGCCTCGTGCTTTATTTGCCATCTTGCTTCTTTGTTACTTACATTTTATATAACCTAAAATCTGAAATTTTACAGTAGAAATTCAGATATCTTCTGTTTAAAAACTTTCTGCCACAATCCTGGAAGAAGTATTAGGAATATTTTGAGAAGTGGAATTTTTCTTTTTTGCTTTTATAACTGTGATTTTTATTTAATTTTCAAATAATACTTAATTGAGCAAATGCATATTATTGAATGCCAGTATAATTGCAAATGTAACTCTGCATTTGTTGTTTTGGGAAGGACCTAAATGAGGATGTGCTCAAGATAGTAAGATTATGCCACTTAAGGTTTAGGTTTTCACTCTTCCATTTGTTGTCTATTCCCCTCTTGCTCCAAGTTTTCAGAACTTTGTCCTCCTGACCCTTTTTTTTTTAACCTTATCATAGTACATTAATATTAATGTACTGTGGAAAATTGCCTATAAAACTCTTCTTATGGTGATTTAAAAATTAATCATGATAGTATATCGATATGGAAAGATAAATGTTTCTCAGGTAATGTCAGAATTTACTTCTTGTTCTTCAACTGAGTCTTCATTTATGAACTATCCTTCACAGTCAATGATAGTTTCTTTAATGTTTTTAAAAATCAATCATTTTTGACATTATAAATGAATTTCATTTTCTTGGGGATGTTATATGTAATGAAATAATTATTTTTCTCAGCTGATAGGAAAATATCTCTGGTAAAATGTTGGCTGGTGGAAGGAAGTTTTATGTGGAAAGGGTTTACAACAGTTGGATTTAATACATTTGAAATGTTTTGCGTCGAATTTTACATCTAATACAAAAGTTAGGAGAGCAGACCTCTACCAGCCTTGACTAAGACAAATAAATAGCAGTGGGCTATAAAGAGAGCATTTTAAATACAGGCCAAGTCTTTCACTCTATAATTGATACATATCTTTATACTGAAAATTTCTTGAATGAATATGATTGCCTTGGCAAATATAGTCAGTTATGACATTTTTTCCCATAGATTTTGTGGGTTTTATTTTTTTTTCTCTGATGAAACTCTGAGACATTGCCAGATGTTCCAGAAAATAGAAGTCAGAGTGCCAAAATAATTCTCTGGAGCTCTCAGGACTTTGGGTGACCTTGAAGGAATTCAATCCTCTCATACATAGAAACCTTGAAGATAATGAAGGAAATTCACCTTATCACAAGGGAATTAAAACCACATCTTTTCTAGCAGATAAATGCTTCCAAGAATACTAGAACCCCAAATTTTGGCTATTTCAGGGGGAAGTATCATGTATTTCACTTAAAATGTGTAGTAGTTTAATATATGTCTACAAAGAAAGAAGCAGTAGCAGCTGTTTTAATGATCATCCATTAAAAATTAACTGAAGAATGGTAGGACACAGATTCCAGCACCGTATTGCTAGGAACTTAGTAAAGTACTTAGTTTTTTTCTCCCTTGATTATTACTTTCAGATTTTAATATAAAAGATAGGAATTCATTGTTCTGACAAACAATATCTTTGAAGCCTGTAAGAGTAAAACCTTTTTATTTGGTATTGAATTTATTGGTTCTATCTTTGACCACATGATACCACTTATCTGATTCTATGTACTGATTAATGTATCTAACAGTTTTACAGTGAAAGTGCTTTTTTAAAAAAGTATTTGAATAGTCATTTCTATTTTTCCCCCTTTCCTGTGCAAGTTAATTTCTACTCATCTTTTACTATACAAGTTAACTTTCATCAGTACAAATGAGAGGCTAGTTATAAGTCAATTTATTTGTGATGAGCCCAGGAATAATTAAATTCTATAAAGTAATATATTAAAATAGTATACTTTAAAAATTATTTTCCTTCTTTTTTTCTCTTTAAATTTTAAGACCATCATAATAAATTAACATTACAAAGTCAGACATACTATATACTACTACCAGTCAGTGGGGAAAAAATAAGTCATATGTTTTATGATCACGGCAGTTTTCAGTTTTTCTTATTTGTAGATTACACATGTTACTCAGAAAATAAGTATCAAAGTGCTAAAAGTAATAGGTGTGATTGCTGTTATTTGTCAAAATCAGTTTACATTTTTGTGGGAAACACAGAATCACAAATGTTTCTTTCTGGCAATATGTCCTGAGTTAAATTCGAGCCAATTTAGCACCTTTTATACTCATATAACTGTGATGATGACTTTAAATGTGTAAGTAGTAGAAAATTCAAACTTATATATTCTTAGAAGCTATTTTTGACCACGTGTGCAGATAATTTTTCTTTTTTAATGGAATGGTGCATTTTTTGCCTTTGTATTTGAAATTTAGCTAAATTACAATAGCGATCAGAACTATAGTTGACCTTAGTAATTTCAAAACCATAGTTAAAAGGGTTTTAAGTTGATTTTTTAAAATCTTAAGATATGATAGGGATTTCAAAACTATTTGTGTAGATCTCTGATAGGGAGGGGTTGGGGCACAGACTAATAAATGTGCCAAAAATATGTGAATCCAGATGTGTAACAAACATTGTCTGAATAAATGTGTTTTCCACAAATCCATGCTATTGATTAACAAAAAATAAATTCACTTTGAAATGTTGCTGAATTTGGGAGTTTTGTTTCCACCTAGGATGAGGAAATTAGAAAGAGTGTCACTTTCACCCTAACTATAATAAAATGTCAGATAAACTTCAAAATCATTAACATTTCTTGAACCTATCAGAGAACTTCTGATGCAGAGCAACTAAGTAGCCTAAAGTCCAAGGAAAGACAGACTCCTCCAAAAAGAGATGAGACACAAGCACTGTCTCACTTGTGACAGAGCACGGTCACAGAAAGAGACACCAGGCACCAATCAAGCAGATAAGAAGTATTTGGTTAAACTTTTTAGTGGGTTGCTAAAGGCCAAGTGTAGAACCATTGGTAGTCACAGATACAAGTGGAGTTCACACCCACTTGTAGGCATCTTCTGCACAGATCTCTAGAGAAAGATTGTGGGGAAAGGCAGAGAGTCTCCCTCACTGGTGCAGGCCTGAATGAAAGGAGTGACTGTCACTGCCAGAAAGGCAGGATGTCCACTTTGACCCTTCTCCTTTAAGAACAAAAGCCTTAAGCCACTGAGGAAGGGCCAACACATCTGTTATTTCTAGGGTATAGGTGAAAACCTATTGTGGCTGGGGGAAGGGTACAGGAAAAAAAGAATCCACTCCTGGCAGAGAAGAAGGAAATAGTCTTGTCCCACAATCTTTTATCAGCACTATTAGAAGTTTCTTATTGTTGGGAGAGTGGTTGGAAACTGTCCTGCACAAAATTTGCCAAAGGGACAAGGCAGAATTTAAAATGTCAGTTCCTTCCAAATTGATGTATAGATTCAGTGCAATCTCAAAAACATTCCCACAGGGATTTTTGGGTAGAAGTTGACAAGCTAAATCTAAAGCTCATAAGAAAATGCAGAGGACCTAGAATAGCCAAAATAATTTTTAAAAAGAGAAATAAAGTTGGAAGATTATACTATATAACTCTAAGACTTATTATAAAGCTACAGTAATCAAGACAGTAGGGTACTGGCATAAATATCAATGGGATAGAATAGAGAATTCAAAAAAAACGTCCACACATTTATGATCAGTTGATCAATTGATTTTTACAAATGGGAAAGACAATTCAATGGAGAAAGGATAATCTTTTCAACAAATGGTATTTGGACAGAGCTCATCTATATACAAAAGAATGAACCTCAATCTACATTTCACAAACATACAAAAATGAGCTAAAAAATGGATCATAGATCTAAATGTAAAGCCTAAAACTACAAAACTTCTAGAAGAAAATATAGGAGAAAATTTTTCTTTGTGACCTTTGGTTGGGCAGAGATTTCTAAGATATTGTAGAAACTATTGATAACTGGACTTAATCAAAATAAAAATTTCTGTTCTTCAAAAGACAGTGTTAAGAGAATGAAAAAGGACAAATCACAGACTGGAAGAAAATATTTGCAAATTTGCTTTCTGATGAAGTAGTTATTTCCAGAATATATTTTTAAACCTTACAAAACTCAACACTAGGAAAACAAACAACCCAATTTTTAAAATGGATAAAAGATTTGAACAGATACTTCACCAAAAAAAGATATTTGTATGGCAAATAAGCACATGGAAAATTGTTCAACATCGTTAGTAATTGGGAAGATGCAAATTAAAAATTAAATACTGCTGAATACCCATTAGGTTGACTAAAAGCAAAGAAACTGATACTACCATGTATTGGTGAGGATATAGATCAATTCTAATTCTGATACATTGCTGGCGGGAATGAAGAATGCAACATGCACCTTGGAAAACTGTTTGACAGTTTCTTTTAAAATTAAACATAAATTTACCATGTGACTCAGTAGTCCATTGCCTATGTATTTACTCAAGAGCAATGAAAACTTATTTTCACACAAAACCTGTATTCAAAAGTTTTTTAGCAGTTTCCTTTATAATTACCCGAAACTGGAATCAACCAAAATATCCTTCAACAAGTAAATGGACAATCTGTGTGATACATTCATACAATGGAATAGTACTCAGCAATGAAAAGACATGAACTACTGATACACACACAACAGCACAGATGAATCTCAATTGCATTAAATGTAGTGAAAGAAGTTAAACTCGAAAGGCTACATACTATATGATTCCATTTATATGGAAAAGGCAAAATTTGTTGGAAAAGGCAAAACTATAGATACGGAGAACAGGTCAGTGGTTGCCTCGAAGAAGAGTTTGACAACAAATGGCAAGAGGGAACTTTTTTCCATTTTGATGGAAATATTATATATCTTGATTGGGGTAGTGTCTATAAAACTATGAATTTTTCAATGGTTAATCTTACTGGTTATAAATTATACTTCAATAAAATGATGTACATATTACTGAGTTTATGACACTTCCTTTGCTTATTATGAATTTTCTTCATTAGCTTGTACTAAAAGCTTATCACTTGGGAAGGTATAAAAGGTTTTGTTGTTAAAAGGTGTGTAAATGTAACACTGTATTACATTTATTTACTCTTACATCTTTTTCTTATGTTAACACTTTAGGAGGAGATAGTTTGACATAT
Source organism: Chlorocebus sabaeus (assembly GCF_047675955.1). Taxonomy (NCBI): domain Eukaryota; kingdom Metazoa; phylum Chordata; class Mammalia; order Primates; family Cercopithecidae; genus Chlorocebus; species Chlorocebus sabaeus. Next base: position 34,922,489 of record NC_132927.1, read on the forward strand.
TTTATAATACATTATATCTTCAATACAATGTAAATTGGATTTTTAGGTGTTTATTTAAAAATACATTCCATTTAGACTAGAAGTCTGAAACATTTATGTTGTATAATTAATAGTTACTAACTAGAAACAAAGAAAAATTGTATGTGCTAATAAATCTACAGTAGAAATACTCTTGTTTAAAATTTTCTTGTTTAGATTTCAGAAAGGGAAGAACTGTCAGCTCAAAAACTTGTGTTTTTCACTGGCACATCCAATGTAATGTGTAATCAACCCAGTTTAACTCAGTACATATTAATTGAGGGCCCTTCACACTCTATGCTTCTAAGCTTCAATGCCTTTCTGCATTATCTTCTTTCCACTCAGAGTTTCCTTCTCTCTCCACTTTTATATGCCTACAAATTACTTATTCTTCACATTCAGCTCCATCATTTTGAGTCCTTACTGAACCTCCAATTGAAAACGTCTTATTCATTTTAACCCACTCTTTCCCTAGCTCTTTTCTGCCTTGAACATAATCATAACCTTAACAATAGTTTTTGGCTGGGCACAGTGGCTCACACCTATAATCTCAACACTTTGAGAGACTGAGGCAGGTGGATCACTTGAGGTCAGGAGTTCGAGACCAGCCTGGCCAACATGGCGAAACCCCATCACTACTAAAAATACAAAAATTAGCAGGACATGGTGGCACATGCCTGTGGTCCCAGCTACTTGGGAAGCTGAGACATGAGAACTGCTTAAGCCTAGGAGACGGAAGTTGCAGTGAGCTGAGATCACACCACTGCACTCCAGCTTGGATGACAGAGTGAGACGCTGTCTCAAAACCAAAACAAAATAAAAAACAGGGGAATACATTTACCAGAGATTTGCTAGGTGCGTTCTATGTCATTATTTCATTTATTCATCACAATACCATGCCATGCAGGTAGTTTTGTTTGTTTGTTTTATAGAGACAGAGTCTCACTGTCACCCAGGCTGGAGTGCAGAGGTATGATCGTAGTTCATTGCATCCTCAACCTCCTGGGCTCAGGCAATCTTCCTGCCTCAACTTCCAAGTAGTTAGGACTACAGGTATGTGCCATCATGCCTGGCTCAGGTAGTTTTATTCCTGTTTTACAAGAGAGAATGATAAGATTCATGAAAGTTGACTAATTTTCCCAAAGCACACAATTTAGAAAATGGAGATCTGGAATTCCAGCCCAGATCTACTCAATTGCAAAGCTGATGCTCCTTTCCTTATGTAATACTATTTATTGAATACGCATTTAACAAATATTTATCATGTGACTTAACAGCTTGTTGACAAGAGCTGCTTTTATCATCTCTGTATTCCCCAGACTGATTATTTAATATTCCAAAGAAAGTGATCTATGGGATAGTTTTGTGATTTGTTTTTAAGATATGTTATCTGTTTCTTATTTAAGAGAGCTTGTTTCTCAGTGTAGCACTGTGGTGATCAGTAAATGCTCATGGAATTTAATTTGATGATTGCATCATTTGCTATTAACCCCAAACAACATTTAATTCTGTTATTTAGTAATAAGACGGAAGAAGGAAGGGAAGAGAAAAATGAGAATATTTCATTACAATCATTTTTCCATTACTGTCTCTTTTTAATGTAGACAGTCGTGCAGACAGCCACAGTGGACTAATCTAAAGTGATTTTTATTTGCTTTTCCAAAAGATTGATTTCTTTTCTAGTATTAACATAAATTTTTATTGTTTGAGAACATAATAGTTGAATAGAGGGTAAGGGCAGCCAAGAATATGCCCAAGGGTGGGGAAAATTAAATCAGCTTAGATATTAGTTCATGGACAATCTTTTTGAACTTTAGATGAGAGAGAAAAATAGTGTGGACATTCATTCACTCTTTCTTTTTAAATTGAGATATAATTCACATACTGTAAAATTCTCCCTTTTAAATTCTCAATGGTTTTTAGTGTATTCAAAAAGTTGCTGAATTATCATAACTTTCTAATTCCAGAACATTTTCTTCACCCTAAAAAGAAACTCCATATCTATTAGTAATTATTTTCCATTCTGCCCTCCCCAACCCTATCCCTGGCAACCACTAATCTACTTTCTGTCTCTATGGATTTCCCTATGCTGGACATTTCATATAAGTGGAATCATACACAAGATGTGGTTTTTCTTTTTGGCTTCTTTCACTTAACATAATGTTTTCTTTTAGTTTTTTGGGGTTTTTGTTGTTGTTGTTGAGACAGAATTTTGTTCTGTTACCTAGGCTGGAGTGCAGTGATGTGATCATGGCCCACTGCAGCCTCTGACCTCCCAGGCACAAGCAATTTTCCCACCTCAGCCTCCTGAGTAGCTGGGATGGCAGGCGTGTGCCACCATGCCCACCTAATTTTGTTTTCATTTTTTGTAGAGACAAGGTCTCACTCTGTTGTCCAGGCTGGTCTTGAACTCCTGAGTTCAAGCAATCTGTCCACCTCAGCCTCCTGAAGTGCAGGGATTGCAAGTGTGAGCCACCACACCTGGCAACATAATGTTTTCAAGGTCCATTCATGTTGTAGCAGATATCATTACTTTATTCCTTTTTATAGCTGAATAATATTCCATTGTGCATTCATTCTTAGGTTAATCTTTTTTAGCATCCCTTTATATAAAGTACCATAGAAAGTGCTGCGGCCCTAGAGAGATGGATAAAACAAAGCATCTGCTCTCCAGGGATAAAAGGAAGGAAGGCCATTTTGTGAAGAGATGAAGACTGAGCAGTTGTGGCTGCCTTGCCGACCTCGAGCAGCAGTCGGCTTCTCCACATAGAACCCGGGAGTAGGAGTCTCAGAATCGAATCTCTTCTGCCTCCCCACTTCTGTGAGATTTTTTTGATCTTCAGCTACATTTTTGGCTTTGTGAGAAGCCTCATCATCTAACACAGTGGCCAGCAACATTACTGACAAGACAGATCCTCACTCCATGAACTCCCATGTGTTCACTGGGAATCTCAACACTCTTGTGCTCAAGAAATCTGATGTGGAGGCAATCTTTTTGAAGTATGGCAAAATTGTGGGCTGCTCTGTTCATAAGGACTTTGCCTTCGTTCAACATGTTAATGAGAGAAATGCCAAGGCTGCTGGAGGCGGAGATGTACAGCTCCTCTTTTGACTTGGACTGTGACTTTCAGCGGGATTATGATGATAGGGTGTACAATTACCCAGCCCGTGTTCCTCCTTCTATTGCTCGGACTGTAGTGCCCTCGAAATGTCAGCGTGTATCAGGAAACACCTCACGAAGGGGAAAAAGTGGCTGCAATTTTAAGACAGGACAGCGGGGATCTTCCAAGTCTGGAAAGTTGAAAGGAGATGACCTTCAGGCCATTAAGAAGGAATTGACCCAGATAAAACAAAAAGTGGATTCTCTCTTAGAAAACTTGGAAAAAAATTGAAAAGGAACAGAGGAAACAAGCAGTAGAGATGAAGAATGATAAATCAGAAGGGGAGCACAGCAGCAGTTCCATGAAGAACGACGAGACTAATGTGAAGATGGAGTCTGAGGTGGGTGCAGATGTCTTTGCTGAGGAGGGGGTCCTACTGGATGATGATGACAATGAAGATTGGGAGATGACCAACTGGAGTTGACCAAGGATAATGAAAAAGGGGCTGAAGAAGGAGAGGATGACAGAGACAGTGCCAATGGCGAAGATGACCAAGCACATAGTGGGGTTTAGAAATCTTACCCCATTATTTCTTTACGTGGGTGCTTGTCTAAGATCAAATTTTTCACCAGATCCTCTCCCGTAGTATCTTCAGCACGTGCTCACTGTTCTCCCAATCCTTGTCCTTCCCATGTTCATTAATTCATATTGCCCTGCGCCTAGTTCCATTTTCACCTCCTTTGATGCTCCTAGTAGTTTTGTTAAGTCTTACCCTGTAAATTTTGCTTTTAATTTTGATACCTCTTTATGACTTAACAATAAAAAGGATATATGGTTTTTATCAACTGTCTCCAAAATGATATCTTGTTATGCAGGGAGTACAGTTCTTTTCATTCATACATAAGTTCAGTAGTTGCTTCCCTAACTGCAAAGGCAATCTCCTTTAGTTGAGTAGCTCCTGAAAGCAGCTTTGAGTTAGAAGTATGTGTATTATACCCCCACATTAGTGTGCTGTGTGAGGCAGTTCAACACAAATGCAACAACGTATTTTTGTGAATGAGAGCTGGCATATCAAATGCATCCTCTAGAAAAATAATTAGTGTTATAGTCTTAAGATTTGTTTCTAGAGTTGATACTGTGGGTTATTTTTATGAATACCCTGATGTTTGGGACCTTTTTTTCTCAAACAAGTCCAAATTAAACCAGGAAAAAAAAAAAAAAAGAAGAAGAAAGGGGTAGTTGAGAAGGATAATTTCTTTAAAACACTGCATCTCAGAAATAATTTGTTAGAATACTATTAAATATGAAAAGACAAACATTTTTCTATAATTATACTGTCAACTTGTCACTTTTTTCTTATGGTGCTGAAAATAAACATGGCAACAAGTGTGTTAGGTCAACTTGCAGATTGTTTTTATGTATATACATTTCTTACATTTTATGTGAGGATGTTTGGATGAGAGAGGCATAATCCATATGAGAAAAAATATTTCGCTGGTGTAATAATGGAGTTTTAAACATAGGTGATTATTTTAACTGTTCCAATGTGAAAGGATTTATACTTTTGATTTAAGAGATAGAATATATATATGCATATCTCTCTCTATATAATGTCTATATCTATGTCATATATATATATATAAAAAATCAAACAGACAAATGTGTGTAACTAAGGATGATCTCTCACAATGAGCAAAATGCATAAAGGATTGACATGGAAAATCTGTTAAATAAGACATTGAATATTATGCAAGGATTTCTATAACATTTTTACTTACTGGTACTAAAAGTAATTTCCTTTTCAATATAGAAGCATTTTAATTGTGGAAATTATTTAATTTCCTTTTTGTGGAATCAATTATACACCGTATATGGAGAGCTTGGGTTTTTCTCGTCTTTTTGACATTAAACACATCTCACCAAAACCATACACGAGGATTGTTTTGAAGACTTGCCAACATCCCAAAAACCTCTTCAACCCTTTCATTGTTCTTAACCAGATTTCCTGAAACTTGACTTTAAAGTTTTTATTACAATTTTAAAAATAGAAATCAAATTGATATAAAATATAATTTAAACTATTAGATCAATCAGTAGCCTTTTTATTCAACAGCTATTACAAATAATTTAACCTTATAATCACAGAGGTAAATATAGAGTTGATAAAAATCTTTACCTTTTGATATTAATGAGGTAAATACTTAAGACTTGGGAGCAGAGGAACCATCTCCAGTTCAACAGAACCAAAGGTTGCGATCACAATTAGGAGTAGCATCTGATCTTACTTCTAGTTGAACATCATTATTGTTGTTGTTGTTGTTGTTGTTATTATTATTATTGAGATGGGTCTTGCTATGTTGCCTAGGCTGGTCTTGAGCTCTAGGGCTCAAGTGATCCTCCCACCTTGGCTTCCCAAAGTGCTGGGATTACAGGCATAAGCCACCACTCTCGACCTCAGTATTATTTTTATTATACCACAGTGCCCTCCAAATTAACTGCAAGTTGATATATTACAAATGCTGTCCTTCTAATCAACCTAGTAATCATTTACTAAAAATTTTTTAATGATTTTAATTTTATAGAAATTAGGCAGACTATTTCAATCATATAACAGTGAATTATTCCACTAAACCAGTTCTACCCTTTTTGTTCATATAATGAAAATAAAAAGAGAAGCTTGATTATTTTCAGTTCAGAATACATTACCCTCAAATAAATTCAGGCCAGAGATGCAGCTACGCAGCCGTCCAGTGTCATAAAAAAGCAGTTCACCATTGAGTGATCTCTCCATTCAGAAGTGTGCAGTCTTAATGTATGGCTGTGAGAAACTGTTATTTCATGATCTTTTTATTAAAAGCTTGACTGAAAACTAAAATAAATTAATAAATTAGAACAGGGAAGTGATATAGTCTTATCATACATGTAGGATGAACCACTACTAGACTGTTAGTCTCTAATACTGTATTCCTCAAACTTTAACAGACATAGAATTTTCCGGGCGTATTTATTTATTAATAAAATATAGATCCTAAAGTGATTGTTTGCCTGTGGTGGGGCCTGGGAATGTAAACATTAAACTAGTACCCCTGGTTATTCGGATGCAGAAGAGGGAGGACCACCCTTTGAGAAACACTGATTAAGGACTCCAGTTGTTTTTGATGATTCTGTTCTTCTATTTAGAATTAGAGGCACTTTGGAGATAAACTGCTTGAATCCTAGCTCATTTCCTAGCTCATCTGTTTACTAGCTGGTGACCCTGGGCAAAATACTTAACCTCTCTGTGCTTTTCTTATCTGTAATATGGTATAGATATTTCATGGTAATTAAAGACATAAAATACACTTATACTAGAGCCTGACATATATTAAGAGCTATTAAAGTGTTAGCTTTGCTCATTGCAACCTCTGCCTCCCGAGTTCAAGTGATTCTACTGCCTCAGCCTCCCAAGTAGGTGGGACTGCAGGCTCATGCCACCACACCCAGCTAATTTTTGTATTTTTAGTAAATGTTGGCCAGGATGGTCTTGATCTCTTGACTTTGTGATCTGCCTTCCTCGGCCTCCCAAAGTGCTAGGATTACAGGTGTGAGCCACCATGCCCGGCCCTGAAAGTGTTAGCTTTTATTAGCATGACTGTTTCTAGGAAATCTCTCCTTTTTGAATACTCATGTTATAATCAGCTCTCCTTTAACAGATAGGAAATGAACCTATATTTGTCCTAAGCTTTAAAGGATGCTAGTGAGGAAATGCTAAAGATAGCACATGTTCAATATAGTGTTAGGGAGATAAATTAACTTTCAACAAAATTGTTTCTTTTCAGTGAATATATTTAAGATTATATGTATAAGATATACCTCAGGGACCTGGGCAAGATGGCTGAATAGGAACAACTACAGTGTGCAGCTCCCAGCGAGATCAATGCAGAAGGTGGGTGATATCTGCATTTCCAACTGAGGTACCCAGCTTATCTCATTGGGACTGGTTAGACAGTGGGTACAGCGCACAGAGGGTAAGCAGAAGCAGGGTGAGGCGCTGCCTAACCCGTGAAGCACAAGAGGTCGGGGAACTCCCTTCCCTAGCTAAGGGAAGCCCCGAGGGACTGTGCTGTGAGAAACGGTGCATTCTGGCCCAGATACTATGCTTTTCCCATGGTCTTCGCAACCTGCAGACCAGGAGATTCCCTCAGGTGCCTACACCACAAGGGCCCTGGGTTTCAAGCACAAAACTGAGTGGCCATTTGGGCAGACACCGAGCTAGTTGCAGGAGCTTTTTTTCATACTTCAGTAGCGCCTGGAACGCCAGCAAGACAGAACCATTCACTCCCCTGGAAACGGGGCTGAAGCCAGGGAGCCAAGGGGTCTACCTCAGCGGATTCCACCCATATGGAACCCAGCAAGGTGAGATCCACTGGCTTCAAATTCTCGCTGCCAGCACAGCAGTCTGAAGTCGACCTGGAACACTCAAGCTTGGTGGGGGGAGGGGCATCGCCATTACTGAGGCTTGAGTAGGCGGTTTTCCCTTCAGTGTAAACAAAGCCACCAGAAGTTGGAACTGGGTGGAACCCACCGTATCAAAGCCACTGTAGCCAGACTGCCTCTCTAGATTCCTCTTCTCTGGGCAGGGCATCTTTGAAAGAAAGGCAGGAGCACATCTAGCGGGTGCCCCTCTGGAACAAAGCTTCCAGAGGAAGGAACAGGCAGCAATCTTTGCTGTTTGGCAGACTCTGCTGGTGATAGCCAAGCTAACAGGGTGTGGAGTGGACCTCCAGCAAACTCCGGCAGACCTGCAGCAGAGGGGCCTGACTAGTAGAAAGAAAACTAACAGAAAAGAATAGCATCAACATCAACATAAAAGGACATCCACGCAGAAACCCCTTATGAAGGTCACCAACATCAAATACCAAAGGTAGATAAATCCACGAAGATGAGGAAAAACCAGCGCAAAAAGGCTGAAAATTCCAAACCAGAATGTTTCTTCTTCAGAGAATCACAACTCCTCACCAGCAAGGGAACAAAACTGGACAGATGAATTTGATGGACAGAAGTAGGCTTCAGAAGGTGGGTAATAACAAACTCCTCTGAGCTAAAGGAGCATGTTCTAACCCAATGCAAGGAAGCTAAGAACCTTGAAAAAAGGTTAGATGAATTGCTAACTAGAATCACCAGTTTAGAGAAGAACATAAATGACCTGATGAAGCTGAAAAACACAGCTCGAGAACTTTGTGAAGCATACACAAGTATCAATAGCCAAATTGATCAAGCTGAAGAAAGGATATCAGAGATTGAAGATCAACTTAATGAAATAAAGCGTGAAGACAAGAATAGAGAAAAAAAAATGAAAAGGAATGAACAGTGCGTCCAAGAAATATGGGACTATGTGAAAAGACCAAACCTAAATTTGATTGGTGTACCTGAAAGTGACGAGGAGAATGGAATCAAGTTGGAAAACACTCTTCAGGATATTATCCAGGAGAACTTCCCCAACCTAGCAAGATACGCCAAAATTCAAATTCAGGAAATATAGAGAACACCACAAAGATATTCCTCAAGAAGAGCAACCTCAAGGCACATAGTCATCAGATTCACTAAGGTTGAAATGAAGGAAAAAATGTTAAGGGCAACCAGAGAGAAAGGTTGGGTTACCCACAAAGGAATTCCATAAGACTAACAGCTGCTTTCTCTGCAGAAACCCTACAAGCCAGAAGAGAATGGGGGTCCAATATTCAGCATTCTTAAAGAAAATAATTTTCAACCCAGAATTATATACAGCCAAACTAAGCTTCATAAGTGAAGGAGAAATAAAATCCTTTAGGGACAAGCCAATGCTGAAAGATTTTGTCACCACCAGGCCTGCCTTAAAAGAACTCCTGAAGGAAACACTAAACATGGAAAGGAAAAACTGGTACTAGCCACTGCAAAAACATAACAAATTGTAAAGACCATTGGCACTATGAAGAAACTGCATCAACTAATGGGCAGAATTACCAGCTAGCATCCTGATGACAGGAATGACAGGATCAAATTCACGTATAACAATAATAACCTTAAATGGACATGGGCTAAATGCCCCAATTAAAAGACACAGACTGGCAAATAGGATAATGAGTCAAGACCCATCAGTGTGCTATATTCAGGAGACCCATCTCACAAGCAAAGACACACATAGGTTCAAAATAAAGGGATGGAGGAATATTTACCATGCAAAGGGAAAGCAAAAAAAGCAGGGGATGCAATCCTAGTCTCTGATAAAAGAGACTTTAAACCAACAAACGTAAAAAAAGACAAAGAAGGGCATTACGTAATGGTAAAGGGATCAATGCAACAAGAAGAGCTAACTATCCTAAATGTATATGCACCCAATACAGGAGCACCCAGATTCATAAAGCAAGTTCTTAGAGACCTACAAAGGGACTTAGACTCCCACACAATAATAGTGGGAGACTTTAACTCCCTGCTGTCAATATTAGACAGAACAACGAGACAGAAAATTAACAAGGATAATCAGGACTTGAACTCAGCTCTGTACCAAGCAGGCCTAATAGACATCTACAGAACTTTCCACCCCAAATTAACAGAATATACATTCTTCTTAGCACCACATCACACTTATTCTAAAATTAATCACACAATTGGAAGTAAAACACTCCTTAGCAAATGCAAAAGAACAGAAATAACAAACAGTCTCTCAGACCACAGTGCAATCAAACTAGAACTCAGGATTAACAAACTCACGCAAAACTGCACAACTACACGGAAACTGCACAACCTGCTCCTGAATGACTACTGGGTAAATAATGAAATTAAGGCAGAAATAAATAAGTGCTTTGAAACCAATAAGAACAAAGACACAACATACCAGAATCTCTGGGACACAGCTAAAGCAGTATGTAGAGGGAAATTTATAGCACTAAATGCCCATGGGAAAAAGCGCGAAAGGTCTAAAATCGACACCCTAACATCTCAATTAAAAGAACTAGAGAAGCAAGAGCAAACAAATTCAAAAGCTAGCAGAAGACAAGAAATAACTAAGATCAGAACAGAACTGAAGGAGATAGAGACACACAAAACCCTTCAAAAAATCAATGAATGCAGGAGCTGGTTTTTCGAAAAGATCAACAAAATGGATAGACCACTAGTTAGACTAATAAAGAAGAGAGAAGAATCAAATAGACATAATAAAATATAATAAAGGGGATATCATCACTGATTTCACAAAAATACAAACCACCATCAGAGAATACTATAAACACCTCTACGCAAATAAACTAGAAAATCTAGAAGAAATGGATAAACTCCTGGACACATACACCCTCCCAAGACTAAACCAGGAAGAAGTCAAATCCCTGAATAGACCAATAACAAGTTCTGAAATTGAAGCAGTAATTAATAGCCCTAACAACCAAAAAAAGCCCAGGACCAGACGGATTCATAGGCGAAATTCTACCAGAGATACAAAGAGGAGCTGCTACCATTCCTTCTGAAACTATTCCAAGAAATAGAAAAAGAGGGACTGTTCCTTAACTCACTTTATGAAGCCAACATCATCCTGATACCAAAACCTGGCAGAGACACAACAAAAAAAGAAAATTTCAGGCCAGCATCCCTGATGAACATCAATGCGAAAATTCTCAATAAAATACTGGCAAACCAAATCCAGCAGCACATCAAAAAGCTTATCTACCATGATCAAGTCAGCTTCATCCCTGGGGTGCAAGGCTGGTTCAACATACGCAAATCAGTAAACGTAATCCATCACATAAACAGAACCAATAACAAAAACCACATGATTATCTCAATAGATGCAGAAAAGGCCTTCGATAAAATTCACCCCTTCATGCTAAAAACTCTCAATAAACTAGGTATTGATGAAATATATCTCAAAATAGTAAGAGCTATTTATGACAAACCCACAGACAATATCATACTGTTGGGTAAAAGCTGGAAGCATTCCCTTTGAAAACTGGCACAAGACAAGTATGCCCTCTCTCACCACTCCTGTTTAACATACTATTGGAAGTTCTGGCCAAGGCAATCAGGCAAGAGAGAAATAAAGAGTATTCAAATAGGAAGGGATGAAGTCAAATTGTCTCTGTTTGCAGATGACATGATTGTATATTTAGAAAACCCCGTCGTCTCAGCCCAAAATCTCCTTAAGCTGATAAGCAACTTCAGCAAAGTCTCAGGATACAAAATCAATATGCAAAAATCACAAGTATTCCTATATGCCAATAATAGACAAACAGAGAGCCAAATCGTGAGTGAACTCCCATTCACAATTGCTATAAAGAGAATAAGATACCTAGGAATACAACTTACAAGGGATTTGAAGGGCCTTTTCAAGGAGAACTACAAACCACTGCTCAAGGAAATAAAAGAGGACACAAACAAATGGAAAAACATTCCATGCTCATGGATAGGAAGAAACAATATTGTGAAAAAGACCATGCTGCCCAAAGTAATTTATAGATTCAGTGCTATCCCCATCAAGCTACCATTGACTTTCTTCACAGAATTAGAAAAAACTACTTTAAATTTCATATGGAACCTAAAAAAGAGCCCTTATAGCCAAGACACTCCTAAGCAAAAAGAACAAAGCTGGAGGCATCACGCTCCCTGACTTCAAACTATACTACAAGGCTACAGTAACCAAAATAGCATGGTACTGATACCAAAACAGATATATAGACCAATGGAACAGAACAGAGGCCTCAGAAATAACACCACACATCTACAGCCATCTGATCTTTGACAAACCTCACAAAAACAAGCAATGGGGAAAGGATTCCCTATTTAATAAATGGTGTTGGGAAAACTGGCTAGCCATATGCAGAAAACTAAAACTGAACCCCTTCCTTACACCTTATACAAAAATTAACTCAAGATGGATTAAAGACTTAAACATAAGACCTAAAACCATTAAAAATCCTAGAAGAAAACCTAGGCAATACCATTCAGGACATAGGCATGGGCAAAGACTTCATGACTAAAACACCAAAAGCAATGGCAACAAAAGCCAAAATAGACAAATGGGATCTAATTAAACCAAAGAACTTCTGCATAGCGAAACAAACTATCATCAGAGTGAACAGGCAACATACAGAATGGGAGAAAATTTTTGCAATCTATCCATCTGACAAAGGACTAATATCTATAATCTACAAGGAACTTAAATTTACAAGAAAAAACCCCATCAAAAAGTGGGCAAAGGATATAAACAGACACTTCTCAAAAGAAGACATTTTTGTGGCCGACAAAGATATGAAAAAAGGCTCATCATCACTGGTCATTAGAGAAATGCAAATCAAAACCACAATGAGATACCATCTCATGCCAGTTAGAATGGCGATCATTAAAAAGTCAGGAAACAACAGATGCTGGAGAGGATGTGGAGATACGGGAACGCTTTTACACTGTTGGTGGGAATGTAAAGACATTGTAGAAGAACACTGTAACAGACATTGTGGCGATTCCTCAAGGATCTAGAACCAGAAATACCATTTGACCCAGCAATCCCATTACTGGGTATATACCCAAAGGATTATAAGTCATTCTACTATAAAGACATATACACATGAATGTTTATTGCAGCACTATTCACAGTAGTAAAGACCTGGAACCAACCCAAATGTCCATCAGTGATTGACTGCATAAAGAAAATGTGGTACATATACACCATGGAATACTATGCAGCCATAAAAAAGGATGAGTTCATGTCCTTTGCAGGGATATGAATGAAGCTGGAAACCATCATTCTCAGCAAACTAACACAAGAACAGGAAACCAAACACTCCATGTTCTCACTCATAAGTGGGAGTTGAACAGTGAGAACACTTGGACACAGGGAAGTGAACATCACACCGGGGCCTGTTGGGTGGTGGGGGCTAGGGAAGGGATAGCATTAGGAGAAATACCTAATGTAGATAATGCGTTGATGGGTACAGCAAACCACCATGGCGTGTGAATACCGATGTAACAAACCTGCACGTTCTGCACATGTATCCCAGAAGTTAATGTGTAATACAAAAAAAGAAAAAGTATGCATGAACAGGTATGTGTATGCAGCAGAGAAGAGGAGGTTAAGTACCTATGGCTGATAATACTTAAGACGGCATCAAACTACATACCAAATTGTTACTTCGCTTCTGTTTCTCTGGCTTACTTCAGAATTACCTTGCACAGGATGAAAGACTTAATGGAACAGGAAAGGGTCCTTGTGTTCAGCCTCAGCTTTTAGGATGGGAGTAGCCAATGGGAATAATCTGGGCAATCCTGCACGTGCAGACTGGGAAACCCAAGTCTTATATCTCATATACCATAGTAATTTTTACAGTTCCACAGATGAAAATGAAATGAAACCAACTCTATCATTTTCAGAAAAGATGTCTTTTAAGAAATCTATTTATTATTATTACTATAAAAGCAAAATAAAACAGGATCACTGTTTTATATAATTACAAATTTTTTAAAATATGTGCATGACAAATGCTGTGTAATACACCTCATTATTTTCAGAGCGTCCCTGATGGGCTCCTTATCCTTGACCTAAAAATGGTGATTCCAAATTTAAGACTTTCTTGGGTATACTTTTTAATTGCAGTAAATACAGAGGTCAAAATTACTCTTGGGTTTCTAGTAAGAAGAAATGCAATTACTTGTGAATTATTTTAAGCTCAAATGCTATTTGCTGTCTGTTAAAATGGTAAAACAAGTTACTCTGTTATGGAATATATACCCACAAAAGTCTTTCAGTAAAATGTTATTGCTAAAATGTGTCTTAAAATCTAATTGTTAGTCTTTGTTACACTTGCCAGCTCAGAATGGCCAGGAACCTTTTTGTGTGATAAGCCTCACAGAGGCTATGGAAAACATGAGCACTTTTTTCTTGGGAATATAATTGCAGTAATACAGTACCACCTAATGAAGTCATAAAAAACAATTTATGTAGAAATATAGTTCTGAGAGCCTTGCGATTACTGCCTTTTGTGTCATTCTGCGTACATTACACAAACTAGGACTTAGGAAGTCCTGGAAATAATATGTTGGATATTTTCTAATTATTGTGTCAGCATGATCAATCATTTTCTAAATTTGCCAGTTTCCTGAAATAGCTTAGCTTATGTTCATGGCACTTTAGAGGAAGCAGTGCAAAATTAGTTTCTATCGGTGTCACAAAAGAAATGAAATATTTATCTTTGGCAAAAAGACCTGTACACCAAACTTCAATTAATGAGGACAAGAATTAGAAATCAAAACTTTGTTTAGTCTAAGGAAAAACAGTTCTTTAAACTGTAACCACATGGCTGTTTCTTGTTTGCATCAACTCTGGGTGACTGTTATTGTCTTCTATGAATTCTCTGGGGCAGGGGCCTGACTTTGTTGAATGAGCCAATTGTTTTCCTTTGTGTTGCCCATCTAGTAAGTTCCCATCTGGTTTGTATCAGACTGTTTTCACAGCCAACAACTGCTGCCTTCTCTATATCCTGACACTTCGGGGCCCCACGCTATCAAAGCACTGCTGCGATGGCCTTGCTGGCAGGGCCTAGACAGCTGTGCCTCACAGCTTGGAACTATTACCCAGAGTAATGGTAACGTAGAACTTGGACTGGCCCTTATTCCCACTGGTGTCGTGTGTACAGTGAGCAGAAACCCACCCTCTCCCTCTCTCCCCCTTGCCCCAAAACTTGCTATTCAACAGAAAATCTTTAAAGCTCTTACTTTAGGATGTGGAATGGTGGTGTTCCTATTTTCTAGTGGCTTCCTGTATTTGAGAGCTCATTTTTCATTCTTTCACTCTTTCAAAAGTTAGCAGATCTGGCCTTAGGGAAGTGAACTGGTCACTATGTCACATTTAATTTTTGTTTCCATATTTAGTTAGGAATGGCTAGAGTTGTCAAAACCCACTGTCAAGGCTACACAGATAGTACCGTGTATTCTTAGTGATAATCACAAGGCATAATTTGAGAGAAGTCTTCATATTTTGGAAGGGTTTCCATCTCAGAAAGTAGATTTTCTGTGTGTAGATATAGAGGCACTTAGCTTCAAACTGTTTAGTAAATATTAGGGAGTTACTTTGCCGTCAGCTTTGGTAATTATCAGATGTCATGATAAGAATGTTGTAATAGTGGCCTTCTCTAACAGTCTGTGGCCTGGTGTCATATACATGTATTAGAATTATGGGCATTATTACTGACAAAGCTATGGTCGAGTTTAAGTGTAGTTATGATTTTATTGCTTAATAGACATAAACTGAAACAGCGAACTTCTTTTGTACCAAAGAAAGGAATTAAATGTGAATTTACAATGTATTAAGATTTTTTAAATGCTGTCAAGATTAGTTAAAACTGGATTATAGTTTGTGCTTTCAATTAAATCAAGTGGCTGATTGTTGTAAAGCATGAAGTATCCTAGATAGTAAGCCCTGTGAGAGTTAAACTACAACCACCACAAAATCTCACCTTCTGCTTCTGAATAATTTCAGTGCACTGGTATTTCAAGGTTTCAAGAGAAAAAATAGAAAGAAATTCATCTTTGTAGTCAGCAGTACGGCCTCTGACTTAGTGTAACTATTTGATATTAAAGGTTACCTAGTAATGTCAGTAATTTGGCTTAATTTTTTCATTGGAAAAAAGTTTTAAAACTACAAAGGTATCACCTTTTAATTGCTGAAACTACCCTATTGGTTTTTTCCATTTTCACTTTTTTATGGAAGAATAATATACATTCAGAAAAGTACACATAAGTGTACAGCTCAAAGAATTTTCACAAATACAGTACACTTGTGCAAGCAGTATCCAGCTCAAGAAATTGAACACTGCCAAACCCCCAAAGGCCCTCATGCTCCCTTTCACCCCAGCCACAGTCTGCACTCCCACAAGCATAAAGCCACTATCTAACAACCTAGCTTAGCTTCCTTGTTTGCACTTCACATAAATGAAGTCATACGGTATGTATGGCTTCTTTCACCAGGCAAACCTATTGTAGTTTTTAAGATTCTTTTAGTTTTTAAACTATTATGGCATGCTTTTATAAAGAATGATCTGAGAGGAATTTGTTTTAGTAGCTGTTTCACAGGCTGTTCAACTAACAGGAAGTGAGTTGTAGATAAAGTTGTCTATTAAAACATAGAGTCTCTCAGTTCTCAACCAAATTTTAATGCTGGAATGTCCCTCTAGACATTCTTGCCCCTAAAAGGCAGGCACTCTCTCTGTCATAACACCAACAGGAATACAGTCAAGTACTTAAATGCCTTTTAATGAGCTTTAATAATTGAATGTACATTACTCACTTAATTGTGATTTGCATTCAGGATAGGTGTGTCATCTATTTTCTGAATTAACTGTCAACTTCTTGGCAGTGGGATATATACTTTTATGCTGCCAGGATCCTATTTCTGAAAATGCTGTTATTTAAGAGAGTTGGTATACCTACTAGAGCCAATGAGTAACTTAATTTGGAGGATATGGCCAGGTTATTTAACAAGTACTAACTTCTTTTTATATATTTTTAAGTACCCTAATAATTTATTGGATTTTTTTTTTTTTTTAGTGAACTCAAATTAGTATAAAAATGCAGCTATTCTGACTGTACTAATTTTAGATGTCTCCTTATTAGGTTTTGTTTTAAATTCTGGACATCATCCCTTTAAAAATTTGAGTTGTTTTGTGGGTTAAAAAATTCACATTTTGGGGGGGCTTTATCTTTATATCCTTGTTTTGCCGTTAACAGCCCTATAGTTTTATGCCGTTTTCTTAGATAATCCATAAAGAATTTGTTTAAAATAATACTATAAAGATTTACAGATGTAAGTATTGCTATACCAGTGACTCTTACTAAAAATAGCATTAAAGAGTTAGAAGGTAAGCTTTCAAGCCCACAATAATTTTTTTTAATATAAGAGTGTAACTATTATAAAGCCCAAATTTCTATTTTTAAAAAATACCAATTTTTATAAATGTTATTTTATTTTAGATTCGGGGGTACATGTGCATGTTTATTGCATGGATATATTGGTATATTGCTTACTTGTGGGGATTGGGCTTCTAATGTACCCATTACTTAAATAGTAACATTGTACTTGATAGGTTATTTTTCAACCCTGCCCCCTCTTCCCCACCTTTTGGAGTTTTCATTGTCTGTTATTTCCATCCATATGTCCATGTGTATCCATTATTTAGCTCCCACTTACAAGTGAGAATATGTGGTAATGGATTTTCTGCTTCTCAGTTAGTTCACTTAGGTTAGTGGCCTCCAAGCTCCATCTATGTTGCTGGAAAGGGCATGATTTCATTCTTTTTTATGGCTGTGTAGTATTCCTTGAAAAATACTAATTTTTGAAAAGCTTGTACACTAACTATAACATGGCTTACTTTCAATTGGCACCAGATAGAGCAATAATATTTTGAATGATTATTTGAAATGAAAAGCTAAAATATTGAAATAAGGGGGGGTATTTGGAAAAGGCACAGTGTGTACAAGTAGTGCAATCCCAGTACCCCCTGTGTGCCTTCAATTAAAGGTTTTTCAGCCAGTATCCCTGCTTTTCCAGGCTGGAATTCTATTTCCAAATCTAAGATCACTTGTTCTTTATTTTGTAGTATCTTCAAACATTTAAGTAACAGTTAACAAGTCAGCTTTTAGTGGTAAAGATAAAAATATCAATTATATTTATAGTTAATATATAACTCAATTTCTAGTCAGCATTGCTCATTCAAAATTTCCATAGAAATGTTAATAGAAATTTATAGATCAAAATTTTCCTTCTCTTCTTTTGACTTCAATACCAGTATTATGGGGTTTTTTTTTCAGTTTTGATCAGCAGGATAAAGAATTGTAAGAACGAACAAACTTGAGAAGCAGTTTTCAAGTTGTGTTGATCTAGTTGTAGACCGTGTTTGCTACTTTAATCATCAGCTGCAGAGCACAATATTCACCCTTCCAGTAAACCCCGTAAATCAACAAGAGAGAATTATGAAGCCACTACTTGTTCTAAGAATAAAAGTGGTCAACTCTGATATTGTGATAGTGGCTTGTTTTTTTTAACTGTTAAGAGTTATCACTGCAGAAGTCAAAATTCTCCCCCAGTTTTGACTGAGGAGAGTTTGTTCATGTTTACAATAACAGCAACAACAATATGTCATAGTTACCATTTATGTACCCTTCCTTTATGTGGCATACTCTGCTAAAATCCTTTATAAATGCAATTAGGTAGGTAATATTCTTTCTATAAACAAGTGGTTCTTCAATGGAAGGGATCTCTGAGGTGGTATTGATACTTTTGTTTTCATGTTTATACTGTTTGTTCTTTGTAGAATTTGAAAGGGAGATCTATTAAACTGGAGGGACCAAGCAGTAATAGTTTCTCTCCCTCTCTAACTCTTGGAAATTTAGAAACAGAGTGAGAAGTGAACACAGATAGCATTTAAATGTTAACATCATAGTAAGCACTTTTTTTTTTTTTTTTTGAGAGGGAGTCTCCCTCTGTCGCCCACGCTGGAGTACAGTGGTTGCAATCTCAGCTCACTGCAAGCTAAGCCTCCCAGGTTCACACCATTCTCCTGCCTTAGCCTCCCGAGTAGCTGGGACTACAGGCGCCCGCCACCACGCCCGGCTAATTTTTTGTATTTTTAGTAGAGACGGGGTTTCACCATGTTAGTCAGGATGGTCTCGATCTCCTGACCTCATGAGCCACCACTCCCGGCCCATAGTGAGCACTTTTAATACATTTAAAGATTTTTTAAAATCATATCACAGTTAAGCTGTGCATGGTGACAGACACCTATAGTTCTAGCTACTAGGAAGACTGAGGTGGCAGGATGGCAGGATCCCTTGAGCCCAGAAGGTCAAGACTGCAGTGAGCTATGATTGTACCACTACACTCCAGCCTGGGTAACAGAATGAGACCCCATTTATTTAAAAAACAAACAAACAAAACCTGTAATTTTGGTTGTATGTTCAATTTTGGTCTATTTGTGGATATCAAATATATGTAACTTGTATTTGTCCACACTCTTGTCCTTATAAAACTATGTAAGTTTTCTACAGTATGACAATAATAGTTTAACGTGAATGTTTATCTCCAGTGAGAATGTATGGCCCAGCATAATGAAATATGGAATGCTTATAAATTTACTCATTTAAATATCTTCTTATAAAAATCCACCCAATTTTTTTTAATTTTTAGTGTAATTTTGTTTTAATTTTTAATTTTTGTGAGTACACAGTAGGTATATGTATTTATGGGTTACATGAGATATTTTGATACAGGCATGCAGTGTGTAATAATCACATCAGGGTAAATGGAGTATGCATCTCCTTTGTGTTACAAACAATCCAATTATACTCAGTTATTTTAAAATGTGCAATTAAATTATTTTTTATTATAGTCACCCTGTTGTGCTAGCAAATTACTGGGCCGAATTCATTCTTTCTTTTTTTTTTTTTTTTTTTTAACTCATTAACCATTGCCACTTCCCTCCCACTCTCACTACCATTCCCAGCCTTTGGTAACCATCCTTCTACTGCCTATCTCCATGAGTTAAACTGTTTCTTCTCTTCTCTCCTCTCCTCTTCTCCTCTCCTCTCCTCTGCTCTCCTCTCCCCTCCCCTCCCCTCCCCTCCCCTTCCCTCCCCTCCCCTCCCTCTCCCCTCCCCTCCCCTCCTTCTCCCCTCCCCTCCCCTCCCTCTCCCCTCCCCTCCCCCCCTCTCCCCTCCCCTCCCCCCTCTCCCCTCCCCTCCCCCCCCTCCCCTCCCCTCCCCTCCCTCTCCCTTCCCCTCCCCTCCCTCTCCCCTCCCCTCCCCTCCCTCTCCCCTCCCCTCCCCCCTCCCCTCTCCTCTCCTCTCCTCTCCTCTCGTCTCTTCTCTTTTCTTTTTCCAGTCTGGCTCTGTCATCCAGGCTGGTGTGCAGTGGCACCATCTTGGCTCACTGCAACCTCTGCCTCCTAGACTCAAGCCCTCTTCCCACCTCAGCCTCCCAAGTAGCTGGGTCTACAGGCGCAAGCCACCACACCTATCTACTTCTTTTATTTTTTGTAGAGACTGGGTCTCACCATGTTGCCCAGCCTGGTCTTGAACTCCTAAGCTCAAGTGATCCACCTGTCTCAAACTCCCAAAGTGCTTGGATTACAGGCATGAGCCACCTCACCCGGCCCGTTTTTATTTTTTAGTTCCCACAAATAAATGAGAACCTTCAAAGTTTGTCTTTCTGTGTCTGGCTTATTTCACTAACATAATGACCTCCGGTTCTATCCATATTGTTGCAAAAGACAGAATCGCATCCTTTTTTATGGCTGAATAACACTCTATTGTGTACATGTACCACCTGACATTTTTGTGAAATAAATGAAGCTTAAGAGATAACTGATTTTTATCTTAAAGAAAATTAGAAAAGAAATACTGATTATACAACGTTATAATTTTTTCATATCACCCTACCCCAAGAATTTCTTTGAAATAAGTTATAGAAGGTTGTTAATTGACTATACTTCACAGCACAGATTAACAGCCTCAAAACAGAGCCGTGCCCGTGGTATCCAGGGTATCTTGTTGGCCTGAGACCTATATGTGCTACAGGTTTCGCTCAGTTAACTTTCCGATTCTCTGGCCATAAAAAAAGAGTTTTTCCTCAGCCTATTTTATCTCAGCACTAACAATTTGCTTTGGTATAATAGTGTATTGCTCTTCTGTGCTCCCTGACAGCTTTATGGGTTGTTTCCTACGGATTGCATTGAGTAATATGCTGTAGGCTGGCCTAGGAAGAAGGGAGATTCTAAACCTCTTTTTGTAATTATTAAATTCTTACGTAAGAGAATCTGTGAAAACTTTTCACCTTGAAAGAAATGGCCCATGAATTTCCTTTATTTAATACAAATTTCAGATTTTCTCATGACCCTTTGCTTCCCCTCTTCTCATCTGTGATGCATAAAGACAATAATCCATTAAAGTATTTTCTATTGATAGTCATTAAAATTCAGCTGTTTAACTTCCTTCTTTACATTAAGGCCACTAGATCAAACTTCTGTTTACCTGGTTTTATGAGAATAACGGTGGGAGTGCGTTTGGTTTGTGTTCTTTTAGTGAATAGGAATGAATCATGATTATTTCTATGCTTAACTGATTTTCTTCTGAAAAAATAAATTTTTCTGTAGTTTCACCAGGTGGTATGGATCAGACACAAAACGAGCTCAATCCGTACCTCACATGTGTATTTACAGGTAAGAGTTTTACTTTAAAAGTTCTTAAACTTGGAGCTGTTCAGATTTTTTCATTGCCTTACGATTCTTTCTCTCATAATAACACAGTAGAAATACTAATAGCAATTTTTAATTCTTCTGTAATATCTGTAAATTCACCCCAGGTTATAAACTCAGTTCTCCAAAAGGTGTAAGTTAGGGGACAGGAAAAAAAACCTATCTTTTGGCTTTGGAAAGTTTATAAAATGGTGAATTAAAAGGCTGCAGGTGTGGTATTCAGCGCACTAAGGATGGGACTCGAGATAATTCCAGCTGGGGGAGGTTATTTGTTGGGACAGGACAGTGTTTAAACTTTGAAGTCATTTTAAACAAAGTGAAGCAGCTGGAACCTGGCATAAGAAGAAACAGACCTTTCACATTAACGATTGCTTTTTAGAGGAAAAAGAATTGGAGTTGTTTTTACAGGTGTCGGAACATTTATTCTTCCTATAAGAACTGCTTTGTTTTTACCTTAAATTATAAATTTTAAAATAAGCATTTGTCAACTCATTTGAAAAACAAAAAAAGTAATAGGATTCATATGCCTAAAAGATATTTTGGGATAAGATCATTGTAACATTTTAAGTTACCCTTTCTAAAACATGAGTAAGGAAAGAAATGTTTAATAGTGACTAATTCTGGAAAGCAGAAGTGAATAAAATATTGCATACTATACTTAACATCAAATGATAAAGCACCTTCTTCATCAAGACTTTCATTTATTCTCAGACACTGGGACTATGATGTTGCAAATCTGTACGACTGGGTTAAGTATGTGAGGAGAATTGAATACAGCAGGATAGTTTAGCAGCTGCTTACGCAGGTATTGGAGCAAGAGTGGATGAGCCCGGGGTGGACAGGAAAAATGCTTCAAGAACTCAATAAAACACAGCTGAAATACTATGACATTTTCACAGACAGCTGGGAAGCAACTGCATTGCTGGAACTCAGGGCTGATTTTAAAGACAAGATCTGGTCAGCGTGAATCTAAGCAAGCTGTTAGCAAAGAGAAACCACAGACTCTCTAGGTAGAAACAAATCAATTTGGTTCAGCAGTGATTTCAGGGTCCGCTATTTGCCCAGCATAATGCTGAGGCTTTGTAGGATGCAGAGGTAAATCAGACAAAGTCACTGTCCTAGTGGAGCACATCTTTAACAGAAACAACAGACTTACAAGTTAGTAACAATAATACAAGGTGATAAGGTCACAGATACTTACTGTGTACCTGCTGTACTAGTCACTCAGAACACAAAGACTGTCAGTTCCAGAGACTTCGCATGCTCTTAAGGAATGCATTGTCTGGTAGAAATGACAGATCCATAAATAATTACAGTGCAGTCTGGGAAGTGCTGCAATCAGAATAAGACAGCCACAATTAACAGGAGAGGAACTAATATTTCACCACTATCACTGGAAAAACAATTCAGAGAATTGAATCCTACCATTCATTACATAACCTATTACTTAGAATCAATTATAGTTTTACTTAGTTTTATAAATCTGACATCCAAAACCAGAAAATATAAAATTTTGTTATGAATTTTAAATATTTTTAAAGCAAAAAAATGGAATTTCAAATGTCAAAAACGTGTATTATATCTCAGGAAGCTTCTAATGCATGGTCTGACTCCATGGCATGCCCCACTTAAATGCATGCCAGGTTAAATGACATACTGCAAACCCATGGAATCAAGGAATAGTCTTTTTTATAGACCTGAAAACAGCTGTTGAAACAATTACATCATAGAGTAATGACTTGACTGTGCAAATTTAAAAAGTCAAACTTTAAAAGCATCAAACTATATTTAATAGAGGTAGAAGATTTATATTTGCTTTCATGGTGATTTATTAAAATGTTACATCTTTGCTTTAAAAAAATTTAAATTTTTTTATGAATTTACCTTTTCGCCGGCTCACAGTAATCTAAGTGATGCTTTTTTTAATGTTCCCAGTCTAAAGAGTTCTCTTACAAAGTTCTAAAACTGTGATTTAGCTTGTGTAAATGAATACTTTAAATAAAAAGATTTCGGCCAGGCGCAGTGGCTCACACCTGTAATCCCAGCACTTTGGGAGGCCGAGGTGGGTGGATCACAGGGTCAGGAGTTTGACACCAGCCTGAACAACATGGTGAAACCCCGTCTCTACTAAAAATACAATAATTAGCCAGGTGCGGTGGTGCATGCCAGTAATCCAAGTTACTCAGGAGACTGAGGCAGGAGAATCTCTTGAACCTGGGAGGTGGAGGTTGCAGTGAGCCGAGATCACGCCATTGCACTCCAGCCTGGGTGACAGAGCGATATTCCATCTCAAAAAAAAAAAAAATTCCCAAAATGTACATTAGCAAATACCTTTATATAAGATGGTACATTGTATTGCTATAACTTCTTGATTAAAACACAGTTAACTAGAGTTTAAAGTAGCATAACTATTTGGAGGCCTCCCAGAGTGCACTCTCTCTTTCCCCATCCCTTTTTTTTTTCTTAATTGTATTTCAATGAAACATTCTTATTCCTCCTTCTAAAGCAGAGTACCATTTGCAGCCCACCCTGAGCCTCATTGCCTTTTAGATAGTGGCTTCCAATTACATAAAAGTAAGAGCTGATCTGTTTGAGTGCTTTCTATGTTCCAGCACTATACAAACACTTTGTAATGTATTATCTCGCTGAATCCTCATAAAAACCTCTGAAGTTGGTACTCATATTTTTTTAATAGTTGAGAAAACTGGAGTTCAGAGAAGTTACATAACTTTTTCAGTCTCTTATTATTTTCTATCCCTCTTACCTTTTACCTATTTTTCTTTACAGTACTTATCACTTCCTGTTATATTTGATGTTTATTTCCTTACTTGTCATTCATCCCCTAAACCCAACAGAATGTCCGGCCGGTGAGGTTGGATCCTTTGTTTTCTTCACTGCTGTATTCTCCAGAGTCTAGAACAGTACCAGGCACATAGTAGATGCACAATTGATATCTGTTGGATGGATGAATGAGTTCGGCTCTGCCCTATTCCAGAATCCATTCTCTTAATCCCCTCTGCCTTTTACTCCTTCCCATACAGAAGCCTCACACCAGCAGTCTGGGTGGGGCCATTCCTAAGTGACCTGATTTGGACCCTACTCTTGACCTGTCATAAAGAGACGTGTTCTTAAAACTTCATCCCTGCTCCCAGGTTTGTTGGCGTTCTTACTACTGCCTAGTCAGTCAACCAAATCTGTCATTTCAGAGTGAAACTTGGTTCTTTATAAGTACTAAGTCTCCATCCAAAATATCTTGACCCTATTTCCACTGCTAAGGACCATTAGTTCTTCCATGGACTATTTTCATAGATCCGTCTCCTCTCTCTTTATCTTCCACACAGCTATTAGTATGATTTTTACCTTTTTTTTTTTTTTAACTTTTATTTTGCGTTTGGGCGTACATGTGAAGAAGGTTTCTTGTATAGGTAAACTCGGGCCATGGGGGTTTGTCATACAGATTATTCCATCACCCAGGTATTAAGCTTAGTACCCAATAGTTATTTTTTCTGCTCCTCTTCTTCCTCTTACCCTCCAACCTCAAGTAGATCCCAGTGTTTGTTGTTTCCTTCTTTGTGTTCATGAGTTCTCATCATTTAGCTCCCACTTATGAGTGAGAACGTGCAGTATTTGGTTTTCTATTCCTGTATTAGTTTGCTAAGGATGATAGCTTCCAGCTTCATCCATGTTCCTGCAAAAGACATGATCTTGTTCTTTTTTATGGCTGCATGGTATTCCATGGTATATATGTACCACATTTTCTTTATCCAGTTTGTCATTCAGGGGCACTTAGGTTGATTCCATGCCTTTGCTGTTGTGAATAGTGCTGCAGTGAACATTTGCGTATATGTGTCTTTATGGTTGACTGATTTATATTCCTCTGGGTATAAACCCAGTAATGGAATTGCTGGGTCAAATGGTAGTTCTGCTTTTAGCTCTTTGAGGAATACATCATATTACTTTCCATAATAGTTGAACTAATTTACACTCCTACCAAGTGAATGAGTGTTCCCTTTTCTCTGCAATCTCACCAGCATCTGTTATTTTTTGGCCTTTTAATAATAGCCATTCTGACTGGTATGAGATGGTATCTCATTGTGGTTTTGATTTGCATTTCTCTAATGAGCAGTGATATTAAGCTTTTATTCATATGCTTGCTGGCCTCATGTATGTCTTCTTTTGAAAAGTGTTCGTGTCCTTTGGGGTTGTTTTTCTCTTATAAATTTGTTTAAGTTCCTGGTAGATGGTGGATATTAGACCATACATTTGCTCAAATTATTCCTCTCTTCAAAATCTTTTGTGACTCCTTACTGCTTTTACAGGACTTGGCCCTGGCCATGCTTTATAGCCTCATCTCACCATTCCTCCTATCCGAACAATATCTGATATCAGAATACTCAGAGTTCCCTTAACACATTAACTTTATCTTGACTTTATTTTGTTGTTCTTGTTTCCTTCATTGCCTTCCCACCATCTTTTCAGTCCCAACTCAATGGCTACTTTCCACTTCCTTTAAACTAAGGATTCCTATACATGTTTATCTCCTCTACTAGGTGATGAACTTCTTGAGGATGAGGACTCTGTCTTCTTCATCTGCATATGCTCTTAGCTCCATACATGCAGAAGATTCATATAGATGTTTAGTTAGTGCATATATGCTTTTGGAGAAGCCCACCTTAACGTCTCTGGGGCTCAATTGCCTTGTCTGTTTCCCAGATTTACTGTTAGGATCAGATTATATGATGGGGAAAATGTATTTACAAAATTTGAATTGTTATACAAATATAAGGCAATAACTGCAAGAAATGCTTATAGTGATTGAATTCAGTATGTTCCTTGAGACTTGGAAACTTCTAGGAGATCCCCCCACCCTAAAAAGTTATAGCTCTAGTTATAGCATTGAGCAATTTAATCAGTAATTTCATGCACAAAGTAGAAAAAGAAGGTATATACAAAGTGGTTTTGTGAAATTAAATAACAGAGAAAAGAGTATTTGGTATCACTGTTGTTTTTGGAGATGCATAACTCAAGGAATGAAGTTTTTCTTAATAATAATTAGAAGGTAACATTAAGTTGTTTGTATGAGTGGAAAATTAATTTGCTCTAGAACTTAGTTATATCCAGTGTTAGTTTTTACTTTATTGATGAGGTGAGCTCTGATATTGACTGCTTCCCTGAGTTATTTTGTGTATTCTGCATCATGGCTTTGTAAAATATAAGAATATTTAAATATTATATATTATTAATGCTTATGTCCTATACACATTTTTAAGGCCAGGCATGGTGACTCACATCTGTAATGTCAGCACTTTGGGGGGCTGAAGAAGGAGGATCACTTGAGACCAAGGAGTTTGAGACAAAGGAGTTTAAGACCAGCCAGGGCAACATAGGGAGACCCTCCCTTTACAAAAAATTTTTTTTAATTAGCCAGGCATGGTGGTGCATACCTATGGTCCTAACTACTTGTGAGGCTGAGGTGGAAAGGTGGAAGAATCACTTGAGCCTGCAAGGTTGAAGCTGCAGTGAGCCATGATCATGCCACTGCACTCCAGCCTAGGTGACAGAGCAAGAACCTGTCTCAAAAAAAAAAAAAAAAAAAAAGATTAAAAAAAATAGTTTTTAGTGTCTATTCATTTCATTTTTATTATATCCTGACAAACTATAAAGACTAAAGTCTTTTCCTTTTTAAAATATTTATTCTATTTAAATTCACATAAAACTTGCTTTCTTTTTAAATACTATGGTATTATAGTTTGTGATATTGCTGTAATGATGCCAAATCTTCCTCTCCCTTTTTATAAAAAAATGAAATTGATACAAGTAACAAAAAAGGAATGGTATAGTATTTAAAACAGTTTTTGTTAAATTTCCTTATATGAAAGGAATTTTCCTTTTATAAGTATTCTAATCTTGGACAGCTGTGATTGAGTCATCATTAAAATCTCCAGAACTGTCTAATTGTACTGTGGCCCCTATACAAATTTAATGAAAGATTCTATGTTATTACTGTAGAAACTACTTGAAAAACATAAAGGGATTTTAGAAAAATTACTATGACTCTTTCTTGTCTGAAATATGTTTTTTAGATTGTTTAAGGTAATTTATTGTTAAGGTATTTATTATTCTTATGTCTATGGTAAATCCATGAAATTTTAAATGGGGATTTTTGTTTGTTTTAAATAATACCAAGTTGACAGTCTTTATATTCTTAGGCTTTGTGCTTTAAACTTACAGGGGTGAATTCGGGTATAGGCAGATACATACACTTAACGTAGTCAACTTTGAATTTTTTACATATTAATGAATTATTTATCCCAAACTGCCTGCCCTCTACCACCAGCCAGCTTTCATATTAGACATTATAATATTACTCTCAATCCATGGAATGGGAACTTTTTTTCATATTTCATTAAATGTAGAGATAATGTCTACTTTACAGTAGAGAGAGAAGTCTATTTTACAGAGAAAAACGCTTTCCAAAGTCAAGTGTCAGTAATACTTGGATGACCACTGCAGTATGTTTTTCCTCTGACATTGCTAACCTTATATCACTTCTGTTAACTAATAGCATAACACCCTTAGGCACTCAGTAAATCATTATTAATGACATGCTCTTGAGTCCATTTTTTAGGAATAGGAGGAAGAGCAAAGTGCCTTGGCAACCTTTGACTTCAAATGCCTTTTACATGACTCATGTCTTACCTCTTTAAAAACAAAAACAAAAAAAAAACAAAAAACACGTTCTTGTGCTAACCACAAACCTTTAATTTCTGGCTATTATAGTGTTTTATTGCTCTCCTAGCTATTTACTTAATGGTAATAGTAGTAATAATGGCTATCTTTTAGTGGTAATGGGAGCGCTTAGTTTCTGACCACTTACTGAGTGCTAAGCTCTGTTGTTGAGCTCTTCACTGACACTATTTTATCCTCACTATACTGTGCAAGGTAGGTACTATTATCCCATTTAACATGTGGGAAACTGAATGGTAAAATAACTTGCTGACAGCCACACAGCCAGCAAGAAGTCTGGATTTCAGAGACTAGGCCCTTAACCCTACTTGATCTTACTTAGCATTTATCATTTGTATCACAACTTTTAGTTTATATACTCTTGAAATGTTGTCTCTGACTGATTAGGAGTGATGGTAGAAAGGAGGAAGGTGTATTTTATCTCTCTGACAAGTTCGAGCACCTTGGGACAAGAGATTCCCTCATATGCAATACTTATTTGGAATCCATCCCCCATCCCTCCCCGGCCATATTATTTCGCAAAGTATAAAGCACGTGAATACTCAGGATATGCATGTTGAGCTGAATGAACTTGTCCTTTGTGCAGGTGGGAAAGCAATGCCACTCTCCGCTTCACAGATGCCCCCTGCCAAGGTGTCCATGACGCTGCCCTCAGTGAACCTCGAGGATTGCTCTCAGTCTCTGAGCATCAGCATGATGCAGGAGGACGTGGAGTCTTCGGGGGCAGATACCTTCTGAACGGGAAGAGACAGCCAGCACAGTGTTTATGCCACTGATTTTAAAGTCATTTTACCTTCGCTGAAAACCCTCTCTCAGACTGTTCGGTTTTTGAGCATATTCTGAAAAAAAAATTTCCAATTTTTTAAATAAAATGAAAAGCATAATTTGGGTATTTAAAGTTTTTAAATAAAATAAGTATAAGTCATCATAAGTCTGACTGTGAGTTGTTTCTTAGAATCCTGAGATAGCATAGAGTAGTGGAGAGGGCATGGCTTTTGACATCTAGGCATTTAATCTATAGGTGTAATTATCTATGTATTTATAAAATTAGGTAGTTCAAGGTTATTCATTCTGACATTTTTATAACAGCAAATAGAAAAAAATTAAATGTCTATCAATAATAGACTGGTTTTAAAGTGGTGGTACATCAGTACAATGGGATACTATGTATTACAAAAAAAGACTTTAAAAAGTTTATGTATTGATATGGAATAATCTCTGAGATGCACTGTTAAAGTGAAAAAGCCATGTGCGAAATAGTGTGTGAACTATGCAATCGTTGAAATTATTTAAAATGGGGTGGGGAGGAATTCAGATGTATGGTATGTCACATATTCTTACATGTGTTTGCTTGTAAATGTATTATAGAAACAAGAAACTGCAAAGTTTGTCTCCAGGGAGGAGAATTGTTGGCCGGGTGATAGGAGAGGCTAAGTGATAAGAATCAAGGATAATCGCGGTTACTATGTATTTGAACTTCAGTTGTGATAGAAAAAAATTATCAGTGAGATTAATTTTTATATGTCTTATGTATACCATATAAACTTTTATAAACCTGTGAAACATGTAACTCTATTAACTTTTGCAACATAAATACCTAAAATTAAAGGAAAATAAAAAGCATTGCTTCGTAATCAGATACATGTAGGTTCTAATCCCAATTTCTGTAACTCCTTGCTCTGTGATAGGGGCCAACGAAGCCCCTTCTTATCAGCTGTTTCAGGTTAATGGGTTTAATACTTATTTTTGCAGAATAATGGGCATTAGTGATTGTGTGTGGAGATGGGGTTGGGTAGTGCCCAGCACAGTGCTTGATACCATGTAAGTGCTCACTAGATGGTGGTGGTCTTATTATCTTGAGGGATTTCAGTACTGTATAGTACAGGGTATAAGCACATGAAAAGAAAGGCAGCCTAGCACTAGTGAAAAAAATTTACCTCCCGGAAAAATCATTTTCTGTCATAACTGAATTTCAAACACACAGTAATTACAGTCATCCTTGACTTTTTCAGCCTTTTTGTAGGTTGCTAAGTGGGTCTCAGCACTGGCAGCACATTAGAACCTCTGGGAGCTTTAAAAAATACTAATGCCTGGGCCTTGTACCAAGGGATTTCAATTTAATTGATCTTGGATGGGGTCCAGGCATTGGTATTTAAAAAAAAAAAGACCTT
Organism: Chlorocebus sabaeus; assembly: GCF_047675955.1. Lineage (NCBI taxonomy): Eukaryota > Metazoa > Chordata > Mammalia > Primates > Cercopithecidae > Chlorocebus > Chlorocebus sabaeus. Next base: position 34,952,768 of record NC_132927.1, read on the forward strand.
TTCAGGTAATTTTAATGGGCACTCAAGGCTGAGAATTACTGAAGAGCAATTTAGAATTCCTTTAACTTCTAGTAGGGGCCATTGCCTGGGGATTTTTTTTCTCACTGAACATAGAAGCTGCAAGAATCTATGGAAAATCAGAAATGTGTCAGCCTTCTACATGCACTTCCTCACAGCTTCTCTCAGGTATTTGGTTACTGGAATGTTTTAGGTTTCACTTTAGAACCCATTTTCTTTGATATGGCCCTTTGGACAGTTCTGCTTATAATAGTTTCCTTTAAACAAGTGGAAGAAATGCTGCTCTGTGGATTTTAATTTGTTTTTGATATTCATCTACAAGTCTCTGGGCAAGGTGAAAGCTGGTGAAATGTTGCCTAGTGCTGCTTCATTTTAAACGTGACACCCTAACCCCCAACCTTGGTTTCTGGTTTTCATGGTTTTTTCTGCCTTGGAAGGATGTTAGCAAAATCTTATTTTAGCTAAAGCATTTTTTATTTAAAGGTGTTGGTAGATTTTTCTCTCTAACCATAGAAAGCCTGCCTTTTCTAACTTTAGTGTAGAAGTGTAATCTTGGATTTATTCTACTCCTTGTGCACTTGAGCTTTTTTTAAAAAAAAAATTAGTGTCCGATTGAATTTCGCTCTTGTTGCCTAGGCTGGAGTGCAATGGCACAATCTTGGCTCACCGCAACCTCTGCCTCCTGGGTTCAAGCGATTCCCCTGCCTCCGCCTCCTGAGTAGCTGGGATTACAGGCGTGCGCCACCACGCCTGGCTAATTTTGTATTTTTAGTAGAGACGTGGTTTCTCCGTGTTGGTCAGGCTGGTCTCAAACTCCCAACCTCAGGTGATCTGCCTGCCTCAGCCTCCCAAAGTGCTGGGATTACAGGCGTGAGCCACCAAGCCCAGCATTCATCAGTATTTTGCTTTATAGGATTATTTCTGTTTAGGGTTACTCCTGTACACATTCCTCTGCCAACCACTTCAAATCCTTTTGGAATAAGACTATATATGTAAAAACAAACTAAATGGCACTTTTGATTTTATAAGCTTTAAAATTTTTATTTTATATTTAATTTTACAATTTCCAACTTCTGGAATAAACTATGAGACATGCTATGAAGAGGTAGACTATCAAAATCAAGGCTGTTAATATTGCTGGGCTATGACTGGGCATGCTGGCTCATGCCTGTAATCCCAAGACTTTGGGAGGCTGAGGGCAGATCACTTGAGCTCAGGAGTTTGAGACCAGCCTGGGCAACATGGCGAAACCTATCTCTACCAAAAATACAAAAAATTAGCTGGGCATGGTTGCACACACCTGTAGCCCTAGCTACTCAAGAGGGTGAGGTGAGAGGATTGCTTGAGCCCAGGATGTCAAGACTGTAGTGAGCCGTGGTTGTGCCCCTGCATTCCAGCCTGGGTGACAGAATGAGACGGTGTCTCAAAACAACAACAACAACAAAAAAAACCAACACTGAGCTAATATGCCTTAACACTAGGCTAACGTGTTTAAAATGTTCCTTTCTGCTAGGCGCAGGTGGCTCACACCTGTAATCCCAGCACTTTGGGAGACTGAGGCAAGTAGATCACCCAAAGTCAGGAGTTCGAGACCAGCCTGGTCAACATGGTGAAACGCCATCTCTACTAAAAATACAAAAATCAGCCAGGCATGGTGGTGCGCGCCTGTAATCCCAGCTACTTGGGAGGCTGAGGCAGGAGAATCACTTCAACCCAGGAGGCAGAGGTGGCAATGAGCTGAGACTGCACCACTTCACTCCAGCCTGGGCAACAGAGTAAGGCTCTGTCTCAAAAAAAAAAAAATAAAAATAAAATGTTCCTTTGGTTTAAATCCTAAATTCGCTCTTTGTATACTTTAATAGAATCTTGAATAAATATTTTTATTCTTAGAAGATTATTTCAATATGTTTCTTATTACTTACAGGTTTCTGATTCCTTAATAACTCTTTAAAATGTTAACATATATCTTTAGATCTTTTATTGTTTTTCTGTTAACTCAAAACATTTTAAAAATAAGTAAAGTAGCATTTTTAAGTTCATAGTGTATTACCACCCCCAATCAAAAAATAATTCTATAACTGGCTGGGCGCAGTGGTTCACGTCTGTAATCCCAGCACTTTGGGAGGCCGAGGCGGGTGGGTCACCTGAAGTCAGGAGTTCGAGGCCAACCTGGCCAACATGGTGAAACCCCGTCTCTACCAAAAATACAAAAATTAGCTAGGTGTTGTGGCATGTGCCTGTAGTCCCAGCTACTTGGGAGGCTGAGACGGGAGAATTGCTTGAACCCAGGAGGTGGAGGTTGCAGTGAGCTGAGACTGCGCCACTGCACTCCAGCCTGGGTGACAGAGCGAGACTCTGTCTCAAAAAAAAAAAAAAAAAAAAAAATTATTATTATATAATTGAAATATACTTATCTTTTGAAAGATGTCCTGATGCTGTGGTATTTCCTTATATATGAGTAACTTGAACAATAATGGAGAGTACAGTCCTTCATATTTCTGTGCTGTTACTAAGAGAAAACTCACTGAAGCATTCTTTTCTATCATACATCCATATGTGCATCTGTTTAACAAACATGAAGTATGAAGGACATGGGGTGTACAGTGTGGCGTGGATCCTCGCGGGGAGGCTGGGCAGTCACCTCAGGATTTGTCATTCCTGCTTTTGGTCATATGCCTCTCCTGGAGGACAGAGATTAACCACAAGAAATTCTGTCTCTCCCTAATATGGAATCATCATTTGATCATTAAACATCAGTTGCACAGTAGTTTTGAAGATCTTAGAAATGCAGTAGAGAAAAGCAAACTTTCTAATGAGAAATCTGATCATTATAGTTTAGGGAATTTCATGAAGGCAGTGTTTTTATTTGACCTAGGTAGGAGAATGGGGGGTAGATTTCAAGTGTCAGACTGTCGAACCTTTGAGAGTCATCAGCCTGTGTCTGTAATCTTTTTAAAATATTTTTTCTTCTTGTCCTGAAGTGTTTACCTAGAAACAATAGGAAATATTAGCCAGAGTACAGATGCCCCTTTATGAGGCCTGTAAATATTGTAAAGCTTTGATGGTCCAGTAATTACCAAGACAGCAAGCAAATCGGAGCTCTTTTTCTGAGTCTTTATAGTATAAATAGTCACATTTATAATTTCAGCCATAGTGAGGAATAAGTTATTGATACATCTCTGGAATTCAGGGACCCCTAACCAGAGTTAAAAATCCTCAAGCAGTTCAATACACTCCTACCATCTCCTGGGAGGTCACTCCTACAAGACTTCTGAAGAGACCCAAATGATGAGACTGAACAGGACTTAAAATCTTCAAAGGAGCTGGGAAGGAGTCTATCTGCCAGGAATACATGCTCCCTGGGAGTAGTTCTCAGTATACATAGAGGTCACAGATAAAGAACAGGCCCACTGGCCCCATAATTAATATGTTGTATATGTAAAGAGTTAAAAGTGTATGTCTTTTTCCCAGAATTATGATGACAAACTATTTGAGTTGGCATCTTGTATCCTGCTTTTCCTGAGCATGGACATTTTTCTATTTTTTACAAGGTGTTACATTATAAGTAAATATGTAAATTGTAATATAAGAGGTATTTCTATCATCAGGATAGTTATATGGGATTGCTTGTCAAGCTTGGTAAGTATGTTTATTTCCTTTGCTCACATTCCCCAATAGTCGGACAGGTTATAAAAGTACCATGGACACTCGAGATAATTTAAAAATGTGATTGGGTTGACTTTTCTCTCCAGATAAAATATTGACTGTGTGTAGTTCTATGTAATTAAAACAACAGTCTGAGTAGCTGAGTGTAGAGATATTTGTGGTATGCTCTAAGTATACAGAAGATGTTCAGATCTTAAAGTTGGTGGGATTGTTTGCTAGCATTAAGCAGAAGTATTCCTATGATTTGAGTGTTGTCTGAAGATAGAAATGGATAACAGGTCCAGCAAGAGGCAGGTTAGCAGATGAAGCTATGGTCTCTCATTCTTAAAAACAAGGTAGTGGAAACGTATTTTGCTTCAAAAAAGGGAGGGGAAAAAATGAAGAAAAGTACAGTCATAGAAAAGGAAAGCAATAGCTTTTAGTTACACATACCAATTTTACACAGGAGTCAGTTCATTTGATTGGGTATAACAAAAAGATCTGGTTTTGTTGTTTTTTGTTTCTGTTTTTTCATTGTCTAGGGTGGAATTTGTACTTACAAAGTTGTCCGCTTGATCTGAAGATCTCAGGTAAGTTGTGTGTGCCTTGAAACCAGCTTCTGGAGGCTTGTTGGTTAGCCTCAACTTGTGGTCACTCATGGGAGTAGAAGTCCATTCGTCTTAGTTGAAAGTTCATTTTCAATATGACATATGTAACTGTGGGTCAGTTGTAGCTGTTGTCAAGAGGACCTGAAGTGGCTCCTTCCAATAACGTTCTAATGCATTTTTGTGTCTGTGTCAATTAGCATTTTCTGTAGGACAAACCACCCCAAACTAAGTAGCATAAAACAATCATTTACTTATGATTTTGGGGATGAGCAATTTGGGCTGGGCTCGACTAGGACAACTTTGCTTTGCTCCACATGATGTTGTCTGATCCTCACACATGCATTTACACTCAGTTGATAGTTGATGGCCTCACTCACATATCTAGTGGTTGCTGGCTGTTGGCAGGGAAATGGAGGTAACTGGGTCATGTGTCTCTCATTATCCAAGAGGCTAGCCCAAGCTCATTTATGTGATGTTGATCTGAGAGTTCCTATGAGCAGTAAGAGAGGGCAAGCTTCAGTATGTAAGCAGCCCTCAAGCCTCTGCTTGTGTCATATTGCTAATGCTTTGTTGCCCAAACTAAGTCATGTGTCCAAGTCCAGATTCAAACAGTAGATAATTAGACTCCATTTCTTGGTGGGTAGATCTGTAAAGTCGCATGCTAGGGAGCATGCATATGGGATGGGAAGAATCTGTGGCTATTTTTGCAACTTAACAAACATTGATTTCTCTTCTAGTGGAACTGGTCACTAAGCTTGAACTCATATAAAGGTTTGAATGATGTCTTCTTTAGAAAGGTGGTTTGTACATACTGGGCACAAAACCATACACTAATGAACTTCTGATAGTATTTAGCTAAACCTGCATGTGACAAAAAATAGTTCTTGGTAGAGTTATTCCTAACCACATAGGGCATGCTATAAATGATGTCCTAGAGAGAAAATCTGTATGAGCTCTGAGAAGGTAATCTTGTGGCCATTAACACTAGTGGCAAAACATTAGGCTAAGGCAGATTAGGGATTTTTGATACTTTAGACTTGGAGTCAGCACATTTTCTCAGTAAAAGGCCAGAGAGTAAATATTCTTGGCTTTGAAGGCCACATGTGGTCTCTGTCACATAGTCCATATCCCTCTTTGTTTTTTCTACAAACTTTTAAAATATGTAAGAAACATTTTTTAGCTCATGGACCGCATGAAAAGACTTCAGGCCAGATTTGGCCCATGGGGTGTAGTGTGCCAGCCCCTGATTGGGACAGCTTTTGTTTCAGTGCCTCCATTTGTTCTTTTTTACCTTTCCTGAATGGAGAGTACAGTTTTTGCATTTGGAGAGAAATTCTGCAGAGTCCTATAGGACTGTTATGGTGAAATGAGTTCCACAGTCACTGAAAAGAAGTAGGAATTCCCTGTATTGGGAACACAGAGTCTAGCAATGTTTTCTTTCTGAAACATCCATAGATTTTTTTTCTTTCTTTTTTTTTTTTTTTTTTTTTTTTTAGACACAGTCTTGCTCTGTCGCCCAGGCTGGAGTGCAGTGGCACAATCTCGGCTCACTTCAACCTCCGCCTCCCAGTTTCAAACAATTCTCTTGCCTCAGCCTCCCAAGTAACTGGGATTACAGGCGCCCACCACCATACCTGGCTGATTTTTGTATTTTCAGTAGAGACGGGGTTTCACCATTGTTGGTCAGGCTGGTCTCAAACTCCTGACCTCAAGTGATCTACCTGCCTCAGCCTCCCAAAGTGCTGGGATTGCAGGCGTGAGCCACCGCACCTGGCACATCTGTAACTTTTCATCAAGGAACAGGTTCTATCCCTCCTGATAACAGACTATTACTAATATATATTTACAGCTTAATGACCTGGATGGTTGTATAAAACTCATTTGTAAATGCTGAAAGGGCTTTGAGGAGTTTCTGTATTTTGTTTTGCCTTTTCCGTTATAACTGGGTAATGTTAGTTATAGATGAGATATTATTCTACCACTTCCTGATCAAATTTTGATTTTTTTTCATTATTTACCATGGAGCTTAATTTGATTCTTTCATGATGCAAAAAATCATGGGTCAAGTTAGCATCCATTTGATGGATCATGGCACTCCCAGGCCGCTGTCAGAGACTGCTAGCACCCAGCTTTATGAAGAAAATGTCCCTGTAATTGCCAATATTGTTTCTCAGAAGGCTGGATTGATTGTTATGAGCCAATTATAGCTTGTCTAAATTGAGCCAATTTTCCTTCCAAGTGGGGATAGATGTCAATTTGATGGAATTCTTTGTAGTTGGGGTAATAAAAGCTACTTGTTTAGCATTTGAGTTAGCAAAGGCATTGTCATTGGTTTTCAGTGTTGTAGTTTGTGAGTTTCTAACTTAACTGACACACATTTTTCATATTGAATAGCTTATGATGAATTTTCAATGTCTTTACCATTTTTGGTAGTTTTAGTGTCTTTACCATTTTCGATAAGAGTAACTTAAAAAGTAAAAATATCCACTTTGTTTCTGTAGTATCCCACAGTTATGAGCAATTCCAAATGCATATCTACTATCTGTTTAGTGTTTACAATTTCTTCTTTGCCAAAATGCAAGACCAAGTCAGAGGAATTCATTCATCCGCTTGGGCAGACTGAACATTAGCCCATGGAGCAGCCTTGATAGCTGTATGTTAGGTAGCGACAGTGTATTCTGTACAGAAAATGCCTTTGTTATTTTAAGGTAAGTCATCTACAAATACTATTAAGTCAGAATTGACTAAGATTTGATCTGGGCATTGTTGTGTGTTTAGTTTTTGCCTTCTACTGAAAATATAATTTATATAGTAAAGTACTAATCAAGTGGAGAGCTCAGTGAATTTCTACTTTTGTCTATATATACCTGTGTAATGTCTCCCAAGTAGAACTAGAACACTTCCTAGCAACCCAGAAGGTTCCCTTGTGCCCCTTTCCTAGTCAATACATACCCCTCTTCCCCTAGAAGTAACCACCTTTCTGACTTCTATCACCATCAGTTACTTTTGTTTATTTTTGAATTTCATGTAGGTAGAATTACAGAGTATGTATTCTTCTTTCTAGTTTCTTTTGTAAGTATAATATCTGTGATGTTCATATATATTTTTGTAGTTGTTTTTTTTTGTTTTTTTTTTTTTTTTTTGAGATGGAGTTTGGCTCTTGTTGCCCAGGCTAGAGTGCAATGGCTTGATCTTGGCTTACCGCAACCTCCGCCTCCTGGATTCAAGCGATTCTCCTGCCTCAGTCTCCTGAGTAGCTGGGATTACAGGTATGCACTACCACGCCCAGCTACTTTTGTATTTTTAGTAGAGATGGGGTTTCTCCATGTTGGTCAGCCTGGTCTCAAACTCCCGACCTCAGGTGATCCGCCTGCCTTGGCCTCCCAAAGTGCTGGGATTATAGGTGTGAGCCACCACACTCAGCCAGTTTGTTGTTTTTTATGGCTGTGTGGCATTCCATTGTGTGACTATACCACAATTCATTAATTCATTCTACTGTTGATGGACATTTGGGGTCTTACCACTTTCTGTTATAAATAAAGCTGCTATGAATATTGTTGTACATTTATTTTAGTAGATAGATGGGCTGATTTGTTTTGGAGGCATTTCTGGGTAATAGGGTAGGCATGTGTTTAGTAGGAGCTAAGCATTCTTAATCTCCCAGGTACCACAAAAGTCACGGATTCCTCCTTATATAGAAGAGGGAGTCAGTGGTGAGATTAAAATCTGAATGATGTGCAGTTGTGAGGTTGACAGTAGAAGGATTTCACCATCAGTGAGGCAGCTGACAGAGAAATGCTGAGTGCTGCCTAGAAGTAGCAGGGACTGCACAGCATGTGGAATGCAAAGAGCTGGTGCAGCAGTAAGCGCTAGTTAACCTGCTGCAGGAGCTGTGACCCCTGAGCTGCTGCCCCTGCCCTTGTAGGCAGGGAGAGTACATTGTAGCCACCAGACCGGGAGATTTGTTCAGAGAGCCAATACACTACTGGTGTGAAGCTTCTCTCAGCCGAATTAATGCTCCTACTAGGCAGCTTTGTCTTTCCTCTGTTTGGCACAGTTAGGGATATACAAAGTATAGAGTTGCTGGGGGAGACCTTCAGAGAGGGGTAGACTTTTTCTGCCTTTTCATCCCATGCAAGGGAGTCTGTAATCTTGTCTTAGGAAGCTCTTATAAGGGCAATCCTGAGAAATTTTTTTTTTCTTTTTTTTTTTTGAGACAAGGTTTGCTCTGTTGCCCAGGCTGGAGTGCAGTGGTGTGATCTCGGTTCACTAAAACCTCCACCTCTTGCGTTCAAGCGATTCTCCCACCTCAGCCTCCTGAGGAGCTGGGACTACAGGTGCGTGCCACGATGCCCAGCTAATTTTTTGTATTTTTAGTACAGACAGCGTTTCACCATGTTGGCCAGGCTGGTCTCAAATTCCTGGCCTCAAGTGACCCGCCCTCCTTGGCCTCCCAAAGTGCTGAGATTACAGTGGCAAGCCACTGTGCCAGGCCCTGAAAATCTTAATTGTCTTTGATTTTGGGAGCTTAGATAAAATGAAATAGTTTTCATTCTGGAGGATAACAGAGAGTATCTGCCTACAGACCAATCATAACCAAAATCATTTCATTTCAAATTTTGTAGATCTTTTGAAATTATGTAGTTAGAAATTTTCAGGTAGAGTTGTAACTTTTCAGTTGACATTTTATGCCCCTTTTCTGCCAATTTCGTTAAGAAATAATTGAAGTCTTATAGCAGGAGAACACAGCAATAAATTGTATAAGGGTGGATCTTCATGGAGTATTTAGATCCTTAAGATCATTTACTTAGACATTGAGAAAAATATGAAGGTGATTTTATAGGTCCTCAAGTCTGATGATTTTTGCATATGAAACAAGCAAGCACTGATTCTCTTTAACTACTGGTTACTAAAAATAAAGCTGCATGTTTACGTACTGCCATAAAACATTGACTCATGGAGGGGATGGAAGACAAGATAGTATTTGGGTAGGAAACACTGGGAATCTAAGAATCATAATTCTATTGATTGCTCTGAGTTTTTAAACAAATCTATAGTCTTTCCCATTAGGTTTATTAATCAGAAATCTGAGCATTGCAAGGACTGGTACAAGTAGAAGTAGTCCTTGTTCTTAACAACAACAACAGCAGCAATAGAATGGGATTGGCCCCTGATATCTCTTTAGGTTTGAGTAAGTCTTGGGTAATTTAGACAGGAGTTTATAAGGATCAATCTGAATCTTAGTAGGTCAGCATAAATAAGCACAGTTCTTAGCCTTTGGATGTGGTCCTTATTCTTAAGCTACAGTCCTAAGGTTTCAGTGGAATATTCAAGTTGTTTACCAAGCCCCTCTAGATTGGAAGGACATGAATCCTAAACTCTGTCCTTCCAGTATCAGCCAACTGTTGACATCTCTTTCAGGCTTCCAGGTGTTGCTTTGCAGTGGGTTCCCTGGATTTTCACCCAGCACATGTGCAGTTCACATAGTAGCTAAGAATTTGAGAGAGTCTGCATGCAGATATTGGGGATCCCCCGATCTGTAGCTGCCTTCTTTATGTGATTTTCCTGCTCAATTTTCAGCCTTTCTGGGAGCTCTGGATGCTTGTTGTGACCTCCAAGCCCAGCAACACTGTCACTACTGCATGAGTGTGTCCTCCATGCACGTGGGCAATGGGAAGTGCCCTGGATAAATGTGGGTCTCACCAACTGTTTTCCTCCTTTCAAAGTATAAATATTCTCAGTTTCTGCTTGCTTTTGGTCATTCTCCAGTGCCTTCAAACAACTGGATTTTATATTTTGTCCAGAGCTTATAATTGTTACTGGCAGGAGGGATAGTCTGGCGTAAGGAATCTCACCATTCCTGGCAGCTGGAATAGAAGCAGCAGTAAAATGGTAAGGGAAAGAGAATCACGTTTTCATTTTTAAACATTCTTTTCCTTTCTTCTGTTTCCTCTGTCCATCACCAATCTTTCCACCACTGGCCCCGGCCTGAGAAGGCCTGGGAACTCAGTAACAAGAGAGGAGCAGAATAGGATGTCACGATGAAGAGGTAGCTTAAGAATTTAGAGAATAAAGATGGTCTCCCCTCCGTCTCAAAAAAAAAAAAAAAAAAAAAAAGAAGATGGTCTCCCACTGCCTGTAAACCTCTCATCAATGAGATCATGAAATAACAAAAGGAGTGGTTCCAAATCTGGCTGTGGACCATTTATAAACTAAGATGCACAGGCACCAACTGGGCACGGTGGCTCACACTTATAATTCCAGCACTTTAGGAGGCTGAAGCGGGCAGATCATGAGGTCAGGAGTTTGATACCAGCCTGACCAACATGGTGAAACCCCGGCTCTACTAGAAATACAAAAATTAGCCAGGCATGATGGTGTGCACCTGTAATCCCAGCTACTCAGGAGGCTGAGGCAGGAGAATCGCTTGAACCTGGGAGGCGGAGGTCGCAGTGAGTCAAGATTGTACCACTGCACTCCAGCCTGGGCAACACAGCGAGACTCCATCCCCAAAAAAAAAAAAGATACACAGGCCTCACTCCATACCCACCAAACCAACAGCTGGTGGGAGGGCCCAGGTGATTCTGATGGTTAACTGGGATTGGGAACCATTACTAGAGGACAGGAAGCCTCACATGTTTCTTGAATGAACAAATGAATGAATGCATATGCACACGGACAATGGTGAGATCATTCACATGGTAAAATTTCCTCCTCTTTCACAGGCTGGTTCTCATGTATGCCGGATTGTTGAGGACTTGTCTGAGAGCTGTGGAAAGTATCAGCTGAAGTGCATTTTGACACTGATATATGATGTCTTACTTCACAGGAAATAGTTCAGGAACAGCCAGGAAGTCTGAAGTCCATTGAGAATGTGTTAAATGCAAGGTGTCTGTGAGGTTTCTCAATCTTTCAACAGTCTTGAAATTTGTTTGTCGTTGTTCCAGTTTATATGCGCCTGAAAAAGGCCTTTTATTGTCTTGCATCTGTCGCTTAAAGATATCCTCAACTCAGGAAACAAATCTCACTTATCTTTAGAAGTGTTTTACTTGGATCAAAAAGCAGCTGAATTCGAATGCTTTATGATACCTGAAAATAACACCCAGAGGTACAGTTCTAAAGTGACTTTGAAATCCTCCCCTTTTAATAAGAATCTTTCTCCTTTGGGAGGTAATTTTTTGAGGCAATAATCTGGTTCTTGGCGTTAAACTAAGATTCTTTTGTCATTATATGTTGTAAACAAAGCTCTTGCTTTTAAGATGAACATACGTCAAGTTTCAGGGACTTGAAACTTCCCAGTAACAAGAGGGGCATATAGTTCCCAGTGAATTGACAGCCTCATTCTGTGGCTGAATTAAAGTCCTGTGGGTTAGGGCAGGGAGACTGTCCACAGAAGGGCTTATATGGGGGTGATGGAATGTGGTTCCCATTTTCCAAGCGCTAAAGATGACAAGTTGTCCCCTAATAGAGTTTTAGAAAGTACATCATTGTATCGTCACTTTCACTGCATGATTATTGCATTCACATTAATCCATAGAGAAAGTGTGTGTGTGTGTGTGTGTGTGTGTGTGTGTGTGTGTGTGTGTGTGTGTTGAGATTTTTCTCTTCTGAAGCACAGTCAATAAACATAGTTTTGGTTTTAGTTAGTTTTCCTTTTTCTTGCTCCACATTTACATCTGGATTTTCTCTTTTAAAATACAACTTTCTCTGAAGCAGTGATGATGATTTTAAAGAAAAAGTGAACATCTAGTGCAAGGCCATAATCTTTTAATACACAGAAGGGTTTTTTTTTGATACTCATTAATGCTAATTGCATGCACTAATTTCTAGCCTTGTGAAATCACAAATTATATAAGTAGAGTTAGAATTGGCCCTTCTTTGCCACCTATTTTTCCAGTAGGAAAACAAAATAAGAGAACATCTATTTGGAAACTTTATTAACATATTTTCTTTTTTCATGTTAGAGTTTTCTAAAGCTTTTGCCCAGTATTATTGTTTTATTTAATTATCCACCTAGGATGAGAATTAATTAAGATATAGAGAAGTGGAGTGAGGCTGAAATGTGTCCTGGGTAACCAAAGAATTTTAAATGGATACTTTAAACTCAGATTACATTGTTCCTTTTCACATCTATACGAACATAAAGTTTCATGAAAGGGCCCTTAAATTTCCTGTTTTATGGGAGTCTTCCTTCATTCCATTTTTTTTTCTTTTTCCCTTAGAATGTTAAATATCCTCCTCCTCTGGAGACTAAATTAGGTGCATCTTGAATTCATTTATTAGACAAGAAATCTTTTTTCTTCCCCAGAAGCCGTCAGTACCCTTTATATTTTAAATGAAAGGCAACCCTTTTCATGAAGGAGGGACTCCAACTTTCCTTGGGAATTATCTAAACAAAGTCACGTGTCTCCTTTTCTTTGTTCCATCTTCACATGAGAAAGCATAAATCATGTAACCCAACAAATAAACACAATTGACATGTTATTTCTCTTTCTATAGAGACATCAGTTCTTTAATCTCCTATTTCTTATAAGCAGGCCTGCTTTGGAGGACTGAAATCCTAATGTATACACAATGGTATTCTGTAAGTAAGAAAGAAGCTCTAATGGAACTGTATGTTAGAGAAATTTAATGTAACATGACTACATGAATACCTCTTGCTGTTTTGCTTCTCTCATCCCATTTAGCTATAAAAACCAGAAAGCATTCCTGCTGAAAGGAAAAGAACAGCTAGCTAAGAGGAAAAATCTAACCGTGAAGTGCTGGCAATGCTCAGTGCCAAGAACCTGAGACTCTCTTTTTTAAGCATGATGTTTTATTGTGAAGGTTTTATAAGAAGTTAACTTTAACCTATTAAGAAAAGAGTGATTTGGAAATAAGGGAAAAGGAGCAATTTTGCCCCCTTCATTCCTCTCTAGTATAAACAAGGTATGAGGCTAATGCTTTCTTGGCATAACATGAAACTCTGAACTAACAAAAGAGGTGTAATTAAAGCTCACCTGGCCTCAGAGGTCTTCTTTCCATAAAAGTTAAACCATAATGGCTGGCACTCAGTGGCCAGGATTGGCCCGGGTTATTGGCTGTGACTTTTAATTGGTACAGAGTCGTTCAAAATAAAAGTCATTGAAACAAGTGGTGGAGGCCTCAGAGAGGAGCAGCTCGGGGAGCCCTTTTATGTGTCTCTTTCAGGGAAGAGATAGGGGTCGGCTTGTGTGAATGTTGGGTTTGTGAGCCTCTTAAGGCAACTCAGGTATCTCTTGGAGTCTGTTTGAGAAAGGGCAAGAAAGTGAACTTTGTTCCCAAAGAAAATGAATTTTGCTGTGATTTTTTTCTTGTTTTCTTTGGTCCAAGTGAATTCTCAACATTCAGCCCACAGGGTGCAGGCAGTGCAGCAAGGCATTCTGGGACTCAGGTTGGGTATGGCAGCTGCACTGATAATGGCTAGGAGGGCCCAGGTGCTTACTGTGGAATAAATTAATCTTTCGGTCACAGGTAGATAAGATGAACTCTTTCCTAGTCAAAGTCCCAGGCAATAGATGGTAGGTATGCCTCCATTCCAAAGTGAGTTGCTAGAAAACTAACAGGGGCCTACAAAGGGCATGATGAAGACCAGAAGCCCGACACCCACCTCAAACACAGAAAAGGCTGCTGCTGGATAGTAGAGAGAATTTCTTGGAGGAGGGTTGGCTTGTGGTGGCCAGTTTGATGGAGCCCAGTGGAAGGAACAGCAAGAAGATCACTTGGAGAGCTTGTGCCCCAGGAGTTTGAGGACCCACTGGACTGTTGTCTCAGGAATCTAAAGATGGGATGCTGTGGCTATTCCCCTGAAGCAGTAGGGTAAAGAAAGTGACAGCATCTATGCAGCTTAGGAATTTGCCACACATCCCACCAAGGGGGAGGAGAAGATGCAAGAATAGGTGCGAGTTTTTTTTCTTGGACCAGACGTGGGCAATGTGGGAGGCAGCCCTGCTAGAGACATTTAAAATCTGCCCAATGGCTCAGCACAGTGGCTCACGCCTGTAATCTCAGCACTTTAGGAGGCCGAGGTGGGGGGATCGTTTGAGGCCAGGAGTTCGAGACCAGCTTAGGCAACATAGGGAGACCCCCCCTCCCCCCACCCTCACTCCATCTCTACAAAATGATTTAAAAATTAACTGGGTTTGGCAGTGTGTGCCTGTGGTCCCCGCTACTGTGGATGCTGAGGCAGGTGGATCACCTGAGCCTGGGAGGTTGAGGCTGCAGTGAGCTGTGATCACGCCACTGCCCTCCAGCTTGGGCAACAGATCAAGATCTGGTGTAAATAAATAAATAAATAAAATCAGCCCAAGAGGACTGCCTAGAGGGGTGATGTGAACCCAACCAGGGATTGGACCATTAAATTCCCTGGGGCTGAAGGAAGAAATAAAACAGCCAGAGGGAAATGCATTACTCATGTTAAGAGAATCATGGTATGACTTTTTTTTTTTTTTTTTTTTTTTTTTTTTTGCCACGTCTATAGCAAGAATGAAGGCCATTCTCAGTAATGAATGTTGACATCACTCTGAAAGGGATGAACAGTTATTGTGACGAGCTCCAGAGGAACCCTGCAGAGGGACTTCAATCACAATCTAAGTGTAGAACTCAGTCTTCTTGGAAAGAAAAAGAAGAGGCTCGGTTGACAAATGGTAGGAAAATAGGAACTGGCTGTCATTCACACTCTTTGTAGTCACGCACAGAACATGATCAAGGGTGTTACACTGGGTTTCCGTTACAAGGCGAGCTCTGTGTATGCTCAATTCTCCAACAAAGTTGTTATCAGAAGAATGGGTCTCTTATTGACATCTAAAATTTATTGGGTGAAAAATACATCCAATGGGTTTGGATGAGGCCAGGTGTTGCTTGTTCAGTATCTCACGCCCAGAAAGGTAAGTTAATCCTTGAAGGAAATAACATTGAGCTTGTTTCACATTCAGCTGCTTCTATTTGGCAAGCCACAACAGTTAAAAACAAGAATTTCAGGCCGGGCGCGGTGGCTCAAGCCTGTAATCCCAGCACTTTGGGAGGCCGAGACGGGCGGATCACGAGGTCAGGAGATCGAGACCATCCTGGCGAACACGGCGAAACCCCGTCTCTACTAAAAAATACAAAAAAACTAGCCGGGCGAGGTGGCGGGCGCCTGTAGTCCCAGCTACTCGGGAGGCTGAGGCAGGAGAATGGCGTAAACCCGGGAGGCGGAGCTTGCAGTGAGCTAAGATCCAGGCCACTGCACTCCAGCCTGGGCGACAGAGCCAGACTCCATCTCAAAAAAAAAAAAAAACAAGAATTTCAGAATATTTTTGGATTGTATCTATATTTCTGAAAACAAACAGTTCAGCAGGCTGACGAATAAGACCCAAGAGTTGTCTACCAAAAGAAACTAGATGCCAGATAATTCCTAAAACCTATTTGTGATATATTAATGATGCAATAAAAGACCTTTATTGGAAAAATAAAAGAGAATTATAGTCTGATGTTCCTACCATGATCTCTGAAGAACCCAAAGATGCACCCTAGGAAAAGTGGTCACCTTTAACCATTCACCTGGTTTAGGGAGGAGCAGCTTAAAGCACCTATCCAGCCAGAGGAAATCAACCCTGGGTGAAACCCGTGATAGTCAAGGAAGATCTTCCATGGCCTTTTTCTTTCACTTCTCTTACCTTACAACCGTTTGGGAGCCAGAGCCAGACTAGTGAGTCGGGGAGAGCAGAAGCAGAAGACGACGGAGAAATGGAGAAGGATTTTCTCCACTGCAGGTCTTCCTGCTGCAGAGCCCTGATCTCTAGGCGAGGAGAAAGTTCTCTTAAATGCAGCTCAGAGTCTCGCTATTAGGTAAAAGTGGACATTTCCGTTTTTGTGATTTGTTTTTTGTGTGATTGTAAGTGATCAAAGGACTTTTTGTTAACTAGGAATAAGTGGATTCCTGTGAGGTCTTCCTACAGTGCTTATGATTTTGCCTATCATCTAAGAATGAATTGAATAATTAGTAACGTCATGATGATATCACTTACTACCTAAGAGGAGTGGGCAAGCTATCGGCTTTAGATTTCATCCAGGGGTCAAGGAACAATTCGCCTCAGACAGTGGACTTGGATGGGCAGTGGGTTGGACAGGAATAAAGTTGTTTTCTGATTGTAGCAGTCCTTGAGTCAGTTCTGCTCAGTCAATGTACCAGGGAGATTTGAGAAATTATTTTGTAAAAGACATTGGACGTCTCTCTTCCTACACCTGGCATACCTGTTTGCTGCTCCTGAAGTGAACTGGGTTAAATAAATGATCAAATAAATGATTTCTGGAGCAGCTGAGAATGTAGTTAGAGAATGTAGCACACACAAAAGTGAAGGGAAACAATGCAGCCTATTTAAGATTCACAGACTATATGTTAAATGTTGCTTTGCCCAGGATGGAGTTATGTTTCTTAGCAATCATCCTACCAGAGGGTAGGAATCTAGAAGTACAAATTAATATTACTATTTTTATGCAGTAGAAGACACGTATGTAAAGCTCTTGATGGCAGGTATACTGCTACTTTAATAAAGTCTCATTTCAAACATTTCCCAGCACTTTATGAGATCGCTTGTAGGTTTTTTTTTTTTTGTTATGTTTTGTTTTTTTAATGATGTGTTAAGTTCTAAAACATCCCGTTAGTAACCTGTTTCTGAAGTGGTTTTCCTTAGAACATGACAAGGTAATCAGCTCAGAACAGCGACACTCTGCTGGCGAGTGGAGCTATCTCAGGTCAGGTGGACCATCTGTTCTTGAGGAATGTAAACTAGTAAAATAAATCGTAAGTAAAGATAAAGTTGTTCATGCAGGAGGGGGAAGGAGACTAACCAACCTCTGCGAAGCTCTTGAAAAGCATCATTTCTCTGCAGTTTAGGGAGTCCCCTTAAGGAAATGGTGATTAGCACAAATGCTGCAGGGTGTCTGATAATTCACATTTTTATTCGTGTCTTTATTTAATTAATGCTGCTTATCTACTCAGCTTCATGAGAGCAAGGACCCACTGTCTATTGGGTTTTAAATGATATTCAAGTCTACAATCCTTTGATTTCTTTTCTTTCTTTTCCCTTCATTATCAAAAGTATTTCCCTGAAAAGAATATTGCCTGCTGTCTCTGTTTCTCCCTGTCAACAACAACTTCTCCCTTTGGTCACCCAGACTAATCACACTGCCAGCTTCTATCTCAGGACGTAGGGAGTGAGGCTTGCTTAGGCATATACACACATGCTGCAGGATGAACGAGGTCAGGAAATACTGGCCCTTTCGAGCCTTGGAGGTCCTATGTCTTCTCAAGCCCAGGGAAAGGCCTAGCTTCCCTGAGCAAATCTGGAAGTGGTAACCGGACTTCAGGGAATAGCCCTTTAATTTTGGTTCATAAATATTTACTGGTAAAGGCATACTTGAGATTAAAAACAAATGTAAACATTCTTACTGTCTTAGTCTGTTTTCTGTTGCTTGTAAGAGAATACACGAAACTGGATAATTTATAAGAAACAGAGGCCGGGCACTGTGGCTCACGCCTGTGATCCCAGCACTTTGGGAGGCTGAGGTGGGTGGATCACCTGAGGTCAGGAGTTCGAAACCAGCCTGACCAACATGACGAAACCCCATCTCTACTAAAAATATAAAATTAGCCAGGCATGGTGGCTCATGCCTGTAATCCCAGCTACTCAGGAGGCTGAGACAGGAGAATCACTTGAACCCGGGAGGCAGAGGTTGCATTGAGCCGAGATGGTGTCATTGCACTCCAGCCTGGGCAACAAGAGTAAAACCCCATCTCAAAAAGAGAAACAGAATTTCTACAGTTCTGGGTTGGAAAATCTAAGATAGAGGGGACACATCTAGTGAGAGCCTTCTGGTTGGTGGGGACTCCACAGAGGCTTGAGGTGGCACACGGTGTCACACTGCCAGGGGACTGAGTGTGTGAAAATGCTAGCTCAGGTTTCTCTTCCTCGGCTTATAAAGCCACCAGTTCCCCTCCTAAAATAACCCATTAATCTATAAATGGATTAATCCAATCACCTCTTGAGCACCCAGATCTCAATACTGTCACATTTGAGAATTGATTTTCAACTTGAGTTTTAGAGGGAACGTTCAAATATAGCACTTGCGTTGTACCAGGGCTGATTAGTACATTTGAAAAAATCAAATGCAGAAATGAGCACCATCATTTGCTCTTTATACTGGAGGCTCTTCTCCTTCTTGTTAGCACTGACAACTCTGCCAGGCTTCCTTCCGTTCAAAAAAGAGTAAACAAGGCCAGGAGTGGTGGCTAATACCTGTAATTCCAGCACTTTGGGAGGCTGAAGTAGGAGGATCACTTGAGGCCAGGAGTTTGAGAACAGCCTGGGCAACATAGTGAGATCCTGCATCTACAAAATAAAAGTAAAATTAGCTGGGCATAGAGGTGCATGCCTATAGTCCCAGCTACTTAGGAGACTGAGGTGGGAGAATCACTTGAGCCCAGGAGGCAGAGGCTGCTGTGAGCTATGATCGAACCACTGCACTCTAGCTTGGGTGACACAGCAAGACCCTGTCTCAAAAAACAAAAAAGAGTAAGCAGACTATTTTTTTCCTTTTAAAGAGGGTGCAGGCAATAAGGAGACATAACTCCTAAAGAAGCAGAGCACCTAGTTCAAGATCCTGTTTCTGTATCTGGTTATCTGTGGATTCCCATTTTACAGCTTCCTCTATCAGAATTTGTTTTCAGCAACTTTGTACTCATCAGCTCTCTCTCCAACAAGTGATTTCAAGCTATTCTTGAAAAGTGAATGAGTTCTGATTTTATACATTAGTTCTTATGATTGGCAACTGAACTAGAAAGCCAGGACAGCTTTCCTCCTTGGAGCATATAACTAGGGCCTTTCTTCCTTCCGAGAGACACTTGATTAAGAGACCTTTTTAACAAAAAAGTTCTATAACACACACTTTAAAAATTTCAAGTAACCTGTGTGTACAGACACACACATACACACACACACACACTAGTTTCACTAATGGAAAGGCAGCTTTAAGGCAAAGGCAATGAAATCTTTCCATTCCTTCTGGACTGTGGTCCAAGGTGAATATATTAGTAGAGCTTCAGATTTACCTGATGGTTTTCAGAAGCCAATCCCATAACTTTGATTAATGCAGCCTCATAATGCCAATGATGTGTACGCCAGTAAATCATCAGAACACTTCCCCATGGTAATATATCAGACATTCATTACAGGCTACTGTGGCTCAGGTGATATATTACTTGGGGGAAAAACATACCCAACTACCAAAAGGCCATATTGTGTGCACTTGGGTAGAATTAAGCCTGGCTGCTTTTCCATGGAATCTGTTTGCAACTTTGAGCGTGGTCAGAGAACTTTTGGTTTTTTCCCCCCAACGCCAGTGACATACTTCTCAATTTGCCTGATTCTTTTGTTCCAAAGGGCCAAAACTCTCCGTAAGTGCAAATGCTTGTGAAAAATGTTGAACACAGGTTAAAATCATGGATTTTGGAGTGACACCTGGGTTTGAATGCCAGCTCTGTCGCTTGATGGGCTGTGTGGTCTTAAGCAAGTCAGTCATTTAGACCTTTGGTGAAGTGGGAAGTATTCGTGTATGCGGTATCTACCATCGTCTGTAAAGGATGACCTGGGATTGAACATATAAAGTAGACTACTTAGTCCTTGGTCCCTAATGAGCCAATAAATGGTAGCTAGTTACAAATGTTGCAACAGGGAACTCCTGACCAACATTTCTACAACCAACTTGGAATCTTCCCAAAATAATTACTTTGAGCTGCTTTGAGTGACTAGGTTTATATAGGAGTCATGGTTGATGATCCAGATAATGTCCTCCTAATTGGAAATCATAAAGCAGAGCTGCAGGGCAGTGCTAAGTAGCTGGCCCAGCAGGCCCTGTCTTACTTGAGCCAGCTCCTTGCCTGTCAGTAATGACCAGCTTAGTGATGCGATTTGAGCATAGAATACCCTGTGGAGCCATGTGGACGGGATCGCAGAGAGAGAGGAAAAACTGAGCATTCTGGTTGTTGCCCCATGATTTTGGCTGTCAGTGCTGGAGGTGAAAGAAAAACATGAAACTGGAGAGACAGCCCTTTCCACCAAGCTTAGCTGAAATAATCTGGTTTCAAGCATCCCAGATCATCTCCGCCAAACTTTGGTCCTAACTGAGCCTCTACTGGTCTGATCTCTCAATCAGCAAAACCCATGGTTACCGTTTAAAAATTGTCCCACTCAGATTGTTTCAGAAATCTACCTGTGCCTCATGTGAACATCTTGTGGGGGGGAAATTATATTTCTTACACACATAATATAATAATAGCACAAATAAGGAATTTTTCTATAATTTCACCAGCCTGACACACACAGTTTCATTGTCCTATAATCTTCCCCAAGATTTATGCTGCACATGGTTTTATATAATTACATTATTACATAGTTATAATATTTAGATTGATTTTATTAGATAAGCAATGTATGAATATATATGTCCTGTAAAAATTCAAAACAATAGAAGTCTATAGAGCTAAAAGTGAGTCTTCATTACCTCATCCAAATCAGTTTTAGTTTTGTTATCATTTTGCTTTTTTCCAAAGTGAAATCACCTGCAAGTGTTGTCTGTGACTTCCTTTTATTCACTTGTCTTAGAACTTTCCATGTCAGTACCTAGATCAAATGTTATAGTCTGCCTTTTTTCACTTAATATTTTTATAAGTGTTTCTTCATGTTGCCAAATGTTCTTATAATGTTTTTGAATGATGGGCGTGAGTGGGATTGAGGACTAGGTGGCTTATTTATGGGATATCAAATAAGCTATCTCCAAAAGGCACGATCCCAAATGAGCAGTGCTTATTTGGTAGTGAGTTTATTGGAGAATCATAGAATGGTTCCCCGAAAAGGCATTCAGCCTATTCCCGTTTTACAGATGAGGCAATTGAAGCTCCTAAGTGAAGCACAGGAAGCAGAACGTCTTGCAGATCTGAGGATGAGGACCGCATGTAAGAAGGAGCTTAGGGCCCCGATGACTTCCTTGAGTAGTGTGCCAGCCCTGGGCTGCCCAAACCTGGACTTCTTATTATATGACAAACAAAACCCGCTTTTGGTTTGCTCACCGCAGTAGGGTTCCTATTACACGTAGCCACATACACTACCAACTGACACAGCTATGTTCATTCATTCATTTATTCACTCACCAGTTATTTAGTTTTAGTCATGTGCCTGCAATGTGCAGACTATGTTCATAACACTAATAGCTAGCATTTATGGAATACTTATTACATACAATGCTTATGCCGAGAACTTTACATGTCTTTTCATTTTGTATTCACCACAACCCTCCAAAGTAGATATTATTTTCCTAATTTTACAAATGAAGAAACTGAAACTCAGATGAAATAACCCACTCAACAGCACCCATGTAATAAGCTCCAAAGCCTCTCGACACTTAACTGCAAGAAATTTCACTTTATAGGACAGGCACGGGGGCTCACGCCTGTCATCCCAGCACTTTGGGAGGCCAAGGCGGGAGGATCATGAGGTCAGGAGATCGAGACCACGGTGAAACCCCGTCTCTACTAAAAATACAAAAAAAATTAGCCGGGCGTGGTGGCAGTCACCTGTAGTCCCAGTTACTCGGGAGGCTGAGGCAGGAGAATGGCATGAACCAGGGAGGCGGAGCTTGCAGTGAGCCGAGGTCTCACCACTGCACTCCAGCCTGGGCGACAGAGCGAGGCTCTGTCTCCCCCCACCAAAAAAAAAAAAAAAGAAATTTCACTTTATTCTTTAGGGCATAGGAACCCATACGATTTTTTCTTTGTTTTTTTGTTTTTGAGAAAGATCAAATTCCATCTTTATAATCACACTGTGAAGTAGATGTAATTATTCCCATTTTCTTTTTCTTTCTTTCTTTATTTTCTTTTTTAGACAGGATCTCGCTCTGTTTGTTAGGCAGCCTCAACCCCTGCCCTAGGCTCACGCAATCCTCCCACCTCACCCTCCCGAGTGGCTGGGACCACAGGTGTGTGCCAGCATACCTAGATAATGTTTTAAAACTTTTTTGTAGAGACAGGGGTCTCCCTGTGTCGCGCATGCTGTTCTGGAACTCCTGGCCTCAGACAATCCTCCCACCTCGTCCTCTCAAAGTGCTGGGATTACAGGCGTGAGCCCCAGCACCTGGCCACTGGGCCAGTTTTAAATGTCTCTGGCAGGGCTGTCTCCCACATTGCCCACTTCTGGTCCAAGAGAAAACACTCATTTATCCTTCCGCCTTCCCCACCCCCTTGGTGGGATGTGTGGCAATTCCCTTCTTTAAATGAGATTAAGACAGATCAACTGACTTTAATACAATTAATTCAATTTGACAAGCATGTATTGGGCACTGTGTTCTGGATACTTTGTTAGGTGCTGGGGCTACAAAGCCAAGTGAGGCAAGGCCTGGCTGTGGTGAAAGGGGCAGAGAAGGCAAGGCTTTTCTGGAATTACAGAGGTGGCAGAAGTTGTGTTTTCTCCGGCTGGCATCAATTACTGACTTTCTGTCAGCAGAATATTCCAGATGGGCTGGCTTCTATAAAATCCCTAGGGAGAATCCCCGGGTTTAGGTTCTGGGGGAAGGGAAGAGAGGAAACTGGCAAAAGATACTGCTTGAAAAGGCCGTTTTTCAGTCTTTCCAAATCAGGTACAAAATAATGAACTGACAGAACACTTTCTATGTGTTAATTGTTCAGTTTTCCCTAGCGCAGGGAGGAGAAGAGAGAACGGCAACCTTTGCCACATGATTGGAGGCAGATTTGTTTACCAGATCAAAGCCTGCGGGTAATGGAAACCTCGGGATAGAGAGGGTGGTGCCATGCAGCCGGGCCTACAGCACCTACTTAGCTGAATGTCTTACTCTGTATATTCTGGAGCTTGAACTGCACCACTTTGAAATGCCAGCTCTCTTTAGATTAGTCACAGGGGGATACCTGGGTTGCTGGAATTGCTCAGGGATTCCAAGATGTTTGTAGAGTGAAGCTACTGGGTCTGGATCAAGTTCCTTTCAGATACTGTAGACATATCCTGTGACTTAAGGGAAAAGTGACAACGTCTTCATTCCTCTAACCTGTGGGTAGCTAATTTTGAAATGATTAACATTTCCTGGTATTAAGCTTTCTGAAAGACTCTCTATGTATCTCATGATTTCCAAGGAAATATAGAATCTACACTATAATGATTTTACTGAAAGCCAAAGGAAATACATTAACTGTAAATGTAGAGCAAGAGGGCAGGAAAGAAGCACCACAAATCAACATCCTCATCACTTCCAGTGAGGGAGGCTGGGTGAGAAGGGGGTCAGGAAGACCTTTACTTTAAGTGTATTGTTCGAATTGTTCTTCGTAATGAATCTGTACTAATGTGTTACTTCTGCAACGTCAATATTTGTTGAATGTTTCTAGAAAGAAAAAATCCTTTCCATAATATGTATTAAAAGTGGTTCTTGAGTTCAATTATTTCCAATTATGGGAATCTCATTACTCTTTTTAAAAGTACAATTTAACATAATGTCATGTCTTGAAAATAAATGTTTCAAATGACAAGATAGTTTGGGATTGGAATTCACTTCTCCAGAGGTTGTTTGCACTGGAAATGGACCCATAATACTTCACAAACAGTGGTGGAATAATTTGTGACTGCTAAGTGCCCAGAGACCAAGCAGCCCTCGGTGCGTGCCTGGCACTGTTATTAATATATCTGTCATCTTCACCTGCTCTACAAATGTTAACTGGTTCACTCTCAAGTGGTATGAAGAAGTTCTTTGCTGCAGTGCTGCAGTTGGAACCTGAGGAATATATAGAACTTAAGGGGGCTCTTTTCTCTTTTCTTTTCTTTTTTTTGAGACAGAGTCTCACTCTGTTGCCCAGGCTGGAGTGCAGTGGTGTGACCTCAGCTCACTGCAACCTCTGCCTCCTGGGTTCAAGCAATTCTCCTGCCTTAGCCTCCCAAAGTGCTGGGATTACAGGCATGAGCCACCGTGCCTGGCCAAGGGGGTTTTTTCACTGTGATTTTTGTGTGGGTTGATTTAGCAGTTGGTGAAATAGTGAGAGCCTGGAAGACAAGAAATTCTGTTTCATCACCAGCATGATGTCCTTTATGCTTTGTGTTCAAGGACTCCACTTCTAGGCCATGTGTGGTGTGTGGACACCTTCGGTGAGGCTGGGAGTCCCTATGTCGGGGGGTTGAGAGTAGGGAGTCCTGGCTCCTGAGTCCATGGGGGGTAAAGGCTGTCACAAAACCCTTTCCCCTTCTACGTGAGAATTTTACCTTCGATTAACTTCTTTCTCTGTTTCCCCCAGAAACCCGACAAAGGTAGTATGTCAACTGTGTTATTAGGTATAGTGATGTCAAAAATGACTCCTTACTGGGAAATTGCACCTGGACTGGGAGAACTAAATGCCTGAGAGGAAGTCATAGCTTTAGGCTTGCCTGAGAACAGTGACTCTTGATACAGGGTATGTCCCTTGAGGTGATGCTAAGAGCTATTGTGGAGTTGTTCAAAGACATATTGGCTCCTGTGGGGCATGAGGCTCCGGGGCTAGGGAGGATTCTACATGTGCTTGATGTGGTCTCATTTTCTTGTACTAGAACCCTGGGAAGCCAAAGAGGCCATCTCCTGCTGTGTGGATTGCTGCATAGATTACTTCTGAGGAAAACAAGCGCTGATGCTTCACTGCTAGTAAATAGAATATCCTGGCTTATATCCTGATACCAGGTGTGGTTGACTGTAGTCTTGTACATCTGAATATGTATTGAGTCTAAGAAACCCCTTGATGGGTTTTGCAAATCCACTCTGCAGCCGTTTCCTAAGAAATGTCCCTTCCAGAGGCTTGTTGGGAGCCAGACATGGACCCATTTTCCTTCTTGTAGAACTCACAAATCTCTCCCCTTCCAGATCTAGAGGGAATCTCTTCCTCTGAATGTCTTCTTGAAGCCTTTTTGATAATCCCATTTTCCCTCCTGCTCTTAACACGATCTCTGTGGTGAGTAGAGTCCTTCAATAAGACTAGAGGAGCCATCACCTTCAAGTAACTCTGCCTTCTGCCCTGCAAAAACTGCTGAGACAGGAAATACTAAAGTTACCTGTTGGGAAAGGTGGGCAGTGGGGAATAGAAAATAAAACTCAAGTTAATACATAAGAAACCATGCTGTCACACTTGTTAATATTAATAATAAAAATCCCTTACCTTTATCCAGGGCTTGTGCAAAGCGTTTTCACAACCAGCGTCTCGTTTCAGCCTGACAGTACCTTGTAAGGGAAGCAGGCAGTGATGTGGTAAGCACTCAGAAGGGAGAGGGAATCCCTGGTTTGTGCCAGTTTCATACCACCAATGATTTAACAACTCTGAATTTCTAGATATTTAACAACTGGCTCTGGGGAGCTGGTGTGAGCAGATTCCAGCACACCCTTGGAGGCAGGGCAGGTATAATCATCCTGATTTGAAGGCAAGCAAAGTGAAGCTCAGAAATTTTGTCCCAGGTCACAGAGTTAGTAAGAGGCAAATCTAGGAACTTGAACTTGTACCTGCCATTGCATGCTTTTTCTTGCTGAAGTAAGTCTATCGTTCATGTTATGTGGAATAGTAAAAAACTAAATCCGCAAACCACCAAGAAGAAATGCCTAACACTCCCTGCTAATGTCTGTATTATCATCAGTCTTCCTTTTCTCCTCTTTCCCTTTTAAGAAAAGATTCTGTCAATGGGCAGAATCCTGTCCCCTCTTCACCCATCTGGGTCCTTACTCCACAAATCAACTTCTCCCTCTTGCATCCTAGAATCACCCCTCTCTAACCTGTGACTAGCGCTTCCTCCCTAACCTATGACTCCCCTTGCAATTTCTCTAAACTGACCACATGTCTCTGACTTGCTCACCATCTACTTCTGGCCACCATGCTTCTTGACAAAGTCAAACTGCATGCTGCTTCTATTTCAGCACTTTCCACGCTTGCCTCAGGCCACTGTCATTTGATTCACACTCCCCTAAGGTCCCAGATCTGCCCTCTCAAAAGCCAACTGTGTCCTCCTCAAGGCCAAATCCAGGCCTTATCTGTCTTCCTCTAGCTTATTCTTTCTTTCACACTTGACACCACTGATGACATCCTTCTTGAAATGCATTTCTCTCTCTGTTTGCCTGCTCGGTGGTGGGTGCTGGATCCCTGAGTTCTCATCATGTCTTTCTGAGTGATCCTCCTCTTAGGAAAGAGGCTCTCATGAGCATCCAGACAGAGCCTGGCTAATGTGTGATTACTCAGTCATTGACTCTGTCACCCTCTCTCTTCCATTTCCCTCTGCTGCTTACATCAAACACGACACTTGGCAAAACTGACCTGACCGCCCTTAAAACAGTTATTATGTTCATTTTAATTTTATTTTATCTGCCCCCTGACTCTGTGAAGAAGCTGCCACCTTGCAGCACTCGCCAGATAGCACACGAAAGGGACACACCAGGAGAGAGCCTCTGTTGGTAGAAGTCCACAGCAGGTAGAGATGACTGACCTCACACCTTGGCTCACATCTCTTGAGTCTCCTGGCCCCTGACTTTACTATTCTCATATATTTCTGTTTACTCCTTTGGATTTTATAGCTTGGCATGCTGCAAAGAGCATAGACCTTGTGATGAGAAGGAGCTGGACTTGAATTTTGGTTTTGTTACTTCCTAGCATTGTGGCTTTGGGCATGCCATGTAAACCTTCTGAGTCTGTGTTGTCACCTGAAAAGCATATTATATCCTGTTTGCAAGTAGACTATGGGCTGTGAGTGAGATATTGTATGAAAAGGGTCCAGCCTGGCTAGCACTTGACAAATGGCAGCTGTTGTCCCTATTTTTGGTCTTCTGTCCTTCTTTCCAGTTTGTCTTTGGTACCTCCCCACAATGACTAGTTCTCAGTCCTGGCCGTTGACGTTTCAAATACTGACATTTGGGTAACACTGCTCCTGGCTGGATCTAGGATGCTCCCATCTGGAGCACCTGTCCTGCAAATGACCTTCTTGTTCAGACCTTAGCCTTTTGCTCTTTGGTCTTTATTCTAGTCTCAAAATGAACACATATTGAAAAGCATTTTTCACACTGGTTCAACCTCATAGCTTTGCCAGTCCCCCAGATCCTCCTGTGACTAGTTTAGGACCTAGCAAGGCAACCTTTTTTATTTAGAGTTTTTAAGTAACTTAATGTCAATCTGGAATGCTTTCCTTATAAGTGATATTTTTATGTGTGCATGTGTATATTCATTCAAATTGGTTCACTTTTTTCTTGACTGTTTATTGGCCTTTTGAGATCTGCGAGAAACTGTTACTTCTTGTTTTGGAAAGAATTGTCTCTCTCTTCTGAGTTCCAAACAAGTAAGTTTCTGGAAGTCTTTTATGTTTAACTCAAAGAATATTTTGTATTTATTTATTATTTTATTTTATTATTATTTTTTGAGACAGTGTCTCACTCTGTCACCCAGGCTGGAGTATAGTGATACAATCTTGGCTCACTGCAACCTCCGCCCCCCGGGTTCAAGCAATTCTCCTGCCTCAGTCTCCCTAGTAAGCTGGGATTGCAGGCATGTGCTACCACACCCGGCTAATTTTTGTATTTTTTAGTAGCGATGGAGTTTCGCCATGTTGGCCGGACCGGTCTTGAACTCCTGACCTTAAGTGATCTGCCCTCCTCGGCCTTCCAAAGTGCTGGGATTACAGGCATAAGCCACCACGCCTGGCCTATTATTTTATTTAAAAATAAATTTCTCTACCAACCAGTAATAACCTATGTTAACATTTGGTGAACATCATCTTATTCATGCTTACATATAGACAGACAGAAATAGTTTCATAATTATGGGATTATGCTATTTTAAAAAATAAAAATTTAAATTATGATTTTGTTTGAATTTAATAACAAGGGAAAAATATCTTAAACTCTAGGTAAATGCTGAACTCTAGATAAAGGTTTCTTTGCCACAGAACTCTTAGGTTCTGTAAGATTTCACTAAAATTAAGAAAATAGTTTTTAAAAAACAGTAAGAAATTGGAGTATTTTTTAAAACTGCTTGTTTAACATTTAGATATTAGATATGAAATCCCTATTGTGAAAGATGAAGTTGAGTGCTATTCATACGTTCTGTCATCTCTTTCTTCAGTTCTGAATTTTATGTTGTTTGTATTTTTGCTTTTTCAGGGCATATAATATTTGCTTTCTGTTTACCAGAAGTAAGTCTAGCTCTATGTTTAGCCTTAGTTCTATATTTAAATGGATTCAGTGCTTCCCATCATATCTTTTCCATGGCTTTTCTATTTCTGCGGTTTTTGTTCTGATTGAGTTTTTAATTGTCTTGTTTTCATCGTGGGATAGTTGCTTTTTCAAGGACACATGGGTGCTGCGTATTCTGTCTTCTTCCATGTTTAAAAACGTCTATTCATAGAAGACAACTTGGCAGGATCAACTTTTTTAAAAATTTAAACATTAAAACTATGAAACATTTCAAACATAAAGTAAACGATAGTTCTATATCCACCATGGAGATAATAGATGTTAACATCTTGCTGTACTTGTTTGAGATCTTGAACTTTTTTTTAATGAAATAAAATAAAGCTTTATATTCTATGCTTTCCCTATCTCTTAATCCCCTTAACATTATCCTGAAGTTGATATTTATCATTTTTGTGAATGTTTTTCTACTTTACTTTTAATACTTACATGTATGCCTTATTATAATATGTATTTTAGTTTCAGATTATGTAAAAATGTATTTGTTATAGTATTCTGTTTTATACTTTTTGAACTTTATTCATTTAGCATGTTTTAAAGATTTATCTGTGATGATTAATATAGATCTAATTGGTCTTATA
Source organism: Chlorocebus sabaeus (assembly GCF_047675955.1). Lineage (NCBI taxonomy): Eukaryota > Metazoa > Chordata > Mammalia > Primates > Cercopithecidae > Chlorocebus > Chlorocebus sabaeus. The sequence continues at coordinate 34,981,911 of NC_132927.1, forward strand.
AATCATGGGATAATAGTGATATATTGCCTACTGGCTAGAAAGTTGTTTTAAGTTTCTCACTATTACAAATATTGCTGCCTTGAAACAATAAATAAATGATAAATTTCTCAATGCTGATTACTGAAAGCGTAGTTTCACGGTAGCTTCTCTTTGGGGAACAAATCAAATGTAGAGTTTCTGTCCTTACTGTGACACTATCTGAAGTTCTGTTTGTTCATTTGTTTATACAGTTGACCCTTAAACAACACAGTTTTGATCTGCACAGGTTCACTTATATGTGGAGTTTTTCAATCAAACGCACATCAACAATACAGTATTCATGGGATGTGAAACCCACTTATGCAGAGGACCTACTTTTTATATCTGTGAGTTCCAAATGGTGGACTACAGGACTTGAGTATGCGTGGGTGTGGGTATCCCTGGGGGTCTTGGAACGAGTCTCCTGCATTACCAAAGGACAATGGTACTTATACTCTACTCAGAACTATAAAAGTCATGACAATGCTTCAAGTCTGATCCTTATCATGTATTTCTGAAAGGACTGAAGAGTTTTTAAATCATTTTTATTATTATTTCAAGAATAACATATACTCAAATTCAGACAATACAGAATCTGTTTGAGACAGGGTCTCACTCTGTCACCCAGGCTGGAGTGCAGTGGCATGATCTTGGCTCACTGCAACCTCTGCCTCCTGGGCTCAAGCTACTCTCCTGCCTCAGCCTCCCGCGTAGCTGGGATTACAGGCACGATCATTACCGCCTGGCTAATTTTTGTGAGATGGGGTTTCACCATGTTGGTGAGGCTGGTGTTGAACTCCTCACCTCAAACAATCCACCTGCCTCAGCCTCCCAAAGTGCTAGGATTATAGGCATGAGTAACCACGCCCAAACCAGAATCTTTAAGATATAACATTTAACAGTAATATAACCCCCAGATGATCTTTTTGTGCATATAATAACAATTGTATGTGTGGAAAACATATATGTTTGTGTATGTGTGTGTATTAGCATACTTGGGGTTCTGTAAAGATTTTCTCATTAAGAGTGGACTGTCATTTTTGTGTCCATAAATAAAATTTTAATCAACTGAATAATAATGACATTGAACAGAGGTGAAATTTTAAGTTCATTCATTCATTTTCATTCCTTCCAACCACAGAACTTTTGGTTCTAGTATATTTCTTAGAAAAAAAGGGCTTATTTAATTAGAAGGATTTGTGTACTAAAGTGAAAACAGCATGACATCATGGAGAAAGCACTGCACTAGAAGCAAAAGATCTTGAGTTCTAGAGTTTTTTTCTTGGACAAATGACCAGTGTCACCGGGCCTCAGCAACTTCTTTAGGGTGGGGGATATTAATATCTGCCTGCCTAAATCAAACATTCTATGAGAGTTACATACAATAAAATACATGCAAGCACTTTGAAAACTATCAGTTCTGCAAATAAGTGTCATTTAAATATGTCAATGAGTTTGAGGAATTTGGAATAAGTTGGCAGCTTGCATGAATGTAGAGATCTCTGATTATACTAGATGTAGGAGATTTAATGGTCATTAAGTTCTTTGTTATACTTCCCATTGAGAGATGATGGATGATGTGTAATTCCCTTCACCTTTACTTTTTTTTTTTAATACTTTAAGTTCTGGGATACATGTGCAGAACATGTGGGTTTGTTATGTGCCATGGTGGTTTTCCGCACCCATCAACCCGTCATCTACATTAGGTATTTCTCCTAATACTATCTCTCCCCTAGCCCCTTACCCACCAACAGGCCCCAGTGTTGTGATGTTCCCCTCCTTGTGTCCATGTGTTCTCATTGTTCAACTCGCACTGATGAGTGAGAGTATGAGGTGTTTGATTTTCTGTTTTTGTGCTAGTTTGCTGAGAATGATGGTTTCCAGCTTCATCCATGTCCCTGCAGAGGACATGAACTCATCCTTTTTTATGGCTGCATACTATTCCGTAGCACTATATGTGCCACATTTTCTTTATCCAGTCTATCATTGGTGGGCATTTGGGTTGGTTCCAAGTATTTGCTATTGTAAATAGTGCTGCAGTAAACATACATGTGCATTGTCTTTATAGTAGAATGATTTATAATCCTTTGGGTGTATACCCAGTAATGGGATTGCTGGGTCAAATGGTATTTCTAGTTATAGATCCTTGGAGAATCCGCACGCTGTCTTTCACAATGGTTGAACTAATGTACACTCCCAACAACAATGTAAAAGCATTCCTGTTTCTCCACATCCTCTCCAGCATCTGTTGTTTCCTGACTTTTTAATGATTGCCATTCTAACTGGCATGAGATGGTATCTGATTTTGGTTTTGATTTGCATTTCTCTAATGACCAGTGGTAATGAGGCTTTTTTCATATGTTTGGTGGCCACATAAATGTCTTCTCTAGAGAAGTGTCTGTCCCTATCCTTTGCCCACTTTTTGATGGGATTTTTTTTCTTGTAAATTTGTTTAAGTTCTTTGTAGATTTTGGATATTAGCCCTTTGTCAGATGGATAGATTGCAAAAATTTTCTCCCATTCTGTAGGTTGCCTGTTCACTCTGATGGCAGTTTCTTTTGCTGTGGAGAAGCTCTTTAGTTTAATTAGATCCCATTTGTAAATTTTGGCTTGTGTTGCCATTGCTTTTGGTGTTTTAGTCATGAAGTCTTTGCCCATGCCTATGTCCTGAATGGTATTGCCTTGGTTTTCTTCTAGGGTTTCTATGGTTTTAGGTCTTATGTTAAGTCTTTAATCCATGTTGAGTTAGTTTTTGTATAAGGTATGAGGAAGGGGTCCAGTTTCAGCTTTCTGCGTATGGCTAGCCAGTTTTCCCAACACCATTTATTAAATAGGAAATCCTTTCCCCATCGCTTGTTTTCATCAGGTTTATTAAAGATCAGATGGTTGTAGATGTGTGACATTATTTCTGAGGTCTCTGTTCTGTTCCATTGGTCTATATATCTGTTTTGGTACCAGTACCATGCTGTTTTGGTTACTGTATTCCTATAGTATACTTTGAAGTCAGGTAGTGTGATGCCTCCAGCTTTGTTCTTTTTCCTTAGGATTGTCTTGGCTATGCAGGCTCTTTTTTGGTTCCATATGAAATTTAAAGTAGTTTTTTTCTAATTCTGTGAAGAAAGTCAATGGTAGCTTGATGGGGATAGCATTGAATCTATAAATTACTTTGGATAGTATGGCCATTTTCATGACCCTGATTCTTCCTATCCATGAGCATGGTATGTTTTTCCATTTATTTGTGTCCTCTCTTATTTCCTTGAGCAGTGGTGTGTAGTTCTCCTTGAAGAAATCCCTCACATTCCTTGTAAGTTGTATTCCTAGGTATTTTATTCTCTTTGTAGCAACTGTGAATGGTAGTTCACTCACAATTTGGCTCTCTGTTTGCCTATTATTGGTGTGTAGGAATGCTTGTGATTTTTGCATATTGATTTTGTATCCTGAGACTTTACTGAAGTTGCTTATCAGCTTAAGGAGATTTTGGGCTGAGACTATGGAGTTTTCTAAATATACAACCACGTCATCTGCAAACAGAGACAATTTGACTTTCTCTCTTCCTATTTAAATACCCTTTATTTCTTTCTCTTGCCTGATTGCCTTGGCCAGAACTTCCAATAGTATGTTGAATAGGAGTGGTGAGAGAGGGCATCCTTGTCTTGTGCCAGTTTTCAAAGGGAATGCTTCCAGCTTTCGCCCATTCATTATGATATTGGCTGTGGGTTTGTCATAAATAGCTCTTATTATTTTCAGGTACGTTCCATCAATACCTAGTTTATTGAGAGTTTTTAGCATGAAGGGGTATTCAATTTTATTTAAAGCCTTTTCTGCATCTATTGAGATGATCACTTTTTTTTTTTTTTTGGTCATTGGTTCTGTTTATGTGATGGATTATGTTTATCAATTTGTGTATATTAAACCAGCCTTAAATGCCAGGGATGAAGCTGACTTGATCCTGGTGGATAAGCTTTTTGATGTGCTTCAGTATTTTATTGAGGATTTTTGCATCAATGTTCATCAGGGATATTGGCCTGAAATTGTCCTTTTTTGTTGTGTCTCTGCCAGTTTTTGGTATCAGGATGCTGCTGGCCTCATAAAATGAGTTAGGGAGGAGTCCCACTTTTTCTATTGTTTGGAATAGTTTCAGAAGGAGTGGTACCAACTCCTCTTGGTACCTCTTGTGCCTTTGTACCTCTGGTAGAATTCGGCTGTGAATCCATCTGTTCCTGGGCTTTTTTTGGTTGGTAGGCTATTAATTACAGCCTCAATTTCAGAACTTGTTATTAGTCTATTCAGGGATTCGACTTCTTCCTGGTTTAGTCTTGGGAGGGTGTATGTTTCCAGGAATTTATCCATTTCTTCTAGATTTTCTAGTTTATTTGTGTGGAGGTGTTTGTAGTATTCTCTGAGGGTAGTTTGTATTTCTGTGGAATCAGTGGTGATATCCCCTTTATCATTTTTTATTGTGTCTATTTGATTCTTCTCTCTTTTCTTCTTTATTAGTCTGGTTTGCAGTCTATCTATTTTGTTGATCTTTTTTAAAAAACCAGATTCTGGATTCATTAATTTTTTGAAGGGTTTTTCATGTTTCCATCTCTTCCAGTTCTGCTCTGATCTTAGTTATTTCTCGTCTTCTGCTAGCTTTTGAATTTGTTTACTCTTGCTTCTCTAATTCTTTTCATTGTGATGTTAGGGTATCAATTTAGATCTTTCCTGCTTTCTCCTGTGGGCATTGAATGCTATAAATTTCCCTCTAAACACTGCTTTAGCTGTGTCCCAGAGATTCTGGTACATTGTGTCTTTGTTCTCATTGGTTTCAAAGTACTTATTTATTTTTGCCTTGATTTTGTTATTTACCCAGTAGTCATTCAGGAGCTGGTTGTACAGTTTCCATGCAGTTGTGAGTTTTTCAGTGAGTTTCTTAATCCTGAGTTCTAATTTGATTGTACTATGGTCTGAGAGCCTGTTCATTACAATTTCTGTTCTTTTGCATTTGCTGAGGAGTGTTTTACTTCCAATTATATGGTCAATTTTAGAATAAGCGTGGTGTGGTGCTGAGAACAATGTTGATTGTTGATTTGGGATGGAGAGTTCTGTAGATGTCTATTAGGTCCGCTAATAGGTCTATTAGGAAAAGCGTAATATCTGGGCCAGAATTCACTGTTCCTCAAGGCACAGTCCCTCAGGGCTTCCCTTGGACAGGGGAGGGAGTTCCCAGACCCCTTGGGCTTCCCAGATAAGATGACACCCCATCCTGCTTCAGCTCACCCTCTATAGGTTGCACCCACTGTCTAGCAAGTCCCAATGAGATGAGATGAGTACCTCAGTTGGAAATGCAGAAATCACCTGCCTTCTGCATTGATCTCTCTGGGAGCTGCAGACCGGAGCTGTTACTATTCTGCCATCTTGCCAGCAGCACTCACCTTGACTTTTAACCAATAAAATGAAACAGCGGTGATGTCTAGGACTCTCAAAGCTAGATCATAAAAAGCCTATAGCTTCTGCTTTGGTCTCTTGAAAAACTTGCTCAAGATTAATTCAACCACTGTGTGAAAAGACCAAGTACTCTTAGATCACCATGCAGTGAGGAAGCGTGTGCTAGCTGCAATTCAGAAGCTGTGAAGAGAGAGATGCCTGTCCAGGCTTAGCTCCTCCAGCCCACCCAGGTTGGATTCCAGACCTATAAATGAAGAAACAACCTTGGATGGTCCAGTTTTAGCACCTATGACATTGTGAAGAGCCATCTTCGATATCGTGTCATATTTCAGACAGAGGACTTATACCCAATATGTGTAAGGAATTCTTACAGCTCAATATTAATAAGACAAAATCCAATTTAAAATGACAAAAGCATTGAACAGACAGTTCAGAAAAGATACATTAATGGGGAGTAAATACATGAAAAATGCTCAGCATCATTAGTCATCAGAGAAATGCAAATTAAAACCACAAAGACATACCACTTTATACTTATTTCATGAGTTAAAATTATGAAGGCTGATCATACCAATGCTGGCAAAAGCATAGAACTCCCATACCCTACTGGTGGAAATGTAAAATGATGCAAGACTCTGGCAGTTTACTTAAAAATTAAATATAGACCTACCAGAAGAACCAGCCACTTCACTCCTAGGTATTTATTCAAAAGAAATGAAAACATATGTTCATATGAAAACTTGCACATAAATATTCATAGCAGCTTGACTTGTACTATCCCACAGTTGAAACAACTCCAATGTCCAACAGCAGATGAATGGGTAAACAACTGTGATATATTCATACAATGGAATGCTGCTCAGCAACAGAAAGGAATGAACTATTGATACACACGACAACATGACTGAATCTCAGAATAATTATGCTGAGTGAAATAAGTCAGACAAAAAGGGCACATACTGTATAACTTTATTTATATACAATTCTAGAGAATGAAAAATAATCTATGGTGATAGAAAAATGGATCAGGGATAGGGTAAAGGAAGGGTGGATTGCCAAAGGGCACGAGAAAACTTTTGGAGGTAATTTAAATTTTTATCTTTTGTGTAGTGATGGTTTCATGTTGTATATATGTGGCAGACAAAATCTACAATGACACAATGATCTCTTCCTCCCGGTGTTCACCCCTTTGGGTAATCCCCTCTCTTTGTGTATGAGAACCTTGATTGGCTTCTAACCAATACAATATGGCAAAAGTGATCAACTGTTACTGTTGTAATTATATTACAGTATTTAAAACTCCGTCTTAGTGGACTGCATTTAGAGACTTTTCTTGTGTGCCTGATGAAGTGATCATGTTGGAAAACCCAGAAAGTAAGGAGGATGGCCTCTAAGAACTGTGCGTGGCCTCTAAAACCTAAGAGTGACCTCCAGCCAACAGCTAGCAAGAAGTCAGGGCCTTCAAGGCCGGGCACAGTAGCTCACGCCTGTAATCCCAGCACTTTGGGAGGCCAAGATGAGTGGATCACCAGGAGATCGAAGCCATTCTGGCTAACACGGTGAAACCTCGTCTCTACTAAAAATACAAAAATTAGCTGGGCGTGGTGGCGGGCGTCTGTAGTCCCAGCTACTCGGGAGGCTGGGGCAGGAGAATGGCGTGAACCTGGGAGGCAGAGCCTGCAGTGAGCCGAGATTGCGCCCCTGCACTCCAGCCTGGCGACAGAGTGAGACTCCGTCTCAAAAAGAAAATAATAAATAAATAAATAAATAAAGAAGTCAAGGCCTTCAATCATACATCCACAAGGAAATGCTTTCTGCCAGCTTGAATGAGTTTGGAAGCATATTCTTCTTCACTCAACCACCAGATGAGCGTGCAGCCCAGCAAACATCTTGACTGCTGCCTCTTGAGATTCTGAACAGAAGCCCCAGTCAGGCCATGCCTGGATTCCGGACCACAAAACTGTGAGGTGAGATAATAAATGTTATTTTAAGCCACAATGTTTGTGGTAAATTGTTATAAGGCAATGGAAAATCAATATAACACATACATCAAAACAGAGCAAATTGCATACTTCAAATATGTGCAGATTATTGTACTTCAACTATGTATCAATAAAGTTGTAAGAAAAAAGTAAGTCAAGGGAGGTGAAATCTGCGCAGAGGTCCCAGGACATAGCACCCAGGGCAGTAGGTTAGAGAGGCTTGAAAAGAATAAGAAATAAAAAGGCCAGGGAAACAGGTAGGAAGGAAGTCAGAAAAAGAATGGAATTTGGTAGAGGTGGAAAGGGGTGGATGAAACATATTTTCTGAAACTTTTTTCGGGTGACTTTTTTACAGGTTTTTAACAGTGAGTTGACAGTACACTTGTTTGTTTTCTGTGGCTTTTTTTTTTTTTGAGACAGGTTCTCGGTCTGTCATGCAGGCTGCAGTGCAGTGGCATGATCTCAGCTCACTGCAACCTCTGCCTCCTGGGTTCAAGCGATTCTCATGCCTCAGCCTCCCAAGTAGCTGGGACTACAGGCACGTCCACCATGCCTGACTAAATTTTTTGTTTTTTTTGTGGAGACAGGGTTTCTCCATGTTGCCCAGGGTGGTCTCAAACTCCTGAGCTCAAGCAATCTGCTCACCTTGGTCTCCCAAAGTGCTGGGATTACAGGTGTGAACTATCCTGCCTGGCCAACAGTATGCTTGTTAAGACCATGATAGAGAGATGTTGAAGACATCAATGCTAAATGTGCTTTTGGATTGCCAGTGGTGAGACTGTGAACTATTTGAAGAAGATTGTTGAAGAGTGGCTTCTTTTTATGTGCCCATTCCCTCAGTAACCATATGTGTGGCTCTGCCTGCAGGCTCCCTTCACCTCATATCAGAATGTAACTATACCTCCCTTATGAAGAGTCTGTGATGTATGCATGGTGGACAGGAGCAGGAATCCAAGCCCAGAGGTTCAGAACAGGTCAGCATGGAGACAAGGGGAACAGAACATCAGGATGTTGGAAGGAGCCTGACAAGGCTGAACAATGCCTGGAGATTTAGCTGTGGTCACAGATGGGTAAGGTTCTGGAGAATAGGAAGAGGGTGTGTGTGGCAAAATGATGAGTACTGTGTGTGTAATAATTTTAAATCTGAGCAGATCTGAATGAAATCTAGAAACCATGCTGAAGATGTTATAGCCTGGACACCTCCCGCCCTCCAAACACCCCTGCCATAGTCAAATCTAAACATGTTCCAGAAGCATATATGTTTGGGTATGGTCATGGAGGGGAGCAGACTAGAGACAGAGTAAGTGTCGCAAGATTGCAGGTAAGATAAACTGGAAATATTTTTAAAAGATAGAAGAGAATTTGATGGGGAGCAACCTAGAATTGGGCATGACTCTTTCAAAAAGTTTTTTTTTTTCTTTTTTCTTTTCTCATTTCAGTGCCTTCATGCAAAGCAGCAATATAGGAATGCATAATTGTCATTCTTTTGGTCATCCAGCATGTAAAACTCCTTACTGTTTGACAAATCATCCCATTGTATTGAGTCCTGCTTCCCAGTATGGTAGCTGAAAAGAGGTCACATTTTCCTCTTCCAGTCCCCTGGAGGCTAGGGTGCAGACACATGGTCAAGGCTTAGCAATCAGATATGATTTCTCAAGTCTTTGAATCCTGAGCTGGTGATGTAAACATCTAAGACTGTTTAGGATTTGTTCATGGTGGTGGCATTTGGAGACTGAGGCTGCAGGGCAGCGGGATGTCTTCACCTTCTGCTCCAGAGATGATATGTCTTTGGCTGTGGTTCCTGATGTCTATCCTTGACTTCTGGCCACTTTCCCAGCCTGGTTCTCCAGCCCTCCAGATTATTCTTTGAGTCACCTGGTAGTTTTCCAACAAGTTCTTATTCTGGAGTCACTTTCTGTAGTTTGCAACCAAGAACCCTCACTCATTTAACAAAAAGCCTTCTGGAATATTAGCAAGAGAAGGTCACATGCACAACTTCCTTCCCGACAAGGAATTTGTCTTTTTATAGGACCTTTCTTAATGTTCTTTTTGTGTTATCTAACCAAAGAACCGGAATGAAGAAGCATGCGTAGGTGTCAGCTGGTGTACAGGAATTTTATCTATTTAATACTGTTGATTTTTTGCCCTTTGGAAAAGAAAAACAAGTTATTCTGACATCTTTGTTATTCAAATAGAAAGTATATTTTTTGACTAATAATGTGTTTTAATACCTCTTATTTTGGTCAAAACTATCTGGCTTGATTTAAGCACCTTACTTATTAATTTCTGTTCATGTTTCCAGAATAAGATGCAGCAGCTGAAGATCAGTAATGGGCCCCTCAAACTCTGACTGAATCATATAAAGAAGTCAGTGAGGCCGGGTGCGGTGGCTCACACCTGTAATCCCAGCACTTTGGGAGGCTGAGGTGGGCAGATCACTTGAGGTCAGGAGTTCAAGACCAGCCTGGCCAGCATGGTGAGACCCTGTCTCTACCAGAAATACAATTAGCCAGGTGTGGTGGTGCATGCTGGTAATCCCAGCTACTCGGGAGACTGAGACAGGAGAATCGCTTGAACCTGGGAGGTGGAGGTTGCAGTGAGCCAAGCACACCATTGCACTCCAGCCTGGGCGACAAGAGCAAAACTCCATCTCAAAAAAAAAAAAAAAAAAAAAAAAAAAAATCAATGAGAGATAAGTCTCCTGGTTCCAGAGAAAAAGAAATGACTAAAATGTCATGTTTAATAGGACAGAAGAGGATGCCATGGCAGGAGAGAAGAGAAGATAAGGAGTGCTATAAAACAATGGTTTCCAGCCCCTGGGCCACAAAACTGTTCTGGTCTGTGGCCTGTTAGGAACTGGGCCACCCAGCAGGAGGTTAGCAGCAGATGAGTGAGCATTCCTGCTGAGCTGTGCCTCCTGTCAGATTCGCGCAGCAGTAGATTCTCATAGGACTGCAGACCCTATTATGAACTGCACATGTGAGGGATCTAGGTTGCATGCTCCCTATGAGAATCTAACCAATGCCTGGTGATCTGAGGTAGAACAGTTTCATCCCAAAACCATCCCCCCAGCCCCAGCTGTGGAAAAATGGTCTACCATGAAACCGGTCCCTGGTGCCAAAGAGGTTGGGGACGGGATGGCTGCTGTAAAAGACATGCACTCTGGATACAGCTGCACTGCCTCTGTCCCCATCATATGCATGAGACCCACCTCTGCTAGAAACAGATGAGTCGCAGGTGGCCAGTTCAGTTCCTTGTGGTCCAGGAGTCAAAACTGATATGCTGCCATCATATCCACCCAGACCACAAAGTCTCTACCCTTGGTCCAAAGGTGTGGGAACGAGCACCAGCTGCAGCTTCCTCTGTTTACAACATCCAAACAAATTTACCTCCTTAACTTTGCTCAAAAGAAAGTTATTGTGGCCGGGCGTGGTGGCTCACGCCTGTAATCCACTTTGGGAGGCCAAGACAGGCGGATCACCTGAGGTCAGGAGTTCGAGGCCCGCCTGGCCAACGTGGTGACACCCCGTCTCTCCTAAAAATACAAAAATTATACAGGTGTGGTGGGGGGTGCCTGTAGTCCCAGCTACTCGGGAGGCTGAGGCAGGAGAATGGCCTGAACCCGGGAGGTGGAGCTTGCAGTGAGCTGAGATTGTGCCACTGCACTTGAGCCTGGGTGACAGAGTGAGACTCCATCTCAAAGAAATAAACAAATAAAAAATAAAAATGGCTTCACAACAACATCTAGACTGGTGTTTGGGTATCACGGCCTAGCCAAGCTGACATTAAATTAACCATCACACATGGTTACAGATGCAAGCAGATCCGGCTGCCTGGTGGCTGTTTGTTTCTAATGGATTCAATGGAGATGAGTTCAGTGGGTTCACCAGCTTATACAGAGGAGGAACTCACCAGGTCAGAAGAGCCCAGAGCCCTGGTTGTTGCCTTTTGCATCTTCTAAGGCTGGAGGTGTAGAGGGAGGGTGTGGGCATGCATGGCACTCAGGGGCCACATTGTTTCCTGGAAAGTAGTTCTTGTGTCAGGGTCACAAAACCTAGTTAGTTCCATGTTTTATTTCTTATGGCCCCTAAGGCCTGCACACGGGCACACTGTAGAGCTGTGTTGTGGACTGAGTCAGCTCTGTCCCGTAGAACTGCCTCAGCACAGTGCTTGGCACAGGCTGGGTCCCCGACAAATGCTATGTGGAAAAGCTCTAATTCCTTAGAAATATTTGACTATAGTTCCACGTGCTTTCATAAGTATTTCTCCTCCTAAACGTACCTGATTTCAGGCTTAGGTCTTCGTCACCTTGACTATACATTGTAATTTTGGAGGTGGGGGACGAGGGTGGGAGGAGAAATGGGAATGGGTGAGAGGACTTTCTCATTTTAGCAGATGTTACTGAGCACTGTAGCTAAATACATCTCTGACACATGCGGAAATGTTATGTAAGTTGAATAACAAAAGCAGTTTGTTTATATGCAGTTGGATAGCTCTCTCTCTCTCTGTAGAGGAAAGAAATCCTGTTTTCACCAGGAACATTTATTTTGTGGGTGTGCAACTTCCTCCTACTTCTCCTTGGTTTGATGTGGTGACAACTCATTTCAGCACAACTGCAGACAACCCAGATCAGAAGAAAGGAGAGGAAGGGGTAGACTGAATATGTGGTATTTGGTGATACTGTGTAGCTAAATGGCAACTCTACTTTTCCTGAAATCCTTTGGGTATAAAGTTCAGGGAGAGTTGATACCTGATTAATACATATAAAGAGGTTAACATAATGTACTTCCAATTACAGGTGGTGAGGTATTCTCCTACTTGCTTTCTTATGCCAAATAGGTAAGTCTTACATTAATGAGAGGAATAGTGAAACGGAGCACGGTAGGCGGAATACATTTCAGAACTTAACAATAACAAAATATATATGCACATATTCAATTTGCAACTTCCCTTTGGTTTTCATAGCCCGTCTGTGGAAGGCCACCCAATTAGTTAAGAAGAAAAGGGGTTGGAGATCATGACTAGTTATTTTATGTGCACTGAAATAGAGGAAATGGCCACAGTTGCTTTGCCAGGGGTGTCCAAACCCTACCCCCCACCCCCACCATTAGACTAAAAAAGGCATCTTATAGCATCAAACAACTTAAAGAGATGTAATAAGGAAACTGCTTCCTTTGCACATCTGTGAAGAACATCTGGCTCTGGAGTTAGCCCTGGCAACTTTAGCAGTTAATTGGTGGCCCACAGATTGAAAGGGAGGCAAACCCTCCAGTCATCAGGCTCGTCTGCAAAGTTTCTTGGTGGCATAACCACGAAGCCGAAGGGTAAAAAGCATCTGGTGCCTTTTTCTGCTGCGCACGCACTTTGCCTGTGCTGAGCTTATTCCCTGACCATAGACTTAAAAGACAGAGGCTTATGGAGACTTAGGCGCTGCCCTCAGAGAGCAGTACATCTGAACTCTGCCCTAGAGGCTCTTTATCGTGAGCACTGTCGGGCGGTTTGGGGGCTCGATCCCTCAATGACTACTTCATCTCTTTTGTGATATAAGATTATTGAAGACACGTGCCTTGTTGTATTTTCCAAAAATGGCCACAAAAATAGCTCTCATCCCACATGCTCATCTGCAATATGACTTCTCCTCCCCCATCGAGATGCAGTCTTATTTCCCGCCCCTTGAATCTCAGCTGGCCTCAGTGACTCACTCGCAGCCAATAAAATGTTGTGGAGGTGGTGTGGTGTGACTTCCAAGATTAATCTAGAAAAAGCCATGCAGCTTTCTCCTGGCTCTCCTGGAAGGTTTTCTTTTCAGACATTCCCTCCTGAGATGCTCTGTTATAGGACCAGCTGTCATGCTGTGGGAAATCTACGTCACATGGAGGGCCAAATGCAGGTGCTCCTGTCAACAGTCTCAGCAGAATCTGGCCTTTCAGTCATTTTAGCCTTGACACCAGATATATGAGGGAAGAGCCTCCAGATAGTTCCAGCTCCAACTGAGTTTTTAGCAGGGGTCCAGACATTGTGGAGCAGAGACAATTCATCCCTGCTATAACATCCAAATTCCTGACCCACAGAATCTTTGAGCACAGTAAGATGGCTGTTTTATGTAAGTTTGAGGTCGTTTGTTATACAGCAATAGATAATCGGAGTATGCGCATAAGAGATACTTTTGGAGGAATCTGCAAGCAGGCTATTAATCAGAATGCCCCACTTCCCCTCCCCTACACCAGAACACTTTTCTGCATGTCCAGCAAAGTATTGCACAATGTCTAACTTATAAGAGAGATATAGTTACCCCCAGCCTCTCCTTTGTAAGCAATGGAAAAAGATGCCCATTCCCCTGAGACAATGCAGCCCTACCCCACAACACATAGCCTAGCAGGCCAAGTGCAGGTTCCCCTCCCACTGCGTCCCCAGCCTGGCTGAATATCTTGTGCAGTGCAGGAACTATACAATTGTATGCAGCAACCTTGAAGAAGTGTAAAGTAAGCTCTCTGTCCTCAAGGAATTTACATTCTTATTGATGATCTAAAATATGTGTAGTTTAAGATGGAAAAGTTTTAAATGCTAAATCATGAAATAACACTGACTTTACAAAGAATTTGGCAAAAATAAGAAAAAATATGGAGGTGTAGAAAAAGCACTGGACTTTTAAGTAGGAGATCTGGGTAGAAGAGCCAAGCTCAAGCCATGTCCTGCATGACGCTAGCATAGCCTTCCTTGGTGGCTGGGAATAGGCACTTCAGTTCTTTGGGCTTCAGTTTCCTTTACCTGGGGAATGAAGTTGGTCTAATTGGTGCTTCTCAAACTTTTCTGTTGTGATATCCTGATGGCATAACAAAGTGGTGTCTGAGGGTTTAATCTGGATTGCCTGGCAAGAACTGGACTTTAAAAAACTGCACAACCCCTTGATTTGTTCAGATGACTCACTTCTCATTGCCTTTAGTTTTCAGGGGGGGGAGAAATGACCTTAGTAGAAAAGTCTTCCTCAACCACTGTATTTCAAAAAGCACAGCTCCTTCACCATTACCATTCTCTATCTGTGGTATGTTAAAGATGGCCACAAATTCTTTAATACTCTTCCTGTTGAGAGGGAGGTCTATGTCCACTTAAATCTAGGCAGGTTCAGTGGTTTGAGCAATGGAATATAGCAGCAATGGTGCTGGACCAGTTTTCAGGTCGAGGCCTTAAGAGATTGGCAGCTCCCACTTCCTGCCTCTCGGAACAGTTTCTCCAGGAGCTCTGAATTTGATGACTTGAGACCACCATGCTGAAGTGGCCAAGTGTAGGTGCTCCAGTCAACAGTTTCAGCTGAGCCCTACCTTCTGGTGCTTTCCACCAAGGCATCAGATATGTGAGCAAAACCACTCTGGACTCTCAAGATAGGTCCATCTGCCAGTTGATGCCACTCAGTAGAAGGACCACCCAACTGAAGCCTGCTGGAATACTTGGCCCATAAAATTGTGAGACATCATAGAACAGTTCTTGTTTCAAATAACTAGGTCTTGAGGTGGTTTGTTACACAGCACTAGATAACTGGAACGTGAACCCTCAACCTGCTTTGCTTTCTTTACCAGGAGTGCTGTCTTGGATCTGGCTCACACTGGATCACAGGAAGTTAAATTTTCAAGAATTGTATGAGCCAGTTATTAAATACAGCCACCATCAGGAACTGAATGATTTAACTTCCAATTAAATTAACTATATTAAAAGCGAAGTTAATAAATTCTCAAAGCTCATCACTTCCTAGTTCTTGTACTACGTATTTCTCTTACTTATGCTCTTGAGATTATTAATGTCTATGGTATCTGTGTGGCGGAAACGCTCTACAGTCAGGCCCTAGTGTACTCTCCCAACTCCCTGTCTAAAGACATTGCATTGGTAGCTTGAAATTGATCATGGTAGAACTATTTACACCACAGAAATTTTCCAATCCCTCTCAGAAAACTGGCTGTTAGACATTTATACCAGCACACCACTACCATTGTTTACTGCATTTATAACCATCTGATACAATTGATGCTTATTAATTATTTGCTTATTCCACACCCCTGACCCCTGCCAATGGAATAGAAGCTTCTGTCTTTTTATTCATCACTACCTCCCCAGAACTTAGAAGAGTGCCAGGCACAGAGGTGTTCAGTAAATACTAAGTGAATGAAGGCATCCTCCTCCTGCTGTCTGCTACATCCCTCTTCTTGGAGACTGCTGGCTTCCTTCTCAGCAGCTGTGTGACTCTACCCCACTGGCCACAGACACCTGATTCAAGTTGGACCAGGGAGCATCCCTGAACTGCACATATGGAATTGGGTGAGACAATGCGTTTGGAGAGAGGGAGAGAGGGACACAGCGAGAGCACAAGCT